>NC_138177.1:2400000-3600000 GCF_964165515.1 Mesoplodon bidens
CTGGCTGAGCTTCCGTGGGATGCAGGGCTGAGGAGAGCCTAGGTGAAGGACGTCTCTAAGGAAGAGCAACAGAGGAAGTACAGCAAGATGACTGTGGGCCGTGGGTATCTCAACACGGAAGCAGACTGAACGCCACCCAGGCTTCCCAGAACTAGCCCTTGGAAATGGAATGTGGTGGGGTTTTTTTTTGCTTTTTTTGGGGGGGGGTGTGTGCACTGTTTTGTTTTACCGTTTTTGTTTTTTCATTGTTAATCTTTTCTACAGGATGACTGTCTCTACCTCTTTATGCCAGAGGTAGAATCCACGGTGCCCTTTTGGCTTTTGTTGTTGCTACTGCATTAGCCTCATGAGCTGTTAAGTAGTTTACTGAGTTTCAACATATTCTGCCTTTTGTAAAACGACTGTGTCATTGTGAATTGAATGACATATTTGTACCGGAAAAAGTACTTCTAAAACATCTGTGGAACTCAGTTGTGTTTGGAACTCGTTGATACCGTAATTCTCAAGAAAATACCCCGAACTGTGTTCATGATAAGCTTTCTCACGCCCTCGCCTCCCTTCCCTTCTATCACTTAAACATGGATTTCCCATCACTCAAGGTACTGCTATGGTTTTGTTCTACTACAAGGTTGAAAAGAAAACTGGAGGACAGTACTTAGGAGAACGGACAGATTTGTGGCCACTTGATCTGAAAGTGGAAAGGAAATTAAATATTGTTTACGAGCGTGTTAGAAGAGACCTTCTATTTGGTGAGCTTTCCCAAAGAAAATGAGTCCATGTTACTGTGTGTGCACATTTATATGTAGGCAACTTGCGAATAAGTTAGCCAGCAATAGGTGATAGTTTCTGGTCTTCCTTGTTTGTGCGCTGAAGATCTATACTTAAGGCCTCTCCCATCTACTGATTTGCTTGATCTTGGAACCAACACATTTCAAACAGGAGCCGTTGACAACAACTGCAGATCCCGCTGAGCGTCTTCAGCGGGGGCGGGAGTGAAGGAAGCACTGTTCCTCCCCTTTCACCCCTTCGTCCCTTATTTCAGAATTTTCCCAGCTTCTTAAACAGGAAAATAAGTGGCAAAACTACCTTTTGGAAACTGAGCTTTTAATTTTTTTAAAGGGGAAAGTAAGTGTTTCCCGACTCTGCAGCACAAGCAATGTTGACAGCAATATAGTGTCATCCAAGTGTTAGTTCTCTTCTGGTAACCATGTACAAAATGTGACACCGTTTTACGGTGAATATAAATAAATTCTACATTTCTAAAAAAAAAATACATTAAAAAAGTAAAAGTTCATACGTTACGCTTTCGTCTATATGAAATTCCAGAACAGGCAAAACTCACCTACAGGGACAGAAAGGAGACTGATGGAGATCTAGCGTGGGATGCGGATGGGGGGCTGACAGCAAAGAGGCACCAAGGGATTCTGGGAGCCAATAAAAACATTTTATATTTTAACTGGAGCAGTATTTACATGAGTGTATACATTTGTCAAAACTCAGACTATTTACTTCAAATAGGTACACTTCATTTAAATTATGCCTCAACAAAGCTGATTTTTAAAAAGAAAGATGACCTGAAAGTCACTCAGACTTCACTGAGCGTCCTCTTCTTCATCTGTTAAATGTGGGTAATACTTAATTTCTCACCCCACAAGGCATCAAATGAGACCAAAGTACATGAAAGTACTCTAGAAGCTGTTATGCGACACAATGATTTGTAGTGTTTTATTACTTCAGGCATTAGACAGTCAGTGTATGACTATGGGATTAGCCTGCAGAATAATTTATTACCTAAAGATAATCTTCAAACTTCATCGTAATCATTTATTTTTATGTTTCCCAAACAAATGCTACATGGATCGCTACTTTAAGGAATGAAATCAGGAGTGTGCCTGGCCCACTAAGAGTGGGGCTGCAATGAGCCACCAAAGACAGCGGAAGCAGGAAAAGACAACCACCACTGGGACAACAAAGCGTGCGCTGCTTTACAGAAAACCCACGAAAGGAGACGATTATATCCAACACGTCAAGATTTCAGTACAGAACGTCTGTGTTTTTCAAACGTCCTAACCATAGTGACCTGGGCAAGTCTTATTTTTTGACCATTTATAGCCTGACGAGCTCAGGCTCGTCCACCACCACTCAACATAATTGCTGCCACCTCATGCCAACAACGTACAATGACAGCCACGTCCTTTCATTTGCTAACCAATGCGACATTCCTAGTATAGCTGAACCAGTCACATATGGTGTACTTCAAAGTATGTTTGCGTTTTATAGCTTTCCAGATTGGAAAGTTTTCCAGGCATACTGGATGCTGAGCCAAAAACTGTGCTTCAAATCTCAAAATCTAAAACAAGTTGCATAAAATACACTGAAATATGCTTCATCATAAAAAAATAACCATCAGTAAAAGCTCCAGTTAACACTCAAAAAATTACCCGAATGTTAAGTTTGTCAGCAAATTTCTTTCAGCTGGGAACGTATGAAAAATGCACCTGCCAGTACTAGCTTTACCAGAAAAAAAAAGAAAGTGAACCACACGAAGTTCTGACACAATCATAGCTGTTCCCTGATGTGCCCACCATGCAGTCAGGATTCATCTGCCAAGCACTGTCTATGGGGAAGAGAAAAAGGAAGGTCATGATGTCTCTCCCTGGTGACGTGGAAGGTGACCACCCAGGTTTTTAGAAACTACAAAGACAAGTTGAAGTTGAATAACAGTGGGCAAAATTTCACAAGATTTGAACACAGCTATGGCAGAAACTCAAACAGCAAAGTAAGAAGTAGGAACACCTTTCCTCCAACCCTCCAAGTAGAGGTCACCATTTCCTTCCAGATGAAGGCCTGTTGGCAAGCAGTGCCGAGACAAACATGCCACAGCGGCAGAACTAAGACACCAAACTTCACCGAGGCCGGCATCACGGCCTCTACACATAGATACTGGCCAGAGGTAAAGAGCTGTAGATCTGGGAGGTACCTCACTAGGTAACTGGCAGGAAAGCTTACGTGAACGGCATCTAAATATGTATAGGAGCCAGTGCACTTAGAACAGATGCTGGCAGTCATGAGACCCCCAAACTAACCTGGTGACTCTTAAGAAATGCTCCTACCTACAGTAAAACTGTCAAATCTCCCCTATGTTCATTCTAAGGTGAAGAAATGTGTAAAGAGATCAAAAGACTATCAAGTTTTTCTGTTAACCCTCTGAGCTGGTAATACAATACCTTACTGTCCACATAAAATGCCACCACTATAATTTTGGTAGACCGTAACAAACGTAACTCCTTGAAAACATTAATTTTTAATGACCCATTAAGTACTGACATTATCCAAGTCTAAATTCTAATTTAGATCATTAAAAAATTCAAGAAATAATGCTATTATTTATCAATAACAATGCTGTTTAATGAAAGAAAGATAGAAAAAAAATCAGTTTTCCTTATATTTTCAGGCTTTCTTCAGTAACGTTCTTATAGGTATATGGAAACCAGTGGTGTGGCATCAATTCTGCCAAAGATGGGAAGGAAAAGCTGAGTATAAACAAGTGGTACCAGCGCACCATACTGCAATTAATAAAATGTCAAAACTCCCAAAGCATTTCTGAACCTATATGCCTCATCATTTTTTTAAAGGAAACTTTTAAGGTTTTTTTTTCAAAACTACTTTAGAAAAATCTATGAGATCATTCTTAATATATCATGATGTTCTACATATTAAACAGACAGGTTTAAATACTTTCCCAGTCTGGGATATAAGACCAAAAAATAATTACCGAGCAAAATGAGGATAAAAATCATTCAGAAAAACAGATGTCATCAGAACAAGAAGACTCTTGATACTATCAAGAAATGTTCAGTTTTTCATCCTACACCTTTGTCTGTTCTCCACAGTGTCTTCTGTGCATTACTTAAATATTTGTTGCTTCTAACAATTCCATTCCTAACCTTCTCTCTTTCCTCTGAAACATGCCCTCCCTAGTCATCTCAATCCCATGGCTTCAACTATCCAGGACTACTCAGGTGATTCCCAAATCTCTATTTTCAGCACACACCTCAACGGGCATCTCTTCCTGGATGTCCTGAAGGTGTCTTAAACCTAACCCATCCCAAAGTGAAGCCTCTGTCCACTGTAGCATGGCCATTTCCCGCACTGCAATTCCTCCTCTCCCCTTTTCCCTACCTCAGTAAAGGTCACTACAATATGCACTCAGCCTGCTCGGTCTTAGTTACACAGTCTCTTATTTCTATGTTTTAAGCATGGAACTCTGGTCATGTCATTGTTATACTTACAAACCTTTCAGTGCAGGGAGGTTCTAAACATCCATCAAGGAACTGGGCAAATAAATTATGGTCTTTTCACACCACAGAGTATTGTACAGTCTTGAAAAATGATGGCATGGGTCTATATTCATCAATGTGGAAAGATGGTTATGACCCTTTCCAGGCGCTCTCCCTGCCCCTAACTCCACCGTCTGCCATGCCTTCCCAGCCCTAACTCTCCCTCCTCAGGACTCTCTGCTTAGTTTCTCAATCTGCTAACAAGCAAATTCCTTCCATGGTTTGTTCAGATTTCTGAAGCAGAGACTCTCATTGGCTTCATTTACCATCTTGGGCTAAGCAACCAGGCAGAAGCTAGGGGGTCAACGACTCCTTGGATTTAATCTGCTCTTACCAAAAAATGGCTCTGGCCAAATGCAATAAAACTCTGAAGTTACTTTATAATTAAAATATTTCTAGAGAAATACCACGTAACTATATAATGAAAGAATCTGAGCAACAACCTAAAATCTACTGTAACTGGATTTAGTTTCTAAAATATATCCTTGGTATTAATAGACCTAATTATATCTCAAGCATACTTCACTTCATGAAAACAAACTGGTAAAAATGCATTAATTAATTCTGTGTTATAAACAGAATTAATTAATGTGAATTTTTTTAACATTTCAGCTTCACTGAGGTATTGCTGACATAAAATTGTTAAGACATTTAAAATGTACATCCTGGTGATTTGAAATATGAATTGTGAAGTTTTAAACAGCACAGCTGGATACAGAAAGCAGAGGTGGAGAGGGAAGTCAACAAACACATGACCATCAGCTGATCATCTGAAAGCAGACAGACACTTACTATATTAAAATGGTGAAGTAGAAAGCCAACAATCTCATCACTTAATTAGATTCTCAGGGCCTCCCTCCCCCAGAAGACCTCATCTGGAAGCTCAGTAAACATGAGTGTCGTGTCATGAATAATCACAGCTCACGCTATTCACATCTGTAGGCAAACAAAACCAAAAACCGCATCTCTACCACTCTCTCAGTTGTAATTCTGAATGACTTCTCTTTCAAAATAGATTTAATTCTTAATTTAAATATGCACTAACATCTCTTCTTCCTTCACTGCGGCAGCATCTTCTCTGGGCCAGGAGCTGGGAACACAACATGATCAACACAGCCCTGATTTTGTGGAGCTGATTCTGCACAAAAAGCGCACTCTGTCGGCTGGACGGAGAACTGCGAAGTAGGAAACGGCTCTTCCCTATTTAGAACTTTATCTGAGGAATTTCATTTTGGCTCCAGCATACAAAAATAAGCTGAACTCTGTGATTCACTCTTTCTAAAAAAATGACTTCTATAGAGTTAAAAAAAGAAAAAAAGAAAGAAAAAGAAAAAAGCGTTAGCAGATAAAGCCGTTGGTTGTGTGGAGGATCAGTACTCTCTCTCCATCGTCATCTCCCAAACAGAGACAACAAAAAGCTTCACAGTAGGGATAAAACTGAACCTACTGCAATATAAACACCTATCATTATGCTGTACACCTAAAACTAATACAATGTGCTATGTCAGTTGTATCTCAATAAAAATAAAACACTGTAAGAAAAAAATGGAGATACGGGCTTCCCTGGTGGCGCAGTGGTTGAGAGTCCGCCTGCCGATGCAGGGGACACGGGTTCGTGCCCCGGTCCGGGAAGATCCCACATGCCGCGGAGTGGCTGGGCCCGTGAGCCGTGGCCGCTGAGCCTGCGCGTCCGGAGCCTGTGCTCCGCAACGGGAGAGGCCACAACAGGGAGAGGCCCGCGTACCGCAAAAAAAAAAAAAAAAAAAAAGGAGATAAATACAATATTCTATTTCCTTCCAGAGTATTATCCAAGATTTTCCACCACTGCTTTTCCAATTAGTTTTAAGTGTTTTTCTGAAGTAGCTTTATCATCCAGACCAAAAAAAAAAAAAAAAAATCTAAACCGTTTTAATCATAAAATTGGCTTAAGGAAAAGGAAATACACTCTCTCTTCTAAGCCCTCACATCCTTCCCTTTAGTCCATACCCAGGAAAGAGAAATATTGATAAGAAATGGACTCCAGCCAAAGCAATTGTGAGAAAAAAGAACAAAACTGGAGGTGTCACGATCCTTGACTTCAGACTATACTATACTGCCATCAAAACAGTACGGTACTGACACAAAAACAGACATATAGATCAATGGAACAGAACAGAGAGCCCAGAAATAAACCCACACACCTACGGTCAATTAATCTACAACAAAGGAGGCAAGAAATACAGTGGAGGAAAGACAGTCTCTTCGATGAGTGGTGCTGGGAAAACTGGACAGCTACGGGTAAAAGAATAAAATTAGAACAACATTTTCTCACATCATACACAAAAATAAACCTCAAAATCATTTAAAGACCTAAAATGTAAGACCTGAACTCCTAGAAGAAAATACAGGCAGAAAACTCTTTGACCCTGGTCTTAGCGATCTTTTTCTGGATCTGTCTTCTCAGGCAAGGGAAAGAAAAGCAAAAATAAACCAATGGGACCTCATCAAACTTAAAAGCTTTTGCACAGTGAAGGAAACCGTCAACAAAACAAAAAGGCCACCTACTGAATGGGAAAAGGTATCTGCAAATGATAAGGGGCTAATACCCAAAATATACAAAGAACTCATACAACTCAAATCAAAAACAAAACAAAGCCAAAAAAAAAAAGACCAAAAAAAGCAACCAAAAAAAAAAAAATTTAAAAATGGGCAGAGGACCTGAATAGACATTTTTCCAAAGAAGACATATGGAGAATCTGGCCAAGAGGCATCATGAAAAGATGCTCAACATCACTCATCATCTTGCTCATGACCAACCTCAGTGGCCTTCTTTCAGTTCCTGAAACAGACATCCAGGCCTTTAGCTTGCTGTCCCTTTTCCCTGGATTGTTCTTTTCCCAGATGTCACACATGCTGCTTCTTTCTGTATTTAGGTCTCAGTTCAAATGTCAACTCTCTAGACAAGGCTTCCCTGACCACCTCCTATGAAAAGAGCATTCTTCACTCCCTCTACCTCTTTCTTTTTGATTCATTTTCTTCAGAGCATTTACTACTATCTGCAGTTATTACAATTTGTTTGGCTTTTCATTGCTCACCTTTGCTACTAAAACATTAGCTCTGTGAAAGCAAGGCTTGCTCCGTCTTCTCATCACTGTCTCCTATCGCCTAGGCCCACAGTAATTCTCAACCAGGATTACTGAATGAATCAAGTAGTTCATACTGTACAAATTACAAGTCAAATAAATGTGGCCCTAAAATTTCAAGTTCCTGAACATGTTTCATCCGGGAAACTCTTAGCAGGAACTTTACCATCCAGACGTGAAGCTGATTTATTTTGAGGCTCCCTCTGTCAGCGATGCTCTCCCCCTTATCTCGGCCTAACTGAACCCTCAAGGAGACCTCTGCTCACCCTCACACGCCAGGCTGCCCCAACCATTCTATCCAGGATGGACACGCATACGATTCCCTCGATCGCTCCGTCACATCATGCCGCTTTTATCTGCTTCACAGTCCTCATCACTCCCTAAAGTTACCTTTTTAATCTGTTTACTAGTTGGACTGTTTACCACAAACTAAATATTTTAGCTTCAGGAGAACAATAATCAGCATTCTTAGATCCCTGAAAGTATATAAGAGCTTCCTGAAAAGACAGGCCCCAGGGACAGCTTTGTCACACAGCTCACTTTGTAACCCAGCTCATTAAAACCCTCTTTTCAACCACAGGACACTGCGAGCTCAGAAGAAACCGAGTATTACAAAGATTTTCTTTTCCCCCATTACAGAAGCTCATTTATCCAGGTGTCTAAACACAGGCAAGCATTCGAATGGGACAGTCTGTAAAGTTTTTTTTTTTTTTGGTAAAGTTTTTAAATGATCATCTATTTTCCTTCTTTAAATCTTATTACTGACATTAATTAAAAACAATCGGCTAAACTACTACAATCTACCAAGCTACAAAAATGGGTCGGTATCATGGAGATGGGGATGGGGGATCAATCTGTTCCACCCAGACTGGGGTGTCGGTGGCTGCGAACCACTGCTGGGACCGTGCACCACTAGACAGCACTGGGCTGTAAACGTGCAGATTAGAAAAATCCGCATTTCTACACCAAACCTGCTAAAACAGCTCAATCTTGGTTCTCCAATTATAAGATACTAATGCTGTATGTCATATAAAGGAAAATCATCCTCTACAGTACTACCTACGTAAGTTTAGTAACCTACAATGAATAGATAGTTCTCTTTCTTCTCTTTTTAAAAGATGAAAAGTCCTAGTTAATATGCGTTTACTTCACCTTCAATAATCATCAAAAAGTACTGCTGGTAGGTCTGTAATATCAGACCACTTCCTAAGTATCTTAGCTTTTGCTACTTTGAAGATGTTATGGAGATGAGATTACAAAAAGAAAGAATAAAACTTTCATTATTTACAAGTGAATTCTCTAGTTTACAGACGAAGTTTGAATTTGTTACACCACACTTTAGACACTAGCTCTGAAAGTCAATTTTTTTTAAAAGAATACGCATCTGAATCCGTAATGTATACTGCATTTCAAGTCAAATAAAATGATTAAAGATTTTTAATTGGAAAATAAGACAGATATCAAAGTGTTATTTCAGGAAAATTAATCTGGCAGCAGTATACCAAAGAAATTAGATAAGATAGATAGATAGATACAGATATAGACATATATTTTTATGCCTTACTGTGTGGCTTGTGGGATCTTAGTTCCCAGACCAGGGATTGAATCTGGGCCCACGGTAGTAGAAAACGCTGCATCCTAACCCCTGGACTGCCAGGGAAGTCCCTAGGTAACATAAATCTTAAGGAGGCAAGTCCACATACAAACTCTATTCCCACAGTTCTTTTCATTAAAAGATACACGTTGGTAACTTGTATATTAGAATACATTTTTAAGAAAAACATGAGTATGGTTATTTAGTTTTCAGTACCAACACTCTCATTTCACCATTCTTCCCTATTAAAAAAAACTTAATTAAACAAGCAATTTTAAACGTGGGTTTATGCCCCACTCATGGTCACGCGTGAAGTAGGTTCAGTCAATTGCAGTCCACATTTTTTCCAAATAGAACAGGAAAAATATCAAGTTACAAGGATAACTGTCACATGTGTTTATCTAGCTAGACCAGGCGTGGGTCCTGAGGCAGAATGTATTTCTAACTGTGAGTCTTAGTCAAGAGAATTTCAAAACTCCAGGCCAGATGGTTGTGATGGTCTCTTTTCGCTCTAAAACTTTACTTTCACGGTTAAATCTGTCCTCACCTGGAAATAAAGGGAAATGAGTGGCTTCTTTATTTAATGTTTAGCTATGTTTCTTTTAATGGCAGGCAACGGAGTCTGTTGAATTAATTACACTAATTTAAACAACAACTGGGACTTACTGACGGGGACACTGAAGCAGTGCGCAGACTCTGGGAGCGCTGGACCAGTGGCCTCAGGAAGGACAGAAACCGAAGGGCTCCGGGGCCTCGGCAGGGCACCTGCAAGCTCGGCCTCGCCTTCCACCACAGTGCTGTGAGTTTCTCACCGCACAATGCAATCGGCCCTCCTACATCAGGCAGCCTAACCCCTGGATAAACCAGCAACAGCAGGGAGGGAGTGCAGACATGGTCTCTGCGGAAACAAACTCTCCACCATCCCAACTTGTCTAAAACATCTGATTTTTATGGCCAGAAATTAACATTTCATTTTTAAGCACTATGTACTAGGCATAATATTTGGTTCGATATGATCAGTATACATAGTGTATGTGTACATTAAAACATTAAATTGTATACCTTAAATATATGCAAGTTTTATCAATAAAGCTGGGGAAAAATGAGAAATATAAAATATGTTTTCAACAGATAAAGGAGACTGTGCTAAAGGATAAAGTATAAAATATGTTTTCAACAGATAAAGGAGACTGTATGTAAGAGCCAGTCTTTTAAAATAATGAACATTACATTGCACATTATAATAAGGACGATATTTTTCATTTCACGTATTCTTAGAAACTTGGGTTATTGAAAGTCATATTTCTCCAAAGCAATGTTGTAAAAATAAATCCTGGTGTAAAGCATTTATAGAATTTAAAAATTATTTTGCAAAGTGAATCACTCTATTTTTAAAAGTCTGTATCTTCATACGTCAGCTGTCACTAAATGAGACGTCCCTATGTAAGAAGAGTACCTGCTGTGATCTCAATGTCTGTGTTCCCCCAAAACTCCTATGCTGAACCCTAAAGCCCCAGGTGATGGCACGAGGAGGCGGGGCCTCTGGGAGGTGGTCAGGTCCTGAGGTGGGGTCCTTGTGAACAGGATTTGTGCCCTTGTAAGAGAGGCTCCGGAGAGCTCCCTGCCTGTTCCCCCACGTGAGGTCACAGCGGGAAACTGGCAGCCTACAACCCAGAAAAGGCCTGCACCAAAACCCGACCTTGCTGACTCCTTGACCTTGGCCTTCCCAGCCTCCAGAACTGGGGGGGATAAATTTCGCTTGTTCATAAACCACGGAGTCTGTGGGATTCTGTTACAGCAGCCTGAAGAGACTAAGACAGCCCCTCGCTTGGGCGACCAGAACAACTCTCCTTCCCGCCGACCTGCCCTGCTCTTGGGGTTCCTCGCCCACTCCTCTCACCACTCCGTGTGTCTGCTGCACACCCTCTCACTGTGGCACATCCTGCTTCATGCTGGCATTCTCTGCCGGCCTCCCCAGAATCCATGCAGAATAAAATCCACAAGGACAGGAACAAGGATGGCAGCACAGTGTATGTGCAGAACAAGCACTGGGTCAGGAGTCAGGGAGGCCCGAGCCTGTCACTGTTCTGTCACCAACTGGCTACACAATCACCATCTGTGCACTGCCTCTTTGCACGCCGGTTCCAGTAGGAACTGAACAAGTACTAACAACATCCATCCATAAAGTTTCCTTACTTGTTATAAAAAGAGATGGTAATCACTGCCCTATTTACTTTTCCTAGTTGTTACCAAAAAAAAAAAAAAAAAAAAAGTGTAAATGCTTTATAAGCTGTTAAGCACTACAGAAATACTAGGGTTTTGTGTGTGTGTGTGTTAGGGTTTTTGGAAGGCCATACGTGTAAACGGGATGAGCATGGGCTTGGGAGTCAGCAGATACAAGCTAAGCCCGAGCATCAGCGTTTCTTACCTGTCTGGCCTTGGGCAAGTTAACTCACCTTCTGGAGTATCAGTTTCCTCATCTATAAAACAGTGATACTAACACCTGTATCACATATTGCATGGATAATTAACATCTGTAAAGTATGTTCAACTCTCCTCATACCTGACTTCATCCCCACAACTCTCCACGTTCGGTCCTATCCCATTTTCACATTACAGATCCTTCAATCCATGTGACTCCTCACCTCAGGTCTCCAGGTCTCTTTGGGGCAGAGACCATAGACTTCATCACCAACGCCTAGCCTAGAGTACATAGTGGGAACTCAGTAAGTACATTAAAGAAGTGAATTCCCATCCACCTTCTTGCTAACAACGTAAGTGTAACATAACAAACTAAAAAACCAGACATTTCTAACAAAATGCTTATCAATCTTACTCCATTCCTTAGTACAACAAAGACCCACTTTCACTTACATACATCCCTATGTTTTTTAATAGGTGCTAAGAAGAAAAGAGAAGCTTAAGACGAGACTTAGAGTAACCTTTATCTTTCTGACCAAAAATAAGACATACGACCATCAGCTCAAGATTTTTAAACTAAAAGGCTGTCCCTTTACTTATTTTGTTTTTTTAACCTATTAGGTAAAAGTATCAGTATTCAAAACCACCAGAAGCAACAGAGGATGGGAAGCTAAAATCTAGACCCTGAGGCTCCCAGAATGAAGCGCAACCAGAGAGCTGGTTTTCCCAGCTTCTAGCAGTTGGCCAACAATTAATTACTTGGAGTTGATATAAGGGCTAAAATCTTTTGGCCAGTCCTTATCCTAGGTTCTCTTCTTCATTTCCCAACTGAGGACCTGACTTCAGACTATATTACAAAGCTACAGTCATCAAAACAGTGTGGTACTGGCACAAAAATCAACATATAGATCAATGGACAGAAAGAACAGGACAGAAAGCACAGAAATAAACCCATACACTTACGGTCAATTAATCTACAACAAACGAGGCAAGACTATTAAATGGAGGAAAGAGAGTCTCTTCAATAAACAGTGCTGGGAAAACTGAAGAGCTACATGTCAAAAAATGAAATTAGAATGCTCTTTAACACCACACACAAAAATAAACTCAAAATGGATTAAATACCTAAACGTAAGACCTGATACCGTAAAACTGTTAGAGGAAAACATAGGCCAAACACTCTCTGACATAAATCGCAGCAATATATTTTTCGATCCATCTCCCAGAGTAATGGAAGTAAAAATAAACAAATGGGACCCAATTAAACTCAAAAGCTTTAGCACAGCAAAGGAAACCATAAACAAAGCAAAAAGACAACCCACAGAATGGGAGAAAATATTTGCAAAGAATGCAACCTATAAGGGATTAGTCTTCAAAAATTTCAAACAACTCATACGTCTCAATACCAAAAAAAACAAATACCCAATCAAAAAATGGGCAGATGACCTAAAGAGACGTTTCTCCAAAGAAGACATACAGATGGCCAAGAGGCACATGAAAAGATGCTTAACATTACTAATTATTAGAGAAATGCATATTTAAACTACAGTGAGGTATCACTTCACACAGGTCAGAATGGCCATCATCAAAAAAATCTACAAACAATAAATGCTGGAGAGGATGTGGAGAAAAGGGAACCCTCCTACACTGTTGGTGGGAATGTAAACTGATACAGTCACTATGGAGAACAGTATGGAGGTTCCTTAAAAAACTAAAAACAGAATTACCATATGACCCAGCAATCCCACTCATGGGCATATATATCTGGAGAAAAACTTGGTTCAAAAGGATACATGCACCCCAATGTTCACTGCAGCACTGTTTACAATAGCCAAGACATGGAAGCAACCTAAGTGTCTATCAACAGAGAAATGGATAAAGAAGATGTGGTACAGATATACAATGGAATATTACTCAGCCATTAAAAAGTGAACTAATGCCACTTGCAGCAACAGGGATGGACCTGAAGATTATCACACTAAGTGAAGTCAGTCAGACAGAGAAAGACAAATACCATATGATATCACTTACATGTGGAATCTAAAAAAAATGATACAAATGACCTTATTTACAAAACAGAAACAGGCTCATAGACTTAGAGAAGGAACTTATGGTTACCAGGGGGAAGGGTGGGGGGTAGGGACAGATGTTTTAAAAAAATCATCTCAATTCCACCTCAAAAACGCTTCTCCTGAAATTCCACCGCCTCCAGCGGTGTCTCTCCCACGGCAGAGTGACTGTAACACAAGTCTGATGCCCTCCTCCCTGGTTTAAAGCTCCATCACTTCCCGGATGAAGTGACACTTGGGGGACACAGAAGCTCATCCGTGCCCTGTCCCCATCCAACGGTCTGGCCTCGGTTCTCATCGGCCCCGACACGTAGCCTGGGCTAAAGCTGTGATGGTGCACACGGCTCTCACACCCTTGGCACTCACGCACCACCTACAACAGGCGCTTCTGTGCCCACCTGGCAACCCCTTCAGAGCCGTCAAGACTCAGACCAAGATTAGGACTGAGTTTGGTGCCTCTAAACTCCTGAAACGTGCGTACTACAGTGTGCTTAGGTTTCCATAATCTCCAGTAGAAAGTGAGCCACTGAAGGACAGGGACTCTGTTTCATCACAGCAGGTAATACAGAGTACACGACAGAAGCTCCGTAACTAAACTGAATAAGTTAATAAACGGCCTGACTGACTTCAGTTTTATTATAAATATAAAGGTTACTGTGAGATCATCTGGTAAAATAAGCACCAGTCGTCAAGTTATTTCTATGAGAAAGTAATATGGAGTTCTAAATAACTGTTACAAATAAACTCAAACACAATAAACACGGGTTGTTAAGATATCAAAAGATACTGTGACTTTGTAACTGAGGCGTATATGTTACCTCGAAATACTAATGGAGCCCAAACTAGGTACATGATCCATGGGAAACAGAAAGACGCGGCACTCTGCATGAAGAAAAAACCCCGCTCAACAATGGCTGAGAATTTAAAATAATTTTTCACAGACAAGCTCAGCTCATAAGTTTGTAAGGCATTTTTACACAAGGGTGACTAGAAATAAGTACGTTCTCAACCACTACTATAATGTTACGTTTATATAATCCTTTTCCTCTAAAGTGCAATTTTTAACCTTCTTACACGGGAAAAGATTTTTTAAAGCTTCTGCATGGGTACAGGACCCCGAGTTCCAGGGACAGAGGTGCCAAGGAAATCCCAAGAGCAGCTGCTGACCGGACCAGTGTGCTGGCAGTTGGCAGGGAGGCAGGGAAGGAAACAGGAGGAAGAAGGACTGCACGATGCTCCCCCCCGCGCGGCTCGTCCGCTCCGCGCTTTCCGTGTGCCCAGCAGAATCGGGGGTAACCGGGGGGTCACCACGCACAGTCTTAAACCACCCCCCAGGAAGACCCGATCACAGCTCTGCTGCACCCGCCCTCCGTCCGCAGCCCTTCACGCGAGGCTGCAGGAGCAGAAGCCTGGGCCGAGGGCTGCGCAGGCTTCCAGGGGCACACGGCGCTGCTCCCTCCCGCCCACAGCCCCTCTCTCCTCCCACCCGCTCCCGCTCCCGCTCCCGTCCGCCCGCCCCCCAGGACTTCCCGGACCCAGGCAAAGAGGAAACTAGAGCCAGCCCAGCCGCAGCAGAGCGGGCCTGAATCCCGCCTCCGCCCCTCCCCGCGCTGGCTCCGTGGCCGGTGGCCGCGTTCTCAAAGCCTCAGCTTCCTCAGCCGTACAGCGGGGACCATACACTTTCCTCTAAGGATTGTTGTAAGATTTAAATTATGTGAGACGGGGGATGAAACGTGGAGGCACACTGCCTGGCACAGAGTAAGCTAAACCAAAAGGGCTTCCAGGTGGGATGGTGCGTGAACATGTATACAGATGGATATAAGCAAATCAGTACACAAAGTGCTTCACAGTGTTTTGCCATGTTTTGTTTGCTTGACGCAGGTTGGGAAAAAAAAAAGGCAACAAACCACCACTACCACCACCACCACTGACAAAAACCCCAGAAAAACTGTACGAAAACTTATTCCATGATCCTGTAACCACAAAAAAAGCTGCAGACCCTCCACTTCGGCTCACAGCCTCCTCACCATCTAGGACGCCCACCCTATCTTTTAGCCTCATCTCACATTTATGCCTCCACACAGGCAACACTGTAATTAGTGACATATACGCTTTCAGTTCAAACTTGGGTCGAGAATTCCTTCAGGCCAGTCACTTCTGTCACGCACCCCTTCTCCCAAGCACTGAAACCCCATTAATCATTCACCCTCTGAAGCCTTTCCTCATCCTCCCCGGCAGAAACCATCACGCCCATCTGTACGTTCCCAATGCCTATTGCTTAAACTCACACTTAGAGCACTTGTTTCATGCTAATTAGCATTTTTTCCAATCTTCTTCCTCACTGGATTCTAAGTTCCACGTCATTCAAGTGGAGGTGTCAGTGGTCAGGTGAATGCACACACCACAGAACGTAATAAAATGAAGTAACACTTCTTTACCTACAGGAATGTCCTTGAGGGTAAACAAATATTTCCGTCATCTTTCTGTGTTCTAGACACACTTCACTGGCCTGCCACTACTACAAAGCAGTGTAATGGCCAGTAGCAGGGAGACATACTAACTTTTTAGCTTATGTTTTCTGAATATCCGAAAACATCCCTTATACCAATCCTGACAGTTCACTGAGAGAACATTGTATACCTTACTTATCAAATGGTTTATCAGCCCACTTTAATTTCCATTAATTAAGCAGAGTATTAAATCTTGTTATTACTCGTTAAAAGAAAGCACTTCAAAATAAAATTTTTGTTATATGATGATGACTGTTCCAAAACAAAATCTGATTAAATAATAAACGTTATTTTATAAATCAAATATGAAAATCGATCTCCTTGTTTCATATCACACATACGATATACATTTACTTTAGTGGCGTTTTATACATATCAACTCTTATTTCCTACATATACAAACATGGCTGGAACGCTGAGTTACGACCAACAGTTTGATTCATAAGCAGTCTACGGTTTAGATAGTATGAGTCCAAATGTTTTAAGTGCTCAAATCTGCTTCCACTTACAGCACTCTAAATTAGAAAGTCACAGTTTTAGCTCATTCAGATTACAATTCTACTTTTGCTACTAAATAACAGTGCTACCCTAGGCAAATCACTTAACCTCTCTAAATTCTACGTTTCACATCGTTGACATGACTCTGGATTAGATCATATTTCCCAGACCCCATTCTCATCATACGAATCACCGTGAGCACCGGTTTGGAAATACGTGTCCTGACCCCCCCTCGAAAGGCTCTATGCTACCAGCTCTGCCTTGGGGGCCGGGGGGGGGGGGTCTGTGTTCAAAGTTCCCACGGACTCGTGTTCCCCAGGCTCCTCCGGATTGGGAAGTTTTCTACTACACACTGGTTTCTGATCTCTAATGCTCTTCCTGGCTCTAAAGTGCTATGAATTTAAGATTTTCTGACATGGATCAAATCCCCCCAGCCCAACCTGGTGATACCGAACACAATCCACGTGCAACGTCACTTTGCTGGGCAGGAAGGTTCAAAAGGTATCATTCTTAACAGCTGGCTCCATTTGCTGTACAAGCCCCTCGCTTTTCAAGCCATCCTACATACCAGTATTTGTGCTGACAAACAATCTGACAGCTAACCTGATCTGGGTCAGAACACACTTCTGGTTGAAGGTGCTCCCCCGTGGTTTTAATGCACACAACTCGCCGTACGTTGAACGCTGACTCACGTGTTAGTGTCAGCTCTCAGAGCCTGTGCTCCCAGCCCTGCAGCTGTGCCTGGTTCACATCTGTCCTTTACTCACATATGTGTGACAGCCATCGGGCAGACCACAACTCTACAACCCCGTCTAGCAATCTGACAGATAATGATTAGGTGCTGAATAAACTTTAATACATCATAACTATTAACTGGCTTTGAAACATAATGCCTGAAAATACTTGCCCATGGATATAAATATAGAAGAAGACACTTAAAAGGCTATACTCTCAAAATCTGTCTTTAAAAGCACTGTGATAGAAAGCATATGCTCTCCAACGGGTGTTCTCATTTTTAAAAAAAGGCACTGCTTTCAATCCCCACCCACCGCAAGTTAATAAAATCTGGTTAGTCAAACTTGCCTTAGAGTGATATTTCTCCTACCAGCACACACTTCTTTCCCCCAAAAGGCTGTGACGCAGCATACAGAAATAAAAGATCTCAAACATACCAAGATAATTTAGAGGTGGGAAGTGTGGTAGGGGTCAATATATTCAGTACAGTTAAACAGACCAGTTTTCACTATACTTCTCAAAAAGCAGGACAAGGCAGGAAACTGATTCTTACTACTCGAAAACCAGACCAAACAGTTTCTCAGGAAACAAAGTTTTTACTAGTACTCTGAGAAATTTTCTCACATAGGTCTTAGAAAAATAGTTATGGTACAGCATCATCAATCAAAATTTCACAGCAACTGGAAAACTTTAAATCAGACTGTAAGAAAAACTGAAAGTATACAATTAAAACACAGATCAGTAGGTGTGGCACTGCAAGGGTGAAGGTGATGAGTGTCTGAGGCCCACAGACAGAAGCCAGACCCAGAGAACCAGAGGTCATATCATTTACATCACGTTCCTTAAATCTCATCTACTGAGGCAGATTTAATAGCAGGATCGATACAGAGTGAAAGAAACCTGACGGGAATGCGATCAGTCGTCTGCCAAACCTGTATCTTCACACACACAAGCTGCACTAGGAAAAATAATGAAGAAAATGTGGGAAGTTTGTTTCACTCTTATTAAGGAGGATCTAAAATCGATAACCTCCTCTGATGCTAGAAGGACAGGTCACGTGACGTGTATCTCTGGTACCTGAAAGAACGGGTACTGAGCAAACACAGACACAGACTCAACGTCGCGGACGTGCTTTGTAACCATCGATTTGGCCTGAACGATGCAAGTAAAAATAATCAGAGCAGGAGCATCCCACTAGCGCAGCGACTGTAGAGAGGTGGCGGTGAGCACCTGTGGGGACACCTGAGTAGAGCCTGCTCAGCCCTGGTGCTGGCACGCCATTCACGTGTATGACGTGCACAGGGACAGGTGCACAACGATCGGGGGAACCCGCAAGGTGGACTTGAAGCCGTCAGTGAGAGGTGAAAATCTCACATCTGATAATAAACACTCTTAGTTTTCCTTAATAATTCTATTATAAATCTATTACTAAATTCATTAAATTTTTCTTGAGACATTATTCCCCATTTCTTGAAAGTAACCGTGTTTTTTTTTTAAGAAGGAAAATAGGCAGAAAGCAGAAGTGGGTCAATCATCTCTTTCAGCACTATTTTTGGTAAACTACTTTTCGTTCATTCTTTGAAATTCTTCAATTTCAAAATTTCATATATTCTTCTTGTATATCTCTCTCCTTCCTCCGAAGTAAGGAATGTCCCATACAAGAGCATGATTTAATTAAATGTGCGAATCCGCTGTTCTAATGCCATTCTCGACGATGCCCAGGGTTTTGTAAACCTGAGCTAAAGCGGTACCGCAGATTGAAGCAGCATACGATGAACCTCAGCATCTGTGTGTCTCCAGAGACTATCATGAGAGAGGCCTGCCTGCTAGTCCCAAGCCAGCGCAGAGCCCTTCGTTGTGTGTTTTCCACAAGAACGAATTCAAGTTGTTAAATAAACTCAAGTATCTGATGTACAGACATTTACCAAGAGGTCATGTCATTCAAGCTTGTACATGAACACTTACAAATCCCGTCTCTTTCCTAATGAGAATAAAAGGATGCACTTTACATCTCTTCTAGTCTCTATGATGGAAAAAAGTTCTTACATCAAAAAAAATAATCACTTTACTTTCGTTGGAAATTATGTAATTGTTTCTCCCAGGTATTATTATAGCACCAAACGTTCCAAAATAGTTTATTAAAATCTTCCTTCATTTGTTCACTTTGCTAAACACCTGAAACACAACACTGTAAATCGACTATACTTCAATTTTAAAAAATCTTCCTTAATCTGAAAATGAGGCTTGTAAGAAAAAAAGGTATTTTTTAAACTCTAGGCAGAGATGACAATGCAATTGTAAAACCTATGTCCCTCCGTATCAGAATACAATTCACAAACGTACGCGCTTGAAACAAAATAATCCTGGGTGTATAAAGACTCACCATCTGTATGGGTTTCTTGTGGAGATCTCGTTCTGTTACCAATTTTTCTTGGTCGGTGACATACAGACCTTTCTGTGCTAAAGCCTGCATGACAGCATCGTGGCCCAGAAGGGGTTTGGCGGCGTCGCTCTTGAGAATGAGGCTCCCGGCGCGACAGTACAGTTCAGCCGAGAGAAGCAAGTTAACAACCGGCGGCTTGATGTGCTCCTGGTCGTACTGATCTGTGTAAAACGGCTCGCGAAGCTCCTCTGGCACATTTTCTACAAAGATTAAGGGGAAACGATTTCTTACAAGATTTTTATAAAAGAAACACAGTTTATCTAATAATTATTCATGTCTTAAAAGTTAAGATTCCTTCTAAAAATAACAATAACGCTGTAACTGAAAAGATGATTTATTCGACCTTGGCAGGTAATCTGCAACGAGAAGGAGAGAGAATTTTCCTTTACAGAGGATACGGTTCCGAGTATGTTCTCAAAAGCGACTACCAAGCGATCCAGGAGAGACGTCTGCTGAGTCCGGGGAGTCTGCGGAAAGTCTCCCCACGTGCACGCTGCAACACAGAGAGCCAGCTAAAAGGCTCCGAAAAGCCCATTCCAGCGAATCCGCTCATTCAGGCGCTCAACCAGGAAACGCGCGATAACAGCTATTTCCGGGGAACGCTAGGCCTCGACGCCTGGGAGTATAAAATCCCTTGCCCAAAGCTGCCCAGCTCGCCGGCTGCCAATTAGAACCCGCCCACTGCGAGCCGTCCCTCCGCCTCCGCCCGCCGCTGGCCTCTCCCTTCCTGCGGGCCCGCGGAGGCTGCTGAGCGGCAGCTACAGCTGCGGTTCACGGAGAACCACCCTTACAAGTCCCGCACACCGGGAAGCCCTGTTTCCTCCGCCTTCCCGCCGACCCCACCCCCCACCCCAAAAAGCCTTCCTGGGCACCCAGCTGCTCCCTCCGAGGGAGACAGACAGGGCAGCTGGGCGACGGGACGGCCTCTGAGTTTCTCTCTGGCGGCCAGGCCATCCCCCCGGGGAAGAACGCCAGGCAAGGCCGGGCGCCGTCCCCCACGAGGAAAGGCGGGCATCTGAGCAGGAAGCTGGCGTAGAGCCACAGTCACAGAACCTGGCAGCTCTGGCCCGACACCAGCCAGGCCCCCGCCCGCCTGCTCCGGAGAATGAGGGTTCGGGGCCACCCGCAGCCCACAGGGCTTCGAGGAGCCTCCTGAACAGGCAGCTTCAGCGTGAGCCCGGCGATGCCACAGCGCTCAGCAACGTCAGCCTCCCAAAAGGTGTTCTCGCGATATTAATATACAACGTAGCAATTTTACCTTCAAGTTTTTGACAGGTCCTATCATTTAGAAAAATATTTTCAACAAATAATAGTATCATAATGATGGCACGTTCCCTTTATATATGAGTTTGGTTCTGGGGAATTCAAGGATTTAGAAATAATCCTTACCCTCCAGGAGCCAGTAGTCTACAAATAATCTAGACAGACAGCAATTCAGAAACTGGAGACAACACTAAGCAATAAATGATCAAGGGGCTTCCCTGGTGGCGCAGTGGTTAAGAATCCGCCTGCCAATGCAGGGAACACGGGTTCGAGCCCTGGTCTGCGAAGATCCCACATGCCGTGGAGCAATTACGCCTGTGCACCACAACTACTGAGCCTGCGCTCTAGAGCCCGCGAGCCACAACTACTGAGCCTCTGTGCCACAACTCCTGAAGCCCGCGCGCCTAGAGCCCATGCTCCGCAACAAGAGAAGCCACCGCAGTGAGAAGCCCGCACACCGCAATGAAGAGTAGCCCCCGCTCGCCGCAACTAGAGAAAGCCCGCACGCAGCAAGAAAGACCCAACGCAGCCAAAAATAAATAAATAAATTTAAAATTTAAAAAATAAAAGAGAAAAGAAAATCAGAGGAAGCATCAACTCCAGAAGCAAGATCATAAACTTAGCTTTACATACGCTGAGTTTGAAACAACAGCAAAAATATCCAAGTGGAAATATCCAAAAAGCAGCTGGGAATACAGGACTCCGGAAAGAGGTCAAGCGTAGATGTACCAATTGGGGATTTTGGAGACATCTAAAAATATCATCCTCATTTAATAACTGAAAACACTTCCCTTCCTTCATAGCGGCATTAACCAGTAGTGAGCCAGCCTTAAACTCAGTAGCTGCCTCAGCGTGATCCACGAGCTCCGTTGTAATCTACAGGACACGGTGCTGGCACCCACTTAAATTTTAGTATCACAGGAGCTAAATGGAAGCTACTCGGAGAGCAAATTTAAAAGGGAAATTATTTGATTTTAAGATAATTATTATAAAATGTATACATAATAGATGTTTTCCCCTATAACAATAAAAAGTGACTAATGCAGGTGACTTGGTACCTAAACATCAGCTGTGCAAAGAAAAGTGACTGCTCATGATCAGGATTACAAACTTCACCACACCTGTACATCCGCTTACATTTATTTACGGCTTTTACGTCCATTCTCACACATGATGTTTATTACAACTTGGTGGAACTGTCAAATCAGACAATACACAGGAAAATATTAGGAATGTATAATACCTCGTAAGGGCCTTTATGCGCGGGCACTGTCACAAACATGCATTCTGTCGTTCAACACTAACAACCCTCTTGTCCCTATTTTACAGATAAGGAACTCAAGAAAGGTTACCTTGCCCAAGGACACATAGCTGATAAATGCAGAGTCTTAGCTCTAAACCTTGTAGCTAAACAGATTCAAAAATAACAATGGTTTGCCAGGATCAACAAGCTGGAAGGTGGAAAACATATGGCTTAGGGGCTATTTTCATTTTATTACGACGAACCCACAAATCTAAGTGATGAAAATGTAAGTTTCAAAAAGATCTCAATGCAAGGAAAAGGGAAGGGATCCACAGCAAGTCAACGAATGTTTCAAGAATATGACAAAAACAGATTATTCCACCCCAAAAGAATGCAAAACTGCATACTGAGTATTGTAAAGTAGGTCACTTTTAAGAACAAGTCTTCAAGAACTAAATATGCTTAAAAGAAGACTTTGAAAATGTCTATCATTTTGCCAACAGTACAAGACTATCATTTTTTAGAAAACAGTTTGGAGTTGTATCACATTTTTAAAACAAATGAACTGAAACCACGTATTAGAAAATAAACAGGCAAAATCAAAGATAAGAGGTTTCACCCTCCCCCTCACCTCCAGAGTACAAGAAGGTAAGAAATTAATACTTCAAGAAACTGAAACTCCATTCCCAGAATTGCAAAGGATGAGACAAGTTTTTCTTGTGCACCAGGACTTAAGCAAGAACCTACCTTACTTGTGTTATCATAAATCCTGACTAGAGCTAAGCTTTGAAATTAACAATCACCTGAAATGCTTGGGCACACGCAGAGGGCACAGAAACAGTCTTGCTCAAGGCACTTTTCTATAAAGCTGAGTTAGTACTAGTTGCATCCATACACCAGCAAATGACACAGATTTCCTTAGAACAGTGAACGGTCAGGGGGTACAAGGGGAACGCAATTCAGAGATATCACCACTCAACCATGGGAACACTGCCTTATTTTCCACAACTAAAAATTATGTCCAAGGCAATTACTAAGACAGAATTTGTGAGTTTCAAAAACTCCAAGTAAAAGTAAGCCCTACACCTGGAACTCTAAATTAACCAAAAGACACAAAAATGGTCAGTTAACATTTTTTTTAAAAAATCATAGTACCGGTAATCAAAGAAAGTTACAATGAGACTCTGCCTATCAAAATGGCAAATAATTTTTAAACCCACTGTTGACAAGGATGTACTAAAATGAGTACCTCACAGAAATCCAAAAAAGAGGGGATATATGTATACGTAGAGCTGATTCACTTTGCTGTAGAGCAGAAACTAACACAACGTTGTAAAGCAACTATACTCCAATAAAGATTAACTAAAAAAACAAGAGTACCTCCTACATGACCAGAGGGCAAGGACCATAATTACTCCCCATAATACAAACCGTAGCATCTTATGCCTGATACATGGCAAGCACGAAATAAATACTTGATGAATGAAAATGTTATTATTTTTTTTTATTTTAGTCATTAGTCTTGTCCTAAAGGGACTCCCACCAGATTTCAAATTTCCCCTCAACTCCCAGATTCTGTACTAGTAATCCTAATTTACTCCTGTACCTGCTTTGAAAAACCTGAGTTTTCCCCCCTAGGCCACTCTTCTGCAATAGTATCCCTCTCAAAACCAACCCTTTTTCAGTTAACCGACATTCACTACCAGCAGGAGGCAGCATGACAGAGTGGGGAAAACCGGGGCTTTGGATTTAAAAGCTGTGTCTTCCTTGACCCGGGACCGTGAGCGCAGGAACCGTCTGTCCTGAGTTCAGGCTCCACAGCCTGCACAGGTGTGCAGCCGTGGCTGCCCTTGACTTCAAGTTCCTCCACCTCTGGGCCCACCACACCGCAGACACTACAGGGTGCCACGTCTGTCCCTCGGGGCCTGGGCACCAGCTACTCCCCGGCCCCTCACCCTCCTCCTGCGGTCGGCCCTTCCCATCGGGAGCTCAGTCAGCGGTCATCTCCCATACACACCTTCCCTGACCCTACGCAGTCGTCCTGTTTCAATTACTACTATCCCATAATATTTAGGTTAGCCTATTTCGACCCCCTCCCACTACAACCCAGCCTCAAGGAGAGCGGGATACTTTCCTGTCCTCCGTCACAGCACCTAGAACAGTGCCTGGAACACAGTAGGCACTCAAATATTTAAGAATGTACAAGGTAAAGTACATAAACTGAGCCTGGCCTTCAAGGAAGACGCCAGCTAAGGTAGTGCCCCTGCTCCCTCCCCGCACCCAAGACTTGCTGAAGTCACCTCCTCCACTCCTCTCCCTGCCCAGAGAGCCACAGGGACCTCTCCTGAGCTCCAGGTCCTCACAACTCTTCACATCGCAAAGAAACCCCAAACCCCAAACCAGAGCCTGGTTTATCAGAGACAAGGGCAGTAAGAAACATGGAAAGGCGGGGTCAGAGCGAGCTCTGTGGGGCTGGACTGAGATGGGAAGTGTCAGTGTGGACACATTGTGGTTGGCATGTATCTGTGACCGAGAGAGAAGCAGCTGTAGCTGCATGTCACATCTGCACATGCGTGTTTCCTAGCTCTGTCTGCTAAATCCCAGCGGCAATAAGCCTCGCACCTATATCTCAGTTTCTAATACGCGTCCCATTAAAACAAACCAAGACTCCTCCAGAAATGGCTGTTTCCTCCCGGGCTGGAGCAGGAAAACTGCAAGATCAGCTCAGAACGTGTGTGTGTGTGCGTGTGTGTGTGTGTGTGCGTGTGTGTGCGAAAGCTAACAAATGATGGGACCATGTCAAAAGGTCACAGGATTCAGCCAGAAGGAGATCCCATTGACCAAATCTGAGACAATCTGAACATCAAAATAAATAATGACAATAAAAGATTATAACCCACTGAATAAAACAAGAATGTCCACCCTGATGTAAACAAATAAATGAATAAGTATGTGAAAGAAAAAGAAGGGAAAACTCTTCCTTGTAGTAGAATACCAACTAAAAATGGGATAAAATAAATGGGATAACAACTGATTCAAGCAAGAATCATTTTGGATGCTAAATTGGTGGGTTTGATGAACAGGGTATTTCAAATTATCTCCTCATGAATTGCTTCTTAATTAAAGATGGAAAATAATAACTTTATAGCGGAAAGAAGTGGCAGATACTGCCTGAAGCAAGTGATCAAAGTCTGCATCAACAACTGAACGGACATCGTGTGCCCCTGACACAACCCACACTGAAAACACAGCACCTCTTCTGTGGTCGTCCCGCCAGGTTTGTATAACTTGAATCCATCAAGTAGACGCGTTAGATAGATCCAAATGAGGGACATTCTATAAAATAACTGGCCTACTGTTTTCATAAGATAAAAAGACATTTTAATAAGGGGAACAAATCGACACTGCAGGCTCAGACATTTTGGGGGTATTGAGAACTGGGATTTCCTACTTCCTGCCCCCACCTCCCTGGCATCTCGGTGTATGAGGGAGGATGTCAAGCTGTCTGATCCTGGGAGGAACAGAGGGTAAGGAAACTGAGCTCTGTCTAGATATTTCTCCTCTGGGGTTGCCTGGCTGCCCAGTGGTTCATCTCTGGTGCCTGCTGGGCATCCCTGCCCAAGCCCCCTGAGGAACACAGGGATGCTGCCAGGTAGGGGGCAACAAAGCACACCTGCTGCTCGAGAGACAGGTGATGGAGGTGGCAGGGATGAGAGGGGGTGCGAGGGCGGGTCAGCTGGAGGCGAGCAGGGAGGGAAGGAGGGAGAGTAGAGAGTAGGTGGTCAAAGGACAAGAAGGAAGAACGCCACAGAAGATGGGGTGGCACCAGGGGACAGGAGGAGGAGGGGGTCGGGAAACGTCTCCGGTTCCTGGGTCTCCATCACCTCTTGCCTGAGGCAGGCGTCTGTGTACTGTGCCTTCAGACTGGCTAGGTTTTCTTGTTGGGACACTGCCCGCAGCCACGCCAGAATCTCATCGTCGTCCCAGTCATGGAGCCCAGGGGCGGAATGAGGGCCCAGCGTTCCGGAGAGGGCAGAGGACCCCGAGGCAGGAGGTGGCCCAGCTGGAGCCTGCACGGAACTGCCTGCTTGTGCCAGGGGCACAGGGCAAAGACAGTGCCCAGGGCAGGGGCCTGCCACCCAGCTCAGCATGCTGCTGGGGTGCTGAGGCTTCACAGTGTCAGTATCATGGGAGACACAGACAGTCGGAAACACCGTTCCAGGTTAAGGAGCTGACAGAGACAAGTCTACTAAATGTGCTGCACGATCCTGGACTGCATCTTGGAATGGGAAAAAAAAGCAGCAACACAGGACATTGAGACACTGGCCAATCTGAACAGGGGATGTGGATTAGATAATACGGTGTCGAAGTTAAATTTCCTTATTTTTATAATTTTACTGAGATGATCTCAGACTTATCGTTCATCTCTCATCAGGAGAGAGTCTGAAGTATTTAGGGGTAGAGGGTACAATGTCTCTGATTCTTTCTCAGACAGCTCAGAAAACATTACGTGTGTGTCTGTGTATGACACACACGGATTTGTGTGGGGGAAGGGAAAGGGAGAAAATGGGACAAAAGGTTAACAACTGGTAACCCTGGGGAGAGGGTATGCAGGAATTCCTTGTACTGTTCTTATACATTTGAAATTACGCTGCAGAGAGTCATGAAACCTCAAAATGCCCCAAATCCATCTTCTCCCCAAGCGTCATCACTCCCGGTGTTCCCTGCATCACAGAAGTTCAGCGGCATCTAGGCGTCCCTCAAGCCCCAGACCAGATCCATCACCAAATCCGGCCCAACCCTCCCCTTCTCGCCATCTCAACTCACACCTCCTGGTCCCGGCTCTCGGAACTTTGCATCTGCACTACTGCATTACTCCTAAACTTGTCTTTGCAATGTTCACACCTGTCCCCACTCCAAACCATTCTCTACTGTAGCCAGAATCTGCTTATTTCCCGTAGGCAAACTTGAGCATGTCACACACCCTGCCAAACCTCAGGGTTTTCAATGACTTCTGCTTCTTTAAGGACTCAAAGCCTTCCTCTGACCTACAAGAAAGACAGGACCCTGCCCCTGCCGGCCCATTCAGTTCCCGGAACCATGCACGCTCCCGTCCCCTGCAAAGCCTTTGCACATTCTCGTCACCACTGTTTATATGCTCTTTCTCCCTATTCTTTACTCCCTTCCAGATTCTTGGGGGCCAGTGATCCATTCAGTTGGGCCCAATTTCCCCCCAATAAAGGAAAAGAACAGAACAGTTATCCTGCCTTTCCTGTACCTCAGAAAATGCACTTTTACTTCCGAGGCGATCCAATTCTGTTATAAAAGACGCCTAAGTTTGTAAAATATATGTGAAACCTTTTAAGATATTTGAAGTATAGATAAGTACTAGTAAGCAAAAAGTTGTTAATCATGGACAGAACTCAAAGAATGTACCAAATAAAGGTAAGTGGTTAGCAGCATATGTATGTTAAACATAGTAAGGAATGGAAAAACCAGAAGATACCTAATATTCATGAGGTCCCAAGGTGCTAACTATTCATGATACACAAGATACAGCAGGCAATACATATTCATGATATAGTAAATATACATGAGGCTAAACAAACAATAGGCAATGAACACTAAATATACATGAACACTTAAAATTCATGAATGCTCAACTGGGCCACCCATCAGTGACACACATTCTGGCCTGCCCAAGGCGCACAAGACCCAAGGCTATTCATCAGGCTTCCCGACAAGCCACAGCTGTGACAGGCATGCATGTCCTCTGCGTCTCTGATGGAGCAAGTGTGCAGCCTTGTGTCACTGTGGGCCTCCTTGTTCAAACCTCAGCGCTGGTTGTTGCAACCGTACCATCTGTGGGCAAGGCTGATGGAGCAGAAAGAGATGGACAAAGAACGAGGTGTGGTGTGCTGCAGGATTCGGGGAGGGTGTGTTCATTCACCCCACCTTTCTTTCCCCTCGCTTCGCACTGTGAACTGATTTAACAATCCATGTGATTGAAGCACTCTTGAGTTTGTGTGTGAGTCTTCCTGCTCCGTGACCTCCAGGGTGGCTGCCTGGCAGTTCGTTGTGGAAATTTCTCCCCCAGGGCACCCGGCATTTAATACAGGAAGAGAATTCCCACTAACAAACAAAGAAGTCACGACACAAAGAGAAATAACGAGACATCAAGTGCCTCCTGGTGGAAGTACACAAGCCTATGGAGTAAGCAAAAAAAAAAAAAATCAAACTTGAATCTGTACAATTCTCTATATTTAACTGTCAATGTGTAAGAAATACAGGGGACAAAAAGAAACCTGTTAAACAATCCCGTGGCGATCCAGGCCGTGGGAAACGACAGGACAAATACTACGGTTTCTCCAGTAAGTAAACTGTAAGGAAAACAAAATTCGATGGAGGGGGAGCCTATATATTTAAAAAACTTAGAGAGACATACCAAATTGCAAAGGCTGGCCCCTGTTTAGATACTGACTGGAACAAATGAACTGTAAGACAGAAAAGTGAAAACAAAAAGATGACTGGTGATGTGGAGCGGTGTGATGATGGCAGGACCACGGCCAAGTTTAAAAAGGGAGCGCCTGGGGACTTGCCCGTCGGTCCAGTGGTTAAGACTTCACCTTCCAAGGCAGGGGGTGCGGTTCGATTCCTGGCTGGGGAGCTAGGATCCCACATGCCTCCGGGCCAAAACAAAAACCCAAACGTCAAACTGAAGCAACACCGTAACAAACTCAATAAAGACCTTAAAAATGGTCCACATCAAAAAATCTTAAAAAAAAATAAATTAATTAAAAAAATAAAAAGGGAGCCCCTGGCTGCCGGAGACACTAGTATGTTTATAGATGCAATGACACGATGTCGGGGACTTGCTTTAAATAACCGGCGGCTGGGTCGGGGGTGAGCCGCTGGCCGTGGAGGTCAGACGCGGGGTACAGGGAGTTCGCTGTCATCGTAGCTGTTTGGGATTTGCCATCGTCAAACGGATTTGTCCGCTTGAAGAGGAAGGAGGAGGCGGGAGAAGGGCAGAGAAGTTTCCCTGAGGAGCCCTGGGTGCCGTGGGACAGGACGTGAGAGAGGGCGGGGCGCGGGAGGAGGGCTCCGCCCACCCCCACCCCGCCAGGCCCGAGCCTGCCCCCCTCACCCCACCCCGACCGCTGCCAGACGCCGACCCAGGTCCCAGGTGCGCTTTCCATGCCGCAGTGAACACACCCCGGCCGCCCCGCCCGCTTCGCTTCCCCGCTTCCCCTCCACACCTTCCGCCGAGCTGCGAAATCCCGAGGCGCCTCCGGCCACGCCTTCACCCCGCAAGCTGGACCTCCTGTCCCGCTTCCTCACTTCCCCTCTGGTCACTCTCTGCGGCTCTCCTGTCTTGGGGGCCTCCCCACACTCTCCCGCGGGGTGACTGGCACTTACCCACCCTGTGTGTCTCCATCACCACTTCGCCGCTCATCCCCGAGATCTTCTGAGCCCCACGCGGGCCTCTCCAAGGGCCCAGCGCACAGCCCACCGTCTCGGCGCTGCCCCCTCCCGCCCTTTCCTTCGCACACACAACCCGGCCCTCGCCCACTGTTCTGTTCCTCAGTAAGGAAAAGCAGTCTTCACACGCCCCACAATATCATCTTCCCCTCGCCGTGCCCAACCAACTACCAAGTCTTACCTTTGACGCGCATCCACTTCCTTCCGTATCCATCCACCTTCAAGCCGCTGCCACCTCTCACCTGGATCATAACAACTTCCTAACTGTTCCCCCTTCACAACCCTTCGTCTCCCTCCGATGCATTTTCTGCTCTGTATCCAAGAGATCTTTTTCCTTGTTGTGGTCAAATACACGTGACATTAAAATCACCATTTCAACCATTTGTAAGTGCACTCCCAGAGATCTTCTGAGAAACAGTCTTCCAACAACATTACCAAGTTTAAAACACAAACTGAGTGGCTCAGGGTCCAGGAGGGAAGGAGACTTTCCACTAGACCTAGCCTTTTATACCTCTGGACTTTTGAATCAGTGCCTGTCTCACCTCTTCAAAAACTATTAAGTGTCCAAAGTAAAATTTCAAGAACTTATAATCAAGACCTCTAAAATCTATGTTTAAAAAAATGGAGGTAGGGCTTCCCTGGTGGCGCAGTGGTTGAGAGTCCGCCTGCCGATGCGGGGGACACGGGTTCGTGCCCCGGTCCGGGAGGATCCCACATGCCGTGGAGCGGCTGGGCCCGTGAGCCATGGCCGCTGAGCCTGCGCGTCCGGAGCCTGTGCTCCGCAACGGGAGAGGCCACAACAGTGAGAGGCCCGCGTACCACAAAAAAAAAAAAAAAAAAAAAAAAAAATGGAGGTAGCTAAAAAAGAAAAAAGGTTATTTCTGCTGTTTCAAAATCTGTTACAAAATTCTACAAAACGCGTAAATCAGAGAAAAATTTACAAGTCAGCACCCTCGTAATATGAATGTCACAAAAAAAAAAGGAAAACAAGAAGACAGTTGAAAGAGAATCTTGAAAGTAGCAGTAAAATGCCAGCAGAAAAAAATGAAAACCATCTACTTTGAAACTTTCCTTTGCTGAGGACAAATGTCTTTTAAAGTATTTCAAACATTTCAAATATTTTTTATTCTAAGAGCCTAAAGTACTTAAAATTTCCTTGTAATTCCCATTTAGAGACAGAAAATGGTTTGAAGGAGAGGGCTGGGAGTGGGAGCGGGGGTAGATTCAAAATAACTTTTCAAGATCATACACACACGTTCCCAGGAACCTGTATTTGTTAAATATGGAGTAAGGAGACGAACACTTTTTCAGTGAACTGAAATTCTATTTCTTTACCTCAAAAAACCATTTTCTGGGACTTCCCTGGTGGCACAGTGGTTGAGAACCCGCCTGCCAATGCAGGGGACATGGGTTCGAGCCCCAGTCGGGGAGGATCCCACATGCTGCGGAGCGTGTGCCACAGCTACTGAGCCTGTGCTCCAGAGCCCGCGAGCCACAACTACTGAAGCCCGCATGCCTGGAGCCTGTGCTCCGCAACAAGAGAAGCCACTGCAGTGAGAGGCCCGCGCACCGCTATGGGGAGTGGCTCCTGCTCACAGCAACAAAGACCCAATGCAGCCAAAAATAAATAAGTTAAATTAAATTAAAAAAAAAAAAAAAACATTTTCAGGTGCTTCATAAACATGACTAGGCCTAACACTCAGGGTGCGACTGTGAGGGTTACAGAGGGACTTCGGTTTTCTCTCTAGTGCTGGATTCCCAGCCTCTGTTTTATTTTTCCCAGTTCATAGTTGAAAAAGTTTATTTTTTTTTAATTTTTGAATTTTATTTTATTTTTTTTTTGTATACAGCAGGTTCTTATTAGTCATCGGTTTTATACACATCAGTGTATACATGTCAATCCCAATCACCCAATTCATCCCACCACCACCACCCCCGCCCTCGCCGTGGCTTTCCCCCCTTGGTGTCCATACGTTTGTTCTCTACATCTGTGTCTCAATTTCTGCCCTACAAAACGGTTCATCTGTACCATTTTTCTAGGTTCCACATATATGCATTAATATACGATATTTGTTTTTCTCTTTCTGACTTACTTCACTCTGTATGACAGTCTCTAGATATATCCACGTCTCTATAAATGACCCAATTTCATTCCTGAAAAAAGTATTTTGAATAAAAAGAATTCTTTGAAATTATTAAAGAAATACAATCCCATTCCACAATGGGAAACAGAATATCCAAAGGTAGCCTAAGTGTGAGATGGATCAATTCATGTTTCAATGTATATGCTTTTTCTTCTAAAGAAGGCAAAACAAATGCTTATCATCATGACTATTTGGCAAGCAGGGGAACTGAGACAAAGACTTTAGGAAAAAGGCCCCCAGAAAGGGAGCAGGTGGTAGAAGGAGAGCTGGAAAGACACTACAGTGTTGGGGTGTCGCCCTTTAACCCAGAACGTTATGTTGATGCAGAATGCGTGTTTAAAAAGAAAAGGAGGGGCTTCCCTGGTGGTGCAGTGGTTGAGAATCTGCCTGCCAATGCAGGGGACACGGGTTCGTGCCCCGGTCCGGGAAGATCCCACATGCCGCGGAGCAACTAGGCCTGTGAGCCACAACTACTGAGCCTGCGCGTCTGGAGCCTGTGCTCCACAACAAGAGAGGCCGCGACAGTGAGAGGCCCGCGCACCGCAATGAAGAGTGGCCCCCGCTTGCCACAACTAGAGAAAGCCCTCGCACAGAAACGAAGACCCAATACAGCAAAAATAAATAAAAACTCCTATCCCCAACATTATAAATAAATAAATAAATAAATAAAAAGAAAAAGAAAAGGAGAAACCATGCAAGGCACAGGAAGGAAAGTGCTAAATGTGACCAGTAAATACAATTATTATCTCAGCAGAAGCACCACACTGTGACTATTAACAAATGTGTAATATTAATTTAAAGATCATTACTTGTAATTTACCAATAGAAAAGGCCCATAAACTAGTACCTAAAAAACTAGATCCACTGTGGGGGGGGGCGGGGAACGACCCTGAAATGACAGATGGATGCTAAATATGTTTCCTAGTTCTGTATTAACTAATCAAATACAAACAGGTTTGTTGAAGAAAAATTAAATATACTTTTTTTTAAATATACTTTTAAATTCCACAAAAAATTTAAGACTTACATTTGAAAGGTTTTCACGCTTTCTTTGTGCCTTCACTTCCAGTATTATACTACAAAACTGTAATGAACTCTAGGAAGAGTATAACACAGAGGTCAAAATACAAACTTTAGTATCACAAAGGTTTTGACTCTAATTTTTGTTCCACCATTTAAAAGCTGGATGATCAAGGGCAAGTTATTTAACCCCTCTAAACCCATTTCCTCTTTTATAAAAAGGGTAAACTATCATATTTCCTAAAATCTTATTTTCCATTTGAGTATCTGTGAAATCAGGACATGTTGTAACAAATTTGTACTTCAATGTCCAAAAAACCTTTTTAAATTCAAGGTGTATCTCACAGTCTTCATGGCAGTGATTCTTAAGCTGGGGTCGTATTGGCCCCAGGAGACACTGGCAATGTCTGGAGACATTTCTGGGTGTTACAACTGGGGAAGAAGTAGGAGTGGGGAATACCACTGTCACCTAGTGGGTAGAGGCCAGGATGCTGCTAAAATCCTACAATGCATAGGACGGCCCCCTCAACAAGGAAGGAGCCAGCCAGTAGTTCTGCAGTGGGAAACCCTACCTTAGAGTGGCAGACGAAGAAATAAAATAATATCTACTTAATAGGGTCGTTCTCAGAATTAAAATACGGCATATAAAATGTTCAAAACTGTACTTAACACAAAGTATGTGCTCAATAAATCATAGTAGCTTTTTCAAAAATCCAATGTGCTTAGGATAATTTATTTATCTACTAAACAAAAGCCAAATTCCCTAAACAAATACCAAATCAAACAATCCCAATTTACCTTTCAAGCTGCATCTCCCACTACTCATCACATAAACCTCCTCCAGTCCTACTGGTCTATGTTGTTGCACTAACGGTACTGGGTTCCCAGCTCTGTGCTGGCACACAGACCACGTGCTCCACCCGCCACCCGTATGTGCCACTCAGGGGTGGTTTAAATACCTGTAGCCTTTGACACTGTTAATAAGACCACCCTCCTGGAAACTTTCTCCTTCCAGGGCCTCAGTATCTTCACACTTCCTTAATTCTCTTCCTAACTCCCTGCTCTAATTCCACCTTCTTTTCCTCAGCCTCCTCCCAAAACTATTCTGAGTGTTCACCACCGTAGATTCTGTCTCAAATCTTTTCTGTCGCTCTATGGTGTCATCTACTTCTGATTCCAATCACACTTTATACGCAGAAGATTCCCAAATTGCTATTTTGTAGTTTCACCTGGTCAATCATACACCCTACCCACCTTTACAGCTACCTATGGTACTAGATTTCTCAGATAAGGTATCTGGCCAACACATCAAGCTCAAGGTTCCCCAGAACAAAGCTGACTTGCCGTTTAACTTGCTGCTCTCCGTCTCTGCCAATGGCACTGGACTCACCCTCCCAGTCACCAGATCTCAAAAGCTCAAGTAACCTCATTCTCCTCGCTACCTCAGGGGGCCTTATTCTCCCCCCATGCACCCTGAATTCAGTCATTTAGAAACACTAGGGGGACTTCCCTGGTGGCGCAGTGGTTAAGAATCTGCCTGCCAATGCAGAGGACACGGGTTTGAGCCCTGGTCCAGGAAGATCCCACATGCACAGAGCAACTAAGCCCGTGTGCCACAACTACTGAGCCTGCGCTCTAGAGCCTGTGAGCCACAATTACTGAGCCCACACGCCACAAATACTGAAGCCCGCGCGCCTAGAGCCCGTGCTCCGCAGCAAAGAGAAGCCACTGCAATGAGAAGCCTGCGCACTGCAACGAAGAGTAGCCCCAGCTCGCAGCAACTAGAGAAAGCCTGCGTGCAGCAACGAAGACCCAATGCAGCTAAAACTAAATAAATAAATAAACAAATTTATTTAAAAAAAAAAAAGAAACACTAGGGATTATACCTTTGCAATGTTTTTTCTATCTTTTGCCTCTTTTCCATTAATTTGACTTCTCCCCAGACAGCACATGGTAAAGTGGGCAGCCTGAAATCAGGTTCAGAACACAGCACCATAAGCTGGGTGGCTTTGGGTGGGTCCCTAACCCTCTGGGCCTCATTTCCTCATCAGTAACACTGGAGTGATGGACAGTTTCCACCTCTCAAGGCCGTCATGAGGATTAAAATGAGATGATACATGGAAAGCGACCGACACACAGTAAGTACTCAATAAATATTAGCAGCATCTCTGCGCGGCTGCTTCAAGCTCTCAGCATCTCTTGCCCAGACTCCTACAAGAACTTCCCAGACAGGCCTCTCTGCAATCAGTCTCTGTCCGCTGACAGCACATCCTTCACACGTGCATGAGAGTCAGGTGTGAGACAGGATTTTGAGAAAACGTGTTGGGATATATAAAGAAATGAAATAAGGGGTATTTAAAATAGCAGATGATTTTATATTCTGCTATATGTTTTGTAGTTTGTATCAAACTACACGGTATGAAAGGGAGAATGATAGTTGATAAAGTTGAAATGATAAAGTGACACTAGGAATTGGGCCTTAAGTTCCACGTTACGAACTCCAAATGCTGGGAGTTCCCTGGCAGTCCAGGGGTTAGGACTCAGCGCTCGCACTGCCATGGCCTGGGTTCAATCCCTGACTGGGGAACCGAGATCCTGCAAGCCTCACATAGCTGCCTCCAAATGCAAGAATTTAGTAAGGAAGAAGGTCATAAAAGGGTTTGCACCCACCATTTTCCCCAAAGCACTTAAAGCAAACGCAGTAATATCACCGCTAAACGGGTTAAGCTGCTCAAATACAGTAGACACAGCACAGTTCAACTTCCCCCTCTTCCGCAATTTGGTTTACAGATTAAAATTCACCCAAACAAACTTATTCTTCATTTGATCAAAACTGCACCTGCCTTCTTCCACACAATAAACTATGAAGATTTGAGTTATTTGGAATATTTTTAGTGTAAAGAAAAAGAATATGATTCCAAGCTCTGATAGAAGACTTCAAATTAAGTAAATACCCTATCTGCTTTCTAGGTATTAAAATGCTAGCGCTTTATTTGCTTTTTATAGTTCAGTAACTTCATTCTGTGCCCAAAATTGACTTCTAGCTATCATTTTAAATGAATTTTCCAACATACAGTTTAAAATTGACTTCTTTTTAATATGTCAAACGTTAGAAACTTTCTCACGGAAAAAGACTAAATTGGTGCCTGAAGACCGGACATGTCATCATTAAAGAAGTGATTTTAGTAAATCATAACTTAAATTTGGGGTAATGTTTTGAATGATTAACTGAATACCACTAGCAACACCTCTGAAATATGCTGTCTACTAACATCTGCCATATAACAGTGTCTGCAGCAAATGCAGAAAATTTACATCAAAAGAAATGAAACATTACATTTTTTCAACTCACTCCATATAAATTTATACGTTGAAAGACTGTTGATTAAAGAATAAACAAAATGTACACAGATAACATTCTTAATAATATAATTTCTTGTTACTAAGTGACTCTTAAGGTCTTCTAAGCTTGATTTTCATTCCATTTTGAATATGACTTTCATCCACTCTAACTGTTGCCAAGACAACTGTAAGTACCAACAACGTTCATCTAAGCCATCTGAGAGTGTGTTAAGATCTGCCCATCCTTTCAAGAAAATAAATCAATAAGACTTCTAACGCGTGCTGTATGCCCATTCTGCACACTGGCAGATAAGAGGCTTACTCCGCAGAGCAGCGTAAGCAGCACAGACTTCAGAGTCAGAAAGACCCGCACTGGCCCGCAGGATCCACCGCTCGCCAGATGTTTAACCTTGAGCAAATTCATCTGAGCTTCTTCCCTCACCTGCAAAACGAGGACAATATCTTTCTAAAGGGATGCTGTGGGAATAAACGAAGCAATGTGTTTGAGGTATCGGGCATACAAGGGGCATGCCTGCCCTCACCAACGCCATACCCTTTAGTCAGACAATCAAATCAAAGCTCATGTCTGCCCGTACTAAAACTGTGACCGTGGGGAAGTTGTTTAACCCCTCTCTGCACTGGCGTCCTCTCTTTTTTAAATGGGGAGTACGCTACCTACATCACAGAGCTGCTGTAAGTCCCGAATATACAACATAATGCAAAGCATCTAGTGCAGTGCCCAGGCGCAACACACGTTCCACTGATAGTCTGTGCCTTCCTCTTCTCTTCTTCGCCAAGTGTGTTCGACACTTGTTTCTCAAGTGGTCCAGGATCTAGTAAGCTTGCCTGACAGGTGTCCAGAGAATAGGCCGTTTTCTGGTTAGGAACCCTTGTGAATCCAGGGCAACGCTGTGACATCTGTACTACAAGTTTCCCCTCAGTTTCAGAAGGAAAGAAAATATTTTTGCTATTCCCTCTGCCTTCCATCTTGTACACACTGCTTTTCCACAGAGGTCACTATATCAATTTAAGTCTTTCCATCTTTTCTAAAGACTTAAATAGGGACTTCCCTGGCAGTCCATTGGTTAAGACTTCACCTTCCAATGCAGGGGGTGCGGGTTCAATCCCTGGTCGGGGAGCTGAGATCCCACATGCCGCCCAGCCAAGAAACCAAGAACATAAAACAGAAGCAGTATTGTAACAAATTCAATAAAGACTTTAAAAAATGGTCCACATCAAAAAAAAATCTTAAATAAAAACCTTAAATAGCTTTCATTTCTCCTCTAAATGGATATTAGCTTCAGTATGCTGCTTAAGTTAAAACCAAAATACATCAATTATTTTCACCACCGATATCAGTGGTGCCAGGAAACAAAAATATACTAACACTTTGTGTTTCCTCCGAGGTGTTACTCTACACATTTAGTTCCAAAGAAATCTTCAAAATCTAAATTATTTCAAATTAAATTTTTTATTATATACTCCTGATGCTAATTTTAAAACCTTTAACATCGGGACTTCCCTGGTGGCACAGTGGTTAAGAATCCGCCTGCCAATGCAGGGGACACGGGTTTGAGCCCTGGTCCAGTAAGATCCCACATGCTGCGGAGCAACTAAGCCCATGCGCCACAACTACTGAGCCCGTGAGCCACAACTACTGAAGCCCGTGCACCTAGAGCCCATGCTCCATGCAACAAAGAGAAGCCACCGCAATGAGAAGCCCGCGCACCGCAACGAAGAGCAGCCCCTGCTCGCCACAACTAGAGAAAACCCCGCACGCAGCAATGAAGACCCAACGCAGCCAAAAATAAATAAATAAATAAAACCTTTAACATCTTTCTACTTCAATATCAAAGCACGATAATTCAAATTAAAAAAAAGCTGTCATAAGCACAAAATCACGGTAACGTGAAGTTTCCCTCAAAACTAATTCAAATAGTTTTTAAACACTGAGATTCATTTGCTAGTTAACTAAATATGCAGTCCTGATAGTCACCTGTGTATGTATCCAGCTGTGTATGTTTAAACAGTAAGAATGAATTAAAACATTTACGCACAAATTTTCACGGTCCTAAAATTGGAAATAAGCCATCCTCTTCCCCTCAAAAAAAACCAAACCAAAACAAAAAAAACCCTGTATTTAACATCTAGAGAAAAGTCTGTAAATACTAAGAAACTTCTCAATAAATATTTTACACATCCAATATTTATTAACTAGGCCACAGAAATCTTACAAAATCACTCAAAGTTATCAGATTAAATTACCTTCCAGGAGCATCTCCACATGAGAAGGTAATGTTTTCAGAGCTCCACAACATGGGCTCCTAAAGCAACAGCTAAGGAATTACAACAGGAGGCCCTTTTCCTGTCATTTTGCAGACTGGGTAAAGGCGGGAGTGTCTGACGCCTACTGTCCTATACAATTTGTGTCAACAGCACATGCCCTCAAAAAACTCTTCTATTAAAAAAAAAAATCCCACAGTAGGGAGTTGTTGTTTTTCTTAATTTATGAAGCCAAAATGTTTGGGAAAAGGAATGTGTCTGAACACGAAGTAAAAACAGGACGTGACACTCAGCAAGCTAAATATCGGGTTTAAATAACTGGTTTAATAGAGCCTGAAACGTGTACGGGAGGACACGGGCTTCAAGAATGACGACAAAAATTAACACTGCGCTCCGACAGAGGCCACGGTACAGCCCACGGATCCTGAATCGCAGCCATGGTTACAAATGTCAAAATCAACGTAGCCTGTGTGCCATCCACCTCCTTCCAATAATAACGAAACCAACTCAGATTTCTCGGTGGTGTAATCACAACTATGACTGTGGGGGAAATGAATGCAGCACAATGAGGAAAATACCACAAATTAAAACCACCCCATGTAAAAACAGGACAAAATTGGTCACTGGGAGGGGGAAAAAAAAACACCCACTTTTGCTATCCAATAAAAGAAATCTGGCCGCATCCCACCTGCCCAAATCAAGGGCTCCTGATTGAAGAGCAAACCTGCGTTATCCCCCCCCTCCTTTCTTCTCCCATCGCGTCCCCGAGCCTGTGCGCGGAGACACGCGCGAAGGGGACCAGAGGATGGGAAACAAAACGGGGACGCGCGTAGCCTGCGGGGACGGAGGGATGGAGGGATGGGGGGCGGGCACCACGTACCTGTCCCGAAGGCCTTGGCCACCAGCCAGGCCAGATTGCAGGCGATTTTGGCCCTGGAGAAGTCGTAGTGGTCGAAGGGCTTGATGGCTGGAACAATGAACGTCCTCCTCCCGTCCCGGGGGTCCACAGCATCCCCCATCTTCACGCGCTCGGGGCGCCGGGCCGCCCTTCACATGGTGCTGCCGGCCGCGGGGTAGGCGCTGGGGGGTGGGGGTCGGGGTCTGGGTCCGGGCCGGGGTCCGGGCCGCTCAGAGCATCGGCCCCGCGCGCCCGGCCCGGGATGAGGCGGCGCCGCGTCCGGCCGTCCCGCGAGCCTCCCGCGAGCGCGCGTGCGGGCGCCTCCCCTTTGTCTCGGCGCGGCCGGGCCCGGGCGCGGCGGGGGCGTCCTCAGCGGTCACGTCGCGGGGGCCGTCCCGCCATCGCGCCGCCCGCAGCGCCGCCCTCCGCTCGCGGCCCTGCCCTCGGGGCGCCCGCCGGCCGGAGCGCGGGGCCGCTGGGACCCGCAGGAGACGCGGCGGAGGTACTCGGGCGGCCCCCACCCGGCGCAGCCAGAGCCGCCGCGGAGAACGTCAAAGTCCCTGCGGCGCGGGCGCCGGCAGCCGTCCCTCCTAGCGCCCGCTCCCCGCCGCCGCCGCGCTGCCGCCCCGCGCCCTCCGCCTTGCGGACGCCGTCAGCCCGGCGCTCGGGCCCCGCCCAGCCAGCCCTGCCCCGCGCTTCCCCTGCGGCCGCCCGCGCGGTAGCCGCCTCCGCCGCCGCAGCTGCGGTTTTCCAGCTGCCGCACTGGACCGAGCGGCGGCGCGGGTCTGCGCATGCGTCCTCGCGCGGCCCGCCCCGCCCGCCGCCCCGCGGGGGTCCAGGCGGCCGGCGGAGCATGCGCGGTGGCGGCGGCTCTGCTGGTCAGCCGAGTGCACATCCTGGCGTCCTGGCTCGGCGTGAGGCGGCCGCTGACCCTGCTGGAGAGGCGGGGAGGGAGGGGGAGACAGGCCTCGCCGTGGCTTTCGTGTTTTCGCGACGCAGTGCTGAGGCACAGAGAACTGATGTTTATTAAAATGCTTATTCGGTGACACACACTTTGCTGCCAACTTGTGCCTAAACAATTTCATCTAGTCCTCGAAGTAACCCGAGGGGGGTGGGTGTGATCGCTGGTTGACCACAAAGGTATAGAGGTTACTAGGGCAATTAAGTCACACGTGGGGCTTGACCAGGATCGAGGATCTGGGAAGCTCCGCACCGGTGTTGATTTCATGACTTCAGGATACTTTACTCCATGCTCTCCACTTAAATGTCCTCTCTCGGGAGGGGGCACATCCATCAGCGCCTCCAAACAAAGCATCAGTTCCTGCACGAAGCCAACCGCATGACCTGGCATCCACAAACCCTTGTGGCTGCATTTTGTCAGAGCCGCTCCGTTTTCCCGAAGGGGCATCTTCTCAGATGTCAGTGTCCTGGCTCAGCCGTGCTCCCTCTGTCCCCTTGGCTCACTCCTACTCGGCCCGCAAGGCTCTCACAGGAATCACCTCCTCCTGGAAGCCTTCCCTGACAGCTCTTGATCCTCCCCGTCAGGGCTGCCAGGCAGGTGCTCTCCTGTTCCCAGAGCACCGTGTTCTTGTTCCGTCCCAGCTCTTGCACATACTGTACATGCAATCATCTAGGACTTGTCTGTCTTCCCACTGATGACAGCGTCTATCTCCCACACCCATGTAGGGCCCAACCCATAGTACTTGCTCAATTAATGTACAAGGACTCGGGATGGATATCATTGTAGTTCACTCTTGTTGAGCTTATTTAACTCAGAATTCCTCACATTATCTCCTTTCAATACATTATCGAATTTTAATCATTGTCCAACCCTGTGTTATCTTCATTTCACACACATACAAAAAAGGAAAGCTCAGAAAAATTTGAAAATTACCCCATATCACACAACTAGTAAACTGGTTGACCCAAGATTTGAACCCAGGACTGTCTTACTCCAAAGCCCATGCTTTAACTACTAGGGCTTCTCTGGTACTCCCTGCCCTTAAGATAGAAGCAGGACATACGAAATACGGGGGGGGGTGGGGAGGGGGCTTTGGACCCTACTATCTAAAAGGGCAGCTCCACTGGCAAGCAGGCCCCTTTGATCCCTACAGATACGCCGGGGGAACCTAGTAGGGCATTACAGATAAACCTACTAACAATATGGGCAACAAGAAGAACGTGAGTGACAAGAATAATACACCACAGGGTGGTTGATGTCATTTTTCAATAAGTGAATGAATATTAATGAAGTATTTCTCATGGGCAAGGCCTTTTGCTAGATCATTCAGGGGATAATAAAACTAGCATATGAATAATAGTTGACACAGCACATTCATATGATAACTACCTTAATTCTCACATCCATGCTGTGAAATAGATGTTATTACTATCTTCCAATTCTAGATACAGGACTGAGGATCTGAGGGTTTAAGTTGCGTGGGCAAGTTTCATGGTTGATTCATACCTGGGGCTGGCTTCAAAAACAAGCACAGGTCTTCTGGCTCCGCTCCCCGGGCTCCTTTCCCTTTGCCTTTTCCCTCCCTGGATTATGGAGGCTGACATGTACATAAATAAATATAATACAATGACGTAAAAGAGGTAAGTGCACATAAAGTGCAGCGGGAACATCTGGATAGAGGGATCAGGGGGGTTTCGTAGAGACTCTGTTAAACCGAATGCACTCAAGTTCACCTTCAACGAAATCCTAAAGTGACACGTCAAATTAAGAGAAACCTATATACTGGAAAGGTTGAAGAGAGACGCCAAAGCATTTCACCAGTCACTGTGACCATCTGCAAACCAATGCAAGATTCTCGAGGCCAGAAACCATGCCCAACCAACTCTGCGCTGTGTTTGCGACCTAGCACAGTGCTTCGCTCACAGAGGGTGCTGGGTGAATGCTTGTTGAATCTTACGGAAAACAATTTCAACCTAAATAAACATGATGAGGAAGAGAAGGAAGCACAGACAGTTGCTCTGCTTGTCCTTTGATTTAGTGGTGATGCATTTAGTAGCGATGGCATAACTATGACCCCAATTGGGGAGGAGTGTGTGTAGGAATGGAAAAAAAAAATGCCTACACAAAGAGCAGCTTTTACTTTCAGGGAGGCTATGAAACTTGGGGTCACAGTAGGAGGCTATTATTAACAGAGAAACACCCTGAGTACAAAGAAGAAGGATTTACTTTCAGGGAGACAGACACTCTAATAGGGTGCTCTTTGTGATACCTTCCGAATGATCCCTTTAACAACTGGAAATCTCTGCAGAGTACCGCTGTCAAAAAGAAACGCTCTCCGCTGCCTTCTTGAGGTATCTGACTTCATTAAAAAACAGAAACAAAACCCAATGATTCTTTGGGCCAACTTGTCCAACTGCACAGCCATCCCTCTATTTTTTATCTCCAGGCTTGGAATCTATCCATCAGGCAACAGTTACACTATTCCTACATGTCTATTCCTCCCCCTCTCTGTTTTAAAAGTTGATCTCCTTTCTCCTGGAAAATCCACAGTGTCAGCCAGACTTCCTTCTTTGGGGCCATCCTCCATTTCTCTGTCTTTGGATAGACTCATAAATTTATTCATTCATTCATAAGCCAATATTGATTGAGTACCCGGTGCTGAGGCTGCACTGTTGAACAAGACAGCTGAGAAAGCAAATTTTGTTTTTTGTTTGTTTTTTTTTTGCGGTACGCGGGCCTCTCACTGTTGTGACCTCTCCCGTTGCGGAGCACAGGCTCCGGACGCGCAGGCTCAGCGGCCGTGGCTCACGGGCCTAGCCGCTCCGCAGCATGTGGGATCTTCCCGGACTGGGGCATGAACCCGTGTCCCCTGCATCGGCAGGCGGACTCTCAACCACTGCGCCACCAGGGAAGCCCAAGAGAAAGCAAATTTTGAATGGGAAAACTGAGAGATCTCCGGGCCTGGGCAGCCCAGCTCTCCTCCCATTGTCATGATTAGATCTTTGCAGGCTCAAAGCCTTGTTACTTCACCCACAGAAATCTTCATTGCGTCCCCTCGGAAACAGAGAAACACTAAACACTACACTACACTAAGCACTACAGTAAGAATGCCCATTATTCCTTTAACTGAATGCATGTATTCACATACTGTCATCCATTTTCAATTAGTTACACTGACAGGAGCTAATGCTTATTGAGCACTTTCTGTGTATCAGGCACTGTTCCACATGCATTAACTTATTTAACCTTCACCACAGCCCTATTTTCCTCATTTGGCAAATGGAGTAACCAAGGTTCAGAGGACTTAAGGAAGTGGTGGAGACCTTATGTTATTTTGGAACTCAAGGAACTAGCATAAGTCACCTTTGAATCATCCAGGTTAAGAATGACCGGCAGGGGTGGGGTAGGTTTAAAAAAAACAAGAATGCTAAGCTAACCGATGACAATAAGATGTTAAAGTGGCTGAAGTATGGCCGCATCTGATAAACCAAGCTGCGTAGAAGAGTGGGGGCCGAATGGCAGGCACTCCATCATTTCTAGACACGCTTGTGGTTTTTGTCCGCAGAGCTAACAGAGTTTCACAAGGATTACCTCATCAACCTTCACAACGACTCCAGCAAGGCCTGTGTGGTCTGAGGCCAAGTGTGGAGCTGGAGCAGCTGCAACACTGGGATCCCCGAAACCTCCCAGCAGGGCCCTGTGAGTCAGTACCTAAACCCAACCGTGAAGCCTGGCCCTCAGCTTCCCAGGGGCGGCCCTCCCGTTTCCCAGATCCCTATGCCATTGGTCCTTTATTTATTCCCTGCTCACACCTGAGCCTCCAGTAATGGGCAATGCTTCTACTACTTTCAGAATCATTGAAGACGGGTAAGGGGGCTTCCCTGGTGGCGCAGTGGTTGAGAGTCCGCCTGCCGATGCAGGGGACACAGGTTCGGGCCCCGGTCCAGGAAGATCCCACATGCCGCAGAGCAGCTGGGCCCGTGAGCCATGGCCTCTGAGCCTGCGCGTCCGGAGCTTGTGCTCTGCAACGGGAGAGGCCACAACAGTGAGAGGCCCGCGTACCAAAAAAAAAAAAAGACGGGTAAGGATGTTGGAGGAAACAGAAAGAACACCAGTCAGGGGGAACTCCCTGGTGATCCAATGGTTCGGGCCCTGCACTCTCACTGCCGGGGCCGGGTTCAATCCCTGGTCAGGGAACTAAGATCCCACAAGCTGCATGGCGTGGCCAAAAAACAAAAAAACAAACAAAACAAAAAAGAGAGTGAGGGCTTCCCTGGTGGCACAGTGGTTAAGAATCCACCGGCCAAGGCAGGCAACACGGGTTCGAGCGCTAGTCGGGGAAGATCCCACATGCCGCAGAGCAACTAAGCCTGTGCCACAGCTACTGAAGCTCACGCGCCTAGAGCCCGTGCTCCGCAACAAGAGAAGCCACCGCAGTGAGAAGCCCACAGTGAGAAGCCCACGCACTGCAACGAAGAGTAGCCCCCGCTTGCCGCAACTAGAGAAAGCCCGCACGCAGCAACAAAGACCCAATGCAGCCATAAATAAATATATAAATGAATTTATTTAAAAAAAAAAAAGGAAGTGAGGACCCTGGGGTCCACTACTGTTTGGCCACGTGATTTGAGGGAACACATGTCACTTCTCTGCTGATTTCCACCTCTGTAAAACAAAGGAGGTACAGTTAGGCAAATTCTAAGGTACTCGCAATGCCAACAGTCCACAATGGGAGGGTGACATCTCTGTACTTTACCAGATCATAACTGAAGGTTTAATCAGTCAGCTGGCTAGCGTTCAAGATTTAAATCTCTAGAGCGGAAGTTACTTTTTTTTATTTCCGGAAAGCATTATGATAGGATAATGTAAAAAGGCTAGGGGAGGTTACGGGACAAGAAACAGGGTCCTCCAGTGAAGGCAAGGACCAAATAACAACAGGAAGGGGGCTTCCCTGGCGGTCCAGTGGTTAAGACTCCACATTCCCAACGCAGCAGGGAAGGGGGCACGGGTTCAATACCCGGTGGGGGAAGATCCCACGTGCTGCATGACTTGGCCAAAAAAAAAACCTGGAAGGAGTCTAGCAAGAGGGAATGGATGCAGCTGTTTGTGGGTAAATCCAGTAGTTCTGCTACTTGAGTCATCAAGGTCTAGAGTTTTAGAACGTCACGTAGTCACTCATGAAGATTTTGTTCTTTTTATCAAGTTCTTGATGGAAACATCCCACATATCCACCAATAGAGCATTGTGTCAAGACTGATCAAATAAATTACGCTGTACATCGGGATCATATAGAGAGACCTCCAAGACATCATATGGTCAAGTAGAAAGAGGGGTGCAGAGTAGTAGGTTTTAGTTGGTATTTCGAAAACGTGCCTGATATGTTACTATAAATTCAGATTATGAAGAATCAGGTATATATTAAAATGTGTGAGGGGCTTCCCTGGTGGCGCAGTGGTTCAGAGTCCGCCTGCTGATGCAGGGGACACGGGTTCGTGCCCCGGTCCGGGAAGATCCCACATGTCGCGGAGCGGCTGGGCCCGTGAGCCATGGCCGCTGAACCTGCACGTCCAGAGCCTGTGCTCCGCAACGGGAGAGGCCACAACAGTGAGAGGCCCGCGTACCGCAAAAAAAAAAAAAAAAAAAAATCTGTGAAGCTATCATAAAATAACAATAAAAAAATTCTCGGTACTAAAAAAACCCGAAAACCAAAAATCAAAAACAAAAATACATATTCATTGACTCTCCATGGATATTCCTGAATGTTTGAACAAGAAATTGGAGGAGTAGGTGAGAGACCTAGGTTCCTCTTTGGTACCTTTTGATTCATAGGCATCTTTACTTATTCCAAATATTAACTTAATCTATTTTAAACTCACCTCTTTACTCTTTCCTGCGATGTGGCTTTGGCTCCCACCGAACCACTGACACTGTGCTCACAGAAGTCCTTCAGGAGCTCCTGTTGTGACTCCTGTGCTCCTGTTTCTTTGGCCCCTGTGACGTGTGGCGCTTACAACTGCCCCTTTGCTCCTGAGGCCATCTTCTCTCTCAGGTTCTGTGGGCTCCAGGAGACCGGTGTTCTCTCTGCTGTCCTTCCAAGCCCAGCAGAGGAGATGGTCAAAACTCAGCCCTTGGTCTCCTTCCTCTACACTCCTGCTCTTGGCATCACAGGGATGTCTTTATGGCTTCAACTCTCATCACTGGACCAGGTGGTTCCCTAATCCGTGTCTCAGCTTCTGACTCGCACGTGCTGCTAACATGTGTCATTGTCCTTGAGCCCTGCGCCCAACCAATCCGAATATCTCTCACTTCCGTTCCCTCTCATCCACTCCCACTGTTTCTCACTTTCTGAGCCCACAGGTGAATGTGAGAATCTTCCTAAACCTGAATTTTGGTGATTCAACAAATATCCACAACCAGCAAACTTTCATGGTTTCAGACTATGTGTCAGATACTGTCCTAGGCCTTTCACATACTGCAGCTGATTGGATTGAATAATAAGATAGCATGTAATCGAGGTATTAATCGCATTTTACAGCTGGAAAATGGAGGCCCAGAGAGAGTAAGAGAATTCCTCAAGGTTTCATGGGGAGAACAGAGCGGACACTCAAAATCACGGCTCCTGATTTCAAGGTCAGGAATCTCTCCACCCGCACACACCTGCTTGCTTGCTCTGCCTGGCTTCCTAGACGCGGTCTAAACATTTGCCTTGATTCTGAGGATCCCTACAAAATGGCCTTCGCTATGCTTGTATTTCCCCAGGACTCTCCAGTAGATATGGAGCCAAATTGCTCTCAAGACCTTAAACATATTGAATCCTTTCCCAGGCTTATTGGTTTGGATGATTTTTTTTTTAACCTCTTTCCATAACACCCTCCACCAGACCAACATGAGCTATCGAAATCCTCTCATCTTTCAATATCTGCCTCAAATGCCACCTTCTCCGTGAAGCCTTTACTGCCCCACCCTTGGCTTCCCGGATCGATTTGTGCCCTTTTATGGTAAGTTTTGTCTTGAATTATAATTCTTTCTGTGCACCGTAAGAGAAGAGACAATCTTCTCATGCAGCTCAATATTGAAAAAACAAACAACCCAATCAAAAAATGGGCAGGAGACCTAAAGAGACATTTCTCCAAAGAAGACATACAGATGGTCAACTAACACATGTAAAGATGCTCAACATCAGTAATTATTAGAGAAATGCAAATCAAAACTGCAATGAGGTGTCACCTCACACCGGTTAGAATGGGCATCATCAGAAAATCTACAAACAACAAATGTTGGAGAGGGTGTAGAGAGAAGAGAGCCCTCTTGCACTGTTGGTGGGAATGTAAACTGATACAGCCACTATGGAGAACAGTATGGAGGTTCCTCAAAAAACTAAAAATAGAATTACCATATGATCCAGCAATCCCACTACTGGGCATATACCCAGAGGAAACCATAATTCAGAAAGACACATGCACCCCATTGTTCATTGCAGCACAATTCACAATAGCCAGGTCATGGAAGCAACCTAAATGCCCATCGACAGATGAATGGATACAGAAGATGTGGTACATACATATAATGGAATATTACTCAGCCATAAAAAGGAATGAAATTGGGTCATTTGTAGAGATGTGGATGGATCTAGAGACTGTCATACAGAGTGAAGTCAGTCAGAAAGAGAAAAACAAACATCGTATATTAACGCATATATGTGGAATCTAGAAAACTGGTACAGATGAACCGGTTTGCAAGGCAGAAATAGAGACACAGATGTAGAGAACAAATGTATGGACACCAAGGGGGGAAAGTGGCAGGGGCGTGGGGCAGTGGTTTGATGAATTGAGAAATTGGGATTGACATGTATACACTAATATGTATAAAATGGATAACTAATAAGAACCTGCTGTATAAAAAATAAATAAAATTAAATTAAAAAAAAAGAGAAGAGACAATCTTATTCTGCTTCATAACCTCCATCAGTGCCTAATAAATAATAGACCACAGCAAGTATTTGTTGAATAGAAGAAAGAATCAGTGAATTAACAGGTAACAAAAAATACACATTAACACACATTCTAAGGCCGTGAAACAGACCAATATAACTTAACTAGCTTATATGGGAATTAAAAGTGGAAAGTTAATCTCCTTAATACTATACTAAGTCATTTCCATTGGTTCCTAAATACTAGTCTATTATGTTTTATTAGAATTTATAGTGAGAAAATGTAGTGATTTTTTCCATAAACTAATTTTCTTCCTCTGAAGGACTATTTTTTTATTATGAGATTGTTCCCTTCCTGATTTTTTTCTGTTAAAATGTCCTTTCTCTCAGGCAATAACCATGATCATTGACGATGGTTGAGCTTTCTGTATCCTCATCTAGAGAAATGAAAAGTGGACAACCCTGTATTTTCTCCTCTCCAGTTTATTTACTTATTCATTCATTTGGGAACTATCGCTGCTCTGTGAAATCCCAGTCTGGAGGTCACTGCTCTAATCGACCAAACTAAGTAAATTAGTCCTGCCTAGCTTCTTAAACAAAACTGGCTCCAAACAGCATTCAGGAAAACAAAGCACAACTGTGTTATTTTTGTGTTATCATATTTGCTATGGAAACAGTTATCACTGTCGTTTCAAATATGTTCCTATTTGAACAAGTGATGGCATATGGGCTAAATTTTCCTTCTTTTTTAGTCACTAAAAATATAAGTCAATTCTTCCTTTAAACCTCTTGTTAGGAGTTATGCTTCAACTTTTGTGGACCTCTTTCTAAATGGATTTCGAACTGTTGCTGAAGACAGGATACGGTCATTCCTTTCGTGATGACCTATAGACAGCTAGAAGAATGTACTGCCCCCTCTCTCTGATGTTTGATCTTTTGGGCCAGGCTACTGGGAGGATGCTGAATATATGATTTTGATGAACAAAAACAAAATATGGTGGCTTCCTTCTCCGGATTTAGTTTTCTCATCTGTCCCCATCTTCCTCCTCATTTTCTACATCAGAGAAATGCAGCTTCCTGTTTAGTTTCTTCTGTTGTTGATTTAAAGGTTCTGGATAAAACTGGAAGAGGAAAATTACAGCTTGAGCTTGAGCATTTGAAAAGGCAAAAGCTTGTGGCATCCACAGTGATATTGCTTATGGCACTTGGGTAACTCAATATTATTTTTGCCACTTGAGAAACACTTAGGGTCTTCAAAATCAAAGCTGGAGGTGAAAAGTCAGGAAAAGCAACAAATGGCCCAGTGGGTTAAAAATGTGCAGAGATCGTCCTCCAGGATTCCCAAACTAAAGAGGTGTCCTTGAAAACAGAAGAAAGACGCTGGAGCTCTAGCTAATCCATTTTAAATCTGCTTAAACCTGTTTCTTATTGCATTTTAAAACATTTTTTGTTACATTAGTGGACACAACTCAGAATAACAACAACCATTTGTAAAGAGTATCAGGAGGTTTTTATTTGAAGGTAAATAGGATCGGAAATGCTCGGAACCACCATGTGCGAAAAGCAAACCATTTTCTCACCACTGATCTTGTTTGTCCACATGAATATTCAAAGAGCGGGGCTGGTTCAAGCAGGTTGGATACTTGTACATCATTTAACTTTTGATTTCATTTGAAGTGAGTTTTGTTGTTTACCTTCCACAGGCCACTTAGTTAGTCTGGTTAACTTTGGGGAGTGAGGATGGAAGCGAGAGATGAGAGCAGAGACGTGGTGGGTAGGATCGGAAAAAAATGGTCAGAACCACAGCCTGTTCCCAAATCTTGGCCAGCACTTTTTAAAGTATGTATTTTTTCATTAGGAAAAGGGAAAACAGTACAGATAACTTAAGGAACCCTACATTAATACTAAAAACAATTTAGAATACGTTCTTCTAATTGCAATTGGTATATTTTTTATACTTAAAACTCACAATTTTTTCTCATGGTGAAAGCAATCCACATTTATTTCTTTGATTTAGAAAATACAGAAAAGCAAATGGAAAACAGAAACACCTGTAATTTCACCACCCAGAGATATGCTTTGCATATACTTCCATATATTTTGTACCAAAGTGAGATCATACTGTATATCCCGTTTGTACCTTGCTTCTTTCACATAATAGTATTATTAATATACCTTGATATTAATAATTATTCATCTAAAACATCAATTTAATGCATAGTAGAATTCCATTGTTTGGATGCATTACTTTTGTTTGTTTGTAACCAAACCCGTTACAGGATATTTTTGTTATTTCGATAATTTTTGTTTTTATGATAAAGCTGTAAGGAATACCCTTGAACATACATCTTTGCTTACTTCACTGATTATTCTTAGATACGGATAAGTTCTTAAATGTGAATTGTCCATTCATTTTTGTTGTCTTTTGATATATATGCTATACTGTTCTTCAGAGTTGTACAAATTTTCATGCATACCAGCAATAGGTAAGTGTACACATTGTTTTTTAAAATTTATATTTCTTTAATTGCTAACTGATGTTAAACATTTCTTCATAATTTTATTTGCCTTTTTTCTCTTACAAGACTAGTTTTCCATTTATCTATTACAGTATTCATCTTCTTGTATTGATTTGTGAGAGGCATACTATATATTAAATATATTAGCTGTGTCTCTCAAATAGTCATTTTTCCAAATTTATCACTTCTTTTTTTAAAAAATTATTCCAAATGGGTGCACCATTTGTTTTATTTTACTTTTTATTGGAGAATAATTGCTTTACAGTGTTGTGTTAGTTTCTGCTGTACAACGAAGTGAATCAGCTATATGCATACCTATATCCCCTCCCCCGTGGACCTCCCATCCCCCCCATCTAGGTCCTTACAGAGTACTGAGCTGAGCTCCCTGTGCTATACAGCAGGTTCCCACTAGCTGTCTATTTTATACAGGGTAGTATAACTTCTCTTTTAATGTTACTTATAGCTTTTTGTTTTTTTGTGTTTTTTTGGTCACACCATGCAGTTTCTGGGATCTTAGTTCCCCGGCCAGAGATTGAACCCCGGCCCTTGGCAGTGAAAGCACCAAGTCCTAACCACTGGACCGCCAGGGAATTCCTACTTATAGCTTTTTTTTTTTTATAAATGTATTTTTTTAAATTAATTTATTTATTTATTTTTGCTGCGTTGGGTCTTCGTTGCGGTGTGAGGGCTTCTCATTGCGGTGGCTTCTCTTGTTGTGGAGCGCGGGCTTCAGTAGCTGTGGCACGGGAGCTCAGTAGTTTTGTCTCATGGGCTCTAGAGCGCAGGCTCAGTAGTTGTGGCGCACGGGCTTAGGTGCTCCGTGGCATGTGGGATCTTCTTGGACCAAGGATCGAACCCATGTCCCCTGCATTGGCAGGCGGATTCTTAACCACTGTGCCACCAGGGAAGCCCACCACTTATGGCATTTTTATGATGTATTTGTTTTCCTGTAGTCAACTCTGTCAATCTTTGCTTTTCCAGTTTCTACCTCAGATGTTAAACTTAAAAAGATGTTCCTCCACTGCCACCCCACCCAAAAGGTTATATAAATGCACATATAAATTAATAAAATACACAAATGAATGAATTGTCACAGGTATTTTGTCTGCAGAGGTATTGAGACTGCACTGTTTTGATCTCGAGAACATTTTTACTCTATGTAGTAACACAAGCATTTTAGCCAGAAGTATACCAACAATGTTGATTATGAAGATAGTATTTTCACAGTGAGTGCCATCAGGCTAATCTAAATCTTTGACCAATTTTCTGTACTGTGAAGTTAAACCACTCTCATCTTTTTTCATTTTCTTTCGCTGTTTTACCCAAGTTATATTTTTACTGGAATTAGTTCTTTTCCATGTAAATTTACAAGATTTATTTATTTTTTTGTAAGACCTTTTTGGCCATATCAAATTCTAACAGCAACCTGCGATTATAAGTTTTCTTTTGTGGCCTACAATTTTATTTAACAAGTTCAGCTTTCCTGAGTCACATTTTTATACCTCTAAGTTTGTTTACAAAATGGGATTCTCCAAGCAGCTGTTTATTTATTACTGCTTTTACTGTCTGTAATCTGGGCTGTTGTCTTTTTCATTTTGTGTGGATTATTTCTTTCAGTGATTTTCATTATGAGTTGGGTAGTAGACTGATGGGTGGCAACATTTGTAAACGCCATGTTTCACTATAGCACACGAGAGAACAAAGTGGGACCCCTTTGCCAGCCCAGGGACAGTAAGTGATGCGGTGATTTAAAATATGTCCACGGGCTTCCCTGGTGGCACAGTGGTTGAGAGTCTGCCTGCCGATGCAGGGGACACGGGTTCGTGCCCCGGTCCGGGAAGATCCCACATGCCGTGGAGCGGCTGGGCCCGTGAGCCATGGCCACTGAGACTGCGCGTCCGGAGCCTGTGCTCCGCAACGGGAGAGGCCACAACAGTGAGAGGCCCACGTACCGCAAAAAAATAAAAAAATAAAAAATAAATAAAAATAATATATGTCCACAAATTCTTCTTCAGGTGACGTGCCCTTCAAAAGTTGGAGCCTGATTCCCATCTCTCGAGTGTGGCCTAAACAAAGGGACTCAGTTCTAAGGAACAGGGAAGAAGCACAGGGGGCAGCATCCATCAACCCAGTCCCTGGAGACGAGGTCCCGAAAGGCGTGGCAGCCGTCGGCCTGCTCTCTGATCACTTGCCCCTGGAAATCCTGCTGCTGTGTCATAAGGACACTCACGTGGTTTCTGGAGAGGCCCCCTCGGTGGAGAACTGAGGCCACGGGTCAACAGCCCTGTGTGGGCACCACCTTGGAAGTGGATCCTCTGGTCCCCGGTCCCCAGCAAGCCATCAGAAGAGGCCAGCAGCCTCCTGGGAGGCCAAGCCACAGGGACTCAGCCAAACTGCTCCTGGATCCCTGACCCTCTGAAACTATGTAAGATAGTTTGGGGTTAATTTGTTCTCAGCCATCGTGAAGGGGAGATGACACTGAGTTGAGGGGAGGGGTCAGAAAAGGCTTCCTGGAGGCGGCACCTGGGCAGTCATTTGCTCTCCATCAGGGACGCTGCAGCTGGTGATGCCCATCTCTGCTGCTCCACCCTCCAACCCACCTCTCCTTTCAGCCTCACCTCCCTACCTCCCTGTCCTTACCTTTCTTCCCCTCCCTGGTCACTCTCTCCCCCTCCTGTCTCTTCCCAATCACACAGCAATGGGAAGGGTTGTATAAACCCTTCTGGATTTGTGGTAGGAAGAAAACAGCTTTGATGATCATGGATTAGCCCCACTCAAAACATTCACTTCCACGGTACAGATTCCCATGGGATGGAGAGGTACTCCACACGCCCTTTCATCCTCCTAAGACGTTCATCACTTTGTGTCCACGGTGGCTGGGCAGCGCAGGATGTCAAAGGAACTGTTGGGGAAATAGATACTTTATAGCTCAGGGGATGTTCATAATTAACAGTGATACAAACACAGGGCCCTTAAATAGTCAAATTAGATACTTGGTTTTTATTGATGAACAGAACGAAGAGAATAGAACCATAGTCCTAATATGTCTTTTGCCAAGAAGAAAATTTGCTGACAGACATGGGATGAACAGCTGAAAACTCAAAAGTCAAGCCTATGTGTACCGCTTTTCGAAAGATTTGCATTTGGTGTGGTGATATTGCTTACAGAATTGTCCATTCCCCGCAGAGCTCTCTTGGCCTCAGTTCTTCCGTTGGCTGCTTCAGTGTCCTCACAACATGGCAGCAGGAGTCGCCTGGAGCAAGTGACCCAAGACCACAATGCTTATAAAAAGATGCCTCTGTAGTTTACGTAATAATCAGATTTTCAATTTGTTTACTCCTGTCACTCACATAAATGAAGCACCTTAATTGCCTCTTCCTTTTTTTAATAGGTCCCTTGACAAATATTCTTTGGGGCCCATCAGCTACCATATGTTTTGTGTCTTGAGGTAACTTCTTTCCTTCAATCAACTGTTTTCCACCACACACTTCCAACTAAACATCCAAAACGATAGTATGTCATTTTACAGTATAACTGTATGTAAGAAAGCAATAAAACCTCAAAATAAAGATGTGTTGTAGCAGGACCACATTATAGTATGACTCCACACAGAACTACCTCTTCTGAAACATAATGACCAAATACAGTAAACGTTTGAACTGTGCTAATCTATAGGTTGCATACCACCCTAACATCCAGGCCCAAACAGAATTCCAACATAAGAAAAGAGGGTCATTGCCTTAATTTTAAATCTCTTAACGGAGATTAGAAGCCGCATTCAATTTAGGAAAACCACTCAGCACTGCTTCAGTGGATGAAATGCTGGAATAACAATTGTAATTCCAAGGACCGTGTTGTGTTGCTTTAGACATTCCAAGGGGACTAGAGAACAATGCTGAATAAAACCATGAAGGGGACAGTCTAGCCTCGTGGAAAGACAGAGTGGCCTCAGAGGGCTTGTTCAACCCTTGAGCTCTGTGACACTTCAGTGGCTTCTCACAGTTTCATGAAAGTTAATAAAAATGGTTTTGTCATACGCTTTTAAAAAAATCTATTAATTATTGTAGTTTAGAACAACATTACATGGTCTTTACTACAAGGTGTTTTTTTAAAGTGATTCAGTAGGACCCCAGGTACTTTTTTGCAGAGGAAATTCTCTAAAAGAAAACAAATTACCACTTTTTCCAGGCAAATATCTTAGTTCTTTCTAAATCCCAAATGGAACTAAAACTACATTATGTAAAAGATGTTTGCCAAGAGCATGACTGGGTTTTGATCAAAGGTCTTATTGAAACACACACTTTCCTAATTTCATCCTTTCCCCAAACTTCTTACAATAAAAAGTGAGAACATAATTAATGAAGGGAGAAAGTCAGGCTCTACATAACATGTTCGGTTTGCTTTACCTGGTGTGTGTGTTTTCAGAATTTGTAAAAAACCAAACCAAAACAAAAGAAAAATCCTACCACCACAACAATCCCTTGAAGCAAAGTTGTATGATGAATACAGTGTTACAGCCAAGTTATACATCTCCGCACGGGGAGGTCTGAATGGCAAGTGCTGGGCAGGACGGAGCCCTCAGGTCAGCAGAGCCCCTGGAACAAAGAAGCATTCAGGAGTCTCCAGGCCACTGCATGCTCCAGTCTGTCACTAGCTAAACATGAGGCTGCTGGAGCTGTTAGTGGGGTTTGCCTGGAAAACTCAAAGGCATGGAAAGAAACACATTGAAGTGTGCCTGGCATCTGCCCACGCACTGCGCTTCTGATAGACCAAATATTACTTTGGCACATGTATTATTTCATTAGCTAATAATGAGCTTTTACCATTCAGCAAAACTAAGACACTTCAAGCTCAGTGTATCATGCTCCCAATTTGGTTTTTGTTTGCTTTTTTCCTTTTACTTCACATTCTGTCTTAAAGCACATAACCACTTCCTAACCATCAACGTCAAACCATCATCAAAAACCACAGTTTACTGTTTACATTTGATATGTCACTTTTTTTAAAAAAGGCAATCATTGCAATCATCTTGGAGGTGTGCAGAGGCCAGCTTCTCCTCTGCAGGTTGTACTCTTATTTTAGGGCCTAATTAGAGAAGATTCCTTTTTGATACTGTACTGGATTTCAAGGAATGAGTTACAGAGAATGTTCTCTCAGAAAAGCAGAAATAAAAATAGTATAAGAATGGATTAATGTAACAGTTCTCAACATTTTTTATTCTCAGCTGCCCATTTATAATTCCCTATATCATTTGTCAATTTAAATACCTAAAACAGAAGAAGCATGCCCAATTAACCTTTTTAAAGAAGGCTTAAAAATACAAGAAGACTACACAGGTGTAAAAGTTTAACTCACTATGTCCCTCTGCTGCCATTTTTGGGTTTTTCTTAGCCTGGGTGTGTCCCTTGAACTGCCCTCGCACCCCACCCTCACCCAGCACCACTTCGTGGCAGGTGGAGACCCAGGTGCATGAGGTGGTGCTGTGAAGAGAAAGAATCACTGCATCCAGGTGCCCTGAGGGCCGTGAGTTCTTCCAGCTCTGCACTTGACCACAGGATGACTTACCTCACTGGGACTCAGTTTTCCCATTTCGAAGTAGGGTGTTGAAGAAGGCGTTAGGAATGGCCTAAGTTAAGTTAAATCACATTTGGCATCTAAGTCTGCCCTTTAAAATAGTTTCTATAATTACGTAAATAATTACCCACTCTATACATATATACAGTGAAATACTACTCAGCCACAAAAAAGAATGAAATAATGCCATTTGCAGCAACATGGATGAACCTAGAGATTATCATACTAAGTGAAGTAAATCAGAGAGAGAGACAAATGTTATATGATATCACTTACATGTGGAATTTAAAATATGACACAAACGAACTTATCTACAAAGCAGAAGCAGATGCACAGACATAGAGAACAGACTTGTGGTTGCCAAGTGGGAGGGGATTGGGGAGGCATGGACTGGGAGTTTGGGATTAGCAGATGCAAACTATTACATATAGAATGGATAACCAACAAGGTCCTACTGTAGAGCACAGGAAACTATATTCAATATTCTATGATAAACCATAATGGACAAGAATATTTTTTAAAAGTATACGTACATATAACTGAATCACTTTGCTGTACAGCAGAAATTAACACAACACTGTAAATCAACTCTACTTCAATAAAAAATATTAAAATAGGGGCTTCCCTGGTGGCGCAGTAGTTGAGAGTCCGCCTGCCGATGCAGGGGACACGGGTTCGTGCCCCGGTCCGGGAAGATCCCACATGCCGCGGAGCGGCTGGGCCCATGAGCTATGGCTGCTGAGCCTGCGCGTCCGGAGCCTGTGCTCTGCAACGGGAGAGGCCACAGCAGTGAGAGGCCCGCGTACCGCAAAAAAAAAAAAATATTAAAATTGAAAAAATTTAAAAAAATTTTAAGGTTCTGAACTTTAAAAAAAAATTTACCCACTCGTATTATTTTCAATCTGCTCCCTTTATTTTTGGTCTTGGGCCTCTGTCTTTAAAAATGATTTTCCTTTCCTCTGGTTCCCTTCTCCTCCTGGTTGCTCAGTTGTATTCCTCTCTATCCCTATGTTCCCCGCCAAGGCTGGTTCACTTTTTCCTTCATTATTCTCCCAATTTTATTAAATACGACTGCGTCTTCACTCTTTCACCCTAGTAAAGTAATTTTGGAAAACACTGCTTGATTTTAAATGATTTATTCATTTGCTGTGTTATACGTAGAAAATGCTAGTATTAAATCAATGTATCATAAGACATTCCTACTCAAGTTCAAAATGTTAGAATAATAGGACTTGTATTCAGCAACTACTGCAACTATTTGAAGGTATAAATCAGGCAGGACTGGCTTTGCTTTGTTTTAAAATATTTCAGGAAACTTGCTTAGAATATTTCAAGAACATTACAGAAAGTTACAGAAAATAGCATAAAGTACTGACCATTGATCTTTGTCAAATCTGAATATTTTGCTATATTTGCTCCAAGTTTTAAAAATAAAATGTTACAGGTACAGTTAAAACCTTCTATATGTTTTCCCCATCTCATTCCTCACCCTCTGCTTCCCATGTATACATTATACACTGAACGTTTTTTCCCTTCTTTTTATAATTTTATTACATATGAAAGTGTAACAAAACACATTACTGACATATGCTTTTAAATTTTATATTAATGATATCAGACCATCTTTCAATGTTAACATTTACCCATGTTGATCCATTTAACTCAAGTTCATTCATTTTGATTGTTGTATAGCATCCTTTTACATGAATATACTACGGTTTATTGATCCACTTTACTATTGGTGGATATTTAGGTGGTTTCTAGTTATTTGCTATTGCAAACAGTGTTACAGTAAATATTCTTGTACCTGTTTTCTTGGGCATGTGTGTGAGAGTTGCTGGGGTTACAAAGATGCACCTTTTCAACCTAAATATGTATTTCTCAATGGCTCTCAAAAGTGTGTGAGTTTCAGGGGACTTCCCTGGTGGCGGGTGCAGTGGTTAGGAATCTGCTTGCCAATGCAGGGGACACGGGTTCGAGCCCTGGTCCAGGAAGATCCCACATGCCTCGGAGCAACTAAGCCCATGTGTCACAACTACTGAGCCTGCACTCTAGAGCCCATGAGCCACAGCTACTGAGCCTGTGTGCCACGACTACTGAATCCTATGTGCCTAGAGCCCGTGCTCTGCAACAAGACAAGCCACCGCAATGAGAAGCCCACGCACTGCAACGAAGAGTAATCACCGCTCGCCGCAACTAGAGAAAAGCCTGCGCGCAGCAACAGACCCAACGCAGCCAAAAATAAATAAACAAATTAATTAATTAAAAAAAAAAAAAGATGTCTCCTCGGTTGTAAAAAAGTGTGTGTGTTTCTCCTGGTCCACATCCATACCAGCTCTTGACATCATCAGATGTTTACATTTTTTCTGATCCGATGTATGGAAATGCAAGATCATTTTCATTAGAATTTGCATTTCTCTGATTGCAAGTGAGTTGGATCATTTTTGTTTCATGTTAATTGAATTTCTTCTGTGACTTGCCTATTTTCATCCTTTACTCATTTTGCATTTGAGTTGTCTTTATTTTATTTAGATTTTTCCTTTGTGCATTGTGTGCGATAGGTATGTTATTTTATTTTTTCCCACATGATTGATCAGTTTTGCCACCATCAATCATTGAAGTGTTTGTCCTTTCCCCGCAAATTTGTAATGTCATATGCAGTTTCCATGTAGGAATGGTTTCATTTTGCAAATTTTTGTTTGGTGTTTTTGATCTACTTTCCCATCTCTGAACCAATATTAATTATAATAGGCACAGTCATAACTTCTAATAAGCTTTCTTACATGGCAGGGAAAATTCTTTTACCTTGTTCTTTTTCTCTGAAAGCATCTCCTCATATAAATTTTAGAATTCATTTCTGAAAACCCTGTAGAGATTTTGGTTGGAAATACTGTGAGTTCAGAGATTCATTGGAAGAGAATGGACATTTTTACAATATTGAATCTTCCAATAAACAAGATATAGCTCTACATTTATATGTCTCCTTTTATTTATTTTGATTAGTCTCAGATTTTTTTTTTAAAGGTTCCCAACATGTTTTGTTAGATTTACTCCTAAGAATCTTATGGGTTTGGGTACTATTATATTGATGATATGTAGAAATGCAATTTGGTTTTCTAAAACTCTATTTTTAGTTCTAGTAATTTATTGATTCTCTGGATTTTCTATGATAACTGTGATAATTGGTCATTTGGGAATTATAGTTTAGTTTCTTTTTTTCCAACTTTTACACTTTTCTTTTTTCATCTCTTATGGCTGAGGCTTAAACTTCTAATACAATGATGAATGTAAATTGTGATAACAGGTACCTTTGATTTGTTCTTGACTTTAAAAGTCATGCCTCTGGGCTTCCCTGGTGGTGCAGTGGTTGAGAGTCTGCCTGCCGATGCAGGGGACGCGGGTTCGTGCCCCGGTCTGGGAGGATCCCACATGCCACGGAGCGGCTGGGCCTGTGAGCCATGGCCGCTGAGCCTGCGTGTCCGGAGCCTGTGCTCCGCAATGGGAGAGGCCACAACAGTGAGAGGCCCGCGTACCGCAAAATAAATAAATAAATAAATAATAAAAGTCATGCTTCTAACAATTCACAACTAAGTACCATGTTTGCATAGGGTTTTGGTAGATAATCTTTACCAGATTAAGGAAGTTCCTTTTTTGTGTGTGTGTGTGTGGTACGCGGGCCTCTCACTCTTGTGGTGTCTCCCGTTGCAGAGCACAGGCTCCGGATGCGCAGGCTCAGCGGCCATGGCTCACGGGCCCTGCCGCTCCACGGCATGTGGGATCTTCCCAGACCAGGGCACAAACCTGCGTCCCCTGCATCGGCAGGCGGACTCTCAATCACTGCGCCACCAGGGAAGCCATCATTAATAGTTTTAAAAAGTAACTTTTGGGGAATTCCTGGTGGTCCAGTAGTTAGGACTCAGCACTTTCACTGCCAGGGCCTGGGTTTGATTCCTGGTCAGGAAACAAAGACCCCACAAGCCATTCAGCGCAGCCAAAAAAATAAGTAAATAAATAAAAATAAAATAAAAACTAACTTTTGCTTTTATTGATCTAGTCTCCCTTTGTTTCCTATCTTGTTAATCTCTGCTCCTACCTTTATTTCCTTCATTCTATTTTCTTTGGGTTTACAGTGCTGTTCTCTTTATTACTTCTAAAGTTGATTCTAGCTCACTAATCTTTACTTTTTTTCCTTTTTTAATGTGACTGTTTAAGGCCATAAATTTCTAAGAACTCCTTAGTCTTTGACCCACAAATGTTGATGTATATTATTTTTCAGTTATAAGAATTGTCTAGTTTATATCATTACTTCTTTCTTGACATGATAATTATGCGTTTTTATTAAGAAAAATTTCAAAGCATGATGTTCAGAGAGCACATTCTATGTATGATATTGATTATTTGATATGCGTTAGGATTTTTATTGTGCTCCTGTGTGATGTATTTTATATATGTTCCATGCATGCTTGGACAGATTGGATTTTATCTAATTATTTGTTGCAAGGTTCTTTAAACGTGCATTTGATTAAGGTTGATATATGTGTTTTTCAAACATCTGTATCTTTTCCAATTTTTGTCTGCTTTCTGTGCCAATTACTCAGAGAGGAATAGTCATACCTCAACAATATGCTTGTTCATGTTTCAGTTTCTCCTTGTACTTTGGACAATTTTGGCTTTGTATACTCTGAAGCTATGTTATTAGGTGCCTGCAAGTTTAGAGTTATATTTTTCTGGAAAATTGTTTCATCTTATCATTGGATAGTTACTCTCTTTGTCCCTGATAATGCTTTTTGGCTTAATCATGGAGCTTTCTTTTGTTAGAATTTACCTAACATAGCTTTTCCCATCTTACCTTTTCAGCCTTTTGGTGTCCTTACATTTTAAGTTTCCTGCTTATTGATGAGAGACAAACAGGTCGTCCTTGAGGCTCATTCCCTTCTACATTTGGTAGCTTAAGGAGAAAGTAGCTCAGCAGATTAACTTGATGGAAGGACAGGCTGATACCACATCCTAGTAGTGCCAGCTTCCTCTTCCTAATAAGTCCATTTCTTCCATCAAGAAGGTCCCACTGTTTTGCTGTAAAATAGATGTTCCTTGCCTCTCCTTCCAACATCCTGAGAAATATGTAGAACAATAAAGGGGGGGGCCTCTTTTTGGATCCTGTGACACATCACAAAGTCCCCACTTGAGCACATTTCTCTGGGGGATAATGAGAGATGGGAAGATCGTGTGCCCTCTGTTGTTCTCAGCCTGTAAGTTCCCTCAACAAACAGCACTTTAATTTTCCATCACATGTACCTAGTGGTATATATTAGTCTGCTCAGGCTGCCAGGACAAACACCATAGACTGGGTGGCATAAACAACAGAAATTAATTTTCTCCTAGTTTTGGAGGCTGAAAGTCCATGATCAAGCCTCCAGATGACTCAGTTTGTGGTGAGAGCTCTCTTCCTGGCTTGCAGACAGATGTTTTCTTGCTGTGTCTTCACATGGCCTTTCCTTGGTGTGCACATGTGCACCACGCACACACACACACACACACACACACCAAGCTCCCCGATGTCTCTTCTTATAAGAACACTAATTCTATCAGATCAGGGCCCCACCCTTATGACGTCATTTAACCTTAATTCTTCCTTAAAGACCCCACCTCCAAATACAGCCATACAAAAGGCTTGAGAAAAACTCCAGTATAAGCAGTGAGAGGTAAGGTAAATGATGTAAGGTTATTTTTATATTTACTTAAATTTACAGAATTTATCAGAAACATTTAGTCAAATATCTCCTAATAAATTTGGTATGAAAATCTGAGCACGCGCTAAGTCAACTATCACATGAAGCATTAATCATTCTGTTATTACTCTAATGTTAGCCAAGAAGGGTTTCATCTTGCATAACATCTATAATATACAGCAAAGTAGATGAGGAGATCATCTTAATGCATTCTGTAACTCATTCCTTAAAATTAAATATCAATTATAATTGTTTTGCCTAAATTCTAAAGTGTCTCTTAAAGGAAATTTGGAATTACTACTCTTTTAAAAAAAATAAGTTTATTTATTTATTTATTTTTGGCTGCATTGGGTCTTCGTTGCTGTGCTTGGGCTTTCTCTAGTTGCGGTGAGCGGGGGCTACTCTTCATTGTGGTGCACAGGCCTCTCATTGCGGTGGCTTCTCTTTGTTGCAAAGTGAGGGCTTCAGTAGTTGTGGCTCGCCAGCTTAGTTGTTCCGCGCGCGGCATGTGGGATCTTCCTGGACCAGGGCTCGAACCCATGTCCCCTGCATTGGCAGGAGGATTCTTAACCACTGCGCCATCAGGGAAGTCCTGGAATTACTACTCTTATTCAATATTCAGAGAGGGAAATTTTGATGACAAATCAATAACATATTGCTTTAAATATTTTATAGAAAGTGTTTTAAATAAGATAACTTGAAATGATAATCATTTTTTCAATAATCAATTTCCAGTCCTTGCATTTAGGTGCAACTTTGCCTACCAAAAACCTTGAAAGAGCCGACGTACATCTACACTAACAACAAAAACTGTCATAAGTCTTTAAGTGGTGCTTGGGTGAAATCAACTTCTAAATACTCAGCTGCAATGACATGGCAGGGTTTCTTAATCAGAACTGTTTTGGTTTTGGGCAATAGAAATCTACTCAAGCCATCTTGAAAATATACTATATAAAGGGTTTATTATAAGTAATTAGGTTATCACAAGGAACCTCAAGAATGGGGCAATGTGAAGAATTAGACAACTAAACAAGAAAACTAAATTAGAAAACTAAGCCTCTGCATTCTTACTTGGGGACTCTGTGGCCTCCTGTGTTCATCACATTTCTCTCTTTCTCTCTGCAGACCTCTTTCCCTGTGCTCATAGTCAAACATTTGCCCCCATTGGCTCTCAAGTATAATCATAACAGAAACCTGAAAATGTATGAGAGGACTCTCTAATTTCAGGTAGTCATATCTAACAACTAGGCTCAAGGCTCAGGAGTAAAGTGATTTTTTCAACAATTATCTAAAAAGTTTAGAATTCTTATTTTCATTCACCAAACTCAGGAAGGAAACTATTAATCTTCGAGTTGGTTTATTGCTGGAGTTTCATGAGATTAAAAGCAAGTTTGAGGGATGTGATGGTTTCTTTTTCCAAACCACCATATTTGGAAATACAAGACACGCTCCAATTTTACAAAGAACTCTTCCACTGGGAAAATTAAATACTTGTCATCACACGTGTATTGATCCTGCCTTGCTCTCCATCCCTTCTTCCCGGGACCCCTTCATCAGTCCCCGGCCTCTGGCCCCCGTTGCTCTTTGCCTGCGTCCCAGGCAGGACTGCTCACTCTTTTTTTTATGTGTGTGTGGTACGCGGGCCTCTCACTCTTGTGGCCTCTCCCGTTGCGGAGCACAGGCTCCGGACGCGCAGGCTCAGCGGCCATGGCTCACGGGCCCAGCCGCTCCGCGGCATGTGGGATCTTCCCGGACCGGGGCACGAACCCGTGTCCCCTGCATCGGCAGGCGGACTCTCAACCACTGTGCCACCAGGGAAGCCCTCTCTATTTCATCTTGATTGAATTTTGGTAGTTGGTGGTTTTTAAGAAATTTGTCCATTTAAGTTGTCAAACTTATGAACATAAAGCTGTTCATGGGATTCCTTGAAGGATTTAGAGTAGCATCCCTGATGTTCTGTTTTGTGTCAGCTCTCTTTACTTTTGTCAGTCTTGCTAGAGATGATCAATTTTAGTGAATTTTTTTTTAAGAACCAGCTTTTTTTTACCATTGATTTTCTATGTTTTTCTATTTCCAATTCCATTAATTTTTGTTCTTTTTTTTAAACTCTCCTTCTACTTGCTGGGGCCTTATTTTGTTTCTCTCCTTTTAGTTTCTTGAGGTAGGCACTTAGATGACTGGTTTAAGACCTTTACTTGCTTCTAATGTGAGTGTTTGATACTATAAATTTCCCTCTCAGCACTGCTTTAGCTGCATCACATATATTTTGATATGTTGTATTTTTACTGTCCATTATTTATATTTTTAAAAAATTTCCATTGAGACTTTCTCTTTGACCCATGGGTTCTTTAGAATTATGTTGCTTGATTTCCCCATGTGCAGAGGAACTAAGACCTCTGGTCAACAGCCATCCAACTTGCTGGTCGTATGAGTGACCCATCTTGGGTGCAGATTCTGCAGCCCCAGGTAAGTCTTTAAGTGACTGTAGCCCTGGCCCACACTGTGAGTTCATCTTTGTAGCCTCCTAGCTAAGCCACTCTTTTTTTTTTTTTTTAAAGAATGTACATTTAAAAAATTTATTTAGCTGTGCTGGGTCTCATTTGCAGCACGCAGGATCTTCACTGCGGCCTGCAGGATCTTTTTTAGTTGTGACACGTGGGATCTAGTTCCCTGACCAGGGATCGAACGCGGGCCCCCTGCATTAGGAGTGTGGAGTCTTAACCACTGGACCACCAGGGAAGTCCCGCTAAGCCACTCTTGATCCACAAAAACTGTGAGAGATTAGTATTGCTTCAAGCCCCTAAGTTCTGGGGTAATTTGTTATCTATCATGGATAATTAATACAATATAAGCTCTGTTCAGATTAATTTGTTATTTTAGCTCACTTTCTCAAGTTTTTTCCTCAACTGGTGGTTTGTCTATGATATGTTCTCTGAATCCTTGTATATTTACAAGTATCTTTCATTCAAACTGATGGGTAAGTGATAATTCACCTGGGTATAGAATTCTTGGATTTCAATCCTTTTCTCTTAGTACTTTGCAAAGTTTGCTCCACTGTCTTTTAACCTCCAGAACTGAAGATAAGTCACATGCCTGTCTGATTCTCTTTCTTCATAGTTTGCTCATGTATTTTCCTGGAAACTCATAAGATTTTATCTTTATGTTGAAGTTCAAAAATTTTACTCATATATGCCTAGAAATGGTTCTCGTTAATTATGCCTGGAACTTAGTCAGCCGTTTGAAGTTGCAGACTCTGGTCTTTCTTCAACGCAAAAATATTTTCTTCTATTTTTATCTCTTCTCCACCTGCTCCTTGCCCTCCTTCTAGAATCTATCCTCCAAGGTCTATCTTCCAAATCTCTTATCTTTATGTTTTTGTTTGTCTATGCAATTTCTCCCTTTGTGCTTTTGCTCTGTCATTTGAGATTTTATTCCATTGAATTTTCCAGGCCTCTAATTTGAGTCTCAGCAATGGCCTTCATTTTACTACAATTTTAGTCAGAAAAGAAAGGTTTGATTTATCTAGAGAGCCTCTTTTATGCTGCACATAGATCTCCTTCGTGTTATTAGTTTTTTCTTACTGTTTTTCTTACAAGTTGTTGTCTGTCTCTTCCAGCGGCTCTATTTCCTAAGGGACTTAATCTGATAGTTTGATTTGCTCCTTCTCTTTCTGGTTGTGGAATTCCTGGGAGAAGCTTAAGTATCAGTGGTAGAGGGAGGATGGAAGGACAATGGTCTCTGATTGTCTGATGGCACAGCAGCAGACAGGTCCTCAGGAAGGAAACCCTTTTGCTCCCTGATCTCCTTTAATTCTCCCGGCCTTGGTTTGGTTCTTCTCCAGCTCTTTGGGATCAACAAAAATATACCCATGTACAAGGGGCAGAAATCAACCTGCTGGCAGGCCAACTATTATGGCATAATCAGGGGGTCTGTCTACTAGACATCACCGGTTTTAGTTCTTCACATCAGTTCTATCCTACCCTGCCCCCCAACCCCCGTCCTGCCCAGAGTGAAGAAGGCATCACACAGGTCTGTGATTCCCAGCCCTCTTGCCTACTGAGTGGCCCCAGCAGAAGGAGTTGGAATGCAGTTGGAGTTAGAAGCAGAGGGAACGTGAGCGACAGTAAGCTGCAATCTTTCCCTGGCGTAAATTTGAAATTAATTATTTTTTCACATTCATTCAGATCATCTTTCATGCTAAGTAGACAGTGTGCAAATAAAGTTTTTGTGAGTCATCTAAATATAAAAACATGCTTGGAACTAAAATTCCAAGAACATTTTATAGACTCCTTACAGAACTCCAGCCAACCAAATGACTTTTGTTCAGACTCTCCAATGTGAATGTTTATATGTAGACATCAAGCATGAGAAATGTCAGACCTGGCATAAAAACGGAACAAACGGCAGAGTCTATGGTTTTAGAAGGAACGGTTACTTGATCTCCGTGCAAACCTCAGCATATTTCTTCTCTTTTTTTTTTTATCCTCTGGAAAGCTATAATTTGAATTTAAGAGCAGTAGTTAGAAGCAAAATGCTAATCAAAATCAGAAAACCATACATTAAACCCTCGCATGAGTGAGGCGCTATGTAAAGCTGAACCCAGCACCCGTTTCTGAGGACTCGAAGCACTTTTTCCGACCCCAGCATCAGCCCCTCACTGTCCCAAATTTCTTCTTGCTGATCCCAGGATTTCCCCAGATGGCTCCCCTTCTTGGCTATGAACAGTCTGGTTTCTCTTCCAGAAATCCCATTCTCCAAGGTTAGCCTCAAACAGGGCTACTCCTGCCATTTTTGAAGCCAGACACAAGCCTTTTCATTTGAAGGGTTTTCACTGCTCCACGTTATTGAGAAATAGGGAATTAAAAGTAAACAAATGTTGGAAAAGTCACAGAAGTTTAAGAACTTAGCAAAAGTTATCTTAAATATGTGTCCTTAGGCTGCAGTAAAATGTAGCTGAGGCTGGGATGCCTCATCCAACGTCTTTCTTTGGTTGCTCACATAGAGAGTTGTAAGCGCCAGCCTTGTGGGGCTTCCCCCTTCTGTTTCTATCACTCTTACTCCTCTGACTACAGCTCAGGGAGACTTCCTCTCCCAGGCCCCCACCCTGAGCCCCTCTCCTTTTCTATCAGGTTCGGATATTCTGATGATCTTATTGGAGTAGAACTTTGGGTGCCCTAGTAATTCAACCAAATGCCTACAGGCATTTGAAGTGGGTCATTTATATCCCCAGAGCAGTTCTGTGTCTATAACCTTCATACAGGACATGTCACTAAATTATTCTTTAACAAGTATCACAGATGGAGGGAATTATAAAGCAATTATGAAGTCAGTGTCCTTAGTTTTCAGGAACAAACAGGCTCACGTGTAAGTCACAAATCCAAGTAGGGTAATGTAAGTTAGAGAAGAGGTTCAAAGCAAATTCAAATGATTAAGGACTTCCCTGGTGGTGCAGTGGTTAAGAATCCATCTGCCAATATAGGGGACACAGGTTCGAGCCCTGGTCCAGGAAGATCCCACATGCCGTGGAGCAACTAAGCCCATGAGCCACTACTACAGAGCCTGCGCTCTAGAGCCCGCGAGCCACAACTGCTGAGCCTGCGTGCCACAACTACTGAAGCCCGCGCACCACAACTACTGAAGCCCATGTGCCACAACTACCAAAGCCCACACACCTAGAGCCCATGCTCCGCAACGAGAAGCCACCACAACAAAGAGTAGCCCCTGCTCGCCACAACTAGAGAAAGCCCAGGCACAGCAATGAAGACCCAATGCAGCCAAAAATAAAATAAATATTTTAAAAAATCAGAAAGAAAATTCAAATGATTACTAAAGGTCTGGAAAATAAGAATATACTAAGAAGATAAATAGTTTATCAACCTTGGTACTATTAACACTGGAGGATAATTCTTTGGAGGGCTGTGTGCATGTGTGTCCATGTGTGTCCGTGTGTGTGTGTGTTTGTGTGTAGAACCATCGTGCGCATTGTAGGGTGTTTAGAGCATCCCTGCCCTCTACCCACTAGACGCCAGTAGCATTTGCCCTCCAGTTGTGACAACCAAAAAAGTCTGTGCACATTGCCAAATGTCCCCTGGGGATAAAATCAGCCCAGTTGAGAATGACTGGGTTAAAGGAGTTAATATATTCAGCACAGGGGCAGAGATAAATTAGGAGTTTGGGATTAACATGTATATATAGAATAGATAAACAACAAGGACCTACTGTAGAGCACAGGGAGCTATATTCAATATCTTATAATAGGGCTTCCCTGGCGGCACAGTGGTTGAGAGTCCGCCTGCCGATACAGGGGACACGGGTTCGTGCCCCGGTCCGGGAGGATCCCACATGCCGCGGAGCAACTAAGCCCATGAGCCATGGCCGCTGGGCCTGCGCGTCCGGAGCCTGTGCTCCGCAACGGGCGAGGCCACAACAGTGAGAGGCCCGCGTAACACACACACACACACACACAAAATCTTAAAATAACCTATAATGGAAAAGAATCTGAAAAAGACTATTATGTATATATATAGTTGAATATATTTACAATTGAATATATATATACATCTATATATAAAACAGAATCACTTTGCTGTATACCTGAAACCAATATAACATTGTAACTTAACTCTCCTTCCATTTAAAGATGGTTTTTAAAAAAGAAATCATAAAAAAGATACTCAGCACAAAACAGAGCTTTTAATACAGGGTTCAGCTACATGAAGGGGCCTCACACTGATGATAGTCAGTAGCTTTCTAATTCCACTGAGGACAGAGGAATTTCAACCCAACGGATTTGGATAAAACATAGTTGATTAACTTCTTGTGAGGCTTGTTACGTAACTAGTAACTACATGAGTTACTAAAAAGGACTGGGGGCTTCCCTGGTGGCGCAGTGGTTGAGAGTCCGCCTGCCGATGCGAGGGGACACGGGTTCGTGCTCCGGTCTGGGAAGATCCCACATGCCGCGGAGCGGCTGGGCCCGTGAGCCATGGCCGCTGGGCCTGCGCGTCCGGAACCTGTGCTCCGCAACGGGAGAGGCCGCAGCAGTGAGAGGCCCGCGTACCGCAAAATAAAATAAAATAAAAATAAAATAAAATAAAAAGGACCAGAACTCCATCCTCTGCCCATCTTTTTTTAAAATTAACTTATTTATTTACTTATTTTGGCTGCGTTGGGTTTTAGTTGCTGCGCGCGGGCTCTCTCTAGTTGCGGTGAGCGGGGGCCACTCTTCGTTGCAGTACAAGGGCTTCTCTTTGCAGTGGCTTCTCTTGTTGGGGAGCACGAGCTCTAGGCGCGAGGGATTCAGTAGATGTGGTGCGTGGGCTCAGTCGTTGTGGCTCGCGGGCTCTAGAGCGCAGGCTCAGTAGTTGTAGCGCCCGGGCTTTGTTGCTCCGCGGCATGTGGGATCTTCCTGGACCAGGGATCGAACCCGTGTCCCCTGCACTGGCAGGTAGATTCTTAACGGCTGTACCACCCGGGAAGCCCCTGCCCCTATTTAAGATGAGATAAGCCCTTTGTTTCTAAGGTAACTCTGACGCGGTCGTTCGTTAGAGAAGATATGATAGAACACCTTTCTGTTCCCCTCTGCCCGCGTACCTTGATCTCGCACAAGGCAGGAGCCTTGCAGGGTTCGCGTGCCTGCTACCAGCACCACCCTGTCGGTCAAACGGGCCTTTGCCAAACAGACAATGTGAAGTATGAGTGTTGTTATTATGTTGACCTTATTAAGAAGAATAGAGGAATCCATAATAGTGTCCTTCAGTGTTGTCTTTTGAAGACACATCTTAAAGGACTTGGAAGAAGTCTATCAGTTCTAAGTTCCATTGGGTATTATTTTACCCTGAATTATTTATTCACCGTAAGTGGTAAGAAGAAGTATTGTTGGCGTCTTTTAAGAACCACAGGGTGAGAACAAGAGGTCTGTGTAAAAGGAGAGTTGGACTTCCTAGAAAAGAAGAAGGAATGGCTTGATGCCTTTTAAACTTATTTATATTCCCACGTCGTTCCAGGAAGATTTAAGGCTGAATTCTTGATAATGACGGAATTTTCAAGCTCTTAAATCTACAGTAATATTCGTTACTGAGCAATGTGTGACAAAGAATCCTTGCAGCCTGTGATCAGGCTAGGGCTTCAGATTCTGGCAGGACGGTGTAGAACAGCGACGCTTTGTATGTCTCTGCTATATAACAGCTCATTCATGCAAACAGATGAACTAGTCAGATATTTTACTTGGTTTTTAATGATCTTATTTAATTAATTATTTTAATTGTTTATTGTGTACGTTTCCATTTAGGAGAGTTAGGAATAATCTCAAATGTATCAGTTAGGATTTTTTTTTCTTTTCCAAGTTACAGAAAACCCACTACAAACTGGTGTAAGGAGAAAAACAAAACAGGGATGGAGAAGGATTTCCTGGATCTCGTGGCTAAGAAGCCCCAATGGAGAGCAGACGTGAAACGTGGCTGGATCCTGGGCTAAAAAAAAAGTTCTTTTATTGTCATATGCTCCACATGGCAAGATGGCAGCAGAATGAAAGGAACCTGCTTTTCTAGTCGCTGGAATGAGTCACGTGCCAATCCCGACCCAGTCACGCTTGTCCAGGGACTGTGGGGCTCTGAGAGGTCTGGCTAGGTCACAAGTCGCCCCCAGACTCCCCCTCAACCAGACGGACCGAGAGGAAGCCTAGATTCCCAAACAAAACCCGGAATTCTGACTGGAGGTGGACTGAACGGGTGTTCGTCAGCCCAGAACAAACGTCTTTCACACACGTTCCTTGTATTTGAATATTTCAGTGAAACTCTCCGTTTAGGACGGTTACGTTGCAGTTTGTGCTTCCTGCTCATCTGGTGTGAAACTCCTCGGATTCAAGCTTTGTTCAGCAAAGTGGAGTCCCAACGGCCAGTGTCAACCGGCAGGCTAGTTGTTCTAAAGCGTCGGGTGCCGGACTGTGAGTGCGTCCCTATGGTGAGCTAAGAGCGTTCCTTTAGATGAGGACTTTGTTTTTTGTTTGTTTAATTTTTATTTTTATTGTATATCGAAGCATAGGTGATTAACAATGTTGTGTTAGTAAGACAAATATACGATATCGATATGCGGAATCTAAAAAGAAAAATGCTACAAATGAACTTATGTACAATACAGGAACAGACTCACAGACTTAGAGAATGAATTTAAGGACTTGCCTTGTAAGGTCATGGAAACCTTCGCTGGCACAGAGTAACGGCTGGAGATGAGAGGCCCTGGGGCAGCACCTGCCCACCTCCAGGCAGACCCCCCAGAGTCAGACACTGAAGGCTCTCCGCTGGAGGATCCGACCTGACACTGCTGGATGTCCAGGCGCTGCCCGAGGCCCTGTCCCAGCCGAGGGCGAGTCCCGCTCACAGGTGTCCTGAAACCATCACCAACCAGGGACCCTGCTGGCGCTGAGCTGCGTCCTCCCGGACTTCTCCTTGGTGAGGTCGGTACCCCTTCTCTGTTTTCCCTACTCTTACTCAGCTGTGCTGTGTGCTCATCACGTGCACTAAATTCTATGATTCCTGAACTGAATACTGGCTCCGTTCTGTGTGTCTCCACTCCCGTGACCCTTACGCAGCCTCACCGCTGGGCCCGGTGACAAAACCAGGACACACTGTCATTATGCTATGTGGTCGCATAGCTTCTATTTAGAGTCATCGTGGCAGAGATGCCAAGAGCCTCCCCACGCTGCCTTCTTCCCTCCTTCCAGAGGAGGAAAAGTACCCCGGCACCTCGGTCCCCAGACACACACTACCTCTCCCAGCTCCCTGAAGGCAGGTGCAGCCACGTGGCAACATTCCAGCCAATGAGGTGTGAGTACAAGGGATGTGTACAGTTGCTAGGTCTTGTCCTAAAAGTGAGTGTGGGTTAGGCTACCCTTTTCTCATAATATACATATATATTATTATATATAATTTATACTTCATTATTTATTATATTTTAAAAAATATATAAACCTGTATTACCAATAGTTCAAAGAGCAAGCAATGTTTACCCTGGGGAAGAGAAAACCACTTTTAGGGACTTCCCTGGTGGTCCAGTGGTTAAGACTTCACCTTCCAACACAGGGGCTGTGGGTTCGATCCCACACCCCCTGCACTGGGGGAGCTAAGCTCCCACATGCCTTGTAGCCGAAAAACCAAGACATAAAACAGAAGCAATATTGTAACAAATTCAATAAAGACTTTAAAAATGGTCCACGTCAAAACCAAAAACTCTTTAGAAAAGTAAAATAAAACCATTTTTAAAGACTTTAGCATATGTTCTTGCTTTCTAAGCACCGGAATAAATTTTTAACCTCAACAGAGCACCATGGCGTCTAAGGAAAGGCCCCCACCTGCTAGCCTTGGCTGCTCCAAGGGGCTGATGTTGTCCAGGACGATGGCTGTTGCCTCACATTCCCTAGACTCCAGGTAGGAGTCACTGACTCGGGGTGGGGATGAGAACACTGTCTCTAAGACTCGAAGTGCTGTCCCGGGAAATGGGGCAGATTGGCTCCTGGTGAGACATCAGTGAAGCGTCCTGAAATGTGGCTGAGATTTCCTGCCATTGGAGGTGTTTATGGGGAGTGGTTGGTTACCTACCAGGGACGCTGTCCAAGGACCTCACACCTTGCCTTTCCACCTTCACTTGGATTTCACCTTAATTTTTTTTTTTTGTGGTACGCGGGCCTCTCACTGTTGTGGCCTCTCCCGTTGCGGAGCACAGGCTCCAGATGCGCAGGCTCAGCTGCCATGGCTCACGGGCCCAGCCGCTCCGCGGCATGTGGGATCTTCCCGGACCGGGGCGCGAACCCACATCCCCTGCATCGGCAGGCGGACTCTCAACTACTGCGCCACCAGGGAAGCCCTCACCTTAATTTGAAAAGTGACCCCGTGGCGTATGGCCCTGGGAGACCAGGAGACAGTCGTGCTGCTTTGGAGTCAAAACTGCACCAAAGGGCTTCACTGGTTGGTTTGAAATATTTAGTCTTCTAAACTCTTGTTCATTCCTATTAAGACATACAGAAAAAAAAAAATTCCAAAGACAAAACAAGAAATCAGAACATCACCATCTTCGCCAGGCCTGCTCCATCCCCCTTGACCAGCGTATCACTTGCAATCGACTCTGAAGAATCAAATGTGTAAAGACCAGGGAGCTCAGTACACTCATGAAGTCAGTGATATTTGATTCCTGAGTTTTCCCTTTTTTCTGTATGATCGCCCCATTTCCAGGGACTTTTAGAAAAATCATCACCTTCGAGCTGTAGATGTTTCCCTGACGCCCGCCTTTGGGAAACAAGCTCAGGAACTCAGCAAAGTCTGAGAGTCTGTGACTGATGAGGTTTAATGTGCTGACTTGTAAAGGGTGTGAGCTCTGGACAAGAAGGCTGAACTAAAAGGCACACCTCTTTAATTACAGGATTTACGCCAAGAAAAGTCAAAGACAGTGGGTGGGGTTTGTGACCCTGTCTTTGCCTTTAGCAGAGAAAGCCTTCTTGGTAGCTCTTGAATTTTTTTTTTTTAACGACCAGTTTGTGTAAGTTAAGAGCCAAATAAGGGTCACGTGTTACATTCAGTTTCTATGTCTCTTCTAAGCCATGGGTTCCTCCTGTTTCGGTCAGGCTCACTTTCTTTCTTTTCCTTGAAATGTATTTGTCATTTTTTCCTGTAAGTTTTTCCACAGTCTGAATCTTGCTAATTGCATGCTACTGATGTTGTTTAAAAGCCTCCTCTGTCTCTTATTTTCTGTAAATTCATACATCTAGAGGCTCAATCAGATTTAGGTTCAATTTTTTTGGCGTGAATACGGTGTAAGTGGTTTTGCGTACTTCCAACGGGAAGCACGGAGTATCTGTCTGTTTCTGTGACGCTGGGACTGTTCAGAGGGCTCAGGCCCTGCCAGGCTGACTCATAACACTATGAAGGTCTGTCCATTTTTCACCTAATGCTTTTAGCAGCCGTTGGTGATCTCTGCTTACACCCGTTATTTTATTGGAGGCTGCAGCCCTGTGGTTTTTCTGGATCTATGAGGCCTGCTTCGCTTCTTAGCTGGAAGCTCTCTACAAAGGGAAACCATTTCATCAACTAATGGTTACCCTCAGGTACAGTTTGTACAGGAAGGCCAGACAACTGTTTGATTCCCTTTTTATTTATAAGTTGTTAGAATGATAGGTTGGGTCCTAAAATAAAAATATGACTCTTTCTTCTACTCATACAACTTCTGAGGCCAGATGTGTGGGATTTTCTGTCCCATTTAACTACCCAAGAGGCACAGTCCCAAAAGACCAGCCCCAACTTCAGATGCTAGTTGCAAATCCCAGGTACCTGTACTTCTGACCAACCCGCTATACATTGGAGGTCCCCACAACCCTCTCCTCAGCTTGGTCATTTGCTCACAGAAGTTAGGAAGGCACTTACTATCACCCATTTATGATAAAGGATACAACTCAGGAACAGCCAAAGGGACAAGATGCACAGGTATGGGGGGAGGGCTGGAGCATCCATGCCCACCACTCCCAGCACTTGGACGTGTTCACCAACCCAGATACTCTCCAACACCTGTTGTTTAGAGTTTTTACGGAGGCTTCATTTCTTAGGCGCGATCAATTATATCATTGGCCATTGGTGATTAAGTCCATCTCCAGCCCCTTGCCCCTCCCCCGAGGTCAGTGGGTGGGGCTGAAAGGTCTGACCCTCTAATCACCCCAGCCTCCCCTCAGTCCCATCCTTAGGGTCTTTTCTAAGTCACCTCATTAACATAAATTCAGGTGTGGTTGAAAGAGTCTAGTTATAAATAAGCAAAGAGGTCTCATTTTACCCGATCACTCAAGAAATTCCAAGTGTTTCAGGAGCTCTGTGCCAGGAAGCCAGTGTAGACACCAAATACATATTTCTTATTATGTCACAGTTCCCTGGCATCCTCCGTGGGTGACTCATGATTCCTTTTTTTCTTTTCTTCTTCTTTTTTTTTTGGTCATTATGAAATCTATCTACATAAAAGATAAACATAAGAAAGGCTAAGTAAAATGATTTATTACATTCATTTTCCAATTTCTTACGTTGTAAAAGGAAATCGATTCCACATCCTACTGTATAACATATTTAAGCTACTACGGTGTCTTAATCTGTTCCAGATGCTCTAACAAAATACCATAGACTGTTGTTCTGTAAACAAAAGAAATTTATTTCTCATAATTCTGGAGGCTGGGAAGTCCACGATCAACACCGTGCCAGCAATTCGGTGTCTGGCGAGGGTCCAGTTCCTCATTCATAGACGGTGCCTCACACAATGGAAGGGGCGAGGAAGTTCTGTGGGGTCTCTTTTATGAGAACACTAATCCCATTCATGAGGGCTCCACCTTTATGCCCTAAGCATCTCCCCAAAGTCTCACCTCCTAAGACTGTCATGTTGGGAGTTAAGATTTCAACAGATGAATTTTGGGATGACACAAACATTCAGATTATAGCATAGGTTTTTTTTTTTAAGTAATTGAAAGGTAAACTAAATACTGATTTTTTTACTCACAGGATGAAAATTATAATTATAGACATACAAATTGATACTTGGCTATTTATAGAAAGCGAGTGAGGTCAAGTTACAGCAGCCATATTCATAGTGAAATTTTACTTGACTTAGGAAATGTAGCATCTTCACGTTTCTCAAAGTTGAATCCTAATCCAGAAATATTTGTAATGCTTTTTAGGAATAATCCAAGTGGCACACTTATCGAAATCTATTACCTTTCAGAGAAACAAGCTAACCAAGCTTGTGGTGCAAGCTTTTGTACGACCCACTCTTATAAAAAGGAGATACTGGGACTTCCCTAGTGGTGCAGTGGATAAGAATCTGCCTGCCAATGCAGGGGACACGGGTTCAATCTCTGCTCCGGGAAGACCCCACGTGCCGCGGAGCAACTAAGCCCGTGTGCCACAACTACTGAGCCTGCGCTCTAGAGCCCGCGAGCCACAACTACTGAGCCCTCGTGCCACAACTACTGAAGCCCACATGCCTAGAGCCCGTGCTCCGCAACGAGAAGCCACCACAGTGAGAAGCCCCAACGAGGCAACAAAGAGCAGCCCCCACTCGCCACAACTAGAGAAAGCCCGTGCACAGCAACGAAGACCCAATGCAGCCAAAAATAAATAAATAAATAAATAAAATTTTAAAAATAAATAAAAAGGAGATACTCCAGGTGTAGGAACAAGAATGTTTAAGGTGGAGCATATTAGGGGCCAGGAACTCCCTTTGGTTGTTATCTTACCCAATGAGAATCTACAATCAGCTCCTGTTACCAGCTCTCTCTACTCTGAGAGCCACCAATTACCTTAAACTGGAGAATAAATTCTTATCGTTTAGTTGGTAACTTGGTAGATTATTACATCCTTGTAAATCATTCAAATATTTTTGATGTGCCAAGGCCTACAAAGATGTTGGTAACAAAAAGGGGAAAATTCAGGGTCTCTGCCCTCAAGGAATTACAGCAGGTGAGGCAGACCGGAGACAGGCAGGCAATCTTAGCAAAGGGCTCTGATAAAGCCTCAGTGTGATTCTTTTTCCTCCAAAATAAGTATTACATGATAATCCTGAGTGGAAACGTGTATCTTGTACCTGACAGCATTTCTCCGACGCCCCACCCGCTGGTCTTTTGCTTAAGCAAAGTCTCCAAGGGGTACACACACAACTGCATCCTCAGCTCTGTGACACAAATCTGGGCTGTTATGTAGCAAACACTTCTGACAGCGGGTTCTAGCCCAGCTGTGGGTCTGTCTGCATCGCCATATAAGGGCTTTCCCTTTTCCACCTTAGAATTCAGGGGCAGGTCACAACTGCAAAGATGTAAACGTTTACGTACGTGGTCACTGAAAACCAGCGTTGGTTTCCAAGCTTTTTTCCATTTTTTTTTAAGCTCCAGACCCAGTATTTAAATGAAATCACCCCTTGGTAGAAAACTGAAGGCTGCTACCCACATTCCCAATTTCCAGGCGCCTCTGCAGAACCCCGGCTGTTTTTCAGAACACTGACTTCAAGGATAAAATTCAAAAACATAAGCAAAAACCTTGAACTTGAAATTTCTCGCAAAGGCTTATGTTCATGTTCTTTAAGACCATATATCTTCTTGCTTCACATAATAATAATTTCTATTTTATAGTGCTTTTAACTTTCGGAAGTGTTTTTCTATGAATTATACCAGATTTTGTGGTCTGGTCCCCCCTCCCTTTAATGTAGTTATTTCTAATCTCATGGCCTATGTCTAAGAAGAAAATTTGATATTATTACCTATTCATGGATTTTTCTCACTGTTTAAGCAATGTAGCCTTTTGACTAAGTAGATCTCTTTTAAGCAAGTATGACTTGAAAGTTATTTTCCTTAAGCCCAGTTATCATCTGATACTGATTGATCCACCCACCTGCAAAAAAGAATTAATCAACATATGAACATATGCTATAATAAAGAGAAAATCTCCAATTCTTTAAAATACTTTTATATAATCTTTCAGACTATTTATAATCTATTTTAACACAGTCATTTTAATTCCCACAGTATATTATTATACTGTCAAATTGAAACTTAAGATTTTTTCTTTTTTTTTTTTTTGCAAAACACTGTTGCTTGTATTTATCACTGTGAAGGGATTACCACCAAATGCTAACTGGTCATGGAGTAAGGGAAGGATGTGCTAAAGTGGATTAAAGTATTAAACCCAATTTGTGAAACCACACTGAATGTATTACCATTGCAAATTAAGATTTTTAAAGTGCAGAGGTTCTTGGGATGTCGCAAATAATGAAAAGTCAAAAATGGAAAGGCATTCAGCCTGGAATGAATCACCACACAAGATGAGAAAAGTAGAAACACCCACCAGATATCATTATTTGATGGAAAAAAAAACCAAAAATGTTCCTCTATTTTACAGTAGAGGACAATTAGAAGATGTAGGAATGGCTTGGGAGAACGGAGCAGTTTTCTTCTGAAGACAGTTATTTAACTTAAGAATGGTCTTAAACCCAAGAACTTCTATACTTAATTCTAAGAAGTTACCTTGCTTAGACAAACCATTTAAACGAATAACTTTCTTTTTTCTTATGACTAGAAACGTTTGTTCACTGCAGAGGATACAGATGAACAGAAAGATAAAAACCAGCATAAGCTCACCTTCCAGGAAGAGCTACTATTAACACTTTAGAAAGCTTTCTTGAGATTCACATACCGTACGATTCACCCATTTTAAGTGTATAATTAAATATTTTAAAATGTACTGGGTTGTACAACCATCACCACAATATAATTTTAGAACATTCCATTACCCCAAAAAGAAACCCATTAGCCATCACTTCCCATTTTTCCCTACCACACAGCACCCCCCTACTCAGCCCTAGACAACCACTGATCTGCTTCCTGTCTCTGTAAATTTGCTTATTCTGGACCTTTCATGTAAGTGGAATCACAATATGTGGTCTTTTGTGACTGACCTCTTTCACTTAACTTAATGTTTCCAAGATTCATCCAAATTGTAGCATGTATCAGTACTTAATTTTTTATTGCTGAATAATATTCCAATGTATGGATATGCCACTTTTTAAAGATCCATTTATAACACACATTGGATTGTTTCCAGGTTCTGATTGTCAGGAATAATGCTGCTATGAATATTCCTGTACAAGTTTTTGTTTGAACACCTGTTTTTGAGTTTCTTGGAGTGCAGGAGTAGAATTTCTGGGTTACATGGTGACTCTATGCTTAACATTTTGAGCAACTGCCAGACTGTTTTCCAGAATGGTTGTGTACCACTTTACACTCCCATCAGCAATGTAAGAAGGTTTCAGTTTCTCCATATAACACTTTTTATTGTCTGTCATTTTTCTCTTTTAAATAGCAATCCTAGTTGGTGTGAAGTGGTATCTCCTTGTGGTTTTGATTTGTATTTCCCTAATAAATAATAGTATTGAGCGTTTTTTTCTTATGTTTATTGGCTATTTGTATATCTTCTATGGAGAAATGTCTATTCAAACTGTTTGCCCTTTTAAAAACTGGGTTACTTTTCTTTATATTGTTGGGTTGTCAGACTTCTTTATATACTCTGGATATAAGGCTCTTATCAGATATATGAATTACAAATCGTTTCTCCCAATCTGTGAGCTGTCTTTTCACTTTCTTGACATCATTTCTAGCACAAAAGTTTTAAACTGATCTATTTTTTTCTTTTTTCCCTTGTGCTTTTGGTGTCATATCTAAGAAGGTTTTGCCTAACCCAAGGTCATGAAGATCACTCCTATGTTTTCTTCTAGGAGTTTTAAAATCTTAGCTCTTACATTTGAGTCTATCCATTTTGAGTGAATTTTTGTGTATAGTGTGAGTCAGGGACCCACTTTCATTTTTTGCATGTGGCTATCTGGTCCCACCACCGTTTGCTGAAAAGACTATTCTTTCCCCTATTGAATTTTCTTGGCACCCTTATTGAAAAACAGTTGACCATAAATGTAAGGATTTATTTCTGGACTTTCAATTTTATTCCACTGATCTAAATGTCTACTATTAATATTTGCCACGACTCCTCCCTCTTTTTTTCTGGGTATTTATTAATATTTTTCAAAATAATTTGATCATACTAAATACAGTTTTTAACCTATTTTTTTAAGAAATCACTAACATCCTCTCATCATTAAATATTCAACATAACTTTTTTTTTTTCGACATAACATTTAATGGCTGCCTTTTACTCCATTGTACAGATATACAATATTAATTTAATTCCCTTTTGGTGAATATTTAGGCTGTTCCCACAACAACATTATCATCAAATGATGTAATAAAAAAATATGCCCAAAATATACCTTATGTGGATCAGTAATTAGTTTATAAGGAAAAAATCTAGAGTGGGAATATTTTTAAGTCCTTGATACATACAAGAGCTTAAGCGTCCCTCAGTATAGACGGAGATTACTGTTGTGAAATCTTGACTAATTCTGAATTCACATTTTATCATAGACGTACACAAAGAGGGACATCTCAAAACTAACAGTTTTTGATAGCTTGACTTAAAGTCAAATAACCAACTCTTCCCCCTGTCTTAAAAATCTCAGTTTAATGTTATTTTCTTCTCCTATATGAAGTACTAATTTGTTTTGCTGCACTAGGTAAACTGTCACTGAAAGTGAACGTTTCAAATGAAGCAACTGAACGAAACCACCAAGGTTTGTGGCAGGTGTGCTGAAGTTAACCCCACAGTACATAATCTAAGTTGGATACGATGGGAAAGGAAGACAGAAGATGGCACACATGTTGGGAGAAAATAGAGAAATTAATAGACTAGTGGTCCCAGTGTGGTTGAAAAATGATCACAGCAGGAAAAGTAGGGCAGGGAAAGCTGGGAGGAAGGAAAATTGTTGCCAGATAAAAGATATCTGAATTGCCGCTCTCAATTTGTCCACTGCTGAGAAATTTAGAGTTGCCTTGGAAAAACTTAAGATCTCGAGGGGACTTAGCTGGTGGTCCAGTGGTTAAGAACCTGCCTGCCAATGCAGGGGACGCAGGTTCAATCTCTGGTCCAGGAAGATCCGACATGCCACGGAGCCACCAAGCATGTGCGTCACAACTACTGAGCCCACATGCCCCAAGTACTGAAGTCCGTGCGCCCTAGAGCCCGTGTGCCACAACTACTGAGACTGCGTGCTGAAACTACTGAAGCTCGCGCGCCTAGAGCCCATGCTCCGCAACAAGAGAAGCCAGAACGAGAAGCCCGCGCACCGCGACGAAGAGTAGGCCCTGCTCGCTGCAACTAGAGAAAGCCCGTGTGCAGCAATGAAGACTCAACACAGCCAAAAAAATAAATAAATATTTTAAAAAGAAAAAAAAAAGATCTCTTGAGAATATAATGTCCCAGAGACAGGCCTAATCTTGAAAGTGACAGTCCACGCAGCATCTTTCCCTCTGGAAAATGGACGCACGCCGGCAGCAGGTTTCTAAGTGTTCCAACGGGCATGGCTCGTGAATGACGTCTTCAGAGTATACCAGCTTTGCAGTGTTTAATCTAATGAAAACTGTATGTACCTCCCTTCGCTAAGGTCTACATATGCGGACTTTATAGTGTAGGGGAGCAAAATTTTCACCCCAAAATGTCTCTTTGGGATATGGATTATTTTGAGCTGAAAACAGTCAAGGACAAAAGACGCAGGGAGAAACTCTGACCTTCCCCCAGCTGCCTAAAAGAATTTCGATAGAGGGCCTGTTCCCAAAATAGAGCTATCTGCCAGAGAGCTCTGCAAAGAATACGGGCCAGGTGTGGTGGGGAAGTTGGCAGGGCTGGGAGACCAGAGTCCACTCTGTCCCATTGTGTCTGCTGGCTCAGCAAACACTTGCTCACCAAGTATTTGCTTTTCCATCTCCATGTAAATTGCCTTTCTCCCCTTTGAGGTCCCAAACCACTACGCCCAACTTCCTCTTTTGTCTTTAGTTGAAGACGGTATTTAAGGTGAGGGTTTTGGCCATTTGGGGGAGTTACTCAGTTTTTGTGGATCTCTCCCATGAAGACATGTTATGAAACTTTGCATGGTTTTCTCCTGTTAATGTTTCATGTCAATTTAATTCTTAGACCAGCCAGAAGAACCTAGAAGGGTAGAGGGAAATTTCTTCCTCCCTGACAATTGCTCAGTACCGGTCTATTTTTTCTAACCATACAATGACTTTGTAAGCTCAAGGGTTTTTTTTTTAATTTTTGTTTTTTGATGTGGACCATTTTTTAAGTCTTTATTGAATTTGTTACAATATTGCTTCTGTTTTATGTTTTGGTTTTTTGGCCACTGGGCATGTGGGATCTTAGCTCCCTGACCAGGGATTGAACCCGCACCCCCTGCATTGGAAGGCGAAGTCTTAACCACTGGACTGCCAGGAAGTCCCATAAGTTCAAGTTTTAGGATGAAGTTTTAGATTTGTAACACACACCTAGTTTTAACTAGACACCTCCTAATTTGGCATCCCAGAAGCCTCACTGCCAAGAATTATGTAGTTCTGTGAATACATCTGTGCCAGGAGTTTGGGCAGAAGGAATAATGATTACCAAGATCATTAACTCTATGATGTGTTCAAGATTAGTAGGAAGACGTTTCTAAAATGATTAACAATAAAATATTTATCATGCTATTGTGTGTATTAAATTCATCTCTATAAAAGCTTTAATCTTCCTGCTCTGCTCTGTGGTTAGAATAAAGCAACTCAAGTGTCAACCATGGTTCCTTTCTTTCACCCTCCACATCCAGTCAACCAGGGAGAGCTAGTAACTCTACTTCTTATGCATCTCTTGATTCCGTCCACTCCTCCGTATCCCCATGGCCTCTACCTGCGTTCAGGCCACCGTCTGCTCCAGCCTGAATGACTACCTCAGCTTCCTCCCTCAGTTTTACCCCCAACAATCTTTTCTCCACATTGCAGCATGAATGAGAAATAAACCACTGTTGCTGTTGTGTGCCACTGAGACTTGGGGTCACTTGTTACTGCAGCATAACTTGGCCTAAGCAGATGATACCTAACCTCTTTCAGTTCCTTGGATGTGCCATACTCTCACTTTGGGCCTTTCCCTCCTCTTTTTCCTGTTTCAATTGTCCCAATTTATCTTTGGCCTTTCAGATCTCAGCTTAGATGTCACTTCCTCTGGAAGGGCTTCTCTTTTTCCCCATGTCTGGTTTGTGTCCCCATCCTACACACTCCTCTGACATTCTGTACATCCCGTCACAGCACTTACTGTGTAATTATCGCCCCACCTCTACTGTAAGACAGAGACTATGTCTTTCTTGTTCATCATTGTATTCCTACGCTTGCCATGTGGTAGATGCCAGAAATCCCTTGAATGAGTAAATCAATTTTTAGAACTTGAAGATTTTGTCCTAGTGTTTATCGGGAAAAGTCACCAACGGCAGAAAGTAGTTGAGTCCAAGTTGTGGTCTGATTCACTGTGATGATACAAGTGAAAAAAATATCCATGGCAGCCAAATGCTATCAACCTCTGCTTCCCTGTCTTCCCCTCGATGTAAGTTATACAGGTTTCCAAGCCTCCCTTACAAAAAGAATAAGGAGTAATACATATATTTATAACTGAATCACTTCGCTGTACACCTGAAACTAACACAACATTGTAAATCAACTATACCCCAATTTAAAAAAAAAAAGGAGTAGCTATAAATGAATAGGTGTGAGACTGAAAGTCCCCGGAATCAAAGAATGATAGGCATTATTATTTCTGTACATGTCTGAACAGCACATGAGGATAACATACAGGTCAGCTCACATTCTTGCGGCATTTCCGGTTCTAAGACACAGCCTAAGGCAAACTCTTAGCATGGTCATGCAGGATGTACGCATTCCACAACTCTTGTCTAACTGAGTCACCCTGGATAGTTTCCTGTGCCTCCCTGCCATAAAGCATAATGCACAAGAACAATGCATTCATCATGCCATCTGTGATTCCCATGTGAACTACCATAGGTAAGGCTTTCTGTGGTCCCACAATTAAAAGACCATCTGAAAACCACGTCGGTGAAGACTTTTTGTGCAGAAAGCAGGAGTCGCAGCTTAGGCTAATTAGACTGTGCTCTGGTGAGACCTAAGAGGAAATCTGACTCTGAGCTCTCGACTAAGGAGCATACAGTGGGGTAGAGCCACATGTGAGGCCTGAGTGGTTCTGAGGTTGACTTATTGTAATACCCCAAAAGACGAAGGGCTTGATGTTTAATAGTAGGCTTCATGTAGCATGCCTAACTCACGTGCAGAAATGAGTTTAACTCACTAGGCTATACATTAAGAATGAAACATCCCACAGGTAAAAATTGCCTAGTTTTTGAAAAAGAAAAAACAGAAGAGAAAGACTGACTAGTTTTCTGAAAGTCATAGTAAGCATAGGCATGTATACAACAAGGGTCCAAATCTTCTATGAGAAAACTGATGAGCGTCAGGCAGGGCAGGGTTATGCAACACGTATTAGCTTGAACTATTTCTGAGGTTTCCAACGGATTAGAAAATGCTGGGAATGCTAGAAAGGATGGTTAGAACCAGGTCCCTTGGTTGAAAGTTAAGAGGACATGGTTTTAGGCTCAACGTAAAGAAGCACTTGTGAATGGAGTCTAATGGATTTAGGAGACAGACCTGAGCTTCAGTTCCTGCTCTTCCACTACTACCTGTGTGACCCTGGGCAACTTGCTTAATTACCTGTTTCTTCATTAGTGCAATTCGGATAAAATACCTACTTTATAAGACTGTACTGAGAATTAAACATGATAATGTTTGTAAAATGCTTTGCACAATGCTGGCTAATTAAATGGTAATTATAATCAAGCAGAGATCTCCAATGCAGAACTGGGCTTCCCTGTAAGCTAAGAAGTTCACTGCCTCTAAAAGTACTTAATAAGTCAATTGGTCATGTGCGGTAAAACAATTCCTCCTGTCTGGGTACGGAGAGTGGCAGGGACTATAATTGGACTCTGGTAAATGCATTCAAATCTAAGATTCCAAGACATATTGATGCTTAAATTTTTTGTACACACGGATTCTAAAATAAAATGGCCCCCAAATACACAAAACTAAAATTGCTGGAACTACAGGGAAAAATGGACAGATCCACCATTTTAATAAGAGATTGACTGACCTATTTTATCTATTAATGGGTGATAGAGAGGCATACTGATAGGCAAATCTGAACATGAGCGTTAGTAAAGATGTAAACAGTCTGAACTACCAAGTTTGATTTATTTGATACACATCCCTGCACCTATCTACCTGCTGGTGAAATCAACATTCTTCTTTGGTTTAGACTATTTCTAAAAATGGACCAGCTCATACAGCAAGCCTCAAAGATGTTTGATTCTCTGGCCACAATGCAACAAATATATATGTACAAAACATAAATATATTTTGAATTGAAAAGTCCTTAAATAACTCATGGTTTAAAAAAGAAATAAGAATGGACATTTTAATATACCAGAACTGAATAAAAATACTATGTATCAAAACTTGTGGGATGCAGAAAAAGCAGTAATTTGAGGAAAACTTATAGCCTTAGATGCTTATATTAGAAAAATAGAAAGATTAAAGATGAATATGTTAAAGTCATTAACTGAAAAATAGAATAATCTGAAGACAGTAGCAGAGAGGAAAAAAAACATAAATCAGTGAAATGGAAAACAAACTTGCAATAAAGAGGATCAACAAGGTCAAAAGTTGATTCTTGGAAAATGTACAGTGAGACAAACTTTCTGGTGAGATGGATTAAGAAAAACAAGAGAGAAAGATCAAGTCAGTATTAATGAAAAAGAGACATAATATTATATATAAAAGACATTTTAAAAAGATAAAATGAAGAACTTTCTGAAAGTAAATATGAAACAGTTGAAAAGAACATTAAAACATATAACTTAGCAACACTGACCCAAGAATTCCTTACGAAAGGCTGAATAGTTCTGTGACTGTGAAAAACAATGAATCTAAAGGTAGGGCTTCCCTGGTGGTGCAGTGGTTGGGAGTCCGCCTGCTGATGCAGGGGACGTGGGTTCGTGCCCCGGTCTGGGAGGATCTCATGTGCTGTGGAGCGGCTGGGCCCGTGAGCCATGGCAGCTGAGCCTGTGCATCCGGAGCCTGTGCTCTGCAACAGGAGAGGCCACGGCAGTGAGAGGCCCGCGTACTGAAAAAAAAAAAATCTAAAGGTAAAAATCTTTCTACCCACACAAAAAAAACTCGACACCCAGATAATTTATAGGGAGTTCTGCCAAACTGTCAGCAGACAGGTCATTTCAATATTATATAATTTATTCCAGAGAATAATGGAGGAAAAAAAAGAAATATTCCCCAATTCATTCTTTGATGCCTGTAAAACCATGGATAGTGTGAGAAAGGAAAATTACAGATCAATTTTACTTATAAACTTAAAAATCCTAAACAAAATGTTAACATAAAATATCAGATATATAAAATACATTATGGCCAAGTTAGGCTTATTTCAGGAATGCAAAGGTGTTTAACATTTGAAAAACCTTTAAATTATAAATATAATTCTTCATATTGCTAGATAAGGGGGAAATGCTTTTGCTGATCTCAACAGATTAAAAAAGAGAGGAAAAAAGCATTTGATAAAATCCAGTACTCTTTCATGGTGAAATTTTTAGCAAATTCAGAATGAAACATAACTTCCTTAACTCAATAAAGGGTATTTGAAAAACCTGCAACACACGTCATTCCTAATGAGGAAACGTGTGAATTAAAGTATTTTAAAACCAGGAACTAGACAAGAATGTCTGCTATCATCACATGTATTCAACCCCATGCTGGAGATGGTAGCCAGCATGATAAGGTAAGAGAAAGAAAAGGAAAGGAAAAACAAAACTGTCATTACTTAAGATGTAACCCTTTAAATAGAAAACTAAAAATAATCTACATATTATTGGAAATATGAAGAGCATTTAGCAAGGTGGCTAAAATATCAATATGTGAAAATCAATTTCATTTTTATAAACCAGCAAATAATTCAAAAACATAAGTTTAAGGACTTCCCTGGTGGCGCAGTGGTTGAGAATCTGCCTGCCAATGCAGGGGACAAGGGTTTGATCCCTGGTCCGGGAAGATCCCACATGCCACAGAGCAACTAAGGCCATGTGTCACAACTACTGAGCCTGCGCTCTAGGGCCTGCGTGCCACAACTACTGAGTCCACGTGCCACAACTACTGAAGCCCACACGCCTAGAGCCCATGCTCTGCAACGAGAAGCCACTGCAATGAGAACTAAGAGTAGCCTCCACTCGTCACAACTAGAGAAAGCCCGTATGCAGCAACAAAGACCCAACGCAGCCAAAAAAATTAAAAATAAACAAATAAATAGTCACCAAAAAGTCTTATTAAAAAAAACCAAAAACATAAGTTTAAGAAACCATTTATGATAACATAAACTGTAATGAATCTAGAATAAATCTGACCAAAGATGAGCAAGTATCTCTAGAGAAAATTAGAAATTCTATAGAAATCATTAAAGAAAACCTAAATAACTAGAGATATATAGCAAAATATTACTATAGGAATTTCAATTCTCCCCCCAAATTGACGTACAAAATTAATGCATTTCCAATCATAATCACATCAGGACTTTTTTGTGGAAATTGACAAGTTGATCCTAAAACGTATATGCAAGAAAAAAGGGCCAAGAATAGCCAAGACAAGCCTGAAGCAAACTTGCTCAACCGGACAGCAAAATGTGTAAAGCTATAGTAAGTAAGGCAGAAGGGTACTGGCACAGGGACAGAAAACTAGGAAGAGAATAGTGGATCCAGAAACAGACGTTCACACTTTGGGGCCTTGATATATGACCAGAGATGGTACCGCAGGTCACTGGAGAAAGGGTTCTAGTCAACACATGGTGTTTGGACAATTGGCTGGCTATCTGGAGAACAGGAAAGGAAAGGAAATGGATCCCTACTTCATACCAGACAAAACCCAATTCCCTACGGATTAATGATTTAAATGTAGAAGGCAAAACTTTAAAATTTTCCCCCAATTCTAAGAAATACCTTTCAGATAGCAGGGTAGACAAGGATATTTTTTTCTCTTTGATAGACTTTATTTTCTACAGCAGCTTTAGGTTCACAGCAAAACTGAGAAGGTACAGAGATGCCCCGCCTACCTGCTGCCGCTACACAGGCCCAGCCCCCCCATTATCAACGCCCCCCCCACCAGATGGCATGTTTGCTTCAACGAACCTACAGACATGCATCACCATCACCCAGAGTCCATGGTTCACCTTAGGGTTCACTCCGCTTGTACATTCCACGGGTTTGGACAAAGGTATAATGACACGTGTTCCCCATGACAGTGTCACACAGAATAGTTTCACTGCCCTAAATATTCCCTGCGCTTTGCTCATTCATCCCTCCCTCCCCTCAACCCCTGGCAAGACCAGGAGTTTTTCAAGACATCAAAGCTTGCTAATTACAAAGGAAAGGAAAGGATAGACATATTTAACTATGCTAAACCTAATATTTATCTAAAGATAGTATAGATAAAGATAGTATAGAAACAAAGAAAGTGAAAAGATCTTGGACTGGACCCTGGCCTGGGGGTGTGGGGGATTGCTCTAAATCATTGCTCCCCAACCTTTTTGGCACCAGGGACCGGTTTCGTGCAACACAATTTTTCCACGGACGGGGGATGGGGTGGGGGGGTAACGTCAGCCATGGGGATAGCAGATGCCGCTTCGCTCACTCACCCGCCGCTCACCTCCTGCTGTGTGGCCTGGGGGTTGGGGACCCCTGGTCTAAATGACATTATTGGAACAACTGATGAAATTTCAATGTGGACTGTATATTAGACGTATCATATCAGTGCTAAATTACCTATATTTGAAAATTGTTCTGTGCCAACATAAGGAAACATCATTGTTTTCAGAGGTGCAGGCGGCAACTTACTCTCAAATGGTTCAGCAAAAATAATTTATATATTGTCTCTCTTACATACAAATACAGCAAACTGTGAGTCTATGTGAAGGGTATACAGGAGTTCATTGTATTAGTCCTGAAACTTTTCTGTAAGTTTGATATTTTGTTTTCAAAATAAGAAGTCAAAATTTAAAAAAATATTTGAAAACACATGCTATAAACAGGGAGAAAATATTTGCAACACATACAATTGACAGAAGATCGGTATCCAGAATGTTTTTTAAAATAAAAACGCTTAGAAGAGGAAAAGAAACATAAATGAACAATCAGCACATGAAAAAATGCTCGACATTATCAGTAATTAGAGAATGCAAATTAAGACCATAATCTTGTACCAATTTACTCTCAGTAGACTAGCAAAAATTAAGAAGTTTGACCAAAACAATGATTGGAAAGAATGTGGAATAACAGGAAAGGGCTGATCCGTGCTGGTGGCAGTATAGATTGGTACCAGCACTTTGAAAACATGTTGGCGTCATCGTGTAAAGCTGTATACCCCATTCCTCTGACCCAGTTCTGCTACTCCTAGGTTCAAATGAGACAAGTGCAAGAGGTATGCACAGGAAGGCCCTTGCCAGCCTTGTGAGTATCACCCAGGCAGGCTCAGGTTTTGTTGGGCATGAGCTTATGTAATTGGAGAAAAATCACAACAAATTGCAAATGTGACAAAACCCAGGAAAGTACCATATTCGTTTTTAAATCAACTGTCTCACACACCTCTATACCCTTTTCCTTCATTCTTTTGGCTGCACATGCTTAATCCCCTCTTTATATGACAATGATTTCCATAATATCATTTTCCATAGAGAAAATGAGAAGATTGCCCTTCTTCTAACATAGTTTACTGAACATTTTTTATTATTAGTATTTGGGATGTAGAAAACATGTGTCTTCACATCCAGACAGACTCACCGTAGTTCTGTTGTAGGGTTGTGACCTACAAACTCAGGGAATCTGACAAATTTTACTTTGTGTGATTCTCATCATTAAAGAAAACATGTAAAATGCATTTATAAACATATAAGCACGACTACATTCCTGACAGGAGAGAACTTCCAGGTCAGAACTGGATCCTCCACTTACAATTTTACACATCTGAGTTTTTTCAGATTAGCTTCCAGCTCCCTACATTTCAAACTAGGTTTCTGCCCCAACACACACATACGTCAGGTGCTGGAGGCTATGGGACATTCCTATTCTGATATGACTATCTGTTCATGCACCCTCCCACCCTGGGGCGAAAAGCAAGAGCCTGACATTAAAGACTGCAAACCTCACCCACACTCTCCACTGAACTCAAACGCATCCCTGATAAAACGCACCTTGGCTCAAGCCCAAATGCCTGCAGCCATGTATCACCCAAGCTGAAAAGGGCTGAAGGAGGGGGAGCAGGAATGTAAAGAGAAAGTGGTCCTCTTCCATCGTGGTTTAAATGTCTTCCTTCTGTAGATTTTACAAAAACATATGACCATGGGAACACATTGCCAAGGCTCCTCTTTCGGGTCGATGGGAGAGACCCATGGGAGGGGCCCTGAAACTCCAATTTCATTAGCTTCATGGTCAGTTTGCCTCCAACAATAACAAAATACTGGAGACAAGTGTCCACAGAAAAATGGATAAACAACTAGACATAAACGACTTCACAGAAACGCAATGCTACAGAAGTAAAGATAAATGTTCTACAGCTTGCTTACACTTAACAGCTTGGGTGAATCAAAGAAACGTTCAACGATAAAAGCAAATCCCACAAGACTGTGTATCATTTGTATAAAGCTCAAAAAGAGAAAAGTCAAACAATATATCCTTTGGGAATGCCTCTACTTATAATAAAACGACTAAGAATGTCAAGGAGAGACAAAGTTCAGGACAGTGGTGGTCGAAGGAAGAAGCAAGGGGTAGAACCCAGGCGGAAGCACCCGTATATATGCTCCACGTGGATAGTGTGGAGTCACAGACTTCCGTTTCCTCAGTGTGCTTTAAAACTTACATATTTGCTCAACATGTGATTTCGAGGGCATCCAGTATTAGCCTGAAAGTGCTGAAGTCCTGGAGCCCCGAGTCCCTCCCTCCGGTCCCGCGCTTTCCCCATCACTTCACTGCCAGCGGCTCGGGGACCAGTTCCAGCGAAGTGCGACCCCCCGGGACCCACCCGGCACGTGACTGTGTGACTATCCCCGCCGTCGGGTGGGGCGGGTGGAAAGGTCCAGAGTATCTCACGTGCACACTAAACCTGCTCCGTTAATTCCAGTTATTCGCCAGCTAGAAGCAGATCAGGGTTCGAGGCCCACAGGGCCTCACCCACTCCCCGCAACACCCCCCCACACACCCGCCTCCAAGCTTGCCAACACCCCCACTCCCACCCTCGTCCCCGCCCCGCCCCTTTCCCGGCACCTTGACTCTTTTCCTCCAGCCCCGCCCACTCGATTACGCGAATTTTCCAAGAGGATCCCCACGCCTGCCCCTCCCCACGGAACCCGCCCGCTCAAACCAGTCTCTGGGATTTACAACCAGCCGGAAGCCGGGAAAGGGGCGTGGAAAACGCGCGGAACTGCCCGCCCCCGCCCCCTCCCTTCCGGCCTCTCCGTCGGGCTCCGCCTTCCCCGTGCGCCGCGGCGCATCCCAAAAGCCGGAGAAGTGGATTCTGCGCTCCGCACGGTCTCCCAGCTGCAGGGTGGCGGCGTGGCCCGGGCTCAGCGGCCGGAAGCCCGGCCCAGCGCCTCAAGGGGGAGCCGCCCCGAGAGGGAGCGGACGCGGCCGCAGTCCGCGCGGGTGAGCGTGCCCCCGGCCCCAAGGCTCGGGCTTGCCTCCCGTCCTACTCCTCTCGTGCGGGACCTGGGCGCCGAGCCGCGGCGGCGGGACGGGCCCTGCGCAGTCCCCTCCCCCTCCCTGTTACCCCCAAGCCCGGGCCATGGCAGCGCCGTGACGTCACGCGCCTCTGCGTGCGGAACCGCGGTGGGGGGGCGACGCACGAGGGGATTGACGTCGGGGGGAGGGACGACGCCCGGGGGCAGGGGAGGGGAGGGGCGTTGGCGCGAACAGGAGCAGCGCGTATTCAGCCCCGCCCGCTCCGGCTCTGTTCCGTCGCGAGGACCTGCGTTCCGAGCTCCTCCCTCTCGAGTGCAACCGCCCCTCCCCTCCCTTGACCTTTTCGGAGACTTGAGGTGGTAACCCTAGACCTTAACTTGTAATTTCGTTGGAATTTTTCTGGAAAAATGGAATCTGGCAATATATCCTAAGAATTTTTGTTTTGAGAAAAATGTTTCTTAGCATATTTGGCAGCCCCCAAATTAGGTTAAAAGTCTGTTTACCAAACGCTGTCATTTTGCAGAAACCTGTTTTGTTGTAAATGGGAAGCGCTGTGGTTGGAGGCTTGCACACGCTGAGAAGGTGTGAGCTTCAAGTCCCTCAGCCTCCAGGTGCTGAGTCCCCCGTGAGAACTGAACCCACGCAGGGTGCAACGTAACAGAACGCGCGTGCCTACTTCGCGCTCAGCTCTGACCTTGGAACCTAGTAACTGCTGCACACGTGTTACTAGTGATGCTTGTGGCTTCGTTTTAAAGACTCCAGTTGTGAAGTAGACCTTTTTCTTTTTGTGTTTTCGTTTGTGAACGTGTAACAGAAGGGTTTACCCCCAGAATTTCTGTGATGTCTGGTATGTCAAAGTGCAAGTCAGTCCACAGACGGAGGTCAGTGGTGTGAAGCCGTGTGCAGTGTATGCAGACAGAAGTGTCTTCACCCGGCGGACTTGGGCGGGGGCGGAAGGGAAGCTTGATGGGAGCATCGCCTTCTTTGTTCTTTTGAGGCAAAACGTGGGGACATGATGAAATTAGGGTTCTTTATCTGTGACTTTATTGAGGGTAAAATAAACCTCAGTGTATAATTTCTTCCACAGAATATTGAAGGATGTTCGTTCCAAGATCCCTGAAAGTCAGGCGGAATGCTCACGATGATGGTGGAAGTTGTGCAGCCAAGAAAGTCAAACCAGAAGCAGAAGACCCCCAGCTGGGTGCAGGCGGGGATGGTCCAGCCGATGACGCCTCAGGTACCAAAGAAACCGCACTAGCGGCGCGTCACGGCGCCCAGCCGTGCCCTCTCCCCGGGCCTGCCAGCCAGGTGCCTGAGGGGGGTCTGGCTGGACCCGGGCAGCGGGCGCAGGACAGCGATCTCCTCGAAGAGCCGGTGAAGTCCTTCTCCAAAACGCAGCGCCAGGCCGAGCCCGGGGAGCCGGTGTGCGTGGTATGCGGGCGGTACGGAGAGTACATCTGCAATGAGACGGATGAAGACGTGTGTAGCCTGGAGTGTAAAGCAAAACACCTTCTGCAGGTGAGCGGAACGGAGGAGCAGTTAGCGCCGGGCGGTCCACAGAAAGCGGGTTCTGGGCCAGCGGCTCCACGTGCTGCTTCGTATGTCTACACCGAGCACGCCTTCATCTCGAACCTTCGGGAGGACCAGATTGAAAACCTCAGACGGCAGCTGGGAATCGTGGTTCAAGGGCCAGGCGTCCCCAGGCCCATCATTGACTTTGAGCATTGCGGCTTCCCTGAGGCCTTAAACCTCAACCTGAAGACCTCGGGCTACGAGGTCCCCACCCCCATCCAGATGCAGATGGTCCCCCTGGGGCTTCTGGGCCGAGACGTGCTGGCCAGCGCGGACACCGGCTCTGGGAAGACGGCCGCCTTCCTGCTTCCCGTCATCATGCGAGCTCTCTTTCAGGTAAGGTAGAGCTCACCTGTATGAACCTCAGGAACAGTCAAGGTGTTTACCAAGTGTCTTCCTCAACTACGTTAAAATTGCAAACTGAAACCAAGTACTTAGACCTTTAGTCACTGGGACTAAATTTTATTATACTGAACCAGTCTCTTCATTGAAGGTCTAAAAAATTGCTTTCCTTACAAAGTGTTGTCTTTTTAACAAATTTTCTATTCAAGGAACAGGCTTTGGGTTTGGGGCGAAAATCCTGCTGACCAGGTGAGCTGTGATTTTTGTGTCAGTCTAGCCTGCTGCAATTTTGTGTTTCGAAAAACCTGATACCAAAGTCAGAACACTGTTGTAGAGTTTCAAAATATACCACTAAGCGTGACCTGCGTTTCATCTTAAAATGATACCACCTTACCTTACTCGTTGCTTTATAAGCACTGCTGCACATAGTTTAACAGATGTTTTGAGTAATTATTTGCCAAGTACTAGAGAGTTTGTGAGGTTTGGAGGATGGCAAGGGGGGAAAGGAGTGAGAAATGTAGGCGAAGGGAGAAGAGATAGAGGAAATTTTGGAACACTAAAGTGTAGTAGAAGATAATGTGAGAAAAAAATAAAAGACTAGATTTTCAAAATATAGACGAAACTCACTGGAAGACCAAAATAGAATGTTTGTATAAGTAAGGTCACCTGACAAAGAAGTGAGTCTACAAGAGCGCTGAGGGGAAATCGAGGGTAGGATGCCAGGCTTCACCCAGATCTTCAGGGCAACCGGCAGGTTTCTCTTCCGAGGAGGCCGGCTGGAGGTCGCACGGTCCAGTCGATGGGAAGCCAGGCTTCAGTTTTCCCGCCTTGACTGAGGCAGATGCCTCTCCCTGGTCCTGATGGTGGTCTTTCATTGTCTGTCTGTGTTATGTGAGAAATGGGTGCAATTTATGCTGGTTTTGGAGGAGAATTCTGCAGTTGAGCAGAAGGCCGGTGGGCTGATGGGACCACTTTCAAAGAAAAGTGCTCCTGGGGCTGCCTTGAGGCTTGTGTCCACAGCTGCAGAGCTCATTGCTGGTGTGTTTCACATCTTTGCAGAGCAGGATGCCATCCGCGCTCGTCCTCACGCCCACGCGGGAGCTGGCCATCCAGATCGAGCGCCAGGCCAAGGAACTGATGAGCGGCCTGCCCCGCATGAGGACCGCGCTCCTGGTGGGGGGCCTGCCCGCCCCCCCGCAGCTCCATCGCTTGCGCCAGCGCGTTCAGGTGGGCTCCCTGGACCGAACGCGTTTGCAGAGGACCTAAGCAATGCAGGAACTAAGGGTTTTCGCCCCCTGAGGAACTTCAGAGTGTGATTTTAGGTGGCCTTTGAAGTCTTGCCACGTGAGCCTTAATTTTAAAGTTCGTTTTCTGTGGGGAAGGACAGGAGCACAGGTTAGGGAGGTGCCTTTTGTTTTCCCAACGCTGTCGGATGTTCTCACAGCCATTACCACCCTTAATCGTTGCGTTTGCTCTGGGAGGTGGGGTGGCGTACCCCCCCTTTCACAGTTGAGAAGATGAATCTCCGAAAGGCGGGCCTTCTCTCAGGATCGTGGCTGATACACTTTAGAGTGTGATTCCTACAAACAAGGACATTGTCCTTCATCATCACCATCCCGTTATAGACTCAGGAAATACACGCTGGTCCGTTGGGATGCATTAACATTGGTCTCACCGCCTCCGACCCCGCTCCGGTTTTGCTAGTTGTCCCATCAGCTTTTTTCCGTCGAGTTCAGAGTCTTTCGTTGCTTGTAGCTGTGTCATGTCTCTCTCAGTGTCTTCAGTTTGGGGCTGATCTTTCCTTTTTTCTCAGGATCTTGGGACTTTTGAAGGATTATAAGCCGCTTACTTGGAAGAACAGCCTTCAACTGATTAGATTCAAGTTACGGGTCTTGAATTTAGTTCTTTAACAGAACACGACAGAGGAGATGCTTTTCTTTTCATTATATCCTTTTAGATGGCACACAGTTTCAATTTGTCCTTTTACTGGTGCTTTTATCTGTCAAGTTAAAACTGTAGAGTTTGTTTGTACCTTTTGTGTTGAGTAAGTATTTTAAGGGGAGTACTTTCAGGTTGTAAATTTATGGAGCTTCCCCACACTTTCCACTTACTTTCTTGTTTATATCAGTACGGACTCGTGGTTCCCTGTTTTTTTCCAGGGTTATGACCTGTTTGACCCTTGGGAGCACCTTCCGGCCGGTGTCTGTGCCCTTTTATTATATCCCTGTCGTTCTCCGACTACCTTCTCTACTTTGCATCTGAAGAAGATGTTCTGTACTTACCTCGTTCTTTCATGGCCTCAGCCCGGGAGCTCTCTCCACGGAGCCCTGGCTCCTTCGGTGTGGAGAATAGTATTCAGAAACCGAGACCTGGGCTCTCCCTGGGCTCCTTGCTGTTGAACTGTCATTGCTTCTGGGACCTCAGCCTATCAGAGACCATGAGTTCATGTTGATAACTTCCAGTTCTCATTCATCACAAGGTTCCTTTTACGTTTTCTGTTTCCGTGTCGGTAACTCTGACGATGAGAAACGTGCCATCCCTTATCGTTTATGTAGTTATTTCTCTGCCCCATCTCCCGGCATGTCACCGGTGTCCCTCCCTCACAGCGATGCCTTCCTCCCTGGACTCTGCCCTGCACGGCCTCACCCCTCCTCTCCCGGCTGCCGCTCCCCCTGCCACCCAGGCCAGGACCCCCAGACACCTACCCTCTGGGAGGAAAAGCAACTGAAGCGTCTGTGTGCTCGGCAGAGCTATCTTTCAAGAGTAAGGACAAGATGAAGACCTACTCAGATAAACAAAACCAAGAGAGTGTATTGCCAGTGGACCATCTAAAGGAACTTCTGGAGGAAGCCTTCTGCAGATAAAGAAGATTCCAGAGAGGAAGGTTGCGGGGGTGGAAGGAAGCTGGTGCGAAGTCAGCAGTAAGTGTGTGGGCGAAGCTAAACAAACACAGGCCGAGCGAACAGTGACCGTGGTTTCAAAATAATGGGGTGAATACCATCCCACAGCGTGTAAGGGCAGGCGAGATGCGATCGCGGTAAAGCATCGCCCTGGATCTTTCAAGAACAAGCTAAAAGTGTTGATTAACTTTATATTAAGTTACAGATTTGTTGACATTCAAGGCGAAGCACTCAAAGATTGAAAAAGAAGTTGATAACTTCCAAACCACCAGAGGGGAAAATGGAAGAGAAGGAGTGAAGTCAAGTCAAAGTAATTAAAATTGACTTAATATTTGTGGATGTCTGAAGTACCCACGCCAAACCCTGTGTTCTAGGGATACAGACCTATTATCATCCGCGGCGATGTTACCGCTGTGCGGGTGTGGACTGGAAAAGTGGGTACAGCTGAACATAGGAGGCCATTTGTAACTGCACCAGAGTGATCCCGGCACTGTGTCATTTAATCCTCACCATAGTTTTTAGCATTTCCATCTTACGACGGGAGAAGAGAGACTCACACCATTATTAAATGCTGGAGCCACGATTCCTGCTGAAGTTTGACTAAAGAGCCCCTACTTTTAACCACAACTTCAGCTAATATATTATAAAACTCTTAAGGCCCTTGAGTGACCTTAGAGTTCATTGTACCCAGCCTCGTAATTTAAAAGTGAAATAGCAGGCCCGGAGAGGGCAAGGGGTTTGCACTTGTTCACAGAGCCAGATAGCGGTGAGCGTGCTCGTAAGGCCCTCCGGTGTGGCCCCTGCCAGGTTCTCAGGCGCCCCCTCCACCCACGCCAGCCTCCCTGCCTCCGAGCCTCACTGGTCAGGATGCCCTTCCCTCTCCCTGGACCTGCCCGTCATGCTAACTCCCGTTACCCCTGTGGGTGTTGGCTTGTGCTTTAGCAGCACTGAGTGCGTCCCTCCATTTATCACGTCCTGTCCTCATCCTCGTGAGCACGTGTTTGCTCTGTGTCTTCCTTAGTATCGTGACTTTCAGGAGAACAGAGACCAAGTCTGACTTACTCATCATCGAGCTCCGAGCACTTACACCAGAGTCTGGGATGCATTGGCCACTCAGGAACTGTAGAATGAAGGAATACGTGAGTGAATGAACCTGATCGAACTTTCTAATTTGCCTTTTCTCTTTCGTTCAGGTTATCATAGCAACTCCTGGGCGACTTCTGGATATAATAAAGCAGAGCGCTGTAGAACTCGGCGGTATAAAAATTGTAGTAGTGGATGAAGTAAGTAGTGGTGTTTAAAAACAGAGTTTTATATAATCTGTGAAAAGCGCATTATAGTTATATAATTGCATTGTGTTATCAGGCATTTTCTCTCCCAAAGGAAAACAATTCAGGGATTTTTTTTTAATTGGCAATAGTGGTTCTTAAGCTGGTGCCTGTGTAGCACTGCCGCTAAACTAAAATTAAACCAGCACTGTCTTGTCCTAATTGATTGAAAATGTAAACTTTACAGGTATACTGTATTCTCAAGTGTTAAGTTTTTTTAAACATGCTGGGTGTCATTTGTCTACAAAAAAAAAAGAAAGAAAGAAATCAGTGGCAAATAACTCTCAGCGGGAATTTTGGAAGTAGCTAATGATGCTTAGTTGGAGGAGCTTCTTTATTTTTTTCTATGTGGACACAGGTGTCTGTGGTGGTGGTTTTCTGTGTTGCATAGAGCACATAGGCATTTTTATACTTTGGCCTTGCTTAATAAGAAGTAAATGTGTTATTATTTGATGATAATCCATGTACCAACCGGATGGGGCATGGCTGTGCTGCCTGCACGCTCGTCCCGCTGGCTGTGACGGGGCAGAGGCTTGGGGTTACCCAGCAGTGATCAGTGCTGACCAGTGACAGCAACCTGGCCTGCGTCTGTGGCGCCAGGGAGTAGCCTTGGGACAGCAGAGGGTGTGGCTGCAACACAGCCAAGACCCAGAAGACGGGGGGTTGAGCCTTTACTGCGCCTGCTGTGAGACCTTGGGCAGGTCATTTCATTTTCCAGAGTCGTGACAAGGAAGAGCAGTGGTTGTGAAAATGTCTCCCACTGAAAAATCCCGTATAAATGTAAAATAATATCCAGTCCTTTAGGAAGCGCTGCTAAGCCCGCGTTTCCCTGGCCTGGCCTTTGGGGGACCTGATCTGTTGTGTTGGATTGTCATTCTTCCTGCCACCCTGAACGTGTGGCTGGGTTTCCCCTGTGGATAAGCGCATGTCCTTAGGTTTCCCCTCCCCGTCTTACGAGCCTGAGGATGATCCTCCTCGTAGAGAATTTATTCATGCCCCCCTCTCTTCAGAGCATTTTCATTTTCTTATGTTAACAAGGTTTCCCTGGCACCCCAGGGCTGCGCTCAAGGTGATGGTGCCCGAGGAGTGCTGTCCGGCAGAAGTGCACCGATGCCCAGCTCCTCGGCAACTGGGGACGTGGCTCCTGTGTGGTCAGGGGAGAGGCGCTGCTCAACAGCAGAATCGGTCACATACTGAAGCTGAAGTCAGCACAGAGGTGCTCCTTGGGTGCAGGAGACGAGCCCTGGGTGAGATGGGTGGCGTCACAAAGAAGCTTTTAAACACCCTCCAAGCCCGCAAGGTGCCCTGTTCACAAAAGGAGGCGAAGGTCTGAATTCGTCCCGAGAGCTGAGGTTTGCCCTCCCCCAGTGCAAGCTGTCAGTAGGACCGTGTACGTGCTCAGGGTTTCAGGAGAAATGAGAGGGTCAGTACGTTGGCTTCTCAGAGGTCACGGGACTTGACCTGAGCCTCGGAAGAGGGAAGAGGATTTAGAAGACTAGAGGATGCATCCAGTGTCCCAGTTGAAGAGACTAAGGCAAGCAGACTCGGTCGGGTCGGAGACGGGCCGGCCTGAGGGTCCTGCGTGAGAAGTAACGGGGAGGTGAAGCCGGTGGCTGGCGGGTCGGGTTGCAGAGGACCCGGAAGGGAGGACGCAGGGGAGTTTGGCTGTGACCTGGGGGCGGTGAGGCTTAGATTACTGGGCGGGTGTGCCATGTGTGAAGTGGTGGTTTACCGGGTCTGCTGCCCATGCGGGGGAATTAGAGGAGGAAGAAGAAAGCCAGCCAGCGGCCCAGACGAGGGGGGAAGGTTGGGGACGGTCTGGAGGCAGGCGTCGGGGTTCGCCTGAGGGTCACAGTGAATCACTTACGGGTCGTGTGATGACCGGACACGCGGGAGGACGAAGGTGGGTGGGGTGCGCCTTGATTTAGGGCCCACGGGGACGGGCTGGGGCCTGGTGGTCACACTCGAGTTGGTTTTGGAGAGTGGAATTTCACGTGGGTGCTGGATGGAGGGGCAGGTACCAGACCCATGCGTGAGAGTCCGCGGGACGCGCTGGCTTCTCTAAGGAGGAAGCTGAGAGGGACGAGCAGTGGGCTGAGGCTCTGCCTTGTGCAGCTGAAGACAAGTCAGTGAATGGAGAGGTGGTCTGAGAGCCCAGAGGGAACTGGGAACAAATAATGTCCCTGGGGAGAGAGGCCACTGTTCCGGGGGCGGGGGGAGGGGGCCGGACACAGGAATGGTCAGGCCGGAAGTCTAAGGCAATCCTTTAGGATTAGGAAAATTTGCTGTCACCCTCCGCGTCCCCCGTGTCCCGAGGATTCTCTCCCACCCCTTCCGCCTGCTCTTCCTCTGTTCCGTGTCTGTGACTCAGAACATTCCGTCTGGAGCCGCCCTGCAGACCTCAGGCCCCCTTGTCTCTGCTCCGGGGACCCGTGCGCAGACCGTCCTTCTCCTGCAGTGTGTTCCCTGCTCCACCCGGTGACCAGGCGCACCGTTTGCCGTTTCCCCAGTGGCTGAGATGGAGAACCAGAGCTCGTGCTTGGATGCTCTGGTTCTGTGGGTCTGGGGTGGAGTCCGGGAATATTTGCACTGCTTGCCTTTGTGGAGGCTTGGGGTGCTGACGTACAGCTAGTGCTTGCTCCGTGCTGAGAGCAACGAATGCTTATCTCTCTATCAGATCCATTAGGGCTTTTCCCGTGCTAGCCTTTGCTCTTGGTTGTGAGGATGTCGTGGAAAGCGAGGTGAGCTGTGACACAGGCGTGTACACAAGGTGACGGGACAGAGGCGCCCGAGGAGGGGGGCCCCTCAGGTGGGAGGGGCCTCTGGGGGGCCCACTAGGCTGAGGGCTGAAGAGCAGGAGCTGCCACGCAGAGATCGGTCTGGAGGAAGGGCTCCAAGCGGGAGAAGGGCCGCCAGCCACAGGGGGACAGGTGAGGACAAGTGGCGAGCGGGGCAGGTCCCGGGGAGGGAGATGGGCTTGCAGGAGGGGCGAGGGGGAGGCCGGAGGCCGGGCTGGGGCGGGCGCCCTCCTGGTGTGATGGGAGGTCTCGGGAGGCTTGGGTCGAGGAGGAGCACCTGTGACATGTCCTCGGGCATCTGTCTGATTGCCTGAGGTGAGCGGGTTCTGGTCGGCTGAGGCAGGAGTCAGGGGTCCGCACGGACGTCAGCAGAATCTGCGGGGCTGCTAATGGATCGGAGGTGGGGTGATGATGATGAGACACGAAACAGAGGTGCCTGACGGTGCCGTCTCGTGAGATGCTGCTGGAGTAGGGCTGGGTCTGGCAGTGGGAGAGACGGTCTGTTTTGAACATGTTAAGTTCCAGGGGCCTTGAGGTCCAGCTGGGGCCACGGAGTGGGCAGTGAGTCTCCACCACTTGAGTCCAAGGAGGCGGTTATGGCCCCGAGTGAGGTTTGGGGCGTCTTTGACGTGTCCGTGGTGCTCAGAGCCCTGGAACTTGTTGAGCTTCCTGGAGGGAGAGCGTGGGTTGAGACGGAGGGGGCCTGGGACGCAGCCCACGGGCTCACTGACGTACAGAAATTGTCTGAAAAGGGAGAGCCAGGGAGGGAAGGAAACCAGGGCTTGAGGGAGGGCTGGTCAGGATGTGTCGTGCTGTCGTTTAACTGTATCGTGTTTCAAGGATATCAACATAGTAAGTTTCCCTTCTGGACCATCAAATTTGGAAAGGTAGGGTTTCCTCCCGTGTCGTCGCTGTCGAGCACACAGCATTGAGCTTGGTGTTCATGACGTAGGTTTGGGGCCAGTGGTCCCCGGTCCACCAGCTCCACCACATCGTAGGGCACTGTGTCATGTGCCTCATCCACATCTGTAAAGCGGGGTCACGATGGTGCCCACCTCCCACCATGCTCCCTTGAAAGGTGCCCAGCGTCCAGTAAATGCCCATCGAATGGGGACTGTCAGCCACCGTTGGCTACGAGTCAAGGTTTGCTGAGTGGAGTGAATGTTTAGCCTGGGGACCCTCAGGAGTGAAGTTTTGGTGGCAGAGATGGAAGTCGGATTGTCCGCGATTAAGGACATCACGAGCAATGAAGAAATGCAGGCGACACCAAGAACAGTTCACAGAAAATTAGGCCAAATTTGCTGTTTAATTAGGGGACACCTACGTTCACCTCTTACCTTATTAATGCTTACTCTGTATCCAAGTGCTGTCTCCCCCCGGGGACTCTGAGATTTTCAGAGTAGCCTTGTGTTCATTGTGAGTGGCTCTACTATTTGAATCACCTTAAATTTAAGTAGTGCTTTTAATTCTAAGAGGTTTTTTTTTTTTTTTTTTTTTTTTTTTTTTGTGGTACGCGGGCCTCTCACTGTTGTGACCTCTCCCGTTGCGGAGCACAGGCTCCGGACGCGCAGGCTCAGCGGCCATGGCTCACGGGCCCAGCCGCTCCGCGGCACGTGGGATCTTCCCGGACCGGGGCACGAACCCGTGTCCCCTGCATCGGCAGGCGGACTCTCAACCACTGCGCCACCAGGGAAGCCCTCTAAGAGGTTTTTTAAAGTACATGTTCCCCCACATTTTAATCTGTTAACACCCCTCTAAGGTAGGTAGGAAATAGATTTATAAGTGGAAACTGAGGTGTAGAAAGAAAAAGATTTTCCCAAGATCTGATTGATAATGGCTTTCAAAAAATACAGTTTAGATGGGAACCAGTCATGAATATTGTTTAGGTAGGGGCGTGTGTGTGTGTGTGTGTGTGTGTGTGTGTAAATGAAACAGAACTTTCATGAAACAATACTTAACCTTGTGACATGTGATTTCTCTGTTCTCATATGTTTTATTCTATCCTATTTTGTGGTTTTAAAAAATGCTATTCATGGCCCATTCTGCAGTTTGAATAACAACTGTATTCTATGAGTAATCCACGTACATTAAAGAGAAGTTAGAGGGACTTCCCTGGTGGCGCAGTGGTTAAGAATCCGCTTGCCAATGCGAGGGACACGGGTTCGAGCCCTGGTCCAGGAGGATCCCACATGCCGCGGACCAACTAAGCCTGTGCGCCACAACTGTTGAGCCTGCGCTCTGGAGCCCGCGAGCTGCAACTGCTGAGCCCGTGCGCCTAGAGCCCATGCTCCACAACAAGAGAAGCCACCGCAATGAGAGGCACGCACACCGCGACAAAGAGTGGCCCCCGCTCGCCGCAGCTGGAGGGAGTCCGCCTGCAAGGACCCAACGCAGCCAAAAAAAAAAAAAAAAAAGATTTCTTTAAAAAAAAAAAAATTAGAAACAGGAGGAAAAACACCCATATTCCCATTGAAATAACCATAAATAACCATAGTCATTGTATTTCTTTTTCATTTTCTCCTGGCCTTGAGAATTCAGACATTATTCTGTAGACACTGGGAAACTTTAAAGGATTTTAAGCCTGAGTGTATTATAATCAGACTCATATTCTCCACGTGGAGAATAGCCTTTGAGCAAGAAGGCTGGTTCCCAGGAGGGAGGGGAGGGCTTGAGCCAGGGTGGTGGCTGTAGGGAGGCGGGGGAGGGTTTCCAGACACAGTAAGGAAATGGAAAGTAAGTGAGGCAGCGCTGGTGTCCGGGTAGTGGGACGATGGGCGAGTGTGGCTTTCTCTACTTTGTTTTGTTTACCAAGTTTTCTACAGCGAGCACGTTATTATTTCTAGTATTTAAAAATAATAATAGGACTTCCCTGGTGGCGCAGTGGTTAAGAATCCGCCTGCCAATGCAGGGGACGCGGGTTCGAGCCCTGGTCCGGGAAGATCCCACATGCCGTGGAGCAACTAGGCCCGTGAGCCACAACTACTGAGCCTGCGCGTCTGGAGCCTGTGCTCCGCAACAAGAGAGGCCGCCATAGTGAGAGGCCCGCGCATCGCGATGAAGAGTGGCCCCTGCTTGCCGCAGCTAGAGAAAGCCCTCGCACAGAAATGAAGACCCAACACAGCCAAAAATAAATAAATAATAATTTTTAAAAAAGTACACTCTTCAAATAATGATAATAATTGCATCTTAAAAAGAGTTAGACAAAGACTTAAAAATGGCTGTTGAATGTGGCACCTGGGGAGTGATTGAAGACCTGAAGGAGCCGGTGAGGGGCGGGAGGTGAGCCCTGGACTGGACAGTCGGGGGAGGGCGGGGAGGTGGGGGAGGGAGACCGCACGCAGGGCTGGAGGACTCTTCCAGGAAGTTTGGGTGAGAAGAGAAACTGAAGGAATTTATTTCTCCTGAACCAGGAGAAGCAAGGCCATCTACTGAGATGAATGGGGCTTCGTGGGATTACTGAGGAACGTGGAGATGTTTGCAGGCACACTGTGGGTGTGTGTTCTCTCTGTCTGCTAGTTTGTTGAAACACTGAGAAGGACCTTGCTGGTACTTCATATACTTTATCTCATTAATCCTCATCACAGCCCCTGGAGGTAGTTACTATTATCATTTCCATTTATAAAGGGAAAAACTAAGGCTTAAAGCTCTTCGTTAACTTGCTTGAGGTCATAGGTAGAGCCAGGATCAAACCCAGACCATCATGATAATTTCATATTTTTTAAATGTCATAGAATGAATAATATTAAAACAAGTGATCAAGCTTCAGTCTAATGGACAGCACATTAGTGGACACTAAAACAATTCAATGTCTTATTTTCCAAAATTATAGACACCCAGATTATATTTGAAAATCAAGATAGCCTTAACTTTTCTTTATTTTAAAATTAAAAACTTAAAAAATTTTTTCTCTTTTTTTCAGCAATACATTCATTGTTTTTATTTTTTTTAATGTTTATTTATTTTTGGCTGCGTTGGGTCTTAGTTGCGGCACGCGGGGTCTTCCGTTGTAGCGCACAGGCTTCTCTCTAGTTGTGGCACACAGGCTCCAGAGTGTGTGGGCTCCATAGTTGCGGTGTGCGGGCTCCAGAGCACGTGGGCTCTGCACTTGCGGTTCATGGGCTCAGTAGTTGCGGCATGCGAGCCCCCGCAGCATTTGGGATCTTAGTTCCCAGACCAGGGATTGAACCCTCATTCCCTGCATTGGAAGGCGGATTCTTAACCACTGGACCACCAGGGAAGTCCCTCATTGTTTTTAAAAACCAGCAATGCAGAGGTATATACAGAAGTGAAAACCCCCAAATTAAATTTTTTTTATTTGAAATCATATTTTATTATAGATATATGTTCATGGTAAAAAAAAAAAAAAATTCAAGAACTTCCCAGGCGGTCCAGTGGTTAAGACTCTACACTTCAAATGCAGGGGGCGCAGGTTCAATCCCTGGTTGGGGAGCTGGGATCCCACATGCTGCACGGTGTGGCCAAAAAAAAAGATCAAACTTTGCAAAAAGCTATAAAATGAAGAATAAAATTGTTCCCCCTCAGCTCACAATTCTCCTCTCCAGAGTTAGCAATTAACTTCCCTGAGTATATATACAAATGGCCGCATGTTATACATAGTGTTCTCTATTTTGCTTCTTTCCTCCTAGCAGGGATAAAGAGCTTTCTGGTCATTTTTCATGCTAGCACCGTGTTGTATGGTATGGATCTACCATAATTTACTTACCAGGTCTCCTCCTGTTGGATATTTAGGCTGTATATGGTGGGGTTTTTTGGCCACTATTACTAATGCCATAATAAAAATCTTTGTATATCATTATAAACGTAATTACACAATATGTAGTTTTATATATATTTTTTTCCCAGTTAATCCTTTGGCTTTTGACATTGTGGTGTATTTTTCCGTGTCAAGAGTTTTAAATTTTTTACGTTCTTAATTGTATCCGTTTTTTTTCTAGGGTGGCTCTGGGTTTTCATGTAGGACTAACTTTACAATGATTTTGTTTAGGCTGATACCATGTTAAAGATGGGCTTTCAACAGCAAGTGCTTGACGTTTTGGAAAACGTGCCTCATGACTGTCAGACCCTTTTGGCTTCGGCCACGATTCCAGCCAGCATAGAGCAGCTTGCAAGCCAGCTTCTGCACGACCCCGTGAGAATCATCGCTGGGGAGAAGAACCTGCCCTGCTCCAACGTGCGCCAGATTGTGTTATGGGTGGAAGAACCAGCCAAAAAGAAGAAACTGTTTGAAATCTTGAATGTGAGTGGTAAAGCGGTCAGCCCTGCTTTGTAGATTGCACTTGCATTTTTCACAGTTTTTTGGTTTTTTTGGCCACACGGCTTGTGGGATCTTAGTTCCCCAACCAGGGATTGAACCTGGGCCTTCCGCAGTGAAAGCACGGAGTCCTAACCACTGGACCGCCAGGGAAGTCTCCACAGTTCTTTTTTTTTTTTTTTAACAAATTTATGTATTATTTTATTTATTTATTTTTGGCTGCATTGGGTCTTCATTGCTGTGCGCAGGCTTTCTCTAGTTGCAGCGAGCGGAGGCTACTCTTTGTTGCGGTGCGCAAGCTTCTCCTTGCAGTGGCTTCTCTTGTTGGAGCACGGGCTCTAGGTGTGTGGGCTTCAGTAGTTGTGGCATGCGGGCTCGGTAGTTGTGGCTCGCTGGCTCTAGAGCGCAGGCTCAGTAGTAGTGGCGCATGTGCCTAGTTACTCCACGGCATGTGGGATCTTCCCGGACCAGGGCTCGAACCCGTGTCCCCTGCCTTGGCAGGAGGATTCTTAACCACTGGGCCACCAGAGAAGCCGTCTCCACAGTTCTTGAGAGAGTGCTTTTTAGATGCAGCTTCAGGGGAACCTGCTGTGGATGTTTAATAATAAATTGCTTTGCTTACTTCAGAATTCTTTAGGGTTCAGATAAATTTTTATTTGTGAAAACATGCAGTATAGACGCAAGGTTGGTTTTTTTCCCATTATTATAGAAAGATATTTAAATATCAAGGTTATTCCCAAAGAATATTTTTTTGTTTCAAAAATTTTTAGTAGTTTAAAATATAAGGTAAAGACAACTTCTTTCTTGGCTGTTCTGTCCTTGAGAAATAGAATTTTTTTAACAGTAGCTGGTTTAAGCAGAAATTTGTTAAGTGGGTGGTATGTACAAGCGTAGTTGTTAAAAATACAGTATTAAGTTAAATATGGTTTATTTTGACTTACAAACAATTTTGGAAATTTTAAATCGCACTTAAAATCATTTCTGCAGTTTTAACGAGGTGATGCAGAAGTGTGAAGGACGTACACTGTTTGCCTCCTGTTTGTGCATATTTTAAAGAAAACACTCATTTTAACAGAATGTGCCTTTTTTCCTTCTTAGCAGTGTTGGTAAACCTATTGATAACTAGCTTATACTAATGCTCTCAGAAAAACGTCCCATTGTAAATTATGTTATGGCAATCATTTTAAATATGTGTTTTTAATGTTTCAGGATAAGAAACTCTTTAAGCCTCCAGTGTTAGTATTTGTGGACTGCAAACTAGGAGCAGATCTGTTGAGCGAGGCCGTTCAGAAAATCACAGGTCTGAAAAGCACCTCTGTGCATTCCGAAAAGTCACAGCCGGAAAGGAAAAACATACTGAAGGTGACACCCAGCGTTCTGTTTTCTTCTCTTTCCTGTAAATCTGTTTTGCCTCATTTTCAAGAGATACCATATTATCTGCTGCTTTTTAAAGCAGACCTTTTTTTTTATTAATGACCCTGAGAGCTTCAGGCACGCAGCGGTGTGAAGTTAATTGTTCCTCTTGCTCTGGCTTCTGTGTTTTGGGAGCAATAAGCCTGTCCCCTAGGGATTGTCTACTAAATAGATTAATCATTCAGAATCTGCCATTTCTGAAATCAGGTCACTTTGGACTGAGGCATAGAGTAATTCACCTTTGGAAAAGGTTTGCCTGAATAAATTATTAGAAAAAATTTGGGGTTGGGGTCGGAAGGCCTTTAAGCTGCATATGTCTCTCAGATGTACTAAGACCTATACTTACTGCGAAGGTATTGCAACAACAGTATTGAAGAAAGTGTTGAGAAAAGAAAGGATAATCTGAATGACAGAAAACCACTCAAGATAAATCCTCAATAATGAATTTTGTTGCTGTTTTGGAAAGGGTTTACTTGAAGGAGACTATGAAGTTGTCGTGAGCACGGGGGTCTTAGGAAGAGGCCTGGACTTGGTCAGCGTCAAGCTGGTTGTCAATTTCGACATGCCTTCCAGCATGGATGAATACGTGCATCAGGTAAAGAGATTTTATATGTTACCACCATTTTGCTCATGAATTTTCTTATGCAAGGCATTGTCGTTACAATGGTAAGTTAAAAAAAAGCAGGACATACAACTGCATGTATTTTTGCTTTTAAAATATATAAACTAAATTACGTTTTTCAAAACTATATGGGTGCCTAGAATGCATTAAAAATTAGTTGGAAATAAAACTAAAACGTTTATTAAAAAAATTTCAGTGATTAGCTTTTGGTGTAGTTTAATTTTCTTTATCTTTTTTGTTTTCTTCAGTGAGCATATTAAATGGCTTTTATAAGCAGAAAAAGAGGGCTTTGTTTAAAAAGGTTGTTGTAAGTTGCTGCATCTGGCCAAAATAAAATCGATCTGCTGAAGTGTTTGTTTTTTTAGGAATCATGTCTTCATCTCCTCTTCATACCCTTATTCGCTCTAGACTTTCACCTTTCAGAGTTTGGTTCCTTTCCTTTGCTGCCAGAGATAACAGCAGCTCTTCTTTCTCGCAGAAATAAAGCCTCTCTGAGCGCCACGTTATCTCACTGACTGCTACCTGTCTTCCTTCTCCGGCATCACTTACAGACTCTTCAAGTAAAGCCCTTCTCTGATGTTCTTAGAATCACCTCTGAATGTCACATTTACTGGAGCCGCCCACTGAAATGCCTGTAGCGCCCTTACTGAGTTGTTGCTTTATTTTTCATAAGACTTCATAATCGAGCAGTCTGCCGTCTCTCTCCCTCCTTCTTGCTCGCTCTCTCTTTTTTCCTTTCTTCCTTTTCTTTTTTTTTTTTTTGTTTGGTACCACCTCATTTACCCGTGCCTCAGGGATTTGACTTTTCCACAGGAACTGATTGTTCACGTAACTGAACTTTATTTTCTTCCGAACTTTCAATGTAATGATTTTGGCTGGATGGGGCTTCCCTGGTGGCGCAGTGGTTAAGAATCCGCCTGCCAGTGCAGGGGACTCGGGTTCGAGCCCTGGTCTGGGAAGATCCCACGTGCCGCGGAGCAACTAAGCCCGTGTGCCACAACGACTGAGCCCGTGTGCCTAGAGCCCGTGCTCCGCAACAAGAGAAGCCACCACAATGAGAAGCCTGCACAGCTCAACGAAGAGTAGCCCCACTCGCTGCAACTAGAGAAAGCCCGCGTGCGGCAACGAAGACCCGATGCAGCCAAAGATAAATTAATTAATTAAAAAAATAATAATAATTTCGGCTAGAAATCTGTCTAGAGTATTAAAATACTTAAGAAGCTTCTTTGCTTGTTAAATGGAGCATGCTGCTTAGACCTATGTACCTGTCTCTTGCTCTCCCCAGGTCAGCCCTGTGGCTGGCGGTTATCACCCTGCACCCACTGTAATACAGGTGGTGTGCCTCGGGGTTGCTGACAGGTGCAGAGCTGTGTGCCTCTCCTCAGAGGGGCCACAGATCCTTCTGCTTTTCTAGTTCTGTATTCGGGTGTTTTTTGTTTGTTTCAATCATCAGAGTACACATACACACGATAATAAATCACGCAAATAACGAAAGTATAAAATGAAAGGTAAGTCTTTTCAAGGAAGCCCTCCTACCTTTGAGTGGTTCCCCCAGTTCACACTGCAGAAACGGTAAATGCATGCGTGTGTGCATATATACAGATGTGATGTGCATGCCCTGTCACACCTTCCACATAAATGGGACCATATTATTATACCCACTATTCTGTGCCTTTTTTCCTTTTTTTTTTAAAGAGGAAATATATTTATTTTATTGAAGTATAGTTGGTTAACAATATCGTGTTAGTTTAGGTCTACAGCACAGTGATTCAGCTCTATGTGTGTGTGTGTATAAATATACTCTTCAGATTCTTTTCCCTTATAGGTTATTACCTAATATTGATTAGAGTTCTGTGTGCTATATAGTAGGTCCTTGTTTTTTTATCTGTTTTATATATAGTAGTGTGTATCTGTTAATCCCAAACTGCTAATTTATCCCTCATCCCACTCCCCCTTTCCCCTTTAGTAACCGTAAGTTTGTTTTCTGTGTCTGTGAGTCTCTCTGTTTCAGAAATAAATTCATTTTTTTTGTTGTTTTTTCTTTTTAGATTCCACATATGAGTGATATCACGTGACAGTTGTCTTTCTCTGTCTGACTGACTTCATTTAGTATGATAATCTCTCTAGGTCCATCCATGTTGCTGCAAATGGCATGATTTTATTCTTTTTTATGGCTGAGTAGTGTTCCATTGTGTATTTATACCACATCTTCTTTATGCATTCATCTGTCTGTGCCTTCTTTCTTTATTAAATAGACTTGGACATTTTTCCTTATCAGCACACACACTAGGTGCCATTTAATAAGTGTTAATATGTATTGAGTGCTTAGCCTAATGCCAGGCACTGTTCTAAGCTCTTTAAATGTTTTTACTTGTTGAATCTGGCTTGTTCTATTTTCGTGGCTGCATGGGAATGTATTATATGGATGTCCTGTAATTTATTTAACAAATCCTTCACTGCTGGACAATCAGATGTTTCCAGTGTTATTAAATAATGCTGCAGTGAACGCCTATATACACAGCTTCCTGGGCCTCTCCTGCAAGTACATCTGTAAGAGAAATTCCTAGTGGGAGAGCTGCTGGGTTAAATGATATGGGTATTTAAAATTATAGTCAGTATTCCCACGTGTCTGATTTTTAATTTCAGGGATGGTAAGCTTCTGGAGAAATAATTTTGTATTGTTAACATTAGCTGTCTTTGGCCGGGCTGCGTGGCTTGTGGGATGTTAGTTCCCCAACCAGGGATTGAACCCAGGCCCACAGCAGTGAAGGCGCCCAGTCCTAACCACTGGACCGCCAGGGAACTTCCTAGCTATCTTTTAGAATTTGGAGACCATTGCAGTTAATTTTTAACTGCTTTTTATCTCAGTATAACATATCTAGTATAAATTACATCTCAGATGTAATCCACCTGCTATACAATTTGCCAATTTAAAGTGTACAGTTCATTGGTTTGTAGTATATTCATAGAGTGGTGCAGCCATCAGTATAATTGATTTTAGAAAATTTTCATCGCCCCCAAAAGAAACCCCTTGCCCCTCAGCAGTCATCCCAGTTCCTCATCACACATGCACACACCCTCATTCTCAGGCAACCGCAACTACGGTAGATTTATGTCTTCTGGACATTTCATGTAAATGGAATCATACAGTATGTGGTCTTTTGTGACTTGTTTCTTTCACTTAGCATAATGTTTTCAAGGTCCACACGTTGTAGTATTTTATTGACCAATAATATCCCATTGTAAGGATACACCGTATTTGTCCATCCATTCATTGGTTGCTAGACATTTAGGTTGTTTGCACTTTCTGGCTACTACGAATAATGCTGTGAAGGCCCAAGGCCATGTTTTTGTGTGGACATGTGTTTTCATTTCTGTTGGACATAAACGTAGGAATGGAATTGCTGGGTCCCTGTTGAACATCTTGGGGAACCACCAGACTGTTTTTCCCATGTAGCTTCATGTTTTACATTCCCACCAGCAAAGTATAAATGTTCCATTTTCTCCATATCCTCATCGACATTGACACTCTTTTTTTTATTATAGCCAGGTTCATAGATAGGAAGTGTTTTTGATTTGCCTTTCCCTAATGACAGTGATGTTGCACATTTCATGTACTCATTGGCCATTTGTATACCTTTGGAGGAATGTCTGCTTAAATCCTTTGCTTTTAAATTGGGTTGCCCCTTTTGAGTTGTAAAAGTTCTTTATATGTTCTAGAGACCCTTATCAGAAACATGATTTGCAGATATTTTCTCCCATTCTGTGAGTTGCAGGTATTAATTTTTAGTTTCATTGAAACAACTCAGTAAGGTAAATAAATCAGGTAAAAACAAAAGCTGATACTGAAAAACAGCATCTCCCCCTTATTTCTCCCCAGTCTAATTCTCTGCAGGCCACCCCTTTCAGCCTTATTAGAGTTTTCTTTTACAGCGTTAAAAATGTTCTGTATATTGGCGGGAACTATCTATTCATTTAGATAATCTGAGTATACTTTAAGTTCTACATTTCAATTAAGGAGCAGAAATTGACCATGATTGTGTATTTCCCTCCCTTCTGAAGAGTTTCTCAGTATATCTGGAGACACGTTTTGTTCCTTCTCACGGGTCTCCACAAATTTGTGTCTGTTTAACTCTGTCAAAATGAGAAATAACTATGCACAAATGGACTTGCTTCAGTCTCACATTTCAAGGCACTTAAGTACTATAAAGGAGATAGATGCTCTTAATGCAATAGCTTTCAAAAAATTTCTACTTTAAACCACCCACAATAGGAAATATCTTTGTCTCATTACCCCCTACACATACATACAAACATGCACACACGCACACATATGCGCACATGCACACACGTGCATAACTGAAACAAGTTTCACAAACAATACTCACTTTTATTATTTTTATTTTCTTATTTTCTATTTGGGTTGTTTCCTTAACACTATGCTAGTGGCAGCCCACTAAATTGATTTCACAAGTATATTGAGGTGAACAACTCAAAGAATGCTGTCTGAACAAATGTTCATCTTAGTGAAGCTTCTGTAAATACTAGGCTTCGTTTTCTTTCAAGAGACATTAAGATTCTATGTGAACATTTTGAAAACGTCCTTTGCATTTCATTTCAGGTTGGAAGAGTGGGGAGATTAGGTCAAAAGGGAACAGCGATTACTTTCATCAATAACAACTCGAAAAGACTCTTCTGGGATATTGCGAAACGAGTGAAACCCACAGGGTCCCTTCTCCCCCCCCAGTTGTTAAATTCCCCTTACCTTCACGACCAGAAGAGAAAGGAGCAGCAGAAGGATAAGCAGACGCAGAATGATCTGGTCACGGGGGCTAATCTTATGGACATTATTCGAAAACATGATAAAAGTAATTCTCAAAAATGATTTGTGATACCATGTTGAATAATTTTTATTGCATATTGTCAGTGAAATTTCTGTACATTATTCCTGTATGGTTTGATGAATGTGACATGCACATGAAACAAAAAGTTAACACGATGTAAAAAGTTTTAATAGACTATCAAATTTATACAGCAATATTGTATTTATTTTCCTTTTTAATTTTCATAAATTAAAAACAACAGAAAGTGAATTACTAAATGAAATAAAAACTTCTCTCTGGAAAAAGTCCTTTTTTTTGTTTTTTCAATAAATATTCCTCATAGCTATCATCAGAACCAGAAACCCACACATCCTGACTCAGATGGCGATTCTTCTGTTTTATATCCACTGTGCTGCATGCACGTTGACACCTGGATTATTGTTGAATCAATGAATATTAGGAGAAAAGTAAATGATAAAAAATGGAAGAAATGGTCAGTGCTCCTTTTGAAAGAAATGTTAAATATCTATTTTCTCTCTCCGTTTTCCTTTCGGCTGGATAAACGTAAATTTATTTTACATCTGATGTGGGCTGCTCATCAAATAATGTCAAGTTATGTGAATGTTGCATGGCAATATATAGTTTTATGTTAACGCCACTTTGCTAATTCAGTTGATTAATTTAAAAAATACATTTAAAAAATGTATTGGTGTACTCCACACATCTTTCCTGAGCTCACACTATGTTCTGGACATTTGTTCAGTGCTCAGGACACAAGTGGACGTGCCTGCCCTCAGAGCATACAGACTGCGTAATAAACCAACTTTAAAGTCTGGGTAATTTCACAAAACCCAGATGTATTTCTCACTTAATGGCAGGGCTGGCAGCTCTCCTCTGGGTCTGAGTTCTTCCATCTCTTGGTGGCACCGTCTTAAACACGTGGCCTCCAGGGTCGGCCTGAGAAACACAGGCAGGTGCTGCCCCGTCTGGGCTCAGGCTTCCAAACCTCTCAGCTGATGATTTTAAACGCTGGGAGGAAGGATGGGCATTTCACTTTGATGCAGCAATACTTTCATTTCTTTAAAAACCATTACTATTGGTTTAGCTGGGTTAGTTAGATGGTATGTTACGTAAATGTTGACACTTAAACAAGCATTATATCCTCAGCATCCTCCCCGGGGGTGAGGGACCAATGTGGGTAACTAAACCCTAGTGTTTGGTCTCCACCCAATGGGAACAGTGGGGTCCGAGTCTCCCCAGAGAGCACGAAACCTCAGGACTCCCTCTCGCCCCATTTCTGTCTGCCGACTGTTGAGCGGTATTTCAAGGGACCAGGCTGTGGCAACCCTTAAGGCCCAGGGCGCTGTCAGAGGAGCAGTGAGCACGAGACTGCACACATACCAGGCGGTGTCAACGTGTTGGTAATACTCACCAAAGAAAGGGCAGCTTTTCAGGAGACTCAGACGTGTTGATAGATAAAAGCAGTATGACCAGAAAAACAAGAAAGCTTTGCAAATCAGCATTTGCAGAGGAACGTATTTAAGCAAAAACAAGTACTGTTGGGCTGTAACATCACCTCCCTGGTCAGCTTAACCCGCGGGCACCCTGGCTTCTGCTCCCAGCGCTGGGCACACGATCCTGTGTCTGTGTTCACCTTCTTCCAGCCACGCGTGCCCTCCGTTCTGGGTTTTGTATTGCATGGGGCATGTGGACCACACTCTTGGAGACTCACCTCTCAAGGCAGCAGGTGGAGGAGACAGCGGTGGGGAGGGAGCCCTGACTCACAGGCTTGTTATGCGGACCAGACCTCAGTGCTGTGCAGAGCGCAGCGCGGGCGGCGGGTAGAGGGAAGAGGGAAGGCACCCGTGCCCCGCCCTCCCTCCTTGTCCCCCACCATCTCCTCTTTCTGGTCCTTCCTGCTTCTCCATATCTCAGCCTCTCCTTGAGATCTTGGCAACACCTTCCACCTCTCCCATCTCCCCTCCTGTTGGGGACAGGTGGCTGCAAGGCAGTGGTTTCCTCCCTTAATATATCAATAATTTACAGACCAGAAATTAAAACTTGTTTTCATTGGTCCCAGTGTTGCTAATATTTTTTTCCCAATTAAAGATGTTATTTTTTTAAAAAGCTACCGTCTCTCATTTCATGAAAGAAAGAACGTGAGATCTAGAACAAGAAGGAAGGACCTACTCTCTGAATGAGAACCACTTCTTCCCAAGAAGGGAGAGATGGCAACCTTACACCCATGACCCATATGATAAAATTTTAAGTAATAGATGTTTGTGACGAAGGACTATACAGTTTGAAATTTTAATTAGCTGAAATAACTAGTCATGTATGCTCTCAGACATTTGTTTTGCTCTTCTGCTAGTTGTGTTACATGACAGAGGTACAGAATTCACTTTTTAATTGCTTTTATTATTGCCAGATGGAAGCAGACGTCTTTTGTATGTCAAACACCTTAATGAAATTACAAGCGGCTTTTAGACTCTGCAGTATGCAGAGCCACTTTATAAGATACTTTCAATGGCATTCTATTCATATTTCTAATACCGAGCACGTTTTTCAAATCAGAATTCTTTTCCCAAAAGCCCAAGTTTGTGTGTGTGTGTGGTTTCATAACATCTTTATGAAGAACATTGCCACATACTAAAACTGTGACTCACACTGATGAATTTAATAAATCTAAGTTGGCTCCATGGACTGTCATATTTTCTGATAAAACAATACTATTTTCTGTTGGCAGGCTGAGTATTATTCGGGTCGTGCCCTTCTTTGGAATTAATATCAGCACAGCCCTTATTGCCTTGTTATATTTTCTGCTTAACACAGTCAACACAAATTTCGCTCGATAAACCAGATAGGTATCCAGAGGTGACAGGTCATTCAAGGTGACTTTCCTGGCAGCCACATGTAAAATGACTCCAGACAGATAGGACTCTTTCGGTGTCTCCCAGGCACACTCAGAGTGACCCCAGAGGCACTAGGGCCACAGTGTGAAAACCAACCAATGATAATTAAGGAAACACACTTCTCTTGTTCTGCTGTGGGTGGGAGGACCTATTTTATAACGGCACATGTGGTGTTATTGGACAGAATTACAAATAAAGTCAGTATAAGACAAATGTTTACTTTCTGGGTGTGTTGACAGTCATTTGTAAAATGTTTACAAGCAATGATTTAAATTTTTGAATTTTAGCTTTCCAAAAAGTTTGCATATCCTTCTTTTTCTCACTTCATCTCAGAAAGATGAAAACTTGGCAAAGCCTTCTGCAAATTTTTTTCATTAGAGGAAATTAATTCTATCTCTAATCTTTAGCTTTTCTCATCTGTAAGATGAGAAAAGGATTGCTTTAAACTCCTCTGAGGTCTTCCCAAATCTACATGTTCTGTGCTTCCGGCTTTTAAGTCTCTCCCTGCCTGGAATATGCTTCAGAATCACACAGGGTGGAGGAGTCTGGAGGAAACTCATTTGGCCAGGAACTGATCATTATTGAAGCCAGTGCTGAGGGCATGGAAATTCATTATTATTTGGTCTACATCTGATGTGTCTGAAACACTATATTCCATAAGAAAAGCATACATATATATATATAAAAGCATATATATACAAAAGCATACATTATATATATATAATCTGCAATCCTATCCTTTTATTTGTGCCCTAGGTATAGATCTTCAATTCTCCACTGAGCCTTTGGCTCAAATTGGACCTGTCTAGAGCCAAACTGACCACCTTCCTTGCAAAAAGCCAGTTTCCCCCTTTCCAATTTCCCTGTTGTCTGTGGTGCAGCTGCTTCCTATGCTCAAGAACAGGGAGCCATCCATAGAGAACAGACTTGTGATTGCCAAGGGGGCAGGGGTGGGGGAGGGATGGACTGGGAGTTTGGGGTTAGCAGATGCAAACTATTACATATAGAATGGATGGACAACAGGTCCTACTGTATAGCATATGGAGCTATATTCAATATCCTGGGATAAACCATATTGGAAAAGAATATAAAAAAGAATATATATATATATATATATATATATATATATATATATATAAAACTGAGTCACTTTTCTGTACAGCAGAAATTAACACAACATTGTAAATCAATGCTACTTCAATTAAAAAGAAAGATCAGGGAGTCATCATCAGCCCATTTCTCTCCCTAGCCTACGTTATCAGCTTAGTTACCAAGTCCTTCTGGTTTTCGTTCAAAATGTCCAGATTCTTACGCTGCTACGGAAGCCCGGGACTCCATCATCACCTCAACTCAAATTCTACTAGCTGCTTCCAAACTGGCTTGTTAATTCTAGGACCCCTGTCACTCAGGATCTCTCCAATCCAGAGCAGGAGAATATTTTTAGAGGATAATTTCACTACTTCTCTGATGTTTCCTTGCTCAGAAAACTTCGGCACGCTTTTGACAGTGACAGCGAACCTGAGTCCTTCTGGCCGGAGTCCGGATCGCTCCTCCACCTGAGGGCACGGTACAGCATTCTCCCCACTGCTCCCAGCCCAAATCAGCTCTTCTGCACTGGGACAGCACCGAACATCACAGCCTGGAGATGAAACGGGGACACATCCCAGGAGCTACAATTAGCAGCTGGCCGCCAGGAACTGATGTGTCACTGGCGTTGCTCTGTCTACCAGCACAAGCAAAGGAAAGCCAAGAATCTGCTACGGAAGGGCAACTTAATGAGGGAGGGAATGTTTTCACATTTTTTCCCTTGAATCCTGGTGATATTTTAATTGGGATTACAGACAACTGTAAATGCTTGGAATCAGGAAATAATAAGAAAGTGAATTCTGAAACCAGGGCAGCATTTTAGAACTGACAAAGCTGCTATGATTTGAGTTAGGCAACTGAGTGCATTTAATTGAATGTGGTGCTTTGTGGGGAGGAAATTAAGACGATTGTAAACAATTGTTATGATTTCTGAGATGTTTCGCACAATTAGAGTAGTTTATGACTTTTATGAATGCAAAAATATAAAAGATGCAGAAAATTTGTAATTGAAAGTAGCATCTTACATACGTGTGTGTGTGCATGCACACGCGCACACACACACACACGGAAAGTACCTTTGGAAGAATAGTAAGAAGGGAAATGTGTAGCCTATGAGGAGAGCGCTGGGAGATTTTCACTATATGTCCTTTTAATATAATGCGCAGGGCTTCCCTGGCGGTCCGGTGGTTAAGACTCCACAATTCTACTGCAGGGGGCTCTGGTTCAATCCCTGGTGGGGGAACTAAGATCCCACATGCCACGCTGTGCAGCCAAAAAAATAAAAATAAAAAAAAAAAAGCACAATATGGGAAAGGAATCTGAAAAAGAGTGGCTATATGTATATGTATAACTGCTTCACTTTGCTGTACAGCAGAAAGTAACACAACATTGTAAATCAACTATACTCCAATAAAAATTTTTTTAAAAAGAAAACAAACTATAAAATAAGTTACAAGGAAGTAATGTACAGCAAATGGAATATAACCAATATTTTATAGTAACTTTAAAAATTTATTTATTTATTTATTTATTTATTTTATTTATTTATTTTTGGCCGTGTTGGGTCTTCATTTCTGCATGTGGGCTTTCTCTAGTTGCAGCGAGTGGGGGCCACTCTTCATCGTGGTGCACGGGCCTCTCACTGTCGGGGCCTCTCACTGTCGTGGCCTCTCTTGTTGCGGAGCACAAGCTCCAGACGCGCAGGCTCAGTAGTTGTGGCTCATGGGCCTAGTTGCTCCGCGGCATGTGGGATCTTCCCAGACCAGGGCTCAAACCCGTGTCCCCTGCATTGGCAGGCAGATTCTCAACCACTGCACCACCAGGGAAGCCCTCTAGTAACTTTATATGGAGTATAATCTATAAAATATCGAATCACTATGTTGTACACCTGAAACTATTGATAATATGATGTTGTAAGTTAACTATACTTGAATTAAAAAAAATAGTGTTCAAAAAAATAAAATCATGCACAGATTTCATATTTATTTATGGGTAAATGGTTACTAAATTTCCTTTTAATTCTTTCAGATTTGGAGGTGGAGCGGAAGTGTGGAGTTTGTGTGTTTGTAAGTAGCAGACCTGGCTGCTGTGGTTAAACACGGAACAGGTTTGGGAGGGACGGGAGTTGGTTAAAGCTGAGTGCAGGGCACTGAGTGGGGCCGAGCATCAGCCCAGGGCCCCCAGACCAGCAGGCAGCCCCACTGGGTCAGAATCTGTGCTGACGGATCATTAAAGCCGGGGTAGGGTAGAGGGAGGCACCTGCAGGGAGTTAGGGGGGACAGTGCAGAGAAAGGGAACCCCCCTCCACTGCCTAGTTTATTTCTCAAGGAAAAACCTCTCCCCTCCTGGAAATGGAAGCAGAAATGAAACTTTAGCTGGAGCCGAGTGGAATGAATGCGGAATCCATCTCCCCTCCTTCCACCTCCAAGGTGCAGGGCGGGGAGAGAGAGAAGCACAGCCTGGAGGGTCCAGACCAGGCGCCCACACTCAGACTGGCGCCCACCACCCTGGCAAGGCAGGGCCCTGTGCCATCCTGATGGCCCCGTGCTGGGTACCTGTCACACAAAGGGAGAATTGAGTTCATGGTGTCCTCAGGTAAGAAGGTGAGTTTAGAGCTGAGCCAGCGAGGAAGGAGTATCAGTTGCCACATTCCAGGAATGGGCCAGATTACTAAAGATTCAAACAGTTTAGGGAAACGGGCAGAAACGAGGCTAATGAAATTCAGTCTCGCAAAGCTGGAAGGTCAGCCATTCAAGCAGAATCCATAATACATTTAAATGGAGCCTTAACGGGGAGAACTGCTGAAAATAATGAGGAAAGAGCCCGAGGGCAAAATAATATCATCCAGAGTCTAGTTGCCAACGGGATTTCCTTCCAGAGCAGCCAAGGCACTGGGGGCTCTCCATAAAGGCACCTCTCACGCCTCATTTAGAATCTGGGGGGCAACCCTGGGCTTGCAGCTACTCAGAAAGGGGCTTAACACAAGGCGGAGTCCTGTGTTCAAAGGGGAACAGGAGAAATGAGAGGGAAGGCTGGCCTGCAGCTCAGGAACCTGCATTTTCACCCTCTTCCCGAGCTGAGCACAGAACCTTTACCCCTTAGCTCAGGTGTCGCGAGTTTCTGAGAGGGTTTCCCCCAATTCTTTTCATGATTTTACCCTCAGTCTTTTGCTGACTTGGTTCTTCTCTCTGTTGTGTGTTTTTGCATCAGAGCTTCTAAATCAATTGCAGGGAGAGAGCTGGGGATTTGAACCAAGAAAAAGGAAATGGAATGATTTTGAAATTAGCATTAATTGAGCAGAGTCAGGTACCTTTGAGCTGTGAGCAAGTTATTGATACAAATTCATGAAATCTGAAACAGCCTCAAACTACAGACCTGCCGGGAGCAGGACCAACAAAAGCCCAGACAGATGAGGTGAGAGACCATGGCGTGTGCAGCCGGAGATCGGAGCTGTGGAACTCTGTCCGCTTCGTCCAGCTAGAATGCCATTACCCTGTGATTGACGAAATACATTTTGAACCCACATCCTAAGACCCTGCTCTGTTATTCCTATATGCAATGAGAGAGAGAGAGAGAGAGAGAGAGAGAGAGAGAGAGAGAGAGAGAGAGGGAGGGAGGGAGGGAGATCCCCTACACCTGCACTGTCCAGTATTATGGCTCTTAGGCACTTAAAATGCGGTTGGTCCTGGAAGTGTAAGGTACACACTTGCGTCCTGAATAAAGAACATAAAATCTCTTATTAATAATTTTTATGTTGTCCATCGACAGATGAATGGATAAGGAAGATGTGGTACATACACATATATATATACACAATGGAATATTACTCAACCATAAAAAAGAATGAAATTTTGCCATTTGCAGCAACATGGATGGACTTGGAGGGCATTATGCTAAGTCAGACAGAGAAAGACAAATAGTGTATTATATCACTTATATGTGGAATCTAAAAAATACAACAAACTAGTGAATATAACAAAAAAGAAACAGACCCCACAGATATAGAGAACAAATGAGTGATTACCAGTGGAGAGAGGGAAGGGTCAGGGGCAAGATAGAGGTAGGGGATTAAGAGGTCAAACTACTATGTATAAAATAAATAAGCTACAGGATGTATTGGACAGCACAGGGGATGTAGCCAATATTTTATAGCAACAATAAATGGAGAGTGATCTTTAAAAACTGTGAATCACTATGTTGTACACCTGAAATGTATATAATATTGTAAACCACCTCTACCTCAGTTTAATAAATTTATGTTGATTATGTATTGAAATGATATTTCTGATATGTTGGGTTACATAAAATATATTATTAAAATGAATAAACCTTTTCCTTTCCTTTTCTTAATATGGCTACTACAGGATTTAAAGTTCTCACGTGGCTGACATATTGGACAGCCCTCCTTTAGACTTTCAAATAGTGGAACAGATTCCTAGGGCGGCAGTTTGCACTCCCCCTTGTTAAATTCAGGAGACTGGGTGCAAACTGATCGTTTGTTTTCACTTTCTTTTTTCAGGAAAATGATCTCAAACTGCTCAGGCCTGACTGTTGTCAATTGGAGTGGACGTTTGGGGCCAATGAACAGTTGCGGTACAGAAATTTAATTAATAATATTGAAGACATGCAGCTGGGAGAAATAAAGGACGCAGTGGAGAAGACTAATTCTGTGGACATTATTTCATATCATTTCATAGGAATGAAACCCATAAAGTGCACACAAACCTTCACCATGGCTTGGGGGAAACACTGTTATCACAGAGGATGGAAAATACCATCATTATTCATCTCTGTCCTGCAGGAAACTGAGAGACATTAATCCAAACAGAACACTACAGTCTCTGTGGAGCCCCAGACCATTAGATCCGAAAAAAAGAAAAAAAATGCAGAACTCTTTCTGATGGCGGATCTCTTTTTTTCCTGAGTGAGTCAGAGAACAGACTGTGGTTTAAACCAAAAAAAAAAAAAAAACCAGAAAAAAAAAATGAAGCCTTCTGCAAATGGGTAAAGGCATGTGGACGGGCATGGAATGATTCATGAAGCTGTGAGACTGACAAGCCCGCCTTTTCTCCCACTGAAAAGCCTGGCATGATGTATAATTCTAGCCATCCAGGTGGCCCCTTATTTGACAGCTGCCCTTTGAAAACCACAGATAAGAGGAGCAGTCACTCAGCACAACCTTTTTTATGCTGTTTTTTAAATGAGAAAACTCATTTATATGAACACACACTGAAAAGGGGTTATAAAAACAGCTAAATTTGTATCAGTTTAGATAATTCTAGATACTCCTAGGATTACAATTTAACAATAAAAGCTATGTGATTCTAAACTATTTGGGGCTTAAGATGGACCACTGAGTGATTTATACACATTCAACATCCTTCCTGAGGCCATCTTTTTAAACTTGTTGAAAGTTAAGTGACACAAAATCTTTCATTCTCCACTTTGGAAAAATAGCTCCAATTCTACTTGGAAGAGTCAGCACCATTTTTAACAGGATGTCAAAAATGACCTTGGGCCATGTTGGCAAAGCACAGAGGGGAGAAGACACCTGATCGAAGGTCAAACTTGGCCTGTTTAAAAAAAAAAATGTTCCTCCTAAGTGAGCCCCAGAGCTCCCTTTATGTAGAAATAGGTTACCTGGTAGACTTTGGGGTTGACAACGGTTCTAAATCTTACTCATCTTCTCTGGAATGAAACCAGCAGGATTCAAAGAGAAAAGAGCGGCTGGACTAATCCCTGAGTTCTTTTTGTATTAAAAAAAAAAAAAAAAAAAAAAAAGGATTACTCACTTAATGTCATTGTTTCTTTTAAAATTCCTGGCAGTGTTGCTAAATGTATTTAGCTTATGAAACTGATCATAAAGGTTTTCATCAGCCTCATCAAAACACACAAGCCTGCTATATGCCTGCTTCCAAGACTGTTGGTCTAACATGCACTAGAATTTAGAAAGAAAATAGAAAATATGACAGATTTAAAACTACCCTTAATGTTTGTTTAACTCTTGTGCTTATCACAGTGCCACAGAAATGTGAGAATTGGAAACAATCTTAGTAAAAACAACAGGTCAGGGTAGTGATGCAGGACACCAGCAATGGTGCCCAATTTCCTGAATTCTGAACTTGGCTCTGTGACTTAATAGGCTAATAAGATCAGGCAAGTTATTTAACAACTTGGAAACTCAGTTTACCTCATCTGTCAAACAGCAATAATCACAATAATAGTACCTGCCTTACAGGGTTATGGAAATTAAATGAGATAAGGTATGCATCTTACATAAAGAAGAGACTCAGGAATTCCTGGTTTATTGGATAATTTAATCCAGTCATTGAGTTTCACAGGTGAGGAAACTACACACGGAGACCCCGCCTCAGTTCCCCCCACTGAGCCTCGACGGACCTCAGCTCTGATCACTTCTCCTCCACTTCCCATCTGGGCTTTGGAATTAATCCCCATAGTCCTATTTGGTTATGGACCCCAAAATGCAGCCAGATACAACAAACACCTACACACCCAGAAAATAATCCTCATTTTAATAATTTAAAAATTATGAAATTGGGTAAATTGTAGATTTGTATCCTAAGAGACCATTAATTAGCATGAGTTAATCATTTTTCTTTAAATCTTAACATAATAGAAGGTTTCAGATGTGCTTGCTTTACTTCTGAACACTTTCTACATGTTTTCTTTTGGTTTGTCTCCCTCTGGTGGATTAAAAAATACTTCCTTTCATTTTCAGAATAACCATGGATTTTTTGGAACAGGTTTTGCTCAAGTTAAGAGTTTGTCTGAAAAAAAAAAAAGAGTTTGTCTGTTGTCAGCCTGGTTCATGTTGTGGAACTTCTAGAAAACTATCTTTCCTGGATGGGAATCTCTGCAGAGGCTCAGATTCGGGGAGGGCACCTGCTCCCTGACACTAAGAAGCTCATGCAAAGACACAGAGTCGTATTCAGAGAATGATGTGTGGTTTGAATGGCTGAGGATAAAGTACAAGTGATTAGGGGTGAAGGGCGATGGTAAGAGATGAAGTAGAAGGTTGAGCAGGGACCAAATCATTGGGCTTTTAAAGTTATGTTTGAATTTTATTTTGTAGGTAATGGGAGTTGCATTAGTTAGGATGAGGCTGCAAAAACAGGAAGCCCAAATAAGTAGCTTTCAAAACAAAAGGGTTATTTCTGTCTGTGTAAAAGAAGTCAGGAAGTAGGCAGTCCAGGGTTTGACATAGAACTCCCTGTCATCAGGGATCCAGGCTCCTTCCAAAAAGTCCTACTCCATCCCTAGGGTGTGGCCTTTGTCCTCATGGTCCAAAATAGCTGCCAGAGCTCCAGCCATCACTTGCATTTATCCAATTGGACATCTACATTGGCACTTCAATCTCAACTTTCCCAGAAAATACGCTGATTCCTACCCCCAAACCAGTTTTTCTGTTTTGTTCTTTAGCTTCCCATTTCACTAGAGGAAAGAGCAGTGAAATGAGGCTGAGAGGGAGGTGCAGGAGACTCTGAAGCTGAGGAGAGAGAGTTCAGAAAACAGCAGAAGAGTGATTTGAAGGGGAGCAGTGACCAGTCATCTAAATACTGCACAGAGCTCAAGTTGCACGTGCTCTGCAGGTTGACTTTTATTAGAGGTGCCAGTGAGGCTGGTGACCTTGGTGACGATGTGTCTGCACTTATTTTGCAGAGCAGAGCCCTGTTCAGTGTTGAAGCTCGTGGCAGCCCTGACCAATGCGGTCTCCATCACATGAACCCAATGTGCGGATCCCCCCTGCCCAACACCTACTCAACCCCCCGTAAGGTAACCTAGACGTGAAGAGATAGAACAGCAGCCAGAGGCCTCCAAGAGGAGGGCTGGGGGCATCTTTAAAAGATTTCTTTTTCATATGAGAGAGATGCTGAAGGTAGAGGGAAGTCGGGGATGTGCTGCAGGGAGGTCCCTGGGGAGATGTGGAAGCTGTGTCCAGGATACAGGTGTGGCACTGGCCCTAAGCAGCAGGAAGGACGCCTGTTTCTCTGAGGCCAAGACCTAAACAAGGGCTGAAATGAAGAAACATTTGCAGCTGGTGGCAAATGAGGTCACAAACTAAGCCAAAAATATTACCAGTAGAGCTACCTTAGATGACGAAAGCCACAGTTGCTTCTTAGTTCCCGTTTATGGAGGCCTTTTGTTCCACGCAATGTGTGTGCAATTTTCATACACATTATCTTTTTTTTCTTTTTGGCCTCCTGGCTTCGTGGGATCTTAGTTCTCTGATCAGGGATCAAACCTGGGCCCATGGCAGTGAAAGCGTCGGGTCCTAACCACTGGACCGCCAGGGAATTCCCCACATTATCTATTTTAATTCTCACAAATATCTAAGTTAACTATATACAGTTGAAACATATATCAGGGGGCTTCCCTGGTGGCGTAGTGGTTGAGAGTCCGCCTGCCGATGCAGGGGACACGGGTTCGTGCCCCGGTCTGGGAAGATCCCACATGCCGCGGAGTGGCTGGGCCCGTGAGCCATGGTCGCTGAGCCTGCGCGTCTGGAGCCTGTGCTCCGCAACGGGAGAGGCCACAACAGTGAGAGGCCCATGTACCGCAAAAAAAATATCTATATATCTATATATCTATATATCTGTCAATTAAAATTTACATGCAGTAATGTGTCGCATGTTTCAGATGGTTTCACGTGCATTATCTAGTTTGATTTTTCTAGCTATTGTTGATGATATCCCCTCATTTTACAGGTCAAGAAGCCAAGTGTCAGAGAGGTAATCTGAGTGGCAAGCAGACTGTGTAACTTTAGACTCCCAAAGGAGGCGTTATTTTAATAAGTCAAATCTGAAAACAGGTTTGAACTATAGGGCATTTTAAACAGCTGCTGTGTCACCAGTAAGGAAGCATTCCCTCTGCCTGAACTGGAGGGCAGAGCTCTGACACCACCAGTGTCGTGTGGGTGTTGGAAGGGCTGCACGTCCTCAAAGTCGGGCAGCAGGCCAGGACTAGAGGCCCTGAGATTTCATTTCATTTCATTGCATTTGAGATGAAATGAGATTCCTTCAGGATGCTCGCCCTGGAATCTTGTGTGACTGAATCTGAACTTTCTACATTCCTTTTTCTTTTTTTTAGTTCAATAGTATTTTATTTTTATTTTTTTAAATTGAAGTTTAGTTGATTTGCAATATCATGTTAGTTTCAGTTGTATAGATTCCTTTTCCTTGTCTTCCATCAAAAAGCATAGATGATCTGAAGTTCTAAAAAATTTTAATCATATTAAAGCAAAATGGAGATTAGTTCTGCTCCCCCTTGGAAATCATTTGTCACTGCTTTCTCCTGATTTTTAATAGACTCCAGTGAGTCCAGTACAAAAGGACTCGCTGTTTCATCTTGTGGTTATTTCTAGGGATTAAATCATAATCCTCAGCCTTCATAAAGTAAGATGTGTCATTACGGAGAGCCTGTAAATGTACAATTGCAGTTTGTCAACACTGGCCAGGGCCCTGCAGCGCTTTGGAGAGTGGTTTTAGGCGATGCAATTTAGTAGCTTACATTTATGGAGCGTAATCCTGTGCCCGGCTCGATGCTAAGCACTTTGCACGCACTATCTAATTTAATCCTCATGACATCTCTTTAGGGTGATTAACATCTGCAGTTCCCAGATGAGGAAGCTGAGGTCCCCAGAAGTGACTTTGCCTGCTGGTCAGCTGTGGGCAGGATCTGAAGAGAGAAGCACCATGTCAGTGTAATATATAAAAGACCCAAATCCCTCTTGTGTAACCCGGAGGTGGCTCACAGGTGGCCCTTGATTCTGTGGAGTATTATCCCTGTGGTTGGAATTGAATCGGGGGCTTCGTACAGAGCAAGTAGAAGGGGGAAGTGTGGCTAGCGACCTGTGAAAGTTCTCTGTGCCAGGCACTGGGGAGACAGGGTGACATAGATGAGGCCCCTCTCCATCTTGGGCTCACAGCCTGGGGCGGTGTCTGGTCTTTAGGCCACACACTGTCTGCTTCTAGTTAATTTGTAATTGTAACTTTAATGCTACTTAATTGTTGTAATAGAATTTATTATTTTTTGCCCTCATTTTTAACCATTTAAATCATTCTCTCATGGTTGGCCATTGAGAGCTTTCCAGTTTGGGGTCTACAAACTTTTAGGATGCCATTGAAATATTTTCTAAGAATAAAGTTTTGTAGTGCAGTAACTAGGTCAAAGAATATGAATCTCTTTACGGTTCTTTCAATACATTATCATATTGCTTTCTAGAGGGGTTTGATATTTACTCAACAAATATTTATTTAGCGTCTTTTATATATTAGGCCTTACACTAAGCAGTAGGGATACACTGTGAATGGGTGTGGTCCTTGCCCTCAAGAAGCTTACCAGTTGCTGTCACTAGAAATGTGTACTTTTAACTCTGATGCAAAATCACTAGCACCAAAATTAAAAAACATTTTTTTCACTTGTACCTCTTTTTTTTTGACACTTGCATTTAATGGCTGGGTTTTACATTCTATTTTTATCTGAATTATTTTTGTGTGTATATGAATTCTTTATTGCGTGAAGTCCCTTTGCCCATTTTTACATTTTATTTTCTTTTTGTAAACTTATTTGCCTTATAACATTGAAAGAGATCTTTACATCTTGTCACACTTAATGTATTTTTCTAGTTAGTTTACTACATTTTATTTTTGTTATTTTGAACTATACTTAAGTTTAAAATTTTAATGTATTTGTCAGTCTTCCTTTGCCATATCTTCTTTTGCTTCTAGACTTGATCATTTCCCCATATATCTGATAAATACAATATTCTTTTTTCCTGAGTTGCTCTATAACTTAATTTTAATAAATTTTAGCATGATTTTTAAAGTGAGCTTTAGAATGAGTACTTTATCATGCACTCAATTTTTCTATAGAGTTGGAGTCCATTTCTGTTTCTCTATCCTACTGAATACATTTCCATTATCTGCACTTTTTGCTGTTTAAAAAAATATAGTTGCCTTATAATATTTTCTGGACTAGAGTCCCTCTCACAGATCTGGTTATTTTTCAGCATGTATTTTTATTGTTTTTTCATGCTTCAAAATCTTATTGTAATATTTATAGAAAGTAAGTTATATCTCACGACGTGGGCTTTGGAATTCTAGTTACACCGCCTGCTAGTTGTCTGATTTTTCACAAGTTTAACTCTAAACCTCAGTCCCTCATGTGTAAACTGAGGAATCATATTAATATTTACCTCGTAAGATATTCAGGATTAACTGAAAAAATTCCATGTAAGACATTTAGCGCACTTCCCATCACCAGGCTTTGCACAGGAAATCCTGGAAAAGTGTGAATGATTCTGGTTCACTTGGGGGCAAACAGCCATTTCTGCACCGAGAAGTCCTGCTGTGAGGCGGACGGACTGTGCTCATTGTGCACCGAGGCTGGACAAGCGCGCCGCTGCCCGCTTCCTAGTCCAAGCCCAACCGAGGGCGGGCGCTCCCTGCGCGGCTATGGCCGCGCCCAGCTCCGTGCGCGCAGCCCGGGGGGCGGGCCTGTTGCCTAGGAGATGCGAGCTCGGATCCACGCTACGGGCGTGCGCTTCCGGGGGGACGTGCTTGCGCGGCGCCCGGCAGCCAATCAGAGGGCGGGGCGCGCGTTCAAACCGCTGGCCGGCGGCGGAGGCGTGAGCGGCGCGGGAAGGTCTGGGGCCTGCTAGGTAGGGTGCGAGAGGTAGGTGTTGCGGCCTGGGGGCGGTGCGTCGGTGCGGGCGGCGGCGGGGGGCGGCCAAGCGGCTCGGGAGTCCGGGCAGAGCGGGGCAGGGGTCCCCCAGGGGGACGGGAGGGGTCCCCCAGGAGGGACAGGGGCGGGACCGGGCCTCGCCCTTCGCGCCGCTGCCCCCGCCGGGGCCGCCTTCGGGGCGCGTCGCTGTCCCGGTCCCGGAGTGACCGCTGAGAACCGGTCCCGGGGTCTGGGCCCCTCTTCCCTCCGGTCTCACAGCGACCCCCCCACCCCGCAAACAAAGAGCCATCTCGCTCCGTGTAAGTAGCAGCAGGTTTTCAGCTGCGGTTGAAGGTCCGCAATCTCTTCTTGCCTTTGTATTTGCTTCCGTAACAGGAAGATTCCCTGCTTTTAGTTAAAAAGGTGACGGGAGATGCTTAGGTCCTGGCGAAGTTTCCGGTAATGACTGTTAGTGATTTAGAACCTTCAAAGGCTTACTTGAAAGTGAACCTCTGTTATTTTGTTCCTCCAGAGCCGTAATCTCTGGGGTCGACTTTAAAAACACAACAGCCAGTTGCTGGATTAGCAGGAAGAGTCTGTGTGGGAGCAGCAGAGAACTGCAGCTCAGGGTGAGCTCGCTGGAGCAGAAAGGGTGGACCAGCCCAGAGCAGAGGAGAGGGGCTTGTCTGTCCCGGCACCTCCCAGGTAGTGTGGGCTCCGTGAGACCACCCATGGAGTCACAGGAATGTTTTGTTTCATATAAAAGTTATATTTGTGCTATACTGTAGCCTATGAAGTGTGCAATCGTATTGTGTCTAAGAAAACAATGTATATACCTTCATTTAAAACACTTTAATGGTAAAAATGCTAACCATCATCAGAGCCTTCAGTGCGTCCTAGTAGTAACATCAAAGACCGCTGATCACAGATCACCATAACAAGTAGGGCGCTAATGAAAAAGTTTGAAATATTGTGAGAATTACCAAAACGCGACGCAGACATGAAGTGAGCCGATGCACTTGGGAAAATGGCTCTGACTTGCTGATGCAAGGTTGCCACAAACCTTTAGTTTGTAAAAAGCGCAGTATCTGTATGGGGCAGCAAAGCGCCTAAGACAGGTCTGCCTGTGTGAAGAAAAGGAGGGAATTGAACGACAGTCCGGGTGGTGATCACCTCCTAGTGGCTGAGCTGCGCATTTTCTCATTGGCTGGGCGGTTGCTATAGGCAACGAGGAAACCTTTCTTCCTCTTTGCTCTGGGATGTGAAGTAGCTTCTTCCTGTAGAGTCCGTAAAACATAGCAAGGGATAAAGCATGAGAGCTGCTCTTCAGATCCCCCAGTTCTATTTTAAATGAGGTTTCCTTTATTTACTTTCACAATGAAATATGTGTCAATGATCAGGTGTCATTTTACAAGTTCGAATCAGGCATGCAAATGTAAAGACTTGTTTACATCAATATAACCAGTTTGATTCAGCGTTGACTAGAAGCCAGACCTCTTAGCTGTCACTGCAGTTCTCTTTTCTCTTAAACATGAATGCTGGGTCGCTGCTGTTGACACACAGTTACGTACATTCCTGTCTACTTTGTTGTCTAACTGCTAAAGGGCAGGCTGTCTACGTAACTAATCCTGCATAATTTTTCTCAGCACAAGCAATTAATTTACAGCATTTATCATATTTATTGTCTCTGCTACTTATTTGGGAATAATCTGTCTGTGACACCTCTCAAACTCATCTCTCTGAGGCATTCTTGCATGTAACGTGCATTCAGCTGATGCAGAAGTGCTTCACTCCGGTCTTTAACTTTGGTGCTGGACTGTCCCCATTAGTCCCCCTCCCTGCTCCCCAGGCTGGGGGTACTTAAAAAAAAACCTTTGCTGACATATTCTCTTTTCTAACATTTACCATCTTAACCTTTTTTTTTTTTTTTTTTTTATGGTACGCGGGCCTCTCACTGTTGTGGCCTTTCCCGTTGCGGAGCACAGGCTCCGGATGCGCAGGCTCAGCGGCCATGGCTTACGGGCCCAGCCGCTCCGTGGCATGTGGGATCTTCCCGGACCGGGGCACGAACCCGTGTCCCCTGCATCAGCAGGCGGTCTCTCAACCACTGCGCCACCAGGGAAGCCCCATCTTAACCGTTTTTAAGTGTACATCCTTAAATATATTCATATTGTTGCGTGGTCGTCACTACCATCCATACCCATAACTCTTGTCATCTCGTAAATCTGAAACTCTATACCTATTAAACACTAACTCTCTGTTCTCCCCTCCCCCAGATCCTGGCAACTTTCTGTTTTTATGATTTTAACTACTCTATGTACTTGATATAAGTGATGTTATTTGTCCTTTTGTGACTGGCTTATTTCACTTAGCATAATGTCCTCGAGGTTCATCCATATTGTAGCATATTGCAGAATTTCTTTACTTTTAAAAGATGAATAATATTCCATCGTATGAATATATCACATTATGGTAATGCATTTATTGGTCATTGGACCCTTGGGTTGCTTCCCCATTTTAGCTATTGTGGATAATGCTGCTATGAACATGAGCATAAAAATATCTCTTCGAGACCCTGCTTTCATTTCTTTTGGGTATATACCCAGAAGTGGAATTGCTAGGTCATGTGGTAATTTTAATTTTTGGAGGACGGTCCATACTGTTTTCCATAGTGGCTGTACCATTTTGCATCAGCAATACACAAGGGTACCAGTTTCTTCACATCCTTGTCAACACTTTTTTTTTTTTTTTTTGATAGTAGCCATTCTAATGAGCTAGTGAAGTGGCATCTCATTATAGTTTTGATTTGCTTTTCCCTAATGATTAGTGATGTTGAGCATCTTTTTATGTGCTTGTTGGCCGTTCTTATGCCTTTGACGTGTGCTTTTTTTTTTCTTTTTTCTTTTTTTGGCTGTGCCACACAGCATGCGGGATCTTCGTTCCCTGACCAGGGATCGAACCCGTGCCCCCTGCAGTGGAAGTGCGAAGTCGTAACCACTGGACCACCAGGGAAGCCCCCGACATGTGCTTTTTACATCTTTAAAGTCACCTGGCACATTTGGCCTGATACAAGTGTTATCTGTGCATTCCTTCTAGACTAAGGAAATGAAAACAGGGCTCTTGCCTTTGAAAATCCATAGTGTCCATCAGAGGGCCTGGCACCTCATGGGAGCTCAGCTGAGTAATGATTGTAAGTAATGACTGCAAGCTCTTTGAGGTCAGAGGTTTGTCTGAAGCTGCATGGGAACAGTATCTGAGCTGGAGATCATGACCTACTCTGATGTACTGCTCTGAGCAGTTACTTTCACCGTGGAAGGTTCTCATGTTTTTACGGCCTATTCGTAGTCTGTGCCATCTAAATTTTGTTTATTTATTTAATTTTAGCAGATAATTTTGGAAACTGATGCAGAAGGAATGGCCGGAAGTTAAGTGAACGTCCGAAGAAGAGCTTAAAGTTTCTTCAGCAACATCCTTTCTAAAAATAACTTGCTGCCACAATGTCAGTTTACACTGCACATAGTAGAAATGACAGCAATATCCTTGGTATCCCTTCCTCCCCAAAGAGTTCATCGCTGCCTGTCCTCCCCCACGGTAGCAGGCTGAAGCTGCGTTCAAAGTCGGATACGTCGGAATGTGAAAATGATGATCCGTTATTGATATCCGCAAGTAAAACCAGAGACATAAATAGGACTTATGTTATCTCTGCCTGTAAAAAAACGGAAGATACACCCCTTCCCCCTAACCCTGTGGGTAGGTTAACACTTCAGAGGAGAGTGACAAGGAGCAAAGAATCCTCTCTGCTTGGTCGTGAGTTGGGAGACACAACTGCGAAAACAGCAGAAACACGTCTTGCGTTACAACATCGGGCTAAGACAGATTCTGTGGAAAAGTGGAAAGCAGCGCAGAATGTGGGAGGTAAAGGAGAAAACAATTGTGTTTCACCAGAAACTAGTATAAATGTAAAGACTGTAAATAATGATAGAAACTTTCTTGTCACACCTTCTGTACCTTTAGCTGCAGACCCAAAAGACCCTGAAGTGAAGGCTGGTGGAAAATACAAAGAAACGCTTTCCGCTGTCAGTGGGACAGAGGAAAATGTTGCCCTTAAGTCCCTAAGTGATAGACCACCCGCTGGTTCCCAGAGTCAGACTGAAGCTGTTAGATCAGGACGCTTGGCAACAAAACCTATTCAGAGCAAGTTGGATATCAGAGTGTCAGGAACGGGAAGCTTACATCACAGAAGTGCTGGGAAGGATGGTGCGAAACTTGCACCTAAATTTGAAAGCTTAGAGAAAAGAACACCTTCGAAGTGTGTTACAGAGCACAGACCGACACCCAAGCGTGGCATTCCTCAGTCTAAGAGCCCAGCTGCGTCAGTTCTGAAAAACAGGATGCCAGCCCTTCAAGTTAAACAAAGGCCAAAAAGTTCTCTTCTCGCAGATAAAAGGGAGCGGTCACGAGAAAATGTACTCCTTCCTGAAGAAGAAACTGCACTTCGGAGAACCTCTACAGAAGCAGACCCCCTAAAAGTGGAAAACAGTCAAGTGACGGTGGCCGTCAGAGTCAGGCCTTTCAGCACGCGGTACGTGCCCCTTTCTGTCTAAGGCCAGGCTGGTGGCGTGGAGCGTGTCCAGTTCCTCTCTGCCTTTGGGAAGTCAGTGTGCTCATGCATTTTCAAACTGGCTGGTGATTCTGTTATATAGATAGAACTTCTCGGTTCAGTTGTAGTGTGTGGATTATTTTTGATGATCGGCTGTAAAATTAAAAATCGGAACCACCATATTTTGCAGACCTACGCTTCTCTGGATATACCGCTCTTTACAAGTCAGAATGACTCCAGTCTAACGCAGCTACAGCTGCTTTCAGACCTGTAATGTACGGTGGGATCTCTACCGTCCCCTTGAAAAGAGACACAACAGGTCACTCGTTCCCCAAAGATGCCCTTCCAAAACCCTTTCCAGAGTGGTGGTCACCCCCTCATCATCTCTGCTGTGTGGTGGTTATACGCTCACTCATTTACTAGATTTGATTTTGATGGCAAAAAAAAAAAATCTCTCCCCAAAAGTGCTTGTGGGCGAGACACTCACAGATTACGGGTTGCGCTGCAAAAGACGACCCGCCCAGTGTGAATGTGGCATCTGGTTATCTTTACATACTTGGAGAGATGACTGTGAAGACTTCACAGAGTCAGTAGTTTTTAACTCAGTTGTGGACCTAAGTGAGTTAGAGGAGGGTATGGTGACCCGGCAGTGCACACGGACCTCTGGTTTGAACCTAAACGGCCAGCAGCTAAGGCAAGTTCCAGAGGGCTGTGAGCCTTTTAGCTGAAAATGTGGGGTTGGTGATAAGGCGAGAGAACTCAGTACCGAAGAGCCTCAAGACTGTGCGGGGAAGAGGGGCAGAGGGGACAAGCCCAGGATGGGTGGCTGCCCTGGAGAGGATGGAGCAAGGGACCGCGTGCTGATTCCAGACGCGGCAGGTGCGCCTGTAGCAGGCCCGCGGGGGAGGATGAGGGAGGTGGTTTCCGCAGTAGTTTCTGATCGAAAGCAGAGTGGGGGGCGGAGGAGAGATCTGGGGCCAGACAAGGACTGATGTTGTTTTTCTGCAGCTCTGGAGCCAGTGAAAGATTTCCTACTAAGTCTTAGATGGACCCAAAGAGATCATTTAAAGGAGGAGGGACCTTCGGATTCATAGAAACATAACTAGTAGCCCAAAGACGCTTATGGTTCAGACTTGTATCTAACTGAGTTTGTTGAAATTGTGTTTCTTACCAGCTTTATATAGATTTGTACCTCCAAAATTTCTTTATAATATATTCAAACAAATTTCCAGGTTTGAACTGCTGAGACAGGTAGATTATAGTAGGCAGGATGAGAAAAGGGAGAGCCTAAGAGAAAAGGAAAAAGATGGAGAATCCTGTAAAAGTAGGGGACATTTTTCCAGAGAAGCAATCTGGAACTCCATTTTCCCTTTGAGCAGTGGCACTGGAGCTGCAGGAAATAGATTTTGGAAACCCACTGTTATTACGTGTGCTGATCTGCATTTTCCACATGAAACTGAAGAATCATCTTGCCCTGGAGTAACGTTGTATTTAACTAGTTTGAGGTCCTTATTATATTCTGTGGGAAAAATACTCAGAATAATTATAGTAATGATATTTTTCTCTGCACTTCTTTTTAAAGAGAGAAGAGTGAAGAAGCATCCCAGGTGGTCTTCCTGAATGGGGAAGAAATAGCTGTGGAACATCCCAGCATGAGACAGGTGTACAGTTTTGTTTACGACCTTTGCTTCTGGTCCGTTGATGAATGTCATCCCCGCTTCGCGAGCCAGACGGCCGTGTACAAGGCACTGGCAGCCCCGCTCCTGGAACAGGCCTTTGAAGGCTTCAACACCTGTCTCTTTGCCTATGGTCAGACTGGCTCTGGAAAGTCCTATACGTAAGTTGTATCATAAGTCCGATTATCCAGAAATGTTTACACTTTTTGTGAGAAGCAGCATAGTTTGATAGAAAGAATATAGTTTTGCAACTGCACAGGTCTGGGCGCAAATCTCACCATTTTACATACTAGTTCTGCAAACTTGGGCAAGTTACTTTGTCTCTGGGTTTCTGTTTATGCGTGAGATATTGTTTCGTTGGCCCCATTTTACTATAAACTCTTTCTTGTGTAAACTGAAGCCCAGAGAGGTTAATTGGAAGTATTGTTGTGAGAATTACAAGCAAGTCATCTGATCAACGGTATGGTAATAATACCTGTCCTAGAAGGAAATACTCAAATTTTAATAGTAGCTAACACTTATTAAGTTTTTACTATATTCCAGGCCCTGTGCTAAAGGCTCTGAATTAGATAGTTCTTATTTCCGTTTTACAGAAGAGGAAATTGAGGTTTACTTTCTCCCCAAAGAACTTAAAAACCTAATTAGTTTTACTTCCTCCTATTCATAATGTATTTTCCAGGATGATGGGATTTAGTGAAGAACCAGGAATAATTCCAAGATTCTGTGAAGGTCTTTTTGCTGAAATAGCCAGAAAACAAACCCAGGAGGTATGTTCTCATAGTATCCGTAGCCTTGTTAGACTAGAAGACGGTCAAACCAAGTTGAAGTCAGAGTCGTGGCCGCTAAGGAGCTACTCAGTGGAAGATGTTGTAGCTTCCGGTCGCTCTCCTTTCGGACAGTGGTTTGGGGGACGGGGGCTCTAGACTCAGAGGCGGTTCCTCCTGCTGGACAGGGGTGCAGGGTCCTCTCTTCCGCCTTCTCTGCCCAGTCACCTCCGTGGGTGTGGGGTGCGCGTGGCGGTAGCTACGCCCCGTCGTGCGTGTCTGCGGCGGGGGGGCGGCACGGCCTTCCCTAAGGACGGCAGGCGTCAACATTAGGACGGCGACAGTGGGAGAGAGAGGAGTGACGTGCAGATTCAGCCCGGAGTGGAGGTCACAGCCTCGCTCGTGCCCCGCACTGCCCCAGTGCTGGATGCCCACGCCCTCTCACCTGGTCCTAGGGTGGCCAGCTGTTTGCTGGGCAGCCTGTTAGACCAGTTTTTCCGAAACTTGCTTGAGGATAAGAGCCCCTAGGAATGTGTGTGTGGGTGTACTTGCTGAAAAGCTTCTGGAGATTCTGATTCAGTTGGTTTAGGGGGTAGCCTGGGAGTTTATAATTTTCATACTTTTCCTCGTGATTCTTATGATAAGGGGACTTGGGAAAATGTTGTGCTGTACTTGGGAGCACGGAGTGGAAAGACCCAGTGCCTGTAGTGAAGAGAGTGTGATGGAGAAACGGGCCAGTACACAGTCGAGTACCGTCAGTGAGGTGCTAAATAAAGTGAAGTAAATACTAGGTTAGGATGAGGGCGGCGGCTGTGGGAACATGTAAGCTGGGGGCACGGGGCCCTTAGAGGAGGCGTGGCCCGTGGGTTAGGCCCCTCTGTTAGCATCTGTTTCGTTTAGAGGGGGTGGAAGCCAGGGAGGGAGAGCAGGCGAAGGCGAGGGGTCTCTGGAGTGGTCACGGGTCTGGGGCGCTCCAGGTGTGGGGAACGACTTTGTCAGTGAGAGGAACACATGAAACGGTTCAGAGCGTGGACTTTGGAGACGGCTTGAGCTGGAATCCAGGTTCCATCACTTTGCCCGAAGTGTGACCTCGAGCAGTGTGCTTCACTTCTCTGAGTGCTTCAGCGCAGAGCCTGGGGATGAGGGGGACGTTCTCCTAGGTTTGTTGTGAGTGTGCAATGTGTACGCCTGTGTGAACGGTTTTGAACAGCGCCTGGCACATGGGGAGCCCAGCGAGGTGACTGTGGTTTTGTCCATTTGGATTACTCAGGGTGGTAGAAGATAACAGCATGCGGGTGGGGGTCACGGAGGGGGTATAGCCACAGACGCCAGGCGCCTCGAAGGAGTGGAGAAAGTATGATCCTCTGCGATGTGAGCTCCTCACTTTCGCAGCTCCCCTCCCACGGCATCTTCCTCTCCAAGGCCCCCTGGAAGCCCCATAACACAGTACACTGTTTGATATATAATAGATGTTAATGCATGTTTGTTGAATTCTGAGCCCCGATACCTGTATCCACAGCCCTCGTAAATAACCTGTAATTGCATGGGCTCACCTGTACCTGATCTCTACCCGGAAGTGCTTTGTTCCTCTCCCGGGACGTTAACTGTATCCTTCCGTCTGTGTTACTCAAGTGCTGTGTTGCATCTCCAATTAGACTGTGACTTCTCTGAGGATGAAGCCTGTCCAGTTCACCTCAGGTTCTCCCATGGCACCTAGAAGAGTGCTGTGTGCCTGGTAGGCCCAATAAATACTTGGTGAATTGAGCCTGCATCTCTCTGATCTCCCTTGAAGCTTCTAGTTTCTTTAGCGCTGGGTGTTTGTTGACTCACTTTGGGCCTGTGGGTGAAATTTATTTCTCTAACAAGGAAACATGCCCTAACTCAGAAAAGCTACATGGAAGCAAATTTTCCCTTTTTGGCTTTTATACCTTGTCTTTCAGAGTCAAAAGGAGGAGAAGCTCAGCTCTACTGAGTCTGGTGATTGTTTTTTGCCGCAGTCAGGAATCACAATCTGATTTAAGATCCTCACTTAGCAGATCAAGTGTTCGCCCACAGGGTCCAGCCGCTGCGTTCCTCATGCCTCCCATCCTTTTCTCCTCCTTCCCCAGCCTCTCTGGCACCCGCATCTCCCCTTTCTGATTGGCCGTTTTATTTATGGTCATGATTTCTCATTTTGGTTCTTAATTTTCTATTGCTCTGTCTTATCTGTTGGAGGGTATGTTATGTTTCTCTGAGATGGAAACTCGTGGGCGAGAACCTTGCCGTATACTTCTGTATATCCTTCTCACATAGTCCAAAGCCATGCACATACTAAGGTGGATCGAATTAGGTGAAGTTCCTAGAAGTTAGTAAGAAACGCAAGGACTTTTGTTGTTGAAATGAGAAATTTTCCTATATTAAGATAAAATTCACATAACATAAAATTGACCATCTTAAAATATAAAACTCAGTGGCATTTAGTACATTTATAATGTTGTGCAACCACCACCTCTATCTGGATCTAAAAATTGCATCACCCTCAAAGGAGACCGTCCATGTACCATTAAGTCGTTACCACTGATTTCCCTCCCCTCAGCCCCTACTTTCTGTCTCTGTGGCTTTACGTATTCTGGACGTTTCCTGTAAGTGGAATATCGTGCAGCATGAGGTTCGTCGGTGTTGCAGCAGGTATTGACACTTCGTTCCTTTTTATGGCTGAGTAATAGGCCATTGCATATACACGCCACATCTTCTTTATCAGTTGATGGGCATTTAGGCTGTTTCCATCTCTTGGCTTTTGTAATACTGTTGCTATTACAATACACAGCTGTACAGCTGGGTACAATTTTTATTTGAGTAATTTTTAAAACTATTTATTTATTTATTTGGCTACGTCGGGTCTTAGTTGCGGCACGCAGGATCTTTCCTTGCGGCACGTGGACTCGCTGTGGTGCGCACGGGCTTCTCTCTTGGTGTGGCGTGTGGGCTTCAGAGCGCACAGGCTCAGTAGTTGCGGCGTTGGCTTAGTTGCCCCGCAGCAACTAAGTGGGATCTTAGTTCCCCGACCAGGGATCGAATCCATGTCCCCTGCGTTGGAAGGCGGATTTTTAACCACTGGACCACCAGGGAAATCCCTATTTGAGTAATTTTTAATTTGAATTTATTTGTAATTCTTTTGGGTAGATAAGAGTGAAATTGCTGGGTTATACAGTAATTCTGCGCTTAACCTTTTGAGGAACTGCCCACTGTTTTCCACGACATTTGCACCATTTAACGCTCCCACCAGCAACACTGGAGGGTTCCGATTTCTCCACATCCTCATCAGCATTTGTTGTTTTCCGTTTCCTTGATTACAGCCATCCTAGTGGGTCTGAAGTGGTTTCTTAACTGTGGCTTTGATTTGCATTTCCCTACTGACTTGCGATGTTGGATACCTTTCCATGTGCTTGTGGACTATTTGTGTATCTTTTTTGCAGAGATGTCTGTTCAGTCCTTTGCCTATTTTTTAATTGGTTGTTTGTCTTTCTGTTGTTGAATTGTAAGAGTTCTTTATACATTCTGGTTACTAGACTGTTATCAGATATGATTTGTAAAGAATGCAAGAACTTTTCAAATAAATTGTATGCTGTGTTTCTGTTCCTGCTAGGTCAGCTATCACCTTGAAATGAGCTTCTTTGAAGTATATAATGAAAAAATTCACGACCTTCTGGTTTGTAAAGGTGAAAATGGGCAGAGAAAGCAAACAGTAAGATTTAAAAACTTATTTGTTTTTAATTTCTGTTTTTATTGATGCATGTAATTATATTGGTTCTCAAGATGGTATATAGCTTAATTACTAAAATGCATATGATAGCAAATGCTTGAGATCTACAGTCTAACTACATTGCTATTTACTAAGTAAGCTGAACATTATTGTTGGTGGACATTAAACTAGTTATTAACTGTAACCTCATTTTACTTAAGCAAGTATTGTGTAGAAGTTAAAGACAAAACATTCCAAGATTCAGTTGGACCACTTATGTCAAATACCAAATCCCTAAAAGTCTGCAAAGCCAAAAAAGAACAAAAGTTTAAAAAACTGTCTTGTTATTGTAGAACATGTACTTCACTCGATTATTTAGCAAACTGATACCTGATAGCTAATATTTTCTGTGAAGTAGAAAGTTTCACAAAGGCATCAACTTTTTAAACAACCGCTATTAGAATTAAAAATTTCTGACTTTGAAAAGGGCTGTGGAGAGCGAGAAGCTAAAATCTGAAGAGGTCACTTGACTTGCTCAAGGTCATGCCGTTTGCTTTTGGCAACATCAAGAGACTCATACAAAACTTGGCATTTCCTTCTCTGACTTCTACGTGTTTTTAAATTTCTGCTCACAAAGTTTAAAATGTATAATGTAAAACGGAAGAAAATGTTAACTGTCTGAAATTTATTGCACATATTTTAGAAAGCGATTTAAAAGCATATAAACAATAGCTACGGCAGGACTTAGGAATAAAAAACTAGTAAGATATTTGATGTTATGGTATATTGTCAAATACTGTGCAGATGTGAACAGTTTGTGGTCTTGAGGCAGTTTCCTAGCGCCTTACAGATGTGTTTCTGTGAGGACCTTTATATTTATTTCCGGGTAGAGGCAAATCTCTTCACTGTAGGTTCTAAATACAGAAAAAAAAAGGGTCATTTGAAATTCTCTTTTATATGAAGTATTTGCCTTGCTGTTAATGTGGCTCATGTTTGCCCACAGCTGAGAGTGCGGGAGCACCCGGCCTCCGGTCCCTACGTCGAGGGCCTGTCCACGTGAGTGTGTGCAGCCAGGGCCCATGACCGCTGTGCTCTCGGCGGCCTCCCCAGCCGTGAAACGCTGCGTCATTACTTAGTCTTCTCCTCTTAATATTATCCAGTTAAATGTTCCTCCTCTTTCTAAATAGAGTGTTAGCTGCTTGTTGTTATATGTGTTTATATCTCTCACGGCACCTGTGAAGTGCCTTGCGTAGAGCATTAATTATACTGTGTATGAAATATTTGACTTTCCTCCCTTTCCCCTGCTAACCCATTAAGTTAAGCCTTCCCTCTCGAGCCGCTTTTTTTATCTGTTACTTTAAGCTGTGGAGGCGAGAAGGTGCTGAGCTCAATGTTTAGAGTTAGAGATATGCTGAGAGTCATTTATTTGGTTTTCAACTCCAAATGCTTTCTCTTTATATGTATATATATATATATATATATATATATTTTTTTTTATCTTATAAATTTGTTTATTTTACTTATTTAGTTTTGGCTGCGTTGGGTCTTCGTTGCTGAGCGCGGGCTTTCTCTAGTTGTGGCGAGCGGGGGCTACTCTTCGTGGCGGTGCGTGGGCTTCTCATTGCGGTGGCCTCTCTTGTTGCGGAGCACGGGCCCTAGGAGCAGCAGGCTTCAGTAGTTGTGGCACGTGGGCTTCAGAAGTTGCGGCACGGGGGCTCAGTAGTTGTGGCGCACGGGCATAGTCGCTCCGCGGCATGTGGGATGTTCCCGGACCAGGGCTCGAACCCGTGTCCCCTGCATTGGCAGGTGGATTCTTAACCATTGTGCCACCAGGGAAGTCCCAAATGCTTTCTTAAAGGAAAAGAGAAGTGGCTAGAAAAAATTCAGCTCCATTTAGTAAATCTGGGATTGTGCTGAGACCCATACGCACCCGCACTACCACACCCATATATATGTGTACCTATACGTTTACCTGGACCTCTACCTACGCCTAACCACACCCATATATACAGGTACCTGTACCTATGCCTTTGCCTGTACATATTGGTTAAAGTTTATCTTTTGGTCTCACGATTTAGACTTGGATAGTACAATGTTAAGATGCTCGGGTGCTTCATCATATTAAGAAGCATCATGCTTCTTAAAATTTGTTAAAGTGAAGACATTATTTTATTACCTACCTTTTAGAATGGAGCAAATGAAAGATCCTGTAAGAATCCGTATACTAATGCCTACGGCTTCTTCGACTGTGGTGTTCACGGAGTAATGACGTGGTTGAAAGGTGGCTGCTGTTCTGTAAGAACAGGGGTGTGGTCATGAGTAAAACTGATTTTGTCCTTTGCTTTTGTGAACTAGGAATGTTGTCGGCTCTTACGCTGATATCCAGGTAAGGTCCATTGTAACTGATCTTCTCTCCACTAGATAGGAAGCGCACAGTCATAAATAGTCATAAGGATATCTCCCCTGACTTGCTGTTTGCATAAATAAAAGGTTACTTTATAAGGAACTGATTTTGTTTGTGTAAACTTTAAGCAAAAGAATTACTCTTATAAACTAAAAATTTAAATCGATCAGGTCAGTTTAGAGTTATAGAAATCGCCTTTTAAAGATATGATGTCCTCATTCAAATTTCTATGACAGAAAAAAAATAGACACTGCGAATGCAAATCCTGAAATAAGCATGTGTTAATTTAATTTCTATTTTATAAGCTGCTTATAAATGTGTACATATATGTGCTCGCTTTACTTTGCTCGGGTGAGCCCCTGTCTGCAGGCCTGACCTCCTTCTCTCCTTTCTCACTAGATTTGGCTGGAACTGGGAAATAAGAGGAAGGCAACTGCGGCCACTGGCATGAATGATAAGAGCTCCCGCTCTCACTCCGTGTTCACCCTGGTGATGACCCAGACCAAGGTACTGTGCTGTTGAGTAATCTCTTAGGTAAGATGGTCACTATATTCAAGGTTCATGCTTTCCTTATTTTCTCCTTTATTTTTTTATTTTTATCATCTGTATTGGAGTATAATTGCTTTACAATGGTGTGTTAGTTTCTGCTTTACAACAAAGTGAATCAGCGATATGCATACATATGTCCCTATATCCCCTCCTTCTTGCATCTCCCTCCCTCCCCCCCTCCCTATCCCACCCCTCTAGGTGGTCACAAAGCACCGAGCTGATCTCCCTGACCTATGCGGCTGCTTCTCCTTCCCACTAGCTATCTGTTTTATGTTTGGTAGTGTATATATGTCCATGCCACTCTCTTACTTCTTTAAATCAAAGGTAAAAGTCCAATCATATAAATATATAACATAATTGGATTTTAGGACATATACACAGTAACACTGAGTGGCATATACAGGGGTATGTTTTTCTCACTGTTTTAAAAATCGATAATGTGATTATTAACTTATCATGATATTGATATTGTCATATCAATACGTGATAATATGTTATCAACAATACGTGATAATTGTACAGTATTTGAAAAAACATATCAGAAGGTAAAAGGTTTTAAATAATTCAGCCGTAGGGTTCCACTGCTCAAATGAAGCCCCTCTAAAGAGTTTGGTATATAATCTTTCAGTTGTTTTACAATCACGCATAAACAAATTTACAAAATCTGCAACAATTTTATACTATTAAAATTACTTGCAAAATATTATTCACAGCTACATAATTTTCCTTTGACCGTTAAAATTCCTCAAATTTTTTTCTGCTGTTGGACATTTATGTTGCTTTTAAATGCTTTGCTACTTCAGGGCTGGGATGAACAGCACCTTTGTACATTAAGCCTTTTTTCTATCTGTGGCCGTTTCCTTAATATAATTCTGTAGTTATGGGTTTAGCCCTTTAAAGTCACTCCTTTTATTTTGCGTAGTCTGAGCACTGCTCAATATGTTCTTATAAGTTGTCACAGATTCAAGAAGGGATAGCTTTCAAAAATAAGTGAGTGGTTTGTAATCTTGTCTAACTTTCCGTTTTGCAGACTTATATTGATGGCAAGTCGTAAAAGAACTTATGATGTGTTATTTTAATGTCCTTTTGTCCCAGACAGAATTTGTGGAAGGGGAAGAGCTGGATCACAGAATTCGGAGCCGCATAAACCTGGTGGACCTGGCGGGCAGTGAGCGCTGTTCCCAGACCCAGACGAGCGGGGAGCGGCTGAAGGTAAGGGTGAGCCCTCACGCTAGGGAGCTCAGTCCTGGGCACTGTTTTTAGGAGATTACTGGCTAAGCACATAATCTTTTTTTTTTTTTTTTTATAAATTTATTTATTTATTTATGGCTATGTTGGGTCTTCATTGCTGCGCGTGGGCTTTCTCTAGTTGCGGCGAGCGGGGGCCACTCTTCGTTGTGGTGTGCGGGCTTCTCACTGTGGTGGCTTCTCTTGTTGAGGAGCGCAGGCTCTAGAGCACAGGCTCAGTAGTTGGGGCCCACAGCCTCAGTAGTTGTGGCTCGCAGGCTCAGTAGTTGTGGCTCGTGGGCTCTAGAGTGCAAGCTCAGTAGTTGTGGCTCGCAGGCTCAGTAGTTGTGGCTCGTGGGCTCTAGAGTGCAGGCTCAGTAGTTGTGGCTCGTGGGCTCTAGAGCGCAGGCTCAGTAGTTGTGGCACCAGACTCAGTTGTTCCGCAGCATGTGGGATCTTCCCGGACCAGGGCTTGGACCCGTGTTCCCTGCACTGGCAGGCGGTATTCCTAACCACTGCGCCACCAGGGAAGTCCCTCTCTGTCCCTGCACTTTATAGACTGTGTTGCTGAGACTTAAAGAGGAACACGTAGTTCTTGGTTATAATTGCTTCTCAGAGTCAATCAGTAAATTTTGAGTCTGAAGAAAGTTGGTCGTTTATGGAAGAAAGTATTTCCTCAGTAATTATATGAAGGAAGAAATATATTTTGTGAAATACATTTATTGCTGAGCAGTTGCTTTCAATTAAAATGTTTGATCTTGTCCCCAGGAAGGCGTGAGTATTAACAAGTCCCTGCTGACCCTGGGAAAGGTCATATCCGCGCTCTCCGAGCAGGCCAGCGGGAGGAGAACGTTCATTCCTTACCGCGAGTCTGTCCTCACATGGCAAGTAGCTTTTGGAGTATAAGGAATTGTACAAAATAGAGTGAGTACTGCGGGGGGAAAAGCGCATAGACTGACTTCATGTGACTCTGGAACAGAGCAGTGGTGAGCGGTGCGGATTCCAGAGCCAGGCTACCTGGACTTTATCTCAGCTGTGCTTCCTACACACTGTGTGACTTCGGGCAAATCACTTAATAGTCCTCCAGCCTGTTTCCTCATCTGTAAAATGGGCATAACACCAATACCTGTCTTTTAGGGTTGTAATGAGGGTTAAATGATGAATGAACTGTTATTAGTGCCTGATGTTTGAGCATATGTGGTATCACCACACACATTACTATGTGAGTGAAGTGAAGTTTAGCACACACTGGCTGGCAGGTAGGTGTTCAAAACGTATCTTCATTAATGAACATGGATTTAACTTCAGATGTATTACATTCAGATTACATCTGTATTGATTTAATATCCAATTCTGATATGGACTGCGTCACTGTTGACAGCAGTGTATCGTTTAATTTGACTTATTATATTATAATTGCCACCTCAGAACCTGTAAGGGAACAATCTGGTGTTTTTAATGCCTTTTGAAAATTAAGAGTAACTTTTGAAAGTTAGGAATAATTCTCTCTGCATTCATAAATACAGAGTTTTTAGTCTCATGATCTTTTTCCTTCTAAAATAAGGCTTTTGCATATAATAGAAAACAAAATTTGTGTTTATATGTTCATCCATCCTTTTCTGCACTTTTGAGCAGCTCCTTTGAAGGGCTCTGGTGACCCTGGAAATGCAGGGGTGACCAGACACACGGTCCCATCCCTAAAGTAGCTCACAGTCTAGTATGGGGAGAGGGATTTTACTAAATAACCATATTTTAAAATCTTCGCACTGACGATCGCTTCACAAAACAATATAAAAAGTGTGAGACGAGGGACTTTCCCTGTTAGTCCAGTGGTTAAGACTCGGCGCTCTCACTGCTGAGGGCCAGGGTTCAATCCCTGGTCAGAGAACTAGAATTCCACAAGCTGTGCAGCCAAAAGAAATAAATGAAAAGTGTGAGATGAAATAAAGTGCTCAGAGATCTAAAAATAGCTACAAATACCAAACAATTCTAACTGGTGTCTGAATGAGGAGCGTAGCACTGCGTCACGTGTCCCAGTGGTCTGCGTTGTGCTCTCTAGGTAGGTGTCGTCTGCGTCACGTGCCCCGGTTGGTCTGCGTTGTGCTCTCTAGTACTTGTCACGAGGTCGTTGTAGAAGCAAAGTCTAATTGTGATTGTTTTCCTTGAAGGCTGCTGAAGGAAAGTCTGAGTGGAAATTCCAAAACGTCAATGATCGCCACGGTCAGCCCGGCGGCCAGCAGTGTGGAGGAGACCCTGAGCACGCTGAGGTACGCCACCCAGGCCCGGCTGATAGTCAACGCCGCCAGGGTCAACGAGGACGTGAGCGCCAAGTTGATCAGAGGTCAGCGGTTCCCTACAGACTTAAAGATTATCTTGCGAGAGTTTAGTCTCAGATATTCATTTCAGTGATGAAAATAGGCAGTTTAAGGAAGTTAAAGATTTTTCTCGCATACTTGTGTAATAGCTCCTAGCGATCATTCCACACTGATGAGGAAGGCGGATGGAAGGACGGCGGGAAAGAGAGTAATGGGGAACAGTCAGAAAAAGCTGGGAAATGGGGTGGGTGAAGGGGAAAGAGCCAGCGTAGGAAACCCTCTAGGGACTGAGTCGTGCGCCTGTGCAGCTCAGGGACAATAACGTCCTTTACTTTTCCTCTTGTGACCTTTCCGCCGTTGTCTGTCTCTCACCTCTGCTTCTGCTTAGTTCATTGACCCAGAGGCTGTTTGGTCCTGGGTTTTAGCCCGGGCCTCCCTTCGTCAATGCTGAGTCCTCCTTCTCTTGCCCGCCTGCTCAGGGATCTTGCAGAAGGTGAATAGATCCCTCAGAGGTGTGGGCCAGAGGAGGATGGATGTGCCATCTCGTGCTCCATCTTTTCCTGTATGGATCCCCTCTTGTTTACAAATGGGACCATTTTCATTAAAAATAAGTATTCTGAATCCCAGCTTGGCAAACCTGTCATATTTATCTAACAGGTCTTTATGAGTATGGTTTGCCTGGGGCAGTCCTGCTTCATGGCTGTCATCCCAGTGTGATGAATGGTGCCCCCGGTCCTTCTCAAAGGTGTCCCTCTTTGGATGATACGTTACGTGGCCACACTGCTTATGAGGGAGGGAAATTCATTAATAGGGGAGCAGTTTTTCAGGTAAAGGTTAGGTAGAGATTTGTAGGTAAAGTAAAATTTCTGCAAGTATTCTGTTTTACTTAGTATTTAAAACTTCAAATAAAATAGAAGATTGGAGGGTTATGTCTAGTGTGGGAATTACTATATGTCAAATGTTATTAACCATGCATCTTTCTACAAATATTTAGACTTGAAAGCAGAAATTGAAAAGTTAAAAGCTGCTCAAAGAAACAGTCAGAACATTGACCCTGAGCGATATAGGCTCTGTCGGCAAGAAATAACATCCTTGAGAATGAAGCTGTATCAGCAGGAGAGAGACATGGCAGAAATGCACAGGTGGGCTCTGGTCACTACCTTAGATGCTGTGGATGTTGCCTGGAATCACTGGACTGGCTTGGGGCAAGGGTTGGGAGAGGGGGAGGGGGGTGGAGGTGGGGACGGGAGGCTGAGCAGGTGCCGGAGTCTGCCTTTATCCCTGCCTTCCTTGTGAATAGAGCAGCTTATCCCCAGACCGTTACGTTTTAAATATTCCCAAGTGGTTTCCTCATCTCAGTTGATTGTCTCTTGATTCTCAGTCTTATAAATCGGGATATTTTTAACTCTTTTAAACTCTCGTTTGTCTTTGGTAAGAATGTGGAAAGAAAAACTTGAACAAGCTGAAAAAAGAAAACTTCAAGTAACAAAGGAGTTACAGGTATCGTTTCACCTCTCTAAACTGATTTGAAAATTTGCAAAGAAATATGACAGTAAATATACAGATGTAATTTCTCACATTCCAGGCCAAGGAATTTGTTTTATCCTGTGGGAAGTGGGAAATCATTGAAAGTGTTTGACCAGGGAATCGACATTTTGAGAATTAGTTCAGAATTACTTTGGTGTAGGGTGTAAGCAGGACTGAAACCAAGAGGGACTGTTAGCAGGGCGGTCAGAAGGCTGCCTCAGTGGTTCAGGCGGGAGGTGCTACGGGTCTGAACCAAGGTGATGCCCGTGGAGACGCAGAGGCAGGACCGGACCTGCTGTGGACGTCGGTGGGTGAGATCAGGCACATGTGGTGATGCTGGGTTGAGCTGTGAGTGGGCTGAGGATGGTGTCAGGACAGAGGGCCAGCGTCTTCCTGGGAGTCTAAGAAGTATGGTGGTCGCACTTACGGGGAAGTCGCGAGGAGAGGGTCTAAGAGACCGTTAATTGAGTCCCACATGCCGTGACTTTAACGTTTAATGTTCTAGGGGATCTAACAGTTTCATGCTTGTGATTAAAGTTAATTTTTTTTCTGACTTCTACTAGAAAGCAGGAATTACATTTCAAATGGACAACCATTTGCCAAACCTGGTCAATCTCAATGAAGACCCTCAGCTGTCGGAGATACTGTTGTATATGATAAAAGAGGGAACAACTACAGTCGGAAAGTATAAACCAGGCTCGAGCCATGACATTCAGTTGTCGGGGGTGCTGATCGCCGACGAGCACTGGTACGTTCCTCCCCGGTAGTTTTCCAGATCTTGATGGCTTGTGGTTTCCTTCACGTGAGGCATTCACTCACACTGATGCTTTGGTGTAAGTCTTCGAATGCATCTTTTAGCCAGGAAAAACAGACAATCTGAGTGTTTTGTAAGGATGGCAGGTCAGTTACTCTCAATATGAGATATGATGTAGTATGGCTCTATCAGAAGTTATCCCTCAGCCAGTAGATCTAAGCTTCTATCCATCATCTATGGCAGGATTTTTGATTGGATTGACAAATTTTAAAATTTGTTCATATGAATTGAATGATACTGTGTTGTTAGGGTGATAGTACATGTAAACTGTTGTAGCTCCACAGTGTGTCTTCATGATTTATCCATGTTGATGCTCTCTCATTTTTCCGCTGTTAAGTATCCTGTTGTATGAGTTTACCTGTCTACTTGGCTGGTAGACGTTTGGGTGGTGTCTCATGTTTCGCTTCCCCAGTACTGCTGTGAGCGCTCTTGGATGCGTCTCCTGGTACAAACGGGCAGGGCTTCTCTGGAGCAAGTTTCATAAACTGAGGTAGGGCCCTCGAGGCAGCTGCTAGGAGCCTGGGCGGCCAGGCCTTTCTGTTTGCCCCACTGTGCTGTGTGAGTCTGATGATTTTTCTGTTACCCTATAATGATCATTTTAAAGTTTGGGAATCACTCTTAAGTTGTGTGTCTGGGAGCAGAGCTATCAGGCTGTAGCATATGTGCATATTCACCTTTATGAGGTAATTTCAGATTGTTTTCCAGAATGGTTGGCAATTCTGCCGCCATTGGCTCTGAGGTACCTGTCGCCCCACATCCTTGCCAACCCTTAGCACTGTCGGGTGGATGTGAACTGGCCTCTCGTGGGGGATGCGTTTTGCATTTCCTTGACTAATCCTATTCACCTATTCTTTGGCCATTTTTGTTTGCTCTTCTGTAACTTGCCTGTTCATGTCTTTTGTCCATTTTTCGATTGTATTGCTTTTTTTTCATAATCTGTAGGAGTTTTAAAATATATTTTGGTGGCCCAGCTTTTGTGGGTTTCATGTGTTGTAAATATCTTTTCTCCAGTGTGTGGCTCATCGTTTCACTCTCTTATGGTGCCTTTTGATGGATCAAAGTTCTTAGTTAGTATAGTACATAAGTCAGTCTTTTCCTTTATGGTTGTCAATTTTTGTGTCTTGTTTAAGAAATCATTTCTACACTGAGGTCGTAGAGACAGTCACCTAAATTATCTTCTAAATGTTTTGAAATTTTGCCTTCACATTTAAGTCCTTAAGTTGTAGGGAATTTTTTGTTGGATGTGAAGTAGGGATCTAAATTCATTTATTTTCCACATGAATAACCAATTCTACCAGTACCATATATTAAATAACATATGACTTTTTTTGTGATCTGCAGTGTTCATACAAAAAATTTCCAAATATACAGAGTGTGCTTTGCCACTAATATTGCACATCCTCAGGTACTTGAGCTCCATGATGTCTTTGTACCTGGCGTGGCACGGCTCCTTGATCCTCAGATCCTCTTGCTCTTCTGTTAATTAACCATTTTCTATAACAAATAAACCCAGAATTATTTACACTTGTAGCAAAGGTACAGAACATGCCCACAAAGAGTTGAGAGTCCAGGGGGACCAGGAAGTCCCCCACTCGCCTGGCACTTGGTGTTTCCCCTTTTAGTACACGGATAGGTGTCTGTCTCACTCTCTGGACCGTGAACTTCACGAGAGCAGTTTTCGTGTCTGTCTTCACTGATGACATACCTGGCACGTGGGGCTCAGTGGACAAAGGAGCCCCTGTACCCATCAGTGTATATTAACATTAGGTGGGTCTTAGCTACTTAGTGCTTAAAAGTAAAGAAAGAGAAGGAAAGTTCACCGCTAGCTTTGAGCCCTAAAGAGAAGCTACTTAGAGGGCTCTGGCCTTGACGAGTGATGGAGATAAAGGACAGGATGTCTTATGTTGACGGAACGATTCAGGTCAAGGAGAGAAGGTGATGTTAAGGCAAATCCAGGTGGGGTTCTTATGGAAAATAGTGGTGGATCAGGGGGTTGGTGGTTGAAGCCAGATGGGCGGTGGGAGGGAGCAGAATGCTACGGCCAAGGGCTTTTGATGGCAGAGCAGGTAGAGCTGGGAGGGCGGAGGCGTCCGAACAAGCAGACCTTGTTTAAACCTTTACGGGGTTAGGACACTAGGCTGGCGGGAGGGTGAGCTGTTCTTCCCAAGTCCTCTTCTCTGGGTGCTCAAGTTCAACTGTCGTTCTTTACCTGTAGATCTCGGAGCCTTGTCTGGAGCTAGAGGTTTTGTTTGGGGCTCAGCTTTTGCTACAGTTTTCTCTTTCTTTCTGTCCAGTTAATCCAAAGATAATTGGATTTTGGAGTTTCTTTCCTATTTTCTGAATAAAAAGACTCAAAAGGATATATAGCATTTATAGCTGATTTTCAACAGTATCATCTTATCGTCAGAGTTAATTAGATGTCCAAGGAGTGTGCTTTTATCTCCATGCTTTTCCTTCCTCTGTATTACCCCTCTTTTCATGGGAGAAAAATGTTGTTTGTCCCATTATTAAAACTCATAAATAAAACCAGGAAGTTAGAAAAGTAAAACATAAAAATACTTAAAACTCTTCCATTCATAAATAAACCACTGTCGGTATTTTAGTGTATTTTCCTTTAATGTTTGTGATTTTTTTTTTTCCCATTTCTGGGGAAGAGGGGTTGGTATTTTTTTAAGTAGTTTTAATCAAAATACGTACAATGAAAATTTTTCCCACCACTGGTGGATAGAATTGCTAGAGAAGCCAGGCTTTTTCACCAAACCTTCAAAATCTAATTGAAGGAAGATAAGAGAGTTCTAAGTCATTATGGTCACAAACTGATATGAACCTTAGCACTAAGGGGATAACCCAAGGAGGATTATCTGCATTGCCTTTTGCTTACTATTTAGTCTGTCCTGTAGTTGTAACAATGTGCATCCTGTCTTCACAGCACCGTCAACAATTTTAATGGGACAGTGAGTATCATCCCAGCTGGGGAAGCAAAGACATATGTAAATGGAAGACTTATTTTGGAACCCACGGTATTACATCATGTAAGTTGGCTGCTGCCAAGATGTGAGAAATTGTTTGACTTTGGGCAAGTGATCTAGTTTTTTTGAGCCCGGTTCTGTCCTCTGTAAGATCAGTAGTGAACGGGATGAGGGACTTTCTGGTTCTAACGTTCTCTTATTTCACGAATTGCCTGCCTTTGCGCAGAGACTGCAGTTCTGTTATGGTGGGTGGACCAGCCCCCAAGGAGCTGTCCACCAGCAGCAGCATTATGTGTCCCGGGAAGAACTGGGCTTTGGAATCAGGCCAGACAGGGTCGAAGCCCTGGCCCCGCCACTTGCCATATGACCGTTGAAAAGTTATTAAGCTCGGGGTGATTGCATGTCACCCACGTCAGGACACTTTTGAGAGCCCTTGAATAATTACATCAGGAGAACAGGCGTGAACTATTCTGTCGCAGGCAAAGCAAGACATATGGTCACTTGGTATATATCCTGTCTTTCAGGAGGGGTAAGGGAGGAGTAGGTGAAAGAATTCATGCATAGTTCTCAATACAGTGCCTGCAGACAGTGAGCTCAGTGTGCGCTTATCACTGTTACTGTTAAGCTCTGTGCTCTATTAGTTTCCTCATTCGTTCCTAAAATTGGGATAATAACATGCATAGTTGTGAGACGTCAGTGAGATGATATATGTGTAGAGTGTCAGATGCAGTTCTTGGCCTGTAGGAAGCATTTCATAAATGTTAGCTGCTGTGATTTTTATGCTTATCATTAGTGATACTAGACTGTATTGAATTGTTGAACATGAGGATTTGTCCCACGGAATTTTTTGGCTCAGACTCACCTCAAGGAGTAAATTTTTTGTGTGCTTTAGGGTGATCGGGTGGTTCTCGGTGGCGATCATTATTTTAGATTTAATCATCCAGTGGAAGTCCAGAAAGGGGAAAGACTGCCCAGTAGAGATACTCTTGTGAGTGAGGGTCCAAGAGACTTTGAATCTGCAAAAAATGACTTGCTCTTGGCACAGAGATTACAGTAAGTATTTTTGTTGGTGTGAAACAGTAAGTACACGGGAGAGGGCTGTGCAGGGCCTTAATCGGGTTGTCCTGACTGCACTCGTTAACTCTTTGGGTGCCGATTTCTAGTGACATGATCTTTCCTCTTCTGTGTGCATTCACTCAACAAACAAACTTAGCTCCTACGCCGGAGGAATTTGTCTTCTCATGGGGCTGACGGACAGACAGACAGAGTGCCCTGACAGAGCCCTGCACTGTGTGGAGCTCCTGGGGTGACTCCTGCCCTGACCAGGGGTCAGCGAAGGTCTCGTGAGGAGATGTCCCCTGGGAGGGAGTCAGCCAGGGGAAGCCTGGGGACTGGACCTTTATTTACTTTTCCTTTTTTGCCCCAGTTTTAGCTGAGGCAATATTGTAGGAGTTCTGATTTAAGCAGGATCCCTGTAAAATAAATGGCAAGTAACACAGAAATAAAATGCTAAAGCATTTGGACTTTATCTTAAAGGTTATGGGGTCATAAGAGAATTTTAAGGAGACGTGAGACAGACATGATGGGGATTCCATTTGCAGAATGGTGACTGTGGCCCAGGTCTGGAGGGTGGAGGGCAGTGGAGCCGGGTCCCGGGCTGCAGTGCAGTGGAGGCTGTGGGGTGAGACAGGCATCTCGGGGTCACGGGGAGAGAAATATCCGCACAGAGGGTGGAGGCGGGGGTGGCAAGGATGACCGGGGTGGGCCACACGATCCCTGCTTTGTCACCTTTTCAAAAGTCTGAGCTTGCTTTGCCCTCTTTTTCTTTTTTTTTTTAAAGTTGTGGTGCAAGATACATAGCATAAAATTCACCTCTTTAGCCATTTTTAAGTGTGTAGTTCAGTGGTGTTAAGTACATTCACAGTGTTGTGAAGCCTCAACCATATTCTGTCTCCAGAACTTTCTCATCACCCAACTGGGCCTCTGTACCCACTGAGCAATGGCTACCCCCTCCCCCCAGGCCCTGGTAGCCATTAGGTCCTCTTTCTTTTGACATTCTTACTCTTATTTATTTATTTATTTATTTATTCATTCATTCATTCATTCATTCATTCATTCATTCATTCATGGCTGCCTTGGGTCTTTGTTGCTGCGCGCGGGCTTTCTCTAGCCATGGTGAGCAGGGAGCAGGGGCCACTCTTCGCTGCGGTGCGCAGGCTTCTCACTGCAGTGGCCTCTCCCGTTGCGGAGCACGGGCTCTAGGCGCACGGGCTTCAGTAGTTGTGGCCGTGGGCTCAGTAGTTGTGGCTTGCGGTCTCCAGAGCGCAGGCTCAGTAGTTGTGGCGCATGGGCTTAATGGCTCTGCAGCATGTGGGATCCTCCCGGACCAGGGCTCAAACCCGTGTCCCCTGCCTTGGCAGGCGGATTCTCAATCATTGCGCCACCAGGGAAGCCCTGACATTCTTATTCTAATTCAGTAAAATTGGGTACGGAAATTTTATGCAGTGCAATTGTTAAAGTGTCGAGTTTTGTTGAGAAGAAAGAAGCTTTTAGTTTTCTGTAATCACCAGTCCTTTTCCCCCCCATACAGTGAAAGGTAATTTAATATGTTGACTTCTCAAAATGTCTAAGTGTTACCTGAAAACTGGGTTCACCTCTTGGTGGGTGTCGAGCCAAAAGACACAACCAGGCCAAAGATCAGGAGAAGGAAGGATTTATTACTTGCATCAAGTGAGGAAAACATGGGAAACTTTGCCAAAGCCGTGCTTCCCCAACAGTAAGACTGGGGAGGTTTTAAGCTAAGGGCACATGCGTGTTCATGAAGGGGCCTGAGCAAAGGAGAAGTCAGCATAGAATCAGGGCAAAGACAGAGTCCAGGCTTCAGTTGACTGAAGTCACGGGGGTCACAGAGGGTCAACATCTCCATCCCTGAGGTTCCCGCTGACCTGGTGGCTGAGCTTCAGGCTAATCTTCACCATTGACTCAGAGCTGCGAGTCTTCACAACTGGTGTCTTATCTTTGCTGTTGTTGCTTCTCTTGCCTGACAACACTTGTTCTTTTGTTCCCTTGAGATCATTGGTTTCTGAGGCCTGTTCAAGGGCAAGCACTGTGTCCAGGCTCAGACCACAAAACGGCTCAGGCCAAACATGGCTTCTTTTCTGTCAAGAAAGCCCTGCCTGGTTATCTCTCTGGGGGACCCCCCACCCTGTCTGCTTACAAAATTATTATAGATGATTGGAAAAATATGGTGCAATCTCTGCTTTATCGGCTCATGTATCATGCTTTTAGAGGCATTTCAATATATTCCTAATCTATGACCTAAACGTGAATTGAAAGATAATGATGTGAAATAATTTTTGCCCTAACCATTGTTAGTTTAACATAAAATGCCCATATTTTGTGTTTACTACAATGTTAACTATAATATTTACTGCAGTGTTCACTGTAACATAATTATGTTATAAATATATATTTTATATTTTTATGTAAGTTAAAACATTTTTATATAGTTTAAGCATTAGAAAAACATATTTGCTTAAATATCGAGCATCTGCAATAGTAATTAAGTTAGAAATAAGCAAGTTTTCAACCTTTTATGTTTTGTTTGTGTAAACAATTCTAGAGCTAATAAACATTTCAGAATGCTATTGACAGGGTGTCAGAAATGAAGTTTTGAGATTTGAACTTTTGTTTAATTTAAAACATCTTAATATGATTAAGAACTATTATAGCATATGAAGAATTCCTGACAGAGTACCCTGTAACTATTGAATATTTTGCTCCTTGTAGACTTGAAGCAGAAATAAAGGAGGCGCAGTTGAAAGCAAAGGAAGAAATGATGCAGGGAATCCAGATCGTGAAAGAAATGGCTCAGCAAGAGCTTTCCTCTCAAAAAGCTGCGTACGAAAGCAAAATAAAAGTCCTGGAAGCAGAACTGGTAAGAGGCGGAGCTGTTTTCCTTCTCTGCCGGTGCAGGGCCCCGGGGGAGCGTCAGAGGGGACATCAAGGCTGCTACGGGCGGGGGGGAGAAGCAGAGAGGCCCTGTCCCCCAGCCCTCGGGCCATGGCCCTCCTGTTTGCTGGCAGTCCTGCTTCCCAGAAGCCCATCTGGAGGGCAGCGCTCTGAAGGGTTTGGCTAGTGATGGTTGTTTTCAGCTGGGTTAGTCAACCTGGATGGGGTGGAGAAGCACTGGGGCACCTTTTCTATCTGTGAGTCAATTTCTTGTGCATTGATTTTTTTTTTTTTTTTTTTTTTTTTTTTTTTTTGCGGTATGCGGGCCTCTCACTGTTGTGGCCTCTCCCGTTGCGGAGCACAGGCTCCGGACGCGCAGGCTCAGCGGCCATGGCTCACGGGCCCAGCCGCTCCGCGGCATGTGGGATCTTCCCAGACCGGGGCACGAACCCGCGTCTCCTGCATCGGCAGGCAGACTCTCAACCACTGCGCCACCAGGGAAGCCCTGTGCATTGATTTTTAAAAAGGGACTTTTGTACCTTTTTGGTGTCATTTTTGAAGAATTGCTCTGTATCTTTGCCCTATTTATTTTTTATTATTGTATGTCAAAGAAAGAAGAATGTGAAAGAAAGAAGATACAGGAAATAAATAACCAAAAGGCTAATTACAAAATTGAGGAACTAGAAAAGACAAAGCAGCGTTTTGAACAGGAAATATATGTCAACAAAAAGCGGTTAGAAATGGAGACTTTGGCTACGAAACAGGTAATTTCATTTTATAGCTAGTCTGAGCTATCCTGAGGAAAAGCTGGATTTTGTTTTCTTTTAAAGAGCTTATGGTCTCTTGACGGGCAATGGCCGAATCCAGGTCTGCAGGTGAGGAGGGTCCTCCTGCCTGAAAGCCTCTGTCCTCACGACGTGCTCACACGTTATCCCACAGATCTTTTCAAAGGGACACAGCTGTCGTTTCCAGCGAGTTCCAGTCGAGCGTTCTCTTTCCCTGCGTCCACAGCGACCCTGTGGTCAGTCATGCCGAACGACGTGAGGAGTGAGATGCTACTAGGGCATGGTATATAGAAGGAGGGACGGCTCAGCTCCTGGACCGGTTACATCCCGGTGCCAGGGTGGAAAGAGCAGCAAGCAGGCCGTGTGCCCGCTGAGTCCTCAGGGAACCGCCTCAGCCTTGGGAGCTCAGGCACTGACTTCCCTCATCTCTCTGAGCACGGAGGCATCTTTCCAGGGCAGCTCACGGTGGCTCTCCAGGGCTGGACCAGCAGCCTCAGCATCGCCTGGTAGACGTGCAGATCTCGGTCCATCCAGAACTGCTGAATCACATCCTCTGGGGTGGGGCCGGAATCCCTTCTAACCAGCCCTGGAGGGGGGCCCTGAATCCCGAAGGGAGAGCCCCTGCTTTTATCTCTGCTGCGACTTCTTAACATCTTCAAGTTTTACTCTCAAATGGCAGTTTTCCTTCTTTTCTTCCTAAGTTTATGGTGGGGTTGTGGGTAGAGGAAGATACTCGCAGTAGCCCCAGAGTCCCGGTACTATAAAATGGTGAGAATACATATATTAGCCGATTCTAGAGCATGGAGGGGCTAGTGAACCACTCCGGAGGGTTTTAAGAGAAAAACAGACGTGTTTAAACCTTGAAACAGTTATCATTAGTGGGCTGTTATAAGGCTTATTTGTATCAAGTGAGGTTTTTAGGTGTATTTTTAATTTAACTTTTTAATTTAGTCAACAAATTCTTGAGTAGTGTTTTTCCTTTTTTTGTTTTTTTTCTGAAGGTTTTTATGCTCCTAGCCATGGGGAGAAAAAGATTAATCTATGTTATCAAAAATTCCTAATGATTTTGTTGTGGGGAAAAAAATCATTTTATAAAGATACTTTATAAATCATTTTTAAAAGCCTTTATGCTTAATAAAACACGTACTGTGAAATGAGAATTATGTAGTGTATTACCATTGTCAGTCTGGTTTTCTAATTTCTCTCTTTGCACGTTCGTGTACGGCTCCACGTGAATGAATATCAATTAGGCTTTAGAAGACCACAGGATCCGCCATGCAAGAATTCTGGAAGCTTTAGAAACCGAGAAACAAAGGATTGCCAAGGAAGTACAAATTCTACAGCAAAATCAGAGTAATAGGGATAAAACTTTCACAAGTGAGTATAGGACGATTTTAGCAGGTATTTTCTAAAGTTATGTATGTTATTTCATACAATTAGTAAAATGTTAATTATCTTTGTATATTCAAAAATTTTTTTCTAGATGTTGCTGACTTCTCTGGCTCTAGATAAATTTGTATGAATGATTGTTTTTAGGATATTCACTTTTTAGAATATTTAGTTATATAAGCAAATAGTAAACAGAATTCCAAGTATTATTTTAATGTGTATTATGCTTTTTAAAATGTCTTACTCTAATCCTTAATTCTTATTTTATAAGAATTATTAATCTGAGTTGTGCTTAATCATTGCATACTTCGTTTTCTTTCTCACTTGAAAGTTGTTATTTTTTTGTACATTTCTACATTCCTGTGTAGAGCACAGCATTTTTTCCCAAATATTTATTTATTTATTTGGCCGTGCCGGGCGGCTTGTGCCACCTTAGTTCCCAACCAGGGATCAAACCCAGGCCCCGGCAGTGAAAGCACAGTGTCCTAACCACTGGACCGCCAGCGAATTCCCCAAACACAGGATGTTTAATGTAACCTTTCTTTTTTTAATTATAGAAAGTTTCAAATAAACTACGAAAGCAGAGAGGTTACTACAGTAAACTCTTCCATACTCATCATCCATCTTCAACAGTTACCCACACATGTTCAGTTTTGTTCCAGCCATGCTCAATCCCCCCGCCCCCCTGGACTATTCTGAAGCAAATCCCAGACATCCCATCACTTGATCTGTAAATACTTCACTGTGTATCTCCAAGTTAGATAAGAACTCTCTTTTCTCTCTTTCTCTGTCACTCTTGGAAGCATAACTCTGATATTATTATTACACCTAAAAATATTAATAATAATTTCTTACACATCAAATATCTAGTCCCTATTCAAATTTTGTGGACTATTTCATAATTTTTAAAATACATTCGGTTTGTTTGAATCAGGATACAAATGTGGTCCACACCCTGCATTTGCTAGATGTGCCTTTTAAGTCTCTTTTAATCTGTCAGCTGGCTCTTCCTTCTTCTCTCTCTGTCCCCTTGTAATTCATGTATTGAAGGAGCCAGGTTCTCTACCTATAGAGTTTCGCAGATTCTGGGTTTGCTGACTGTATGTCCAGGCTGTCGCTTAGCTGGTTCCTGTGCCTCTACATACCCTGCAAAGAACCTGTCATCCAGGTTCAGTGTTTTAGCAAGAATACTTGGTAGTTGTGCCGTATACTTTCCATAACTTCTGTTTTTAAATTACCTTGAAACTGTTACATCTGTTGTGAGAGATAAGAACATTGTATTAATACATGTTTTTATTCCTCTTAGGTCCTAAAACAGTACTGTGTAATGAATACTTGATTTTTTTTATCCACATGAACAATGAATTTCACTCTTCCAAAAAAATGTTTTTAATGGAATGCTGGTTATAAGTTTGACTGAACAATATAGAAAATGTTTATGATAAAATCTTACATTTGAATTAGGAGCGTGGAATTGTGGACTGAAAGTGTTATGTCCTAATATATCTCTGTTTCTGTCTTTATCTATCTATCTATCTATCTATTTTTTAAATTTCAGGCAAAATAAAAAAGGACTGTGATTCTATTTAAGTTAAGGCTGTAGTATACTTTACCTAATACTTTAAATAAATTAGAAGTTAGGAAAAAAAGAAATTAGAAAAAAAAATCTTTAAAAATATTAGAAGGAAAATCAGCATCTTTGGCATTTCCTTGTTTACAAAACCCATATCCTCTCTCTGTGAACTTCAGTTTTCTTCCATGCCTCCACAGGTGAAAGACCTCATTTTGTATGAAGAATATTTTATTTCACCAGTGAGGCTTGAAGAAAAGTTACTGAGTTATCGCCTTCACCTTCTGTGATGTATCGTTAAAACCATTCGTTTGAAGTCAGTTTTTTCTCAGGACGTATTGTGCCTGGTGGTGTGTTAGTGCTCACATACGTGTTCTGAATCTTCTCTGTGTGCTCTCTGCTAGTTCAGCCCAGTTGGAGCTCCATGAAACTCTCCGTGATGATTCAGGAAGCCAATACCATCAACAACAAGTTAAAAAAGAATTATGTTTTTGGCAGGTGAGTGATTATCTAATTTGTAAAGTAATTTGTTGTTTTAAACTAGTCACGCTTCACGCTTCATGTGATTTTTTTCTGTTTTAGTTTCTCTAAGGACATGGTATCCTACATGCCTGTCCAGGAGCAAGCGGGTGTCATAATCCCCAGGGGCACTGCCAGATTCCCCTCTCAGAGCTCACTCTGGAGTGAAAAAGGCTTTCAGCAATTAACATACTCGTATATTTTATAAACAGAATAATTTTAGATGTTTTAGGAATTCACTAATTTTCTTTTGAGTTGAGAATTTATAAGTATTCCACATTTTAAAAGGAATATACAATATTAGAACTTTTAAGAAATTATATAAGAAGTTATTTTAATATAGTATATACTAGACATGATTAGTATAACAAAAATACTTAACTATGGAGAGATTTAATCAGTGGTCTGAATTTTTATGGGAGTCATTCTAATTCGGAAAACTCTAGGTTATGTATGTTTTAGGAGAAGCACTTTTTTTCTTTGGTTTTTCTTTCAGACATGTATCAGATAAAGGAAGTAGTTCTGACACTTGTATTCAGGTTCGTAACCTGCAACTAGGGGTCTCAACTGTCTGGAGTCTGGAAAAGTTTGAGTCTAAGCTTGCGGCAATGAAAGAACTTTACGAGGTTTGGAATATTATTAAAATCTCTATAAACTTTTTGAAATAAAAATATTATATGTAAAAACTTACAGGATTCTGCCAGATTATAGCGTTAATGCTTGAATTGTATAATGGAAAAATGAAAATAAACTAAATAGTGGACTTCCCTGGTGGCGCAGTGGTTGAGAGTCTGCCTGCCAATGCAGGGGACACGGGTTCGTGCCCCGGTCTGGGAGGATCCCACATGTCGCGGAGCGGCTGGACCCGTGAGCCATGGCCGCTGAGCCTGCGCGTCTGGAGCCTGTGCTCCTCGGCGGGAGAGGCCACAACAGTGAGAGGCCCGCGTACCACAAAAAAAAACCAAAAAAACCCAACTAAATAGTTAACTCAATCTAGAAAAGAATAAACCTAAACCAAAGGAGAATAAATGAAGGAATCATTAAAAATAAAAGTAATAATTGACAAATTAGAATTAATAAACTCAGGCTTTGGCTCTTTGAAAAGATGAACGTGTGATTTTAGGAACGGACATATAGCATTTAAATAAAGATCTCAAGCATTTTAAAATTGTATTACATTTTTATGTAAATAAGTTTAATAAGTAAGCTAATAAGTTTAATAATTTTCTAGAAAGTAAAGATTTTTCTAGAAAAAGAGAAATTATGAAAGTTGATTTAATAGGTGACTAACCAAGCAATAAATTGAAAAATTTGTCAATGAACTAACCTGAAAAAAAAAAATTGGTAAAAAAAAAAAAAGATGCTGATCCCAGTCAATTTCATAGGTAAGCAGTTTTGAACCTCCAGAAAACAGACAAATCCTGTTACATTTAAACTATTCTAGAATGTAGCAAAGAATAGAAAGTGTCACAGTTACGACGCTAGAATAAGTGATTACAGTCAAAACAAACAAAACCCACAAAAACTGAAAAGATAATTCAAAAGAGAATTACAAACCAATCTTAATATGAACACAGCTATAAAAATCCTGAAAGAAATGTTAGTAAGTCAAACCCAAGGTTGTATTTAGAGAATACTTATACCATGATTAAGTAGGGTTAATTCCAGGAATGGAATGCAAGGTATATTCACAATAGAAACTACAGAAAGGCTGAAGGGAATCATACAAAAGCACTGACACTTTACCTCTAAATGATGGGTTTGCAAGTGGTTAAAATTTTTTTTTGTTTGTTTATATGTATTAATAACTTCCAGATTTTCTACAATGAATGTGAATTGCTTGTGTAATTAGAAAAACAAAAAACTGTATTGAGGTCATTTGATAATTCTTGCCTTGACATATACATTAAAATCTGATGGGTGAGTTACCGTACATTCCTACTTTCAACCGTTTGTTGCAATATTCTTTACTTATTTTTCCATTTAGTTATATTATTCCTGAATCAATCTCTATATTTATTTTGCTAGTACTTTAATTGGTATTGCTTTAAATATTTAAATTAAAATATAGATTATTATCATGATCAATATATTCAACCAGGAAGTGATTGAATCTTTTATGAGAAATAATTCATAATAATTTATTCCACAGTTAATATTGACCAGATATTGCTTTAAGCATTTTATAGTTATTGGTTAATGTATTCATTTCCAAAAATACTGATTCATTAAATTAATATTTTGTGTCAAAGCTAATTCAAATTTGTCTTTGTTTTTAAAAATTTTTTTATTATATATTTTTTAACATCTTTATTGGACTATAATTGCTTTACAATGGTGTGTTAATTTGTGCTTTATAACAAAGTGAATCAGTTATACATATACATCTGTTCCCATATCTCTTCCCTCTTGTGTCTCCCTCCCACCCACCCTCCCTATCCCACCCCTCTAGGTGGTCACAAAGCACCGAGCTGATCTCTCTGTGCTATGCGGCTGCTTCCCACTAGCTATCTAGTTTACGTTTGGTAGCGTATATATGTCCATGCCACTCTCTCACTTTGTCACAGCTTACCCTTCCCCCTCCCCATATCCTCAAGTCCATTCTCTAGTAGGTCTGTGTCTTTATTCCCATCTTACCCCTAGGTTCTTCATGACATTTTTTTTTATCTTAGATTTCATATATATGTGTTAGCATACGGTATTTGTCTTTCTCTTTCTGACTTACTTCACTCTGTATGACAGACTCTAGGTCCGTCCACCTCACGACAGATAACTCAATTTCGTTTCTTTTTATGGCTGAGTAATATTCCATTGTACATATGTGCCACATCTTCTTTATCCATTCATCTGTCGATGGACACTTAGGTTGCTTCCATGTCCTGGCTATTGTAAATAGAGCTGCAATGAACATTGGGGTACAAGACTCTTTTTGAATTATGGTTTTCTCAGGGTATATGCCCAGCAGCGGGATTGCTGGGTCATATGGTAATTCTAATTTTAGTTTTTTAAGGAACCTCCATACTGTTCTCCATAGCGGCTGTATCAATTTACATTCCCACCAACAGCCCAAGAGGATTCCCTTTTCTCTACACCCTCTCCAGCATTTATTGTTTGTAGACTTTTTGATGGTGGCCATTCTGACCGGTGTGAGGTGACACAGTTTTGATTTGCATTTCTCTAATGATCAGTGATGTTGAGCCGTCACATGTTTGTTGGCCGTCTGTATATCTTCTCTGGAGAAATGTCTATTTAGGTCCCCTTAATGTTGTCAGATTATTCCTTTTTTTTTCTCCTGAGGATGCTATTGTTTTTGTTTTCTCTATGTTTTCTAAATCACGTTTATTATTTCTGAATTATTTAATGATTTCTGTTGCTTTTATTAGTAGATCTCTTTTAATATAATTCCTAGTGTCATGTGATCTTTAAAAATTTTATCAGGAATGCGATTTTTTTACTTTTAACATTATCTAGATAATCTATAATTTTGTGAATTTTATAAATGCAACAAGGTAAACATTTTTCCCTTAGTTGCTAAACATTTTTAACCCATAATTACTAGAAACTATATATTTAATTTTCTTAGGGCCATTGTAGTAACAAGGGTGAAGATGTGTTTTGCGACCCTGAAGATGAATGGGAACCCGACATCACAAATGTTCCAGTGTCTTCATTTTCCAGAAGGAGGTGAGGACATTTGTGTTACTGGCTTTCTTCCTTCTCAAAAGAACTGTCTCCTGTCATGGTGGATATCTGGGAAGGGAACCCAGTATGTCACTGATCAAATTACAGCACTTAGGGCATTACATTGTTTATATTCAGTTAGAATACGAAGAAATAGCCTCAGTATTTTACCATATAAGTTTTAAGAGCAACTTAGACTGGCATAAACCTAATTTCCTATGAAGATGAACCGTGTTTATTACTTTACCCTTTCTCAAAAACCTGGCATATCCTATGATATTTTATTGTAAGTTATAGAGTTTGAAATGCCATTAAGTTAGTATGAGCACCTCAGAACACTAAATCACGGTGATCAAGGACTTCTGTACATGATAGATGTTGCTTATTAACTAAAATATGCAACACTCAGCGCCAGTGGACGCTGCCCCTGCTCACGCCCCTGTGCTTAGGTTACAGAGAAGCGAACGCTGAAGTAGGAAGGCCTTCGTCCTGGGACTTGGTTAGCCCCTTGGTTTGGTTTTTGAATAGGACTGCTGGCTGCCATGTCCTGAGGATACAGGGATAAGTACAGAATATTCCCTGCCCTCCGAGACCCGGCGTGGAGGAACGTTGGGGCAGGGCAAGTTGATGAAGACCTGACCCGAGGCTGGGGAGGGGCTGCAGAGGAGGGTAGGTCTACGGGCATCCGCGAGGCAGGATCACGGGCCTCGGTGGCTGGTGTGGGGTGACAGTGATGCGGGGTTGCAGGCGGGTCCTGGCCAAGTGACTAGGGGAGGGTGGGGTTCCCTGAGGTGGACGGTAGGGAGGCTATTTTGGACGCGGTGAGTTTGAGGTTCCTGGGGGTCATCCAGGTGTACACTGAGGTCTAAGACTTTGTAGAAGGGATTCGGGAATTTTCAGGAGGTCAAGGTCAGTGGCGTTTCATCCAGCAGAAGCATCACCATAGATAGAACATGTACTGAATGCATGCTGGGCAGAGCCTCATTCACCGCAGAACTGCTGCTGTCCTTACCCCCAGTGTACAGGTGAAGTAACTAAGGATTTAGAGAAGGATCTTGTCCAGAGTCACCAGCCTCTCTGTTGCAGAGGGAGGAACAGCGAGTTTCGGGTTACATGTAGTCTCAGCTTCATCGTCTTCAGCGCAGCTCAGCGTCCATTTGGGTTTCTAAACCTCCTTAGGCCTCTCTTGGTTTTGACCATGCTTATTTTAAACTCATTTGTATAAACTCTCCTCAAAGAGGTGGAACTACGTAATTACCTGTGACTTTTGCTTTATTTCCTGCATTCTAGCTGCTAAGCTAGAGTAAGAAGCAGCCAAGATGTCGCACTCGTGTTATATGTTAGGTACATGGCAGCTCGGATCTCAAGCTGAAGGAAACACAGAGCGTGTGCTTTAAACAGACTCTGGGCTCCTTGAGTGGATCCGCTGCAGGCTCATGCTGTGCAGAGTCAAGGGTCCCACGGAGTCCTGAGGCCTCGTCCTGGCCCATGTGGCCGGGGGCCCAGGGCAGGACGTCTCGGGGCTTCAGTCTTCTCACCTGTAAGCTGGAGACAGGACAGGGTCATCCCTGAGGAGCAGCTGCTTCTCCGGTGACCACTGTGGTCTCTGACACGGGACCGACGACACTGATGATGCAGTGCTGCTGGGAGGCTTTGAGATCCAACCTTGTCCGTGGCTGCTCTGTAAATGGCAGTTCTTGTTGTCAGGCACCTAATATGTACTGAATAACATGAAATCTTGGGATACAGAGAGGATATGATTTCTGATCCAATTCCAGTGAAAAGATAAGTGATATCTTCAGGTGATTTGTCCCGAGGACTTCAAAACAGAGGTGGGCTCTGGCACTAAAATGAGCTAACTCGTCCTGGGGTGGAATTGGGTGGATGGGGCCTGGGACACTTACACCAGCCCAGAGTGGCATAAGCCTCCCAGAATTCAAACCAGACCTACAGGTTCATGAGAGTGTGGTTTATAAATTCCTTTAGATTTAAAAATTGCTGATTTCTTATTGTTTTATTATAAACACGTATAAGTTTTGTGTACTTAGACGTGTGGATCAAATATGAGCATTAAGAATTAACATGAAAGTTTTATCCTATTGAAGGTTAGTAATTTACATCTTAAATCCCACTGACTTTTAGGTTAATAATTAGGGAATCAACAGAAACTTAAATCGTTACTGAAAAATCAAAACAGCATTTTCTAAGGTTTCGAAATCAGGTGTTTTCTTTTGGCAGAGATGTTTTTGAAAACTTCTGTCATTTAAAAGTATCATTTTTTAAAAAACATGGATTGCTCTTGGTCAGGAGCCTTGTGTATGAAGTTTCAGCCTTGTAAGAATGTTTATGACAGAATTGCACACTCTGAGAATGCCTGAAGGTAATGGACTCTTAATTATGGAGCTTCTAGGCAATGATGTGCCACGCTTGTTCTGCGGTGAAATAGACCAGTTTGTTGGCATATAAATTTTGATATGTGCTGTTGACAGTTCAAAGTAAAATTTCCCCCGATATTAAGTAAAAATTCTTTGAAAGGAATGTGACAAGCATTTTTTAATTTGTTTAAACATTGTTTAACTACAGTCATGTTGAAAGAATACGTTTTCCTAGTTCAGACTTAATGGGATAACGTACGCTTTTCTTTCGCTACTAAGTAAAAAAACTGTAACCTGTGAGAATTGATATTTTCTCTCCCTGTTGTCAGTCATAATTCTGTGTTTCTCTCGTAGGAATTCATGGGGAAATTTTATATTTGAAACATTTAGGCGACTACAGATAGAATGCTTTTGTTTAACCATCTTTTCAACAAACAGCGTTTTTCTGTGGGTGGCCACCAGTAGAGAGGGTCCAGTTAAGGAGAAGCCTTCAAAGGTCCCGCTGGACTGAGGTCTGGGGGCTGGAGCTGGGCTTTGGAAAGTTGGTCCGTGAGTGGTGATCCGTCCTTCCCATCACACCCCAGGGGGAGCCTCCTGCCTTGTGCCGCTGCTGCGCTTCCCGGTGCTGTGCTCTTCGCCCTGGGCAGCAGATATTTGCTTGAATTTATTGACCTGGATCATTTCCCTGCTTAAAACCCTTCCCAGGATAACTTGCTCAGGATCAATGCACGCTCCCTTAGCTGGCATCCGAGGTCTGCCCCAGGCTCGTTCCAGGGGCCCTCCCGGCTCTGGGGCCGAGTCCTTCCCGCTGAGCGCCTCCGCAGCCCTCCGTGCCCTCATGACTTCCTGTGGACCGTAAGCTCCGTGAGCCCAGAAGCCCCGTTTGCCGTGTCTTAACCACAGTGTCCGGAGCCTGTGAATAGTAGGACAGCTGACCCTCGAACAGCACGGGTTTTCAGTAGTAAACACGACAGGATTGGGGTTGGCTGAGCCTGCAGATGTGGAGGAACGTCGTGTGCCGAGGGCTGACTGTGCGCCCCTAATGCCCACGCCCCTAATCCCCGCCTCGTCCACGGGTCAGCTGTACATTTGTTCTATTCAGTTAAGTAACTGTAGGGTTAGATTAGTACCTGAAAATAGTAAATTCCTGTTCGATGAACCAAATTAATTTAACCCTTGATGAAAATATTTCTATGGAAAACATTCTCGTGGATGTCCGTTCTCTCTGGAGAATTTAAAACTGTGTCCTTCGCATTTTCCCACGTGGAGTGTAACTGCCAACCTTACGGTTTCTGTTTTTCCAGGAGCAGGACTCTGATGAAGAACAGGAGGGTTTCCGGCTGTCTGCACGGCATAGAGGCCCACGCGGTCCAGGATTTGCATTCTTCACGCTCATCAGGTACTTTTTTCATCAGACTTTGTTGTTTACTGGGAATAGCACCAAGTCTTGTCTCTGCCACTGTCTTGTCTCCTGTTCTTGTGCAAATCATTTCATCTCCTGGAAGCTTCCATTTCCTCTGTAAACAGGGCGGACCGGAGACCCCTCCCACTTCTGAAACTCTGTGCTCTGTGATGTATTCCAAGCCTTTAGTTGAGTGACTAGTTCAAATGTGGAAGACGTGTGTTTGTTCAAAAATGTATGAGGATATTGTTTTCTTCTAAGTGAAAAAAAGGCAAAGTGTAGAAGATTATGTATTACAGGATATCGTATGTGTGAGGAGGAGAAAAAAGATATATACAAACATGCTTATAAATGAATATGCTCTCCCTGAAAGCGCTGGTTTGTCCAGGGCACTTGGGGGATGGGACGGGACAGGAAGGAAGACATCCTTTTCACAGCATATCCTTCATTTTCTTCTGAACTTTATATAATATGCATGATTTGTCTAAAGCTACTTTAATTTTTAAAAGTTTAAAAGAAAAAGTTATAGGAATTATTCCACTGAGTAATTATTTTATGCCAATATTGACTATGTTAATTTTCATAAGAAGAGGGGATACACTGTAATTTATATGTGTAAGTACCTGTAATAATTAAAATTATTGCCTGGTAACAACAGACTATTGCACAGCAATAGAAAAGAACCACTGATTCATACAACAACCCAGATGAATCCCAAAACACTATGTTGAGTGAAAGAAACTAGATGATAACGAGTACATTCCATATGATTCTATTTATAGGAAATTCAAAAATAGGCAAAACTAATCTATCGTGACAGAAGCTGAGTACTTCAGGTAGAATGGTGGGTCATGAGGGAGCCTGCTGGAAAGCGGTGATGGGCGTGTTGCACGTGCTGATCTGAGCGGAAGTTACGCGGGGTCCACGTATGGAAAGACAAGCTGCACACTTAAGATGTGCACAGCTTACACTTTACAGAATGTCACTTGTGCCTGAATAAATGGAGTTTTAAAATTACTCTGTAATGTAATAGTCTTATTTCGATAAAGGTGTCAGTGGAATATGAGTAGCCATGAAAGAAATTGTATCTCATCTTGCCTTTAAAATAAAGACACTAGGGTTTCTTTTTTTTTTAATCATAGAATTATCTTTTAGGAAGATAATTATTATCCTACTACTACTTGTTTAATATAGACTTTATGTTTACCAGCAAAATAAAAGTTTCTGTATCTGTGGTAGCAACTCATTTATTCAGTATTATTTGAGAGTAAGATGTTTTACAAAGGTACCTTTTCTAGATAACTAAACCTGTTTCGAGGGTCTTTTTTTTTTTTTTTAATTGAAATATAGTTGATTTACATCATTGTGTTAGTTTCAGGTGTTCAAGGGTCATTTTTTAAGGGCCCTTTTTAAAAATTAAGATACAAGGGGAAGTCAGACATATAAGAGGTCTTTGCTTGTTTGCAGTTTTCAGAGAGGGAGCTGGAAACCCACGTGTGCATTTAGTGCGAACCTGCCCGGGGGGCTGCGAGGTGGGGGAGGACAGGCCTGCCAGCTTCGGAAAGTCGAGCCGGTGTCTGAACCTCTCACCTTAGGGGCCGTATTTCGAAACTAGATTTTTACAAGTCTTTCTGACATGCTGATGCTGGGTTTGGGGATGCATTCTTTTTTTTTTTTTTTTTTTTTTTTTTGCGGTAGGCGGGGCTCTCACTGCTGTGGCCTCTCCCGTTGTGGAGCACAGGCTCCGGACGTGCAGGCTCAGCGGCCATGGCTTACGGGTCCAGCCGCTCCGCCGCATGTGGGATCTTCCCGGACCAGGGCACGAACCCGCGTGCCCTGCCTGCATCGGCAGGCGGACTCTCAACCACTGCGCCACCAGGGAAGCCCCGTCGGCTCTCGCATCTTAGTAGTCCCCACCTGGTGCCTGTATCTCACTCTGCTTTTTCGTTGGCTGTTTCTAATGGCTTACGGAGTGGAGCAGAAAACTAATCGTGCATATTAAGTGAGAAGCCTGCTCACGGGTTAGCGTTCCGGGGTCAAGTTATCTCCAGAGGCGCCAAATGAGCTCTTTCAAGTTTTCTGTTTACCTCTGGTTTGGACGGCGCTTCGAAAATCATGCTGAGAGTCTGTCTCCCCAACATGTGATAGATTAACTGTAGACAGCTGTTTGGCTTTCACCTTTTTTGGTGACAGGATACCTAGAGCAGGGGCTGCTACAGGAAGAGCTGCCGAGAGATCTTCCTTCTAATGTCATTTGCTCTATTACTGCCTGCTTTTCCAGCTTATAAATTAATTAAGCTTATTTTACTTACATTTAATGTGTTTATATTATTTTATGCAACTGCCATTGTTTTCACCAATTCACAGTTCCCTAGGTGTTACCAAAAAGTAAATAAAGAAGGAGGTTAAGCCGATGGTTATGTGGGATATTTGGATTCCCTGTAATCTGTGTCTGTAGCTGCTAAGCTATGGATGGATGCTGTTGAGAGGTTGATTGATTCTTCTGTGGAATTGTGTTTTCCGCTTGGTGTATGGAAGTAAGGGTGTCTTGAAATAGGAATAGCCTACTTGGAATGTGTGACCAGCGTTCTGTAGCCGCTTGCACTGATGGGTTTGTTTGCAAGTATTGTCCCTGGACACGAGGCTTGAGGTGGCTGTTTTCTGTCAACACAGGCTTAGTGAGGAAATCAAGCCCCGTGTACCCAGATGCAGCAGAATCCTTTCTTCCCGGAGTTTGCAAGGAATTGATTGGCTCCTCATTAGAGCTTCTTGGACAGAGTGATGATGAAGAAGACACTGTCGCGGACAACTTGATTAGTAATTTCCTTAAAATCCACGACGGGGTGCTTGCCGTGTCCAGAGCTCACGAAGAGCAGGACGAAGACAGTCAGAGTAACGGTAAGCAGCCCCTGCCCGCCCGCTCACAAGAACCGCGGTTCCCTGCTCCGTTGTGCATGGCTTTGTCACCTGTGTCATGCGGTGTCTGACGTTACAGCGTCTTCATGCAGATCAGATGTGAGCTCTTGTGCTTGGGGGTCACTTCTTCTTATCGCTTTTCTTCTTCTTTCGAAGTGTTCTCTGATCGAGCAAACCAGTCGCTTGCTGTGCAGGTGGCGAGCGCCTTCGAGCGGCTCGTGGTGCTGACGGGACCCTGGCTGAGCGGTGTCCCCCCCAGGGCCAGCGCGGGGACTTCGCCGGCCGAGCTGAGGCGGGAAGTGAGGAAGCTGGGAGGCTGCTTACAGTTGTTTCTGCAGGTAAAGTGATCTCGGGTTATCGCTAGGAGAACCCATCTGTTCAGCAGGTGTTTATCGACTCTCTCCTATTCGCATCTTGCCCAAAATTCGACCCTTGGGATTTTCAGAAGGGCTTTCTGTGTTGAAATCCCAAGACTGTGGATGTTGGACGATTGATGGATGGCACCGAGACTTCGCAGGGCTTTGGCGCGCCGGGCACTGCAAATGTTACCTCCTTCAGTCCTCACCGCAGCCCCGGACGTGGGCACTGGTGGTGTCACCCTTATATCAGTGAGGAAGTGGAGGCCAGGGAGGCTGTGTCCACTGTTCACAGCCAGTAGGTCGTAGACTTGGGCCTGGGTCGCCGTGGACCCAGCGTATACTCCTACCCACCACCCCCTGGGCTTTACTGCCCTCCACAGGGGCTGCCGGGAAGGGGGTCGGGGTCTCGCTCTGGTTATGGGTGGGGCTTTAGCGTGGGGTGAGTTAGTCACAGGCCTGCTGGCACAGGGGCAAGGAAAGTAATCTTGTTTCCCTGTTTACCTTAAGTCAGATAAGATGAGGCTTGGCTGTAGGAAGAGGTAAGGTGAAAGCTTCCTTTCTCTCATAAAATCTGGAGGCGGGCTTGGTGGCTGCCTCGGGACCCTGGTTCCTTCCGTGCAGCTCTCGGCTGGGCCCCGAGCATGGCCCCAGGCTCTGTGTCTACCGCATCCAGGGCTCCAGGGAAGGTCAGTGCACGGGATGGAAGAAGCGGCCTTCTTTTAAGGAGGTTTCTGGAAATCGCCGCATGACATTTCTATTTATGTATCTTTGGCCAGAACCTCATCACATGACCACACGTAGCTGCAGGTGTCCCTGGGAAGTGCATTTTATTCTGGCAGCCGTGTGACCAGGGAGGACCGGAGGAGGAGGACATGGGGGCTGGTGCTGGAGAGACCCCGTATCTGCTGATGCCCGGACCTCCTCCGAGAGGCTCCACACGTACGAGGGGCCAAGGCAGAAACCCAGAGGGACAGGCTTTGTGGCAAAATGTTCTAGATACTTGGACAGATCCTGTAGGGCCTCCCAAGACTTTCCGGTCCTCCTGCCCTAGTGGATGCTTAGTTGCGTCAGATGCCTCCTGGGAGGCTCTCTTTGTTGACTGACTGAACTTACGGGTCCAGTGTTGAAACTGGACCTGTGGTTTCCATTGTCCATTATTCTCCCCTAGGCAGTCTCTGTGGGGCTCCCCGAGACCTGGCCACACATTCCTACTATTAGCTCCTCTGATACTAACCCCGTACGTTACCCGTTGTGCCGTTTAATGCACCGTGTCGGTGTGGGCAATGAGCTCTCAGCAGGTGGATGGAATGTGGTGTCCTTTCTCACGAGGGCTCGTTGTGTGACCGATGCTCGGTTGGGTCCTTGTTATTGAATTAATTATAAACTGACATTGGATGAAGGGTCACTTTGGATATAGGTCACGAGGAAACAGAGTGACCATCACAAGGAGGGTAGGCCGCAGACTGGTGGGGACGGAGGGCAGAGGCAGGAGGGCTCAGACAGCGCAGGCAGGCCCTGAGAGTGCGGGCCGCGGGGTCACCCCCGGTCGCCTGGGCTCCAGCCGCGTGGTCGCGGGAGGGCTGGGTGACTCGGTCAGCCTCAGATCCTGGAGGCGGTGCAGGATAGGGAAAACCCAACCCAACCCGCCGCGGGCGTTTGGAAGTCCGGTGTGTGAACTGGGGCTGGATTAGGTGTGCGTGTATCCTTGCACAGACTTTGTGAGTCTCCTGTTGCCCACCTAGAAAGTGAAGCAGCAGTGCCCACCTGGCGAGGCTGCTGTGACGGCCAGTTAGTTGGCTGGTGTTACAAGAAAGGACCGCAGAGGACCTGGGGTGGAGCGTTCTCCCGTCTCTTCCGTCTCGAGGAAGAGCACTTTGACCGTAACTTAGGGCCGTGGCCTGTTGCCCTGTGAGAAGTGCTTTCCATAAGGAATCAGGACGGAGAGGACGGGTGACTGGGAGGGAGATCAGCTGAGCTCAGGAGACGCTGGCAAAACTGGATTTGGGAACCAGGCTCTGCTTAAGTGTAGCTTGAGCACCCTTACCTTGCAGTGATGCAGGCAGCATACTCCAGGAGGCAGACCCGGGAGGGGTGCCTGAGCCGCCCTCCCCGCTCCTCTGGGGGGCGTGGCGGAGCCTTTCATCTGCAGCGTCTCAGGTCTTCCCTCCCTTTCCCCTTCCCCTCCCCGCCCCCCATAATAGGAAGCGTCCTGGTTACCCATCCGCCAGACGGCCCGGCACAGGGGGCGCTCAGTGCTGTCTCACGTATGGCTGCCGCCTGCCCCCCTTCCGTCTCCTGTTAGCGCAGAAGCTCTCTGAGGGCAGCCTGCATCCTAGTCGTGTCGTCACCGTCAGAAGCTACGGGATCGCACGTTGTCTGGTTCCGATCAGACTTTGATGAAGCGCGGTCACTGTATCGATGAATGCAGAATCCGTTTTCTTCACATTGGTCTTCTTGTTCTTACCTCCCCTGGTAATCTCATGTATCCGATACCCTGGCCCATTTTTATCTTACAGGGGTGCTCTTCAGATATTTCATCAATGGTGAAAGAGGCTCAAAAGCAGGTGATCCAAATTGTACACCAAGCCATCAAGTACGCGGGGCAGTTAGCAGCTCTTAGCGGGGACCAGCTGCGCTCCCTGGAGAGCCGCGACTGCGGGGCTGCCGGCCTCCAGGTAACTCGGCAGCGTTCGTGGCGGAAGACTTCATCTCAGGGAACAGTAGAGGCTTCTGGTAGTGGTGTCACTAAGCAGGATAAGTGTTTGTTTTTCAAAGCAACACATACTTTACTAGTTTAACAGGAGATTGAAAGCTGTTACAGTCTAGGTGGTTAAATGTGCCTGATGATTTGGGGATCCTCACCATGCCTTCCGGATCTTTGGCTTGGTGGTAGCCGTCTGCTCTGGAGGATGGGTGCTCAGCCAGCCAACGTGTGAAGAGTGTAATTACGTTTGCATGTTAATTCTAGAAAATGTGTATTTGCTTGCTTTAATTATTCATGCTACTGAAAACATAATATTGTATTAAAACGTTCTAGCAACACGGTGTCCTGTCTAAGAGGATGAGCATTCTTTAACATAATATGTGGGATACAAAATTACAGACTGGCTAATTTTTTTTCCTTATGCACCGTTAGTTCTTATTCTAGCTTTTGTTGAATTAATCAACTTGGAATGTATTACAGTCCTAAAATAAGCAGAAAATATAACTTAATTATTTGGTAATTTAAAAAGAATATAGAACTTGAATTTGCCAGTTAACGCTTAAAACCTTTTTCTAGGATGATTTCATGGGTGCTATTTGTGATGGTGTAGGCCTGGGAATGGAGAGTCTCCTAGATTCTGGACTAGAAAAAGCAAAAGAACTTGAGCGTGAACTCCGAAGTCAGAGTCCCCAAGATCAGGTAAGACGGACAAGGGAATGTCCTGTGTAGTACCAGCCAGTATGTAAAGTTGGTTTTTAAAAACAGTTTAACTCAGTCAGTGATTGAGGTTTTTATAAACTTATGTATTTTAGCTTGTGTTGGATTGTTTTTTTACTGAAAAGGCTGTTGACATCATCACTCATGGTGACATTTCCCAGGTTACACCTGAGTCACTGCAGCCCCTTTTGTGGTTCGTGCTTTGCGGGTTGTGCCACGGCTGCCTGGGGATAAACTGAGCGGAAGGAGTGTGTCAGCGACCCCTAGTGGCCACTTTCCACTTCTCTTTTTCTTCCTCGTCTGTGTTCAGGACTCTGCTCTTCCTCTTGAGAATGGAAACTACCATTTATCGATCCACTGTCTTGAACAAGGGGAGTCACATCAGTTGTCTCGTGTCAAGATATAGGACCAAGGGAGATGTGGGTGGCCTCCTGGGACAGGCCTGCCCCTACCTCCTCCAGCTAATTCATGTCACAGCACAAAGCCAGTGCTGGCTCACAGGGGGGCTGTGGGGACGGGCTGGATCTTGCCACTGGAGTACCTGCGTGTGTGACCCGGCTCCGTCACCTTCCAGCAGTTGTTTACCGAGCCACTCAGTGTTCTGACCCTGTTTCTTCACCTGTCATGTGTGATGACACCCGTGGCACAGGTTGTGAGCCGTTTACTCATTAAATCACTCCTGGTAGCAGGTACTGGACTAGGTGTTTACACAGAGTAGAGGCGACCCTCAGTCACCATGTTGCAGAGGGCGGTGGTTACTGCCGGTCCCGTGGCTTCACTGAGCCGGGGCGCCTAGTCTCCCTGAGTCGGGGTCTTACGTTCTACCTGCTTGACTCCCAAAGTCAGCCTGCCACGTGGAAGTCACTGATCACGCACCAGTCTTCTCTGTTGAGTGTTTGTGTTAGTGAGTCGGGGATTCGGAAGGTAGAAGTTCAAACCTTGTGACAGTGGATTTCAGGTTGGTCTGTTCTAGAGTCTTGTTGTAACACCTGTTGTTAGAACCACATCTGAAGGAGCTCCCCGGGGCGCTCGGGCTCCTGAGGTCACCCGCGTGGGTGAAGATTCACGTACGTGTTGGTGATCTGGGAAAGGCAGTTGTGTGGAGGACGGTCGGCTCCCATGCCTCTGGGTGGTTGTTTACAGGAAGGCGGGGAAAGGGAGAGTTCTTTTTTCCTCTTAGGGAAACCTTTGCATTGGTGTATTTCTAGCTCCCTTAGCTGAGGGGAAGCTTCTCGTGTGAGCCAGAGGGGCTCCCCGTCCTTCCGTCAGATGATGGGGCTTTATCTCTGCCCAGGGCAGCTCAGAGCTGGGAGACACTGAACGCTGAGTTGCTTCCCCAGGTCCCGTGTAGCCTTGAGCAGGCGCCTGAGCCTCGGTTGCACCGTTTACAAGGTGAGCACGGACCACGCTCACTTCCTAAAGCTGCTCTGAGCATCCTACGGGATTCAGAACGGCGTACGGGAAATCCTAACCGTAGACACTCTGCTTGCACTTTCCTCTCTCGCTTTGTGTCTTGTTTTGTTTTTAAAATAAACACATTCCAAAGGAGCTCACATTGTCACTGACTCAGGGTCTGTGAGTCTACTTGTGTCCAGGGGACATGAGGCTGATTCGGGGTCCCTGATGCGGCTCTGCAGGCAGGGCGCTCCACCAGCACGGCTGATGCCGGAGCCTGGCTGCGCCCTGCAGCAGTGGCGGCGACATTCATCACTAACACTTTACTTACCGCTGTTTGCAAAGCAGAATTTCCGCCGGCACGGAGTGCAGAAGGGTGCAGAGTCAGTTAATGAGCAGCAGGTGGAATAGTGCGTGAGGGTGTGTTTAGCGGGTGCTGAAGCAGGTGCAGGTGTTGGCGCTGGTCTTGTTTTTAATGGATACTTTGTTTTAAATTGTATTTTATTTTTGTATACAGCAGATTCTTATGAGTCATCCATTTTATACACATCAGTGTCTACATGTCAATCTCCATTGCCCAATTCATCCCACCGCCACCATCCCCGCCCCCCCCGCCCCCGCAGTTTTCCCCCCTTGGTGTCCATACGTTTGTTCTCTACGTCTGTGTCTCAATTTCTGCCCTGCAAACCGGTTCATCCGTACCATTTTTCTAGGTTCCACATATATGCGTTAATATACGATATTTGTTTTTCTCTTTCTGACTGACTTCACTCTGTATGACAGTCTCTAGGTCCCTCCACATCTCTACAAATGACCCAGTTTCATTCCTTTTTGTGGCTGAGTAATACTCCATTGTATATATGTGCCACATCTTCTGTATCCATTCGTCTGTCGATGGGGGCGCTGGTCTTGTTTTGAGGAAATAAGCGGCTAAAGGGTCAGGCCCCTCGTCACAGAGTTCATGGGATCTGCATGTCCACGTGGACCTCTGCTCTCACCAGCCTCTCCTCTCCTCTCTGCAGAAGGCCACAGCTGTGTGCTCACGGCCGGGGTTTAGGTTATCGTATCCTTAAAAGTTAAACTCGTAAGAACCCACAGAAGGAGAACAAAATATTTGAAGAAATACAAAATAGGCTCAGACATAAGGCATTGCAGTTGTATTTTCAAGCTGGAGTCAAGGGGGAAAAAAACAGAATTTAGGTGTTCTTTTTTGTTTACCACGGAGAGGAAATTTGAGTTAGACCCAGGGAAGGGCTCTGTGGGAAAAGCCAGTTACATGCTTCAGCAGCTCGCGTGGCAGAAATGCTGCGGGAAGCACCTCTGGGACAGAACCAAGCAGCACAAGCAACAGCTTAGAATGGGGGGAAGGGGGGGAGGGGGAGGGAGAGGGGTCCCACCCGGGTTCTGACCTAGGCCTCGGGGTCTGGGTCCATGTTGTAAAGTGAGGACAGGTGCGTCTGCAGCACAGGGCCGTGGTGGAGAATCAACTGAGCATCAAGTGGTGAAGCACGTGAAAGTGAACTGGCTCAGACAAAGATACACGCTGTGTGAGCTCGTGTGTGTGTAGAATCTAGAAAACCCGGGCTCACTGAAACAGAGGTGGGTGGAGCGGGGGTGGGGAGAGTGGGCCGTGGGGGGGGACAGGAGGTGCAGACTTGCAGCTGTAAGATAAACGAGTCCTGGCGGTGTGACGTGCACGGTGGTGGTTGACAGTACCGTGGTTTATGTTTGAACGCTGCTGAGAGAATAGATCCTGAAAGTTCTCAAGAAACAAAATCGTGTAACTGTGAGACGACAGATATTAACTAGACTTGCGGTGACCGTTCTACAGCACGTACAGGTATTGAATCATGCTGTACACCTGGAACTAATACAGTGTCGTGTGTCAGTTTATCTCAGTGAGACTGGTGAATGCATATAAAGTTCTGAGAGTGTAATTTTTTTCTGGACACATTAGTTATCTCACCCCCTTCCAGAGGAAGTTTTGGAAATTTCTTTTCTATAAATATTTAAGTAGGCAAATGCTGCTACTGTAGCAAACGTCAGAGGGTATCCATATTTAATGTAGAATCTGTGTGTGATTTCTTTAGAAAGAAATTCCACTTACATGATTTAGACACTCCAGTCTCATGACTCCTAGACGAGAACTCTTTTCCCTGGCGGATCCCATGGAGTTCCAGGGTTTTTATCCTTCTAAATAGTTATTTGTATAACAAAGTATTTTAACTTTCTCTATAGGTTACCAAACAGATGAAAGCTAATGCCATAGGATTGATTGAATCCCTTGAAAACCTCTTTGCTGAGTGGAAAACAGTAAGAAAAGCATTAAACTGTTTTTAGGTTTAATTTTGTTTAGTGTACTTCATTTGGTTCCAGCGTGGACGTGTTTATTTCAGTTTCTGTCTTTAGCCAGTGACTCCTCGGTGCACGTTTAGTAGAAGCAGGTACAGTAGTTCTCAAGCTTCTTCCTCTTGGCGTCCTAGCTTACTAGGTTTAGCGATGGATAAAATAGTGTGCAGAAATTGAGTAGTAGTCATGTATTTTATCTGTTTCTTCCTGCTGCTGGTTTAGTAACTGTCAGCTGCTGCTTGAATAGTCAGCATAGGCTAAAAAATTGTGTTTAATAATCAATATGCTCAAAGATTTTAAAATACAGGCAAATTAGATAAATTATTTTATTCTCATGTCACAGGTAAATAGAAAAATATTGTAAGTTGAGTATATAATCAATGTGTTACAAAGGAGAGAAATTTCTGTGGCTTGAAAATATTTGTTTAAATAAAATAAATGAGAGAGATAAAGTTGAACTCTTAAAAATTAAATAAATTTATCTTTTATGATGTTGGATAATAAATGGTAGGTACTGCTGTTTTACTTCATTCTCATGTAATAGGATATTGGACTTTGATTTTAAATTATTTTCAAAATTTTATTTCTTTTGAAAACAGTAATTGTTAATATTGTATTGTAGTCTTGCTTGTATCAGTAGAAGCGAAGCACTGGTGAGGAAATTAAACTCATTGTCTTTCTTGAAGATAAAATTCTGGCAATTAAAATCATTTTGAATCAGCCTTACTGCCATGTAGCCTATTGTGTATTTTTTAAACTATGAACTTTATTTACACAGAAAAGCTTCAGAACTCAAGTACAAGAAGAAAATTCTGGATACCAAGATTTGAAGAAGATGCTTAATTGTGCCCCAGAATTCTTGAAGTTAAAACATTGCTTAGAGCAAACTATTCAAATTATTATTTCTGCGCTGAGAGGTATATACTGCAAATGGAATTTATGGTTAATCAGAATTTGACAGTTTGAGGAATCTCAGACATCGTCTCGTTTCTAGTCTGGTTCATTCACTGGGGCCTGCTCAACGCTCCTTCACTGACATTAATTACCTGTAGGAACTTGCGGGGTTGAATTCCCACTTAGCATCTGTAAGTTCCTCTGCCTCAATGACTAGATCCGAAGAGGCAGGTTGCTTATTTAACAGATAAACTGAATAATCTTAAGTGGTTTGAAATTGCCTTGAGGGGTCACTTTGGCTTAAAGGGCGTCTCGAGTCCATCACGACGCTCACCACCTGGTGGGGAACGCCGAGGGTGACTGCCTTTCCCTTCTCCTTGCACAGGGCACCGCGGCCACGTAGCACTCCTCCAGGACTGTGTCCAGAGTCTCTGCAGCTCGGCCAGGGGTCTCCACGGCGACCGAGCCCGCCACAGGGAGCTGGAATCTCGAGCTACCTCACTCCTCTTGGGTTTTGAATTTGAAGAAAGACCTGGTTTGTTGGGACCCTGGGAAGCGTGTGATCGGGATCCCAGAGCAGCAGGACGAGAGCAGCCTGAGCCAGACAGGCCCGGCCCCCGGAAGACCCGAGGTGTACCCAAGCGGGTGTATGAGCTCCCGGGCCCGGCCCCGGGGGGCTCAGAGCAGGATGCGCTGCCCACCCAGGAGGGCACTGGTCGGGGGTCTCCCACTGCTGGAGAGCAGAGTGACCACTTCACAGACATCTAGTCTGTGGGTGGCCTCCTGTTGGGTGTGGACATATAAACACAGTGGATCCTGATTTCAGATGCCTGCGTGTGCACCCAGAGGTTTCCCAGCAGACAGTTTAAAACAGGTATTTACCATCTTGGAACTTTGTGGCAATAGGATGTAATTAGGAGTTCAAAGCCAAGTGAGCAGCCCTTCCTCTGGTTTTCCATCGCCTTGAATTTTAAGTGTTCATCTTTGACGCTGATGTGCAGTCTCTGGTTGGCTCACTAGCCTGTCGGTAAAGGGTTTTTGTGGTGATTGTGGTGATTATAAGTTATTTTCCTGTGAGTGGAAACTTTTGTGCCTGTATCTACGCTCCCCTGCAAATAGCAACGATGAGTTTTATGGTGAAACTGCTAAAACAAGTCTAACCAGAGCAGCTTAACTTGCACTGGTAAATCTAAAGCTCTTTTCTTGAAGGATTAACTGGCTGCTGTCTTTTTTTTTTTTTTTTTTTTTTTTTTTTCTTTTTGCGGTATGCGGGCCTCTCACTCTTGTGGCCTCTCCCGTTGCGGAGCACAGGCTCCGGATGCGCAGGCCCAGCGGCCATGGCTCACGGGCCCAGCCGCTCCGCGGCATATGGGATCCTCCCGGACCGGGGCACGAACCCGTATCCCCTGCATCGGCAGGTGGACTCTCAACAACTGCGCCACCAGGGAAGCCCCTGGCTGCTGTCTTGAGTAGTGTGTTCAGGACACAGTTTCCTGTTTCTTTCCAAATTATAAGTAGCTTCCTAAGTATAGTAGAGTTTATATTAACCATGTGGCTTGCTGGCATACTAGTTTACTTCGTTATCTGTTGGCAGTCATATTAGGGGCTGTGCGCGTATCACGTACAACCAATTACATACTGCCAGAAGCACACTTCACAGTTGGATGAGGTTGGGAGACCAGAGGCTGGGTCTTTTCTTGATAATCCTTGTTTGATAAACGAGCAATGAGGGTTTGTATGTGATTTGATGAAGATTAAAGATCCTCACTGTATCTCACAGCTTAAACAACCCTTTATCTACAGTCAGGTTATAGAGATGATATTGTACTTCAGGCATTTTCCATTAAGGAAATAGTCTGACATTTTTGACGGCAGAAATGTATGTAAATTGAAGAGATACACAGGGACCTTGCTTGGGTGATGTCAAGCATTTCTTGGAGAAGAATTATTTTAACTAACCAGGTCTTTCCCTCTGCCCTTTCCACTCGCAGACACACTGTGTGCTTGGCACGGCTGCTGGGAGCCAGCTGTTGGTGCCAGAGCTGAGTGTGATGATTTTCTCATTAGGCAGAGCTTGTTCTGACATAGTGACCAGTATTTATTTACGGTGTTAATGACCCGTGTGTTTTCAGGTGCTTTAAAATGGTGCAGTGTAACAAATGTGCTTTTGTTTTCTTTTTTCTTTTATTTTTGGCATTTGAGCTTGTATTCCTTCTGAGGTTCCGTATGTATTTTGTCATAGCTGATGCTCTACCAAGTGGCACTTTGATACGAAGTTTTACAAAGAGTAGGTGTGCGGACAAGGATCCTTTTTGAAGATCTTCTTAAAGTATTAGTTTGGTGGGTTTTATCTTAATTTTCAGTATTTAATCTTTACCTTTGCTTTCTAAACTCATGACTTCATTGGTCAGAAACCTTTTTTTTATTGTCTTTGTAAAATTTTGTATATACAAATATTTATACTCTGGACCGTTACACGATATTTGAACCAAGGGTGGAAAACGTATTTGCTGTTAGTATCATGTGCGCTGATAAGACGTGTTATAATAAAGGAAATGCCTTCAGCAGGTCTCGCCTCGTGGTCTCAGTTCTCGCTCCTGTTTGTAAAGTTAGTGTCTGTCATCCTTTCCCATCACCCGTCACAAGACCATTGTCATTGTGCCCACAGGCCGCCCTCGGGGGCCACCTGCCATGTGTCACCGTCACCGTTTCCGAGACCGGCTCACTCCTCGTCTGCCTCCCCCTCGCCTCCGTCACCCGGCCGGACGCTGGCTCCACTGCCCTTCCTCCGTGGAGTCCCGTCGGCCCCTTCCCCTCCATCCCCGAGGGCGAAGCTCGGCCGGGAGGCTGCTCGTGACCCACGTCCCTCCCCGGGCCCCCGGCTCCGTTGTGCCCAGCGCCAACGTCCAGGAAACTCTTCTTCAGCCTCTGAGCTAATCTCCTCGAGTCCTTCTCCCCAAGAACAAGCGATGCCCAGATACAGCGCGTGGCGCTTAGTCCTATAAACACCTCCCAATGCGCCACGCGCTCCGGGCCGCCCAGGGGGCCCGTGCGTCCCGCCTCCGGGCTTTGGCCGACTCGGAAAGCATCCCTCCTCCTCTCCACCTCGTCTAGTCCTGCCCGTCTCTCAGGTTCTGGAAGTCTCTCAGTCATATTACCTAACGCTGGGGACGTGACGGGCGGGGCCCGGAGATGCTGAGCAGACGGCAGCAGGGGACCTTCAGGGGGACGACGACAGGTCACTGCAGCGGTGACACGGCGTGGCCGCTGCCCCGACGTGACGGGCAGGAGGCTCCCCACCCGAAGGCCGAGACGAGCAAGGTCGGACCCGGGACAGGGCGGCAGCGGAGGGAACCGCCTGTGCAAGCCTGCAGGACGGCGGGGTTGCGGCGTGACCAGTGGGGCTGGGCTGCTGCGGGGGGCTGAGCAGGGGGCTAGGCCGGGAGCGTCCTCACAAGGACATCAGGAGAGGCCTGGCCCCAGAGCAAGGCCCTTGAATCGTTTTAAGCTGGGAAGTGATCTCGAATCTGGATTCTAGGGGATTCGCTCTGTGTGGGGGGTAGAGCATAGGTTGGAATGGCTGGGAGGTGATGTCCAGGACGCCTGGACCAGGGTCACGGGTGCAGCTGGAGACAGTGAGTGGGTCCCAGAAACGTTCACGGGACGGTGGTGGGGGAAGCGGACCAAACTTGGTGACCTGGCAAAGGGAGGACCAGGGAACGGAGGGAAAAGCCTGCTGTCCAGACGTTCAGCCTTGAGCAGCCAGGTGGGGTGGGTACCGTTGACCGGGGTAGGAAACTCCAGAGGAGGGGGCGTGGGGAGGTGGGCTCGTTCACCACAGCTGCTGTGACAGGTACCACAGCCGGCAGCTGAAACAGCGGGAACTTAGCGTCTCCCAGTCTGGTGGCCAGAGTCCAAGTTCAGGTGTCAGCGGGGTTGCTTCCTCCTGAGGCTGAAAGGGAGGATCTGGTCCAGGCCCCCTGCGCCCTCCTCCCCTCCCCAGGCTTGTGCATGTCTGTCTCCAAATTTCTCCCTTTTATCAGGACAACAGTCATATTGCATTGGGGCCTCCCTTAATCCTCTCATTTTAACTTGATTATCTCTGTAGGGACCCTCTCTCCAAATAGGGTCACATTCTCAGGTGCTGGAGGTTAGGATTTCAACATATAAATTTGACGGGGTCGGGGGTGACACAGCTCAACCCATAAGAGGAGCTGTAATGAACTTAGTTTGAGATCTGTTGATCTGAGTTCTCTGGGCACATCCAAGGCATGGTGTCCAACAGGAAGTTGAAAATATGAGTCTGAAGCATGAGAGGGTTTATGGGCCTTTTATATTTTCATTCTGTGGCGTGTCTTTCCCTTTTTCATATAAACCTCATCGCTCCAATCGGTAGGTATGGCCTGATGGGAGTTTAGTGAATCATTTAATTCTTACAGTGGCTTTATCATGTAAACATAAGCTCAGCCCCATTTTACAGAAGAATGAACAAAAAATTTTGAGACCTTGAACTATTTGTCCAAAATCACACAGGGAGAAATAACTAGAATTAGGCCTCAGATACAAGTTTATAAACTCCAAATATCACACTTCTTTGTAAATCTCAGTAGATGGAGGGGTAGAGGGAGGAAGAGACGGATGATGAATAGATGGACGAGTGGATGGATGGATGGACGGATGGACAAGTGGATGGATGGATGGGCGAGTGGGTGGGTGGATGGACAAGTGGATGGGTGGATGGGCAAGTGGGTGGGTGGGTGGGTGGATGGACAAGTGGATGGATGGATGGGTGAGTGGGTGGGTGGATGGATGGATGGACGGATGGACAAGTGGGTGGATGGATGGGCGAGTGGGTGGGTGGGTGGGTGGGTGGATGGACAAGTGGATGGATGGATGGACGGATGGATGGACAAGTGGATGGACGGATGGATGGACAAGTGGATGGATGGACAGGTGGATGGACGGATGGATGGACAAGTGGATGGGTGGGTGGATGGATGGATGGATGGACGGACAAGTGGATGGGTGGGTGGATGGATGGACGGGTGAGTGGGTGGGTGGGTGGGTGGATGGATGGATGGATGGATAATGACAAGAGCTCACATTTGTTGAGAATTACTGTGGGCACTTACTAAACTAAAGCAGTGTACGTGCAGCTGCTCATGTAATCATCAGACAACTCTGCGAGGGAGATGCTGTTGTTATCCTTACAAGCCAAGATGAAGGAAGTGAGGCTTGGGGTGGGGGGTGATTCTCCTGGGGTTATAGGTTTAGGAAGTGGGTGGAGCCTAGGTTAGAACCCAGGCCTGTTTCAGAATTTTTAGTCTCTCTGCTAATTAATGCAGTTCTCTCAGAGTGTAGATGCCACTGCAACATTCAGATCCTCCCTGGTTTCATCTGAGTCTATAATTAGTCAGTAAGCTTTTATTTTTTTAAGACTGTAGGTGGGCAGGATGACACCTACTCGCTGTGGGAAGCCCCTTCCTTTCTTCGCCCCTCTGAGAGCTGTCTTGCTGCCATTCTGGGTACCATCATGAGGATCATAAACTTTAAGGCATTCACGTTTTAAATGTCTTCTCATTTTTTATCCTCCCTAGCCATGACATTCTCCCCGGCAAGCTCAGTTTTTTTCAGATCAACTTTCTAAGTGAAGCATGACAAATACATAAAATGCACAAATCACGTGTCCTACAAGAATTTTCACTATATGAAGACATCCGTGTAGCCACAACCTAGGTAAAGGAGCAGAATATTACAAACACCCAGTGGCCCTCCTCATACCCGCTCCTGTCATTGCCCCTGAAAGGTGACCCCCTGCCCTACTTGTAACACCATCATTAGCTGTGCCTGTTTGAGCCTCATACAGGTGGCGTTATACCTGTGAGTTCCTTAGTGTATGACTTCTGCTCGGTGTTATGTTTGTGACTAGCAGCCGTTCATCCATTTTCACTGCTGTATAGTATTCCCCTGTGTGACCATATCACAACTTAACATATGTGTGGGTAAGTTGCAAGCTGACCACCCACCCCCTCCCCCCCGTCTGCCATACCCTTGGGCCTGTAACCTTTCACTGCCTTCCCCCTGCCATGGCTTTGGCCGTCTGACTGGCTTTGGCTAAGAGGACATTAGCAGGAGTGATACACAGTCTTGGAAAAGTGCTTTGAAGTTGGGGCTTAGTAGCTCTTGTACTGCCGCTGTCACCACGAGACAGGTACGTGCAGGCTGGTCCTAGGAGAAGGATGAGAGGTGCGTGAAGCAGAGGCTCCGACCCCCAGAATCCAGCCTAGACCAGCTCATAGATTCGTAAGCTAAAAGCAAGTGCTGGTGCTGATGCCATAGAGCCTGTGTGGGCGCCGTGCTCAGCTGACATTGCATTCCTCTGTGCCCCATGCTGTGTCTCGTTGATAGACATCTTATTCCCTGGCTTTGGTTATTACGATAGTGGTGACATGGACATTTTTAAAAAATATTTATTTTATTCATTTATTTGGTTGCACCGGGTTCTTAGTTGCGGCTTGAGGGCTCCTTAGTTGTGGCATGTGCACTCTTTAGTTGCAGCATGCATGTGGGATCTAGTTTCCTGACCAGGGATCGAACCCGGGCCCCCTGCATTGGGAGCACGGAGTCTCAACCACTGCGCCACTAGGGAAGTCCCAGACATGAACATTCTTGAACCTGTCTTTTGGTGCACACATCTACAGTTTCCTGAATGGCTCAATATTTTAAAATTGAGGACTTCCCTGGTGGCGCAGTGGTTGAGAATCCACCTGCCAATTCAGGGGACACGGGTTTGAACCCTGGTCCAGGAAGATCCCACATGCTGCGGAGCAACTGAGCCCGTGCGCTACAACTACTGGGCCTGTGCTCTAGAGCCCGTGAGCCACAACTACTGAGCCCGTACACCTAGAGCCCGTGCTCCGCAACAAGAGAAGCCACCACAATGAGAAGCCCGCGCACTGCCACGAAGAGTAGCCCCTGCTCACCGCAACTAGAGAAAGCCTGCGCACAGCAGCGAAGACCCAAGGCAGCCAAATATAAATAAATAAAATAAATAAATATAAATAAAAATTGAAAAGAAGGAAGGTCCTCATGCAATTTCCTTGAACAATTTTGTTATGAAAATATACTATATTCCCCCAAGTAAAAGTAGCATCTGTATGCCTTTGGTTTCATTCAAGCCTCTAGAAAGATGAATGTTAACTGCAGACACACAGACAATCCCAACAGAGGTGGTTAAGCATGGGCTCCTTACCTGTGTGTGGCCTGCTCTCCTGCAGACGGGAGGCCTGGTGAAGCTGGTGGGAACAGGGTCCCCTGGAGTCCAAGTGGGGCTTCTCTTAGCCCCTACAGGCTCCACCAAGCCCACCTGGACTTGTGCTCTCTGGGGGGGTGCCCTTGTTGGGGCCGTCCAGCACCAGTGCGGTCCCCTGACGAGCCTCCAACTCTCCCTCCTCCTGGGAGCGGGGCCTCCCTGAAGCATCGCTCTTACAGATCCGCAGGGCGAGCTGCGGCCCCGTCATCTATTAGTGTAATACACCATCAGGGCGAGGTGCACAAGAGGGCCCAGCTGGTCCATCTGTGAATTGTGGGATCCAGGAGTTCAGGTCAAGAGCGTAATGCAGATTTCAGGTTGGATTGATGTGCCTGTGAATGGTATTTTATGATACAAAGTTTACCTCTGATTTAGAAAGTAATTTAATGTGGGTGACAGCTCAGGTTCAGGCTGAGAGGCGGCCGCAGTAGATATCCATACCTCTTGGAAGATGTATTTCAGGAATAAATTACTGTTCTTGATGCTTTTATTTCATTTTGCAATATGTCATCAGGGGCACCAGAAAATTGGCCTGCGAGGAAAGTTTTGCACATAAAGCAAAATGGGCTCATTCTGCGGCTCGCCAGGTAAATAAATGTGGGGCAAGCGTGGCCTCTGGAAGGCTCCGTCCGTCACCATCTGTTTCGGGTGGCTGGAGCTGCGTCCTCAGAGGGCCTTGCTCTTGACCTCATGTTTAGATAACAAAGCAGCGGTTGCAATGCATAAATTGTTAACAGTTTCTATAAGACTTTGGACTTCAGGAGAACTGTCGTGTTTAGGCAGAGGAACAGGGTACAGGAAGTCCAACGACAGGAACCAATAAGTGGTTCAGATAAATCAGGAACCCAACTCAGGGGATGTGTAGCTACCTTTGTTGCTCAGGAGAGAAGAGGCTCTGTTCTGTCCCATGGACGTCCCCGAACAGCTTCTGACTAGACACGGAAAGAATTTTCTGGTGGGTCTCAAAGAGAGTCGTCCCCAATGATCAGTACTTAGTATATACTCATCCGTTATCTCACATAGTTCTCACAATGGCCTTATGAGTTAGGCTAATATTATTAGATCTATCTTAAAGTTGAGAGAAGGAAAGCACAGAAAGGTTGAGTGACTTGCCCAAGGTCACCCAGCTGGTACATGATGAACACAAGTGATCTGGATGCAGCCATTCTGCCCGTCACCCCTGAGAGAGGCTCAGCTGTGGTTGTACGTCAGCATCACTTGGGGACCTTTTGAAAAATATTAACCCCTGAGCCCTGACTCCCAGAGATTCTGATTTAATTGGCATGGAGTGGGGACGTCTATAAATGTTTTTTAAAACAAAATTTTATTGAGGTATAGTTGATGTACAATATTATAGGTGTACAGTATTGTGATTCACAATTTTAAAGGTTATACTCTATTTACAGTTATTCTAAAACATCAGGTATATTCCCCATGTTGTACACTGTATCCTTGTAGCTTATTTATTTTATACACAGTAGTTTGTACCTCTTACTCCCCTACCCCTATATTGTCCCCACCTTTCCTCTCCCCACCGGTAACCACTAGTTTGTTCTCGTATCTGTGACTCTGCTGCTTTTTTGTTATAGTCACTGGTTTGTTGCATTTTTTAGATTCCACATGTAAGTGGTATCATACAGTATTTGTCCTTCTCTGATTTATTTCACTTAGCATAATGCCCTCCAAGTCCATCCAAGAATACATTTTAAAAGCTTCGTAGATATTTTCTACTGTGCAGGTAAAGAACCACTAATTCAGTGGTTCTTTCAATAAATGGTCCTTATTTTCATCATGGTATTTTAATGCAACTGCACCAAAAAAGGGCAGAGCTCACTTTTCAATGAGTTCTAGGGAAGCAAAGCAGTTAGAGGGCCCTGGGCTAAGGAGGTACCATCTGGGCCGCGGGACCCTCATTGGCCCGATGACACCCCGCGTGACGTTTTCCTGTAGGAGCCTCAGCACCACCGTCGCCGTGGAGACGTCAGGCCTGTGGCCACACAGGCCCTGAAACTCACGGCCCCTTCTCAAAGTAGAAAGGGCTTACTTTTGAACCTCACACCGGCACTTCCCTGGCAGTCCAGTGGTTAGGACTCGCCGCTTCCACTGCAGGGGCCACAGGTTTGATCCCTAGTCAGGGAACTAAGATCCCACACGTGTGCAGCCTGGCTGGAAAAGAAATAATAAACCTCACACCAATCTTTTCAGAAAGATTTAAAAAATTACTCCTTATCTCGAAGGCAGTGGGTTTCTTGTTGCAACTGAGATGACATCCACATTCCTTCCAGTCCTCATGGCCGGATCCTGTGCTCTGTGATCTCAGGCAGCTGGGACAGGCTCTTGGGCTGGGCCACCCCTGTGAGGCTCCCTCCCCTCTGGGGCCCCGCCCATCGGCCCCTGCGCAGGGAGTCTTGATGCTGCTCCTGGCCTGGCTCTTGCTGGCTGAGGCCTCAAATCCGCACCTCCGGCCAAATGCAAGATGGCATACGGCCAGCTCATGCAAAGAAAATCAGGAAACATCCATTCCTCCGAGGGTTTTCTATTTAGCGCAGAACGAGAATACAAATGGACATCCCAATATTGCACATTCTTCGGAGTCTATTAATGTTTCTAATGTAGTTCAAGCACGTGAAATCATCTGAAACTGACCATGAAACTGTTCAGTGCTAATACAGTTGTAGATGGTTCTGAATACCACTTGATTTTAGCCCAAAGCTTTTGACCCTAATAACATTTAAATGCTGAATGGGACTATAAAATTTATATGTATAATTTTAGAAACTGAAACCAATAAGCTTTTAAAAAATGTGATTGAATAAATCTAAAATGAATCCGAATTTCATAACAGCAAGCTGTTTGTTATACATTTTATATCACAGATCTGTGTATATTGTATCAGATAATGACGGGGCTGTGGAGAAATTCAAATCGATTAAAGGGGGTGGAAAGTGCTGGCCTGGTGGGAGAGGGGTTGTGCTCTCTGCCAGGTGGTTAAGGAAGGCCTCACTGGGGTGGACATGTGTGAGCAGAGACCCCAGGGCATGCCGAAGCCGAGCAAGTCCCGGGGCAGTGAGGGGCCCTGGGGACTCGAGGTTGGGTGAGCCCAGGCGGGGCGGGAGAGAAGAGTGTGGTCCGTTAGGGGAAGGGCAGGGTCTGCGGAGGGAGGAAGGGAGGGAGGAAGGAGACGGGACGTGGGGAGAGAGCCCCCTGTCCCCGCGCAGCCCCGAGGGGTGGAGAGAGGCCCTTTGGTCCGCTTGCAGGACGGAGAGAGGCCGTGGGAAAGTCACGGTGCCCAGCGCCGGGGCGCCGTCAGCACCAGCAGACGTGTGCTACCGCCACCAGCGCTTGCTTTCCACTGCCCTGCACACGCAGACACACGCAGACACACGGACATGCGCACACAGACACACGCGCGTGCGCACGTGCACACACGCGCAGCTTCCGCTGCGGGTACCCCATCACGTGGCTGCCTCCCGGGCGGGTCCCCGCCAAGAGCCGTGGGGCAGCGGGGGCCCAGGGCTGACCGGTCCACACCCCCACCCCCACCCCGGGGAGCCCCCGGAGCAGCCCGCTGCCCTGCGTCTCACGGAGGAGCTGGATCTGCAGACCGGGCACGCGGGCGGGGGAGGGTCTCATCTGTGACTTTCTGGACTCCCTCAGCCCGTGGAGCCTCGGATTCTTCCGAATCCCGTTCCAGAGCAGACCGGGGGCGTGGGGGTGGAGGGGGCGCGTGGAGGGGGTCCTGGCCCCTTGGCTGAGCAGGGCCTCCGGTTCCCATCGGGAGTGGCCATGGCAGAGGTGGCCGGCGCTTGCGGGGCGGGGCGGCGGAGGCGAGCAGGGCTGTCCTTCTCCTGTGCTCTTTCTGCCCCCATCCCCCGAGCGCGGGGCCGTTGTCTGTCCCCCGAAGGGCGCCCCGCGCTCCTTGGCATGTGTGGGGCCTCCATCCTCGGGGAAGTGACCGGGGCCGGGCGTGGACACAGAGGCCTCTGGTCCCCCGGCTCAGGGCGGTGAGACCGCAGGGTCACCACCCCGGGCAGAGCAGAGCCCTCGGCTACGGGGTCTTTATCTCGATTCACAGGCTTGCTGACAGGCTGGAGAGCACAGCTCCCTTCACACTAAACCAGTCACCTGTCGGGGCTGGGTACCCAGGTGACCTTCCAGCCCCTGCTCTTTTTCCCCATCATGTCAAGAAGCCTGAATTTCTTGTCGCAAACCCCAGAGGGCAGCGCTTGACCGGGTCCAGGAGAGACATAAGGGGGACCCAGGGCCTGAGAGCCTGGCGAGGCTGCCCGCGGAAATGACGGGGCCTCTTCTTAGCCTCTCACCGCCTCTGACAGCCCTGCTCACAGAGGGCCCACCGCACACAGCCCTTAAACCAGGCAGACCCCGGCCGTCCCTCGTCACGAGGGTCCCATCGACCTCACCTCCTCCTACACGAGAAGGCGGACAGGCCCCGTGGCTGCCACCGGGCAGGGCCGGGATTTGAACCCCGTGCTCCGGTGGGAAGCCCCCGCGCAACCCTGCCTCGGGGGTGGAGATGCCGCGTAGCAGGATTCGGAAGAAATACTGCATGGAAGTGACACACAGCCGCCTCCCGGCTACCTCCACCCCCGGGAGTCGCTACTCGCTTTTGCCTGTTTTCACTGCGGTTGGAACGGTGACCGACGGGGCCCGTCCACCCGTCAGGAGGCTTGGGAACGTCAGATGTGAACCAACGTGGACAAAATAAAACAGAACGATTGTCACCCTTCAAGTTTTAAAAATCTAAAACCTCATGGCAGCTCTGAACGAGCTTCATAGCCGTCAAGCTGCCTCCCAGCAAATCTGTTTACGACCTGGCATCCATGGGGGACTTTTCCCCTTGGAGTCTGATGGGGGCCGGTCAGGTGGCCGAGGCAAGGGAGCCCTCGGTCTCAGCGTCCCCCGTGTTAGTTGTTTTCCTGTCTGTCCAGCATCCATGGCGCGTGTGCTGAACGGCTTCCTCCCGGCTCTAGATCGTGTGGTTCGGATGGGTGGCCCGTTGTAGTGACCACAGGGATGGTCACGTGACCTGTGCCTGCCCAAGGGCCGGGGGTGGCGGGAGAGAGAAGGAAAGGGCGGAGGCCCGAGGCTCTCAGGTCCAGCTGTGTCTGAACAGGGTTCGCACCTCTGGACTTCTCAGTTCCTCGAGGCAATTGTGCTTCCATCACTCATAACCCAAAGGGCCCTAACAAACCTCTGGGGGGCAGGTGGGCAGCCAAGGAGGCCCAACCTGGCGGACGTGCGTGGCCATCAGGCTGGGCAGAGAGGTGTGCGGCCCCGGAATCGAGCGGCCCCCAGCCCTGCCCCCGCGCACGGCGCCACAGCTGGGCTCCATCAGCCTCCGGCATGGGGCTCTGGCAGTTTGGGGGTCTCGTCTCTGAACTGTCCCCTGATGCCTGAGCCATCATCCCAGGAAGGAGAGGGCTGCGGGCAGAGCAGTGTCTTCCTCGGGTCCTGGACAGTCAGCACGGTGGCCAGGTCAGCGTGGGACAGGAAGGGGACTGCATCCCGTCTCCGGAAGGAGTTTAGGTTGGGGAGCGCTCTGCGGGGGCCGGGGGGTCCCTTCTGACCTCTAGCGCCCCCCTCAGCCACAGTGGAACCCAGGGCCACACGCAGGCCTTGACCTCTCCAGGCCTGGCTTCCCTATGTCCAGGTCAGCCCGGAGGTGCCGTTGGTCAGGGCCGTGGGGGTGCAGGGCGTCCCGAGCCCCCCAGGCTGATTGGCACAAGTATGGCTTCCACCAGCTCCGGCAGGTGACCAGCTGACCGGCACTCGGCTGGTGGGGACGAGACCACCTCCCGGGCTCTGGGAGGACAGAGGAAGTTTCCGTTACCCTGTCTGTTGCAAGATACACCTTCACCTCCTCCCCTCGACGACGTCTGCTGAGATGCAAACGTGCTCCTTGGCCCTTGGTCTTTGTCCTGCAACAGGGCTGGGCCTCCTGCAGCCCCTCATTAGGAGGAATGCTTTTCCACTCACTTGCTTTAGATCATGATAAGGACATTTTCAGGTTTATAGGAATTACTCCCATCCAGGTCTAAAACCTTGACCACATGCCCCTTGCAAATGCATTGCTACTTGGGCATTGAAGGGTTGTTGTACTTTCATATGTTTTATGCCCATGGCCTGATGCTCAGCAAATACTGCCGGGAAATACATACAAAATGTCAAGTCTAATTAAAGTTCATGTGATATTTCCAAGAAACACTGTCAGTGAGCGAAGCTACCATGTGTCTGGTGACACCTGGATACATTTGGACCTTGGTCTTGTGACCAGTTGACTGGCAGAGCCAGAAACACATGAGCCCTTCCCAAAGGTTCATGCCCTATTTTACATATGCTTAGAATTTTCTAGTTTAGCCTCTTTGCCTCCAAAGTATACATGCAATTATCAGAAAGTTCACTGGTTTCTGTAACAGTAACGGTTCATGTTTCTGCCTTTCTTGTTTTGTTTTGTTTTTGCTTTGCATCTCATCACGGAAGGATTTAGAATAAGCACAATGGCGCTTATGCAGTTGACTCAACAGATAGGAGGCTGACGTCTCAGTGACTGGTTTCCTTGCCTTTCTCTTTAGAAGAACTTGAAGTATTGGGGCTGACACTTTTTAATCTGCCAGCCCCCAAACATAATCCTGGTAGTAATTGTTGGAAAATGCACACACTGTGACGTAATAGATTTTTTTTACTCACTAGGTATTTTCTAAATCCTCACAGCAGGAATGGTCTCCTTTAAAGTTCCTAGTGATTTATGCAAAAAGCCTTGGCTCCTGGATGCCCCTTGAGCCATAAGCACGCGGTCTTATGGAAGCATTTGGGGAAGAGGTCTGGGAAAGAGATCTTTGCAGGGATTTTTGGCACAAAAGAAGCCCTTTACACGAAAGCGCACACAAGGGGAACCGGAGAACTGCGGAGGTTTGCCTTTGCTTTTTGGTCTATAAAGCTAACTTCAGAATAGATTTGTGTAGAGGAAAGGCAGGGCCCCAGTTAATGAGGCAGCTTTAGGGTAACCGGTGCTGTTTCCGGTGGAGGCCTGGAGTGCCCGGCCATCTCTTCCCTGACACTTCCTGGCTCCTGAAGTGGTTCTTCAAGAAGTGCCCCCTCCAGCTTCCCAAGTTCAAAAACCGCAGCTCCTCCGGCTGGCTGGTGCTGGCTTCTGAAGAGAGACTGTGCCCCCAGGCGCTGTGATCACGGTGGCGGGAGGGGGGTGGCTCTGCAAATCTCTCTCTAAGTGGCCTCACCTAGTGCTGGCATTTCCACCATCAGTGACGCCTTTGGGTCAGAACTTAGGCGAAGCCCTAAAGTGCAAAGACTCAGGCATCCAGGACGGGATTTATTCTTGTTTTATCTTATTTGATAGAATCCGAGAGCTTTCTAAGTTGTCAAGTTTTGCACAGAAGAGAAGGGTAAATAAGCAGATGCCAAAATCCAAAGTCTAAGCTTTTCTTCAATTTTGTCCTGTTCCGTCTCTAACCTCCCCAAACCTTTTGCTTCTTAATGGCGACCCCCTCCCCCTCCCACCCCCCCCCCACCCCCACCAGCCATAAGCTTTCAAGTTTCTCTGAGCGCTAGTGTCTGTTGTGCTTGCTCCAGAGACCCGGAACCTGGCTGTGAACCAGCAGAGGCTCCCTCAGCCTCGCACTCGGCTCTGGAGAGGCAGGGCGAAGGGGCAAAGGGAAAAAGCAGGTTGGGGCATCAGTCATCAGAGACGGTGTAAGAGAGGGAAGGTGTCGGTCACCTGAGTTTTGGCTCCAGCTCCGTGTCTTTCCGTGTGATCCCGGGCAAATCACTGGTCCTCTTGGCTCTGCAAACTCCACCCTCATTGCAAGGACCTCTCAGATGGGGCTGTGGAGGCCGCTTGCTTGCGGAGACCAGTGCTTGTGAGCTGCAGGGCTGCACGAATCGCCAGGGGTCTTGCTAAAACCAGACTTTCTGAGTTATATTCCATCGTGTATGTGCTACATCTTCTCTATGCATTCCTCTGTTGATGGGCACTGAGGTTGCTTCCGTGTCTTCGCTATTGTGAAGAGTGCTGCTATGACCACTGGGGTGCACGTAAAAAGGAATGAAATGATGCCATTTGCAGCAACATGGATGAACCTAGAGACGATCGTACTAAGTGAAGTAAGTCAGACAAAGGCAACTACCGTATGATATCACTTATATGTGGAATCTAAAAAAGAATACAAATCAACTTATTTACAAAACAAAAGCAGACTCACAGACATAGAAAACAGACTTGTGATGGACAAGGGGGAGGGAGGGAGGGGGAGGGAAGAACTGGGAGTTTGGGATGAGCAGATGCAAACTAGTACATGTAGAATGGATAAACCACAAGGTCCTACTGCATAGCACAGGGAACTATATTCAGTATCTTGTGATAAACCGTAATGGAAAAGAATACAAAAAGAAGAATGCATATATATGTATAACTGAATCACTTTTCTGTGCAGCAGAAATTAACACAACATTGTAAATCAACTATATTTCAACAAAAAAATAAAATTAAAAAAATAAAAATTAAAAAATAAAAAATAATACAAATGAACTTATTAACAAAACAGAAACAGACTCACAGACATAGAAAACAAACTTATGGTTCCCAAAGGGGAAGGGGGAAGGGGAGGGATAAATTAGGAGTTTGGGATTAACAGACACACACCACTCTATATAAAATAGATAACCAACAAAGACCTACTGTACAGCACAAGGAAACTGTACTCAATATCTTGTAATAACCTATGATGGAAAAGAATCTGAAGCTGTACACCTGAAACTACCACGATATTGTAAATCAACTATACTTAAATAAAATAAATAGGAAAAAGATCTGACTTTCTGCCCGGCCTGAGAGCTTAGGGTCATCCTCCTCTTGTCCCGAGGAGGCACGAATTCACCATTTCTACTGGTTAGTTAAAGGAGACCGTTGAAACAGGAGGAGATATGAATTTTCTTTAAGATCCCCCCTAGATTTCCATAGTCCGTGCCACATTGCTCTGGAAAGTGTGGGTTCCACCCACTCTGACCCAGAGCAAGAAACACATGCAGCGCTGGTAACCCCAGGCAGTCAGAGAATCTCCAGGTGTCTTCCTCTCTGACCTTTACTGAATGTTTTAAAAACAAAGTTCCCTGCATATTTACACTGAGCTTCGCAGGCACCTGAGAATTTGCAGGGGGCAGAGCCCACGTGGCCTGGGCTGTGTCTGCTTCTTTTTTAGTCAAGGACTTCCACCATCTTTATTTTTTGAGATAATATTATCCAAAATTCCCCAGGCACAAAATTATATCATGTTTGGATTCTGTAAATGGTGGCCAAACTCTATAAGTGAGAGAGTTTAGGGCAAACATCTCTCCTTTGCTTTGACTTGTAATGCGTAGGGGTGTCTAGGTTGATCAGCTAAGATCTGGTCATAGCTGCAGTGCAAACTGGGCTCAGGTGGAGATACAAAGGGTTAGGTGCAACTCTAGTCAATCTGAAAATACATGAGGCTGGAGTTCAAATGGTGGATCAGCTTATCTACCAACAGCAATCTTGGGCCAGTGAGTTTATTCGATGTAAGAATTATCAGGTCAGCTAAAAGAACCTGTTGCTCTCAGGTCAGACGGCAACTGGTAAGCATAAGAGGTGTACAGACCCAGGCTTTTCCACTTGGGAATTACCAAGTACCAGTAGAGCATAGTGATGTGGGGTATTGATTCTGGAGAAAGACTACTAGTTCCATCAGTTCTTCATCATGTGGACTTTGCGAAAATGGCTTAACTTCTCTGTATGTTGGTTTCCTCGTCTGTACCATGGAGATACTAACAGCACTCCCTTAAGAGCATCTTATGAAGATTAAGTGAGATACTGTTTTTCAAGTGATGGGCATATGGGTACGTTCAATGGATGTTAGCTATCGCTCTCGTTGCTGTTGCTCTAAGGTCTAACAAACGTAGAGCCTACTTAACCTTAAAGGCTACAGTTTGTTAACATCTGAGAGGGGTCCCAAGAGCGGCCTGTGTCTGTTTTACCGTATTTAACCCTCACAGCTTTAGTGACTCAGCCGAAGTTTTGTTATCACCACCTCCGTTCTGCAGATGAGGAAACTGAGGCTGGCGCGGTGCGGGGACGTCCCGGCCGGGGTTAGTGCTCCTCAGTTGACCAGGACTATGCATCCTCAGCTGCAGGCTCTCAGCAGGTGGCAGGGTGGGTGCAAGGGGATCGGGGTCTTTCTGCAGCAGCAGAACTGTTTTCTCCGTTCCTTCCGTTGCCAAGCGCTTTTCCTCAACTGTCCAGGGATGAGCTGTTTTCCCTCCGCTTTCCTCTGGGCTTCCTGTCCATTTGGATGGCGCTCCAGGTAACAACGGTCCCTTTTCACCCAGGAGGGGCGGCATCTCGGCGGCAAAGGATGTGTTCCCAATATGTAATTCATCTGTGCATTCATAACGCACCACAAGGGCTTCAGGGACCACGAGAGCTGTATAAATATGCTGTTCATTATTCATCAACTTTATCCTCTTAATGGTCCTCCCGGCAGGTCTCAGTCCACCGAGAGGGGTCAGGTGTCCAGAACGGCCACATGACCTGCTCCCTGGGTAAGAGGCCCGGCCCCTCTTCCCCACCTCCACCACCACGGGACAGGGTGTGTTGGGCATCCACTCCCTGGAGCTGCTCAGGAAATCCCTAGAGTGGACCGTGCTCGTGACAGAAACGTTGTTGAGAGCACGGGGACCCTCACTCACAGGTGAGCCGGGAGACCAGGGGTCTAGCAAATTGAATATTTCGGAGTCACCTTCTGGAGCTGCTGGAAGTCTTGCTAAACTTATGGCCCCCATGCCGTGCCTTCATAGAGTATGCTGAATGAAGTACATTTCTCTAAAGCTCAGATTTTTTGGATCTGCTTATGAAAATATTATAAAGCTCATTTGTAAAAATGTAAGAAAAATTGAGAAAGTAAAGAAAATAAATATCACCCATAGTCCTTACTGCACAGAAATAATAACTGCTCTAAAGTTTTATTATTATTTTTTTAATGGCTGCGTTGGGTCTTTGTTGCTGCGCGCGGGCTTTTTCTCTAGTTGGGGTGAGCGGGGGCTACTCTTCGTTGCCGAGCGCGAGCTTCTCGTTGCGGTAGCTTCTCTTGTTGCGGAGCACGGGGTCTAGGAGTGCAGGCTTCGGTAGTTGTGGCTCGCAGGCTCTAGAGCGCAGGCTCAGTAGTGGCGCAGGGGTTTATTTGCTCCGCGGCATGTGGGATCTTCCCGGACCAGGGCTCGAACCCGTGTTCCCTGCATTGGCAGGCGGATTCTCAACCACTGCGCCCCCAGGGAAGCCCTTAATTTTAATTTTTTTGGTACACGCACACAGACACACACACACAAGGTTTTAGCAGCATGCTGCATCTTGCTTTTCTCATTTAATATTTTATATTTCATGAATTCTTTCCTGTTTATTAAGTTTTTTATGTAATAAACACACCTAAATTTTATTACTTAAAAATATTTTATTGGAATATAGTTGACTTACAATGTTGTGTTAGTTTCAGGTGTGCAGCAAAGTGATTGTTATACATATACATATATCTACTCTTTTTTAGATTCCTTTCCCATGTAGGCCACTACAGAGTATTCAGTAGAGTTCCTTGTGCTGTACAGCAGGTCCTTATTAGTAATCTATTTCATATATAGTCGTGTGTATATGTCAATCCCAATCTCCCAATTTATCCCCTCCCGCCTTATCCCCTGGTAACCATAAGTTTGTTTTCTACATCCATGACTCTACTTCTGTTTTGTAAATGAGTTCATTTGTGCCCTTTTTTTAGATATAAGCGATGTAAGCGATATCACGTGATATTTGTCCTTCTGTGTCTGGCATTAAGCATTTTAAAAAATACGACTTCAGTGTCTTCACACGGAGGTACACCAGCAGGTCTTTCTTCGGCGGCTCAGCATCACCCGGAATATTAATTTTCACTGGTGGTGTAACAGGGGTAGGTGAGCTGGCAGAGGATGAGTGTCAGCAGAACCCAAACGAAAAGCTGAGTGTATTTTAATGCATCATTTAATAAACCATTTCTCACACTAACGAGCTTCTTTCCCCCCGATGCAGGAGTAGAATAAAAATCCTAGTTAATTTAGATTTTTCCTAAGGTTTGAGGATGGCAGGGTCGTTTGAGAGCACCTGGGCGGGAAGAAAGCTCCGGTGTTAATAAGACCCCAATAATGTTCCTTTAACTGCCACTGTAAATCCACAGAGTCTCCCAGCTTCGGTGCCTGGTAGCCTGGTGACAACAGATACGAAAACTCAGACGGGGAGGCGGCTCCGAGCTGTTTCCTTCACCACTTCTGTTCTTATTCCTGCTGAGACGAATCCAGTTCCTGCTTAAAGACCGCATATTACATACATTCCTTTTACAAGTACGAATCAAAACAGGGCAGGTCGTAATTGAAAGAAAATAAACCTGCAATAATTTGCGACACGTGAACACCCAAAAGTCCGGAGGGACCACAAGGCAGGCAGAGGTCAGCATTCTGGGTCGTGGAGGCCACATGCTCTGGGGGCGCCACCCTGACCTGCTGGGAGGCTCCTTTTAGGGGGGGTGGCTTTTGTGGGGTCCCCTCCTGGCACTGAGTTGATTCTGTCCCAGGCTCCTAGTGGGCGGGGGCTGTGTCTGTGTGATCGCTGTGCACAGTCCCTGGACAAAACCACTTACTCTGTCGCTAATGAAGGTTTTAATCTAATTTATTTCCTGACGAGGCAACGCGTTCACCCGGTTCGAAATCCAAAAGGTGCCTGATAACATCTGATTAAAAAGCCTTCTTCCCATCCTGTACCCCAGCCACCCAGATTCGCAGTTTCTTATGGGTCCTTCAGTAGATATTTATAAGCGTATGCATATATTTATATGCATATATAATAATATATATAGATATTTATAAGCATATGCATATATTTTAAAATTTTTAAATATATTTTAAATATTTTAAATTTTAAATTTAATATTTATTTAATTTAATTTTTAAATTTATTTAATTATTTATTATTTAAATAATTATTTAATTTTAAAATTTAATTTAGTTTAATTTAATATTTAAAAATTTTAAATATATTTTAAATTTAAAATTTTTCTCTTTTTTAATCAAATAGCGCATTCTATGGACACTCTACTTTGTTCATGTAACATCATCTTGGAAATCTTCTTCACGTCAGTTCCCATAGAGCTTCCTGGTTCCATTTTATGGCTGCATGGAATCTCCTTGTTTGAGCCATAACTTAGCTAACAAATCCCTCATTAATTGACATTTGGGTGGTTTTGATCTCTTGCTACCACAAACGAAGCGTCAATGAATAATGGTGGAATATGTCACTTTGTATGTCTGATGGAATCATAGGTGCTTTTGAATCTCACTAAATTGATTAGAAAACTTGAAAGGGATGAGCTGGATGGAGGCAAACGTAGTTTCGTGATGACGGGAGCAGGAAGCCAGTGGGTTAGACCTTCTTCTACAGCAAACACAAGGGGCCTGTCCAGGTGAGAGTCTGGTAGGTAGCGGCTGCCTGGGAGGGAGGCTGAACTAAGCGCTGAGCTGTCTGCTCTCTCCCTGAGCACCTTCAGCAGGTCAGGAGCGGCTGGCTGTAAGTACCTGCATCTCCAAGACCTCCTCTTTTATGCTTCTCCTCACCCAGTCCCATTTTCTTGTAGTTTTACTTTATTTATTATTTATTTATTTATTTTGGGGTGCCGTGCCCCGCGGCTTGTGGCATCTTAGTTCCCCGGCCAGGGACTGAACGCAGGCCACTGCACCGAAAGCGCCGAGTCCTAACCACTGGACTGCCAGGAAAGTCCATCTTGTATTTTTAAAGAACCAAGAATAGGCATCAAACATCCCAAACATGGAGGTCAGAGTCTATCAGTCCTCTGTCTTTAGCTGCAAAAACAAACAAACAAACAAAACACCCCAAAACCTAAAAGCCAAAAAACCCATGAAACAAACAAAAAGAAACAAACAGAAAACCTGGAGCGTCCTGCTGCCTTTTGGTTCCAGCTCCTCCTTTTCCCTCCTCCCTCTCTCCCCACCTGCCCCCTGCCCCCTCGTCCTTTTCTCCCGTCAACACCCAATAGCCAGCCTGAACCGCGTGCCTGCAGTGCCAGGCCCAGCATCCTTGCCCTCGGGGCTCCTCCCACCTATAGGGGTGGGCATGGCTGTGGATGGGGATAGGGAGTGGACGCCCCCAGGGAGGAGGGCGAGAGGGTGAAGAGGAGGTCAGGGCAGCATGGAGGTCGGGAGAGCAGGCACCGTTCCCTCCAGGAGGAGGGGGGCCAAGGGGTGCCCCCAGCCACAAGGAGCACAGAGGAGGTGCAGGGACGGAGCGGACGAGGGGAAGGTGAGTGGGGACAAGACTGTAGGTCTTGAGGGTGGGAGGGGTCAGAAGAGGTGTGAGCAGCCTTCAGCAACCAGCACCCTGATCATCAGCATCAGTCAACGTCAAGGTGAGACCCTCCATCAGCAAAAATGTTAGGACTCGCTGAAGGCTCAGATGATGGTTAGCATTTTTTTTTGCGGTACGCGGGCCTCTCACTGCTGTGGCCTCTCCCGTTGCGGAGCACAGGCTCCGGACACGCAGGTTCAGCGGCCATGGCTCACGGGCCCAGCTGCTCCGCGGCACGTGGGATCCTCCCGGACCGGGGCACGAACCCACGTCCCCTGCATCAGCAGGCTGACTCTCAACCACTGCGCCACCAGGGAAGCCCGGTTAGCATTTTTTAGGAGTAAAATATTTTTAAATTAAGATATGCACATTGGCTTTTTTTAGACATAAGGTTATTGTACACGTAATAAAGTACATACAGTATAGAGTACACCTAACGTTCATATGTACTGGGAAACCAAAAACTTCATGTGATTCCCTTTATTGTGGTACTCGCTTTACCGTGGTGGTCTGGAACCGAACCCACAATATCTCTGAGGTCTACCTGTATATGTGCACATATATGTGTATATATGTGCATAAACATTAAATATATACCCTACTTTTCTTTACTTAATATATTATCAGAGTTTTCTCATAGAATTCAACATTATTTTACATTATTTTTAATGACCCTGTAAATCCACTTGTGTGAATGCATCAGAATTTATGTAACCATTCTTCTAGCATGGGAGACTTGTGTTTTTTCAGGTTTTGCACTATTGCAGATAATGCTTCAGCAAGCATTTTGGTACATGGATACTTGCAACTCTGATTATTTCTTTAGGATATAGTCACAGGAATGGGACTACAGTATCCAAGGGTATAGAGTCTGTGACACAGTTTGATATCTATGGACAAAAGTACTCTCACCATTAGCACAGGAAAGTGCTCAACATAGCCTTACTTAACAATGAGTATTCTTTTTTTTCAAAGATTTTAGGTCATTTGATAAGTGAAAGATGACACCTTCTTGTGATTTAACTTATTGTTTCAATTAGTAGTGAAGTTGAACATTTTTTCCATCCGTTAACCATTTATATTGTTTCTTTTCTTTTCTTTTTTTTTTTAGCAGTACGCGGGCCTTTCACTGTTGTGGCCTCTCCCGTTGCGGAGCACAGGCTCCGGACGCGCAGGCTCAGCGGCCATGGCTCACGGGTCCAGCCGCTCCGCGGCACGTGGGATCTTCCCGGACCGGGGCCCGAACCCGTGTCCCCTGCATCGGCAGGCAGCCTCTCAACCACTGCGCCACCAGGGAAGCCCTATGTTGTTTCTTTTGTGAAGACATTGTTTACACTTTTTGCTCATTTTTCTGTTAAGGCATTAGTGGGTTTTTATTTGTTTCATTTTGGTTTGTTTTTATTCCCGTTTGTTTAGTAGATTTATGAGTATATTAAACTTCTGTCATATGTATTGCAAATAGTTTTCAATTTCTGGTTTGCCTTTTAATTTTGCTTATTATATCTTTGAAATACAGTCACTTGAAATTTTATGAGGTCAAACCTGATCAGTATTTTATTCCGTTTGTTCCTTTCCATAACTTTTACGTCTAGAAACTCTTTTCCTACCCTCGGAGTGTATCAATAGTCACCATTATAGTTTTCTAGCGCTTGTTAACGCTTTCACTTCGAAGTCTTCAATGAATTTGGGGTTTATTTTGCTGTACGACAAGAGGTAAGAAGAATGTTTCCCCAAATAATTGACCATTAAAAAAAATATTATGTGTCACACACTCCATCTCCTCCTCATTGATATGTGATTTAAAAAATAAATATAATAGGGGCTTCCTTGGTGGTGCAGTGGTTAAGAACCCACCTGCCAATGCAGGGACACGGGTTCGAACCCTGCTCTGGGAAGATCCCACATGCCGCGGAGCAACTAAGCCCGTGAGCCACAACTACTGAGCCTGTGCTCTAGAGCCCGCGAGCCACAACGACTGAGCCCGCGTGCCACAACTACTGAAGCCCACGTGCATAGAACCCGTGCTCCACAACAAGAGAAGCCACTGCAGTGAGAAGCCCGTGCACCACAACAAAGACCCAACGCAGCCAAAAATAAAATAAATTAAAAAAATAAGGATAATACACTAATATCTTAAATATTTGAGGGCCCATTTTATAACTATTTTTTCCTGTTCCAGTGATCTATGTATTTATTCTCATGTCATCACCACAGTGTTTTAATTAATGTCTTTAAATTGATTTTAATTAGGCAAACCCTCCTTCACTTTTCTTCTCTGCCAAAATTTCCTAACTATTCTCAACTGTCTATTTTCTCAGGTAAATGTTAAAATAATTTTGTCAAATGTTAAAGAATGGTATTGTATTTGAATTTCATACTCCTATGCCTTAATGGAAATACAGGCTTTCTCCATGAAATTTCTCTTCTCGGGTGCATTTCTTTTTTTTTCACTTTTTGTAATTTTATTCTTAAGGACCTGGTGAAAGCCTTTCGGGACTTATCTTTTAACCCTGACAACACTGATTCTAGGTGGACTCTCCTGAAGTTTTCAGTCCTCATCCATTTACAGGTAGATAGCGTTCTCTCTCAACACTAATGCCATTTCTCTTCTTTCATTTCTACTGATAGTGAATAGTTGAAAATTTCCGACTTCCAAAACAAAGTTTCCAAGGGCTGTTGGGTAACTGATTATAGTGCTGAGGTTTGGAGGTCTGTTCACGGTGGTGTGAATCAATCTCTTGTGAAAATTTCCCTCAAAAGCGCACGCAGAAGGGACCTATTTGGCCAGCTCCATGGCTCGCGTGGGAGACAGAAAGCAGAAGCCTGCACTGAATCCAAGAGCAGCCAACAGATTCTGTCCACATGTGACAGGTGGATGGTTGAATGGTGAGGACACTAAACAGTGTTTAATGAGGAAGCCCCAGAAGGTTTCTGAGGTCAGAGAGAGGCCACATGTTTTGGGATGCCACGGTGTGGTCAGCTGCTGAGTGTGGGCGATGGGATGCCTAACACCCTCCGCTCACCGATGAATTCCTGTTGTTATTCTTGTTTTGGTCCTTATTGGTCCTTATTTGATTCCTTATTTAAGAATGATCCCCAGGTATATGATTTTGAAAACAGAGAAATTCCAATGGTATAATTTTCTTTTTTAAATATTTTTCCTTATTAGTCATCCATTTTATACACATCAGTGTATCCATGTAAATTCCAATCTCCCAATTCATACCACCACCACCACCACCCCGCCGCTTTCCCCGCTTGGTTCGGGTGCATTTCTAATTCGAATCCAACACAGGGAGGCCCCTGAAAGTCGCTGGCAGATGACACAGGAACATTAGAGGCAAATTACAGCTCTCTCGGTGACTGATATGGAACAGAACCTATTTCCTTGTCAGAACCATTAGAAAGGGAAAAACATATCAGTGGATGCCTTGAAACCTACCAGGGAGGTAAGTGGGCAAATGTAAAAGGAGAAGCTCCACGTACATGTATGTTACAGAGAAGAAGTGGCCTTGATGTAAATACGATGCCCCGCCCCGTGTGTGCCTGCGTTTCCAAGGTAACCAGCGGGGCTCCCCACCTCAGGGTTGGGGGGCTCTGTCGGTGTGAACACAGACACCCCCCTTGTGCTTTGTCTCCTCCCCCATCCTGCGGGTTGATGTGTCGTCAAAGACGTGATTTCCTCTGCTGAGTCACGGTCAGAGCCCGGATCTTAAAAATAATGGATGGTGCTTGAGTTCATGAAACATGCTATCTTAACTCTCCCGTGAGGGAGTGAATTAATGATAAACGTAGAGCTAGAGTGCTTTATTCAGGCGTGAGAGCTTTAAGTTAAAATGACTGCAATGTAGACTGTCTTTCTTGTACAGAAAAAAGCAGTGTTTATAACTTCAAAAGCACTGCCTTGGAGTCTTACTGGTCTGGGAGGACTCAGATGCTGTGGCTTCCACAAGAGCCCTTGATTTCTCACTGGGTCACAATCCAGCGGGTGGGCGGGGGCAGGGGGTCTGCTCCATGAAGCCACTCAGGGATCCCAGCCCCTGTAGGCGCCCCACGCTCCTAAGGTTCTGGGAGTCCCCTCTTTTCAGCCGGCAGAGGGGGAGGTTTTCTTCGGCCAGGCCTGGAGGTAATGCGTCCAAGGGCCAGAATTTGGTTGCAGGATCACGTTAACCGCCAAGGAGATAACAACTGCCGTCTGGTTGTGTGCCCGGGAGGAAGAGCTTCACTGCGTGACACATTCATTCATCCATTCGTTCATTCACTCATGGACACGTGTTGAATAGCTGTGACGTGCCAGATGCTGTCTGCAGCTAAAAGGACGCAGCCCACAGGACTGCAGGGGAGTCTGCCTTCGGGGGACTGTACCCTCGTTTCTGAGTTCTCACCTAGTAGCCTTGTGACTTGAGCTGTTTGAGCCGCTGGGTGGGCGTGAACAGAGCTTGCAGTGCTGTTGTGAGGACTGCGGGACGCCACGCGCAAAGCCCCCATCACGCTTTCCATACATGGAGTAAATGACCTGCGATGTGTTGATCACATAATGTGTCTTCAAGATTTGTTGTGAAAGAAAGATTTGTGTTTCTCTTCCTGTGAAGTTACAGAATTCATACAATATACACTTTCCTCTCATATCTTAAAAGAGTGGATTTGTACTTCTATCAATACTTGCAATGTTTACAGATTAAAAGCCTGGATTTACTTTCTACCCAAACATTTATCCAAAACAGACAAACAAACAAAGCTCCTTAATCCTTCAACCAAAATAGTTTATGGGTTTTATTATGGCTCATTTGTACTATTCCTATGGAGGAAAGACAAGATTCATTTAAGCCCCGAGGAGTCAGTATGATTAGTGGGAGTGTTGGGGAAGGGCAGGTCACAGGTTTACCAAATAACCTAGAACTTGAGGGACAAAGGGCCGTCAGCCTCCCGCTGTAGTGCTCACATTGGCCACTAGATGGCAGCATCTCACAGGACTATGTGAACTCGCCCCCCAACGCCACCCCACCACCCCCTCCTCCCCGACTGGCTCCTTGGTCTTGGACTTGAAGCCCTGACTTCAAAATAAGGAAAGCTGAAAGGAGCAGTAAAAAATGTCAACATCTTTTTGTTCTTAATATTGTGAAAAGAAATAATCTCCAAACGCTCTCAAAGACTTCTCCTGTGACATTTTATATCCATGCTTTATACCTGGAGGCCAACAGGAATAATGCAGCTGCTGTATTTTACGAATGCTGTGTGTGTATACACGCACCTCGTGGAGGATTCTGAGTCACTTTCCAAGGCCCTCTGAGTCTGACCTCTGTTCTTGACTTCCATGCACACGTGGGAGCTGGTCTCCTCCAGGGCTGCTGATAGGAAGCCTCATTTTTTCCTAGAGACACAAAACAGAATGAGACAGTCATAAGGAGACATCCAGAGACTCTGAAAGCCACTGGGGAATTTCTGGCAGATTTTTTTTATCCTTGTGGTGATTGTAAAAGACTGTTCAGCCTGGAACGGAAGCCAGGGAATGTTTTCTTGCTGTTTAGTATCTGCGTGGGTTTTCCAGAGAACTGAGTATTGAGTGGGAATCCAGGAGACTGGGAAGGTGATGATGCCTGAGAAGAAAACTACCCTGATGATGACACAATCACAGAAGCTGTCATTTATCGAGACATCACTCTACGGTAGTCAGGCGCTGTCCTCAGGGCTTCGCGTCTATGGTTTCATTTACTCCTCATGTGAGCCACCTACAGAAGAAAGATACTCTTATTGTAAATTTACAGGTGAGGAAACAGGCAAAGGAAGGTAACTTGTTCCAGGCCTCACAGCTAGTGTAGATGCAGGACTTGAATATGGGTTTATCTGACTCCAAAGCCAATTAACAACAAACAAACCCTTGTTTGTCTTCTGTGTCACATCCGATTCCCCTGTTAAACGCTAGGCTTTGTCTGGACGTCCGCATCCCTATTAACTGCCTACCGCGCCCCTCCCCAATAAAACCGAATTTCTGTATTTACCCAAGAATCCAGCTAATGTTTTAAAAAATCTTGATCCACAGCCTGAAGGAAGAGAAACAATGAAATTGGGGGCGTCTTCCCCCCATGAGGTGGAGACCCTGGCCTGGGGTTAGACTCCACATCACGCGGTGTCAGGCCCAACCACTTAACCCTTCCAGGGCCTCCTGGTCCTCAGATGCCCAAGACCCAGCAGGACAGTGAACAGGTTGCTGGGTGATCAGGGCACCTCTCACCCCAACCTCGTCTCCGCCAGCCTCCTGACGTTTCCCTGCTGCAATGACACTGAGTTTGCCGTGTCCCCTCTGACCTTCATGGAAAGTCTCTGAGTTTGTAATGACCCATTTGTACTGTTGTTTGATTGTCTCCCTGAGGAGGCTGTGAGCCCCATCAGGGCGGCCCTGAGGTGTCTGTTTGGTCCATCACACCCAGAGGGCCCGAGTCCATGGCAGGTGGTCCAGCAGGACTGGGTAAACTGACAGGAAGCATTTATTTTTTTATTTCTATTTTTTTTGCGATACGCGGGCCTCTCACTGTTGTGGCCTCTCCCGTTACGGAGCACAGGCTCCGGACGCGCAGGCTCAGCGGCCATGGCTCATGGGCCCAGCCGCTCCGTGGCACGTGGGATCTTCCCGGACCAGGGCACAAACCCGTGTCCCCTGCATCGGCAGGCGGACTCTCAACCACTGTGCCACCAGAGAAGCCCCATGGAAGCATGTTTTCTGAATAAAAATGAAGTGACATGATTGAGGAAAGGCTTTCTCCCCTGACTTGTGCATTTTTTTATATGAAGTCATGTAATGCTAAAAATATTCGATCACATTTTTTTATTACTCATAGGAAATCAACATAATCAAGGATGTTTGAATCACTGAAATCAGGACGGTGGGGAAGCCAGGGCTGCTGTCCGAAGGGTGGCCGCCGAGCTGGGAAGTCGGGCCTTTGACCAGGTCAGCAAAGAGGGGTTTGGCCGACCGCTCTGCTTTTCCTCAGGTAGAATGATTTCCACAGAGCTTTCAGCATCTACTTTCTCCCCTACGTTCTCTGTTTAAACTTTTCCACTAAATCTCTGCTTTAATGAGAAGCAGCTTTTGGTGTTTCAGCAATAGTTCTGGGGCCTCTCTCACTGCTGTCAGGTTTGCGGGTTTTATTTTTGTGTGTGTAATTGGAAAATTCCCCCGTGAGCCTGGGGAAAAGCATCAATGTCACTACAAAAAGGGGCTCCGGGTCCCACCTATCGGATCGGGTGAGCTTTTGCGTGCGAAGCCCATTGGAGAGGTGAGGGTCAGGCTGGTAATTTCGCTGTTGCTCTGGTTGGACATTGGTCTTTGTTCTGGGGAAGATGAGGACGCAGGAGCAGCATGGCTTGTAAAACACGTTTACGACGCCCTTGGTGGCAGGGCCTGTTGGTGGCTGGGATTTGGGGGAACAGAAGCAGCTCTGGGCCGTGCCCGAGGGCCAACCCTGCAAGTCCCCACGGGGCCCCTCCGTGCAAATGCCACCTCTTGGATTTTTCTTCTTCCACATCTCCTTACCCCTACCCGCTCTGTGTCCTTTATCTTCCTTTCTTCTCCAAAGAAAAGAAGAAACCATCTCTAAGTGGATTCTTGCTCTCTCTTTTTTAACATGGATGAAGACAAAATTCTTTTTTTGAAAAATTAATTCATTTATTATTTTATTTTTGGCTGCGTTGGGTCTTCGTTGCTGTGCGCAGGCTTTCTCTAGCTGCGGCGAGCCGGGGCCACACTTTGTTGCGGTGCGCAGGCTTCTCATTGCAGTGGCTTCTCTTGTTGCGGAGCACGGGCTCTAGGAGCGTGGCTTCAGGAGTTGTGGCGCGTGGGCTCAGTAGTTGTGGCTTGCAGGCTCTAGAGCGCAGGCTCAGTAGGTGTGGCGCACGGGCTTAGTTGCTCCGCGGCATGTGGGATCTTCCTGGACCAGGGCTCGAACCCGTGTCCCCTGCATTGACAGGCAGATTCTTTTTTTTTTTTTTTTAAATAAATTTATTTATTTATTTTTGGCTGTGTTGGGTCTTCGTTTCTGTGAGAGGGCTTTCTCTAGTTGCGGCGAGCGGGAGCCACTCTTCATCGCAGTGCGTGGGCCTCTCACTGTCGTGGCCTCTCTTGTTGTGGAGCATAGGCTCCAGACGCGCAGGCTCAGTAGTTGTGGCTCATGGGCCTAGTTGCTCCGGGGCATGTGGGACCTTCCCAGACCAGGGCTCGAACCCATGTCCCCTGCATTGGCAGGCAGACTCTCAACCACTGCAGGTGGATTCTTAACCATTGCGCCACGAGGGAAGTCCAAGACAAAATTCTTTTACTAATTATTTTTAAATTTTAAATTTTATATGGCAATATAGTTGATTTACAATGTTGTGCTAGTTTCAGGCATACAGCAAAGTGATTCAGTTATACATATACATGTATCTATTCTTTTTCACATTCTTCTCTCATTTAGGTTATTACAGAATACTGAGCAGAGTTCCCTGTGCTCTACAGTAGGTCCTTGTTGGTTATCTGTTTTACATGTAGTTGTCTGTATATGTTAATCCCAAACTCTCAATTTATCTCTCCCCCCATCTTTCCCCTTTGGTAACCAAAAGTTTGTTTTCTATGTCTGTGAGTCTGTTTCTGTTTTGTAAATAAGTTCATTTGTATCAGTTTTTTTTTTTTTTAGATTCCACGTGTCAGTGAGATCACATGATATTTGTCTTTCTCTGGCTGGTTTACTGCACTCAGTAGGATAATCTCTAGGTCCATCCATGTTGCCGTGAGTCTCTCTTTTTTTGTCCACCATAAACACATCTCTCTTCTCCACGAGCCTCACTATTTATTTTGGAGAATTCTCCAAAGGAAATTCATTTCACGTTTTAGTGTTTCTGTTACCAAGGGCCGTGTGGGATGTGCAGAAGCCCTGTGCACTGATACATTAAATAAGCGAGAGAGATTCCCTTATGAAGCAAGGCAAGTGCTTCAGTTTCTGCCAGCAGCTTCCCCTCCTGCACATCCCTACTTCATGGTAAAGTGACCCTCTGTCGCCAGAGCACCTCCCCCCCCACCACCGGCGTTCCCTTAGGGAAACTGCCCTCCTGCCACTGGATGTGGGACTCACTTTATCACCCTCCAGTTCTCACGTCTCTGATTTCACCAAATCTTGGGGCTCGTATTTAATAGGCCCGTGTTTGCCTAAGTCCACGCCTATAAACCGTTCACTTGGGGACCTGAAGCTGACGGTTTTTATGACCCAAAGGGCAGTAAAAGCCGCCTCCACGTAGGGCAGCCGCAGGTTCTGTGACTGAGTTGTGAAAGCTCTTGTTAGAGCCATCCCTGTCCTGAGGTTCTGCACGCCTCCTGCAGCCTATAATTTCGCTAGGAAGAATGGGACTGAAAGACAAGCGGCCTCCACCCGAGATAACCCCAGCATCTCAAGTTCACCTGCAGTTCGAGAAGGAATCCTAGTTCGGGCATCCTGGGTGGGGCAGGAATGAAGGATGGGATGGATGTAATCAGTTCTACCCGAATGTGTCTTTTGCTGGACAATCCATTTATTAACAGCTCTGATGTGTTCCTGTCTTTGTTTCTTACTACGGTCTTCTAGAGCGAGGTTACCAAACCACGGCCTGTGGGCCATATTTGGCCTCACTGCTTGTTTTTGTCTGGCCCTCACACTGAGGATGGATTTACGTTTTTAAATGGTTGGAAAGAATCAAGAGGATAATATTTTGTGACGTGAAAATTGTGTGAAATTCACATTTTAATGTCCGCAGACAGAGTTTTATTGGAACAGGTCACACTTCCCCATCCACGTGGGTCCAGGCTCCACTGGGGCTGCCCTGGGGAGCTGGGTCATTGCCTGTGAAGCCTAAAATAGTCACTCACTGGCTCTTGGCAGAAAACATTTGCAGATCCCTGCTCTAGAAAAACAAAAGGATGCCTCTCTGTTCACAAGTAATTTCTGCAAGTCCCCAAGGCTTCAGGGTTCCTTCGTGTTCAGGAGAGCTGCTTCCATGGTCCCTTCTGAGCTGGTCTGGTCTAATTTCCCTCCAAGGGGCTTTCAAATTGGGTGATTCTTGAAGAATTCTGCTCAGTGAATATTTTTGCCTAAATGTTACCTTTTGATGGGCACACACTCTTCACTGGAGGAAGCTGTCATTCCGTGCTTCTCCTCCCTGGCTGTCCTTTGAATCACAGGGAGTTTTTATAAATCCCAACGGCCGGGTCTCACCCCAGGCCCATTGAATAGAACCTGTGAATGTGGGACCCAGGTGATTCTATTGTGAAAGTTCAGTTTATGAAGGGAGAACCTCCCTCTGCTATTTTGAAATTAAGGTTTTAGTTGCGATAGCCAATTCCACTGGGAACGTGATTCCTCTCAACACGTATTTGTTGAGTGCCCACAAAATGCTAATTGCTCTGGAATTTGTATGTCAAAAGAGACTGAATGTATATGTATAACTGATTCACTTTGTTATAAAGCAGAAACTAACACACCATTGTAAAGCAATTATACTCCAATAAGGATGTAAAAAAAAGCCATTACTAATAGTATAGCACATCAATATTAAAATATGATTTCAAAAAAAAATAAAAGAATGAAACAGCTCTCCGCTTTGTACGATTTCGCGAGAAGGCTCATCGACGCTGGACTGCAGGGCCCCCCTTTTCCCAAATAGACTAGCATCAAAATCGTCATTTCTGGGAATCAGTTAAATATGCAGGATGGAGTATGTAGATACATGGAAATCAAAAACTATTAACAAATAAAGTACTAGCTTTAGAGCCATCCCACGACCATGCTGGAAATGGCTACATTTCTACTAACATTTGGGCCGTTGGGGGGAAGGCGGAGGGGCATCAACTTTGTTTCTCTTTGGAAGCAGCAGCATGACAAGGTAGAGCTCACAGGCCCTCCCATGTACCAGCTACACAACCTTGACCATGTCCCTTAATTTATCTTGCATTAGTTTTCCTCCTCTGTGAAGTGGAGGTAATAGTAATACCTCTGCCGCAGGGTCGCTGGAGGGATTAGATGAGATCGCATACATAGCAGCTCTCCTACGACTGTGGAGTTCTATTCTGGTCCAAGCCTCTTCACTGGGGCTCATGCTGCCCTGAGACAGACAGAAGTAAACAAGGAAATACGAACGGAGGCCCAGGGTGGGAAGTGCTGTAGAGAAAAACTAGGCAGCATGGGGGGAGGAGTGCTTGCAGGGGGTGAAGACGTTTCAGATGGGATGCTCAGAAAAGACTCTCCAGGAGACCCGGTAACTCTTCGTTAGCATTACGGTATTGATAGGAAGTAATGAGCCACCTGCTATGACCACTGGGAAGGTCTGAGAGAAGAAAATGACCAATGTACCCAGACCTTTTTTTTTTTTTTTTTTTTTTTGCGGTACGCGGGCCTCTCACTGTTGTGGCCTCTCCCGTTGCGGAGCACAGGCTCCGGACGCGCAGGCTCAGCGGCCACGGCTCACGGGCCCAGCCGCTCCGTGGCATGTGGGATCCTCCCGGTCTGGGTCATGAACCCGTGTCTCCTGCATCGGCAGGCGGACTCTCAACCACTGCGCCACCAGGGAAGCCCCCGTACCCAGACCTTTGGTCTATTTCCTTCCTCGACTCCAAGATTGTCGAGCCACTAACATGGACAGGGTGGAACTCTGGAATATCTGCAGATGACTCGTGTCCTAATAAGAGAAACTGGGGTGGGTAAAATAACTCCTCACTTTTCCGAAGCTGCATGATGTGCCCTGGGTCAGCCTTCAACACAGACAGCAGCCTTCGTGGGTGACGCCAAAAGGCTAATTGCCTCTGAACCAACCTGCAGTCGATAAGATTAGAGGTCTCTTAAAACTTCTAGAAGATGGGTCAAGGGCATGAAAATTCATTGGATTGACTCATAAACATGCAGGAAAAAAATCTCATCTCCACTAGGGACCCGGGGAAGACAGATTAGACTAAGAAAATATTTTTTACCTATCAGATCAGGAAATTGGCTGATGGGAGTATGACCTGATGCCTCCTTTTTGGGGGGCAATTTGTCAGTATCTCTCAAACTTTAGCAGACATGGACATTTAAACCCAGAAATTCCACTTTGGGGAATCTATTCTCCAGAGATAATCACACACAAGTGTACAAGAATACATGTATAAAGGTATGGATTTATCATAAGAGTAAAAAATTAGATTTCTATAGACAACTTAAATATACATCACAGGCACTTGGTACACATGTGTTAAATGAGCAAATGAGTATGTGTATAAGCGGGATATGATAAGACACAAACAGGAGAAGAGGAATCCGTGGTGTGTGAAAAGTGCCCTGGGAACCACATTAATACAGAAACACACAGTTGCTCTGTCATGGAAAGGTCTGGAAAGCTGCTAACAGGACTGCACAAATCTATTGGGTCAACCACAGCACAGAGCACTTAATAATACATAACAAATAAATAGTAATAGATTTTCTTCATACGCTGCAGAGCGGGGTATCATGGGGGTGGGGAGGGGAGATTTTCCCCTTTCCTCTTATACTTTTCAGTATGCGTAGAAATGCTTCCAATTTTCACAGACTACTTAGGGAAGTCCTTACAATTAAACTAATTCAATATTGGTAAAAGCCTTTAGAAATACAAGCATTTTTTAACTGGACAAAAGTGTCATATTCCTCGTTAGCGAAGCAGCTCCCATTTCCTAACTATTGTAACTAATGGGACGTGGGAGACCTCTGCGTTGGTTACGTCATTCAAGCTTGCCAGATGGGGCAGTGGAAGCTTCTAGAAGCTGAGTAACTTTGCTGCATGTTGAAAGACTTGTCTGGTTTCAAAGACCATGAGCCCTGTTGTTTCAGGGCAGAGGAGGTCAGAGCCCTGTGAACACAGCCCACCAGACAGAGATGGGGACTCTGAGGCCACACCAGGGCACCCTCAGTCACCCAAGAACAATCCTGGAGACAAGGACATAGCAACAAACTTCTCCCTTCTCACATTTGGCCTGGGGTCAATCTAAGTGCAGTTGAAAATTAAGATACTGCTCTAGAAACTTTGGAATCGATTTGAATCCCTACCGGGCCAAAGTTCAGCCCCTGAGCCACAGTGACCAGACAGGCCCGTGAAGGCCAGTACTCATTTGCTGTAACACTGTTTTCTAGAAAATCGACCTTTATCTTCCTCAAGGTCCTGAGTATAAGATTCCGGGGAAATATCTGTAGAATCGAGTGGTAGGACTTGGTCGGTCACTCCAAGAAACCCACAGTTCCTCCTTTCAGATAATTTTCAGATAACTGGCACCTCGCAACCTAGGGGCCCCTTTGTGGTTCCAGCCTGGGTCAGAGAGCAAAGCCGGGGTCACAGGTGACATGTACCAGCCCTCAGAGGGGGCAGGTCTGTTGCCGCTGGGTGTTCTCTTTCCAGATTTTCCAGTTCTGCTTCTATTACATTGCCGTGTCTCTTACCCATGGAATCCAAGCCAAAACTCTACAGATGTCGGGACTCTCCATGGCCTGGCTGCAGACCAGCGTCCCAGCCTCCTGAGCCATCCAGCACTCGCTCTGACCGCCACCTGCTTTCTGCAAACACGCTGCAGGCTCTGCCCGGCAGGGGCTCTCCTTGACCTTGCCCTGCCCGGCGCCCAGTGCTGCTCACCCTGCCCCCGGTCCCCAGTTCATTTCCTTCAGAGCCGTCCCGTGGTCAGTACTGATTGAAAGAACGAGACTTCAGGGCCTGGTCTCGGTCACCTCTGTCCCCCTAGAGACTGGAAGAGGCCCCCGATAAACATTCATGGCATCTTTAATGAACACACTTGTTTCAGGCTGCTGCAAATTCTCTCTGGTTCCACAAGAAAGGGGAGTCAAAGATACTCAGATCAACACAGACATCAAACGTAATTGAGAACGAGGGAACTTTTCCCTCCTGTACGCACCTGTACAGCCCTCCCCCGCCCCGAGGTGTTAGCTCACCGGGCCCAGCAGTGCACTGACTGTAGTTCCTGTGGGCAGGTCTCTTTACACAGTCCTTACACACCAGCCTCCAAACTGTACTCCTCGTTCCCTTTCATGGAGCCACACACTATGTTTATTGAGCAGCTGTCACCCTCGCCCGCAGACTGCGACAATTTCTCCTTTCCCTGTAACGCTGGGCGTCACACAACGGGTTCACCCGAGTGCATTTCCTACTGACCCCTCTTACACACGTGTTCATCTTGTCTCAAGGAGACGGTCGAATTTAGGTGTGGGGAGGGCTTATGTTTTTCTTCTGTGACTCTCCTCTCGCTGCCCGGGACCCAGTACGGTGAGGATGCCAAATAAGCAACTGATGATTGAGCTACGGATGGACGGACATCTCGTGTACCGGTCGGTCACACCGTCAGCAGGAGAGCATGTTTGTTTCAACTTTCACTGAAGTCGTGGTTTGGCAATGCATCATTTGTTAGTGTATCAGACGAAGCCAGGGGGCACATTCCTCAAAGGTAGAACAGTCCTCAGCATTCCGGAGGAGGCTGGGTGGGTAAGATGGTCCCTGACCGCAAGGAGCTGTGGGAGACGAGAAAAAGGAAACGTTAACTAACCTTATATATAGGTATGTAAGCATATAAACAATAATATATACAAGCATATATATAATAATACATATATTAAGATAGCATATAATAAGATAATGGAAACTTGTGTCAGAAGGTATAATAAGGAGCTAGACTAGGTGCTGGCAAACTTTGTCTATAAAAGGCCAGACAATAAATGCATGAGGTTTTGCCAGCCACGTAGTCTCTGCTGCAAGCACTCAAGGCTGTGGCCGCCAGCAGGCAGCAGGTGGTACTTGGGCCCCCAGGAGGTAGTTGTCAACCCCTGATAGGGGACTTCAGTAAATGTCTTTGGATGATGGGAAGGCAGCCAGGTCCCTGTGGGCAGGAGGACAGCTCTGAGGGGGTAGGTGGGGCTGACCTGGGCTCGAAGGCATGGTCAGATCTGGATAGCACATGGCAGGAAGAGGGATCACTGGTGTCCGATGACTGTTATAAGCAACAATCTGCGCTGGATATTTGGGGGAAACGTTGAGAAGATATCTCGGCAGGAGAAGAACTTGCATTCAGGATGAGAGGGAGGGAGATGAAGACTGAAAGGCGGTGGGAACTTTGAGCTAATCCTGTGGCCTAGAGCTTCCGGAATGTTCCACTTACGCAGCAGAGAGGGATGGTCACCTGATCACCCGAAATGAGGCTGTTTCTATGAACTGTTTTATTGTAAAAATTAAGGCAATTTATCATTCTGCTCTATAAGGTTTATTTTAGTGAAAACAACAAATGTCACGAATTGCCTACTATTGCACGGAATTAATGTTGTAGGAAAATGTGCTCCACTCATCCAGCAGTTGTTTTGGTTAGTTTAAAATGATATTTTATCTTTATTTATGTTTTTCAATTTTTTTAATTGAAGTGTAGTTGATTTATAATATTGTGTTAGTTTTGGGTGTACAGCAAAGTGATTGTTATACATATACATATATCCATTCTTTCTCAGATTCTTTTCCCATTTGGTTATTACAAAATATTTTTTTTATACCATGCTTATGTATACATTTATTTATTTATTTTTGGCTGTGTTGGGTCTTCGTTGCTGCACGTGGGCTTTCTCTAGTTGCGGCGAGCGGGGGCTACTCTTCGTTGCGGTGCATGGGCTTCTCATTGCAGTGGCTTCTCTTGTTGCAGAGCACGGGGTCTAGGTGTGCGGGCTTCAGTAGTTGTGGCATATGAGCTTCAGTAATTGTAGCTCACGGGCTCTAGAGTCCAGGCTCAATAGTTATGGCACACGGGCTTAGCTGATCCGTGGCATGTGGAATCTTCCCGGACCAGGGATTGAACCCGTGTCCCCTGCATTGGCAGGAGGATTCTTAACCACTGCACCACCAGGGAAGTCTCTATTACAAAATATTGAGTAGAGTTCCCTGCGTTCCACAGTAGATCCTTGTTGTTTATCTATTTTATGTACAGTAGTATGTACATGTCAATCCCAATCTCCTAATTTATCCCCCCTCCCACCCCCTCCCCTTTGGTAACCATAAATTTGTTTTCTATGTCTGTGAGTCTCTTTCTGTTTTGGAAATAAGTTCATTTGTGTCTTTTTTTAAGATTCCACATATGAGTGATATCATATGATATTTATCCTTGTCTGACTTGCTTCACTTAGTATGTCAATCTCTAGGTCCATCCACGTTGCTGTAAATGGCATGATTTCTCTCTTTTTTAAGGCTGAGTAACAGTCCATTGTACATCCAGCTGTTTTGAGGATCTTGCCACACACCACGGTGGTCCTCTCACCGTAGTCTGAAAAGGATGGGGGTGGCCAAGGAGAAGGAGTGACTCCCGGAGGGCTGACCCTGGAGGGGGTGGCCTGGGTAAAGGTCAGTGTGATGTACCCCCATGGCTGGGTTACACACAGAGGGGTCAGGGTGTGGAGACCTGGGGACCGATTAGGAGGTGGTTTCCATGGACAGCTGTGACACAGCTGTGACATTGATGGGTGGGAAGTCCCGAGGGTCTGTACTGAAGGATGCGAAAGGCAGAAGGCAAATGCGTTCATGAGGCAAGGATGCCAGGGCTTGACGAAAAACAGTGGGCAAGTGAGGTGTGCACACATGCGATAATGCCACTTCCGATTAAGACAGAAGACTGGTTTTTGCATGGTAAGTTTAGAGATATCGTATTTTATTGGTTCTAAGACGCATGTGTCTTAACATTTTCACATCTGTGGATTCAGGATGCTTCAGACAGTTGGGGCACAACCCAAGTTAACTGTCAGGTTTTGATCTTTCTTAGAGGTGCACAGAATGGCGAGGTGTCTTACCGTGGCATCTTGGATTTGTTGAAATACAGTATTTGTAAGGTTTTAATGACAAATTATTAGCTAATAATCTCTCTGTTCAGGGCCATCAGTAAGACACTAAAAGCTGCTGGAAGGTGAAAGGTGAGATCAGAAGGGTTTTTCAGGCATCATTGGGTTTTTTTTGGTCCTTTTCTCAAACAAGGTCTGTTCCCATTGTCCTGTTAATATAAGGAGGAGACAGACCAAGACCTTTCCCAGCATTTTTCTTTCCTCCTGTAACTAACTGATCAATACAATAAAGGTTAGTGTGATCACTTACCTTTTCACTTGCTAGGCAGCAGAAATGACATTATATACCAAGTGTAACTAGGTCATTATGATTCTGAAATATGAAAGCTGGCTTTTTGCACCCAGACGACTGTCTAGTCAGGGTGGTTTCAGGGCTGCAGCCCGCCATGCAGATGTGTTCATTCAGAGACAGTGAGTTGTACCCCTGAAGTCAGAAACAGAATGAGATGATTTCACATTGTTTGTTATGATCGCATCTAAATGTGTCTTAATAAGGCGTCTCCAAGTAAACAGTGGGAACAGTACACGGAGCATTTAGAGGCAGTTAGAGGTCTTGATCCTTCTTAGAGAAGTTTCAGGATATGGGCAAAACATTTTGGAAGAGGGAACTCCCTGGAGGTCCAGTGGTTAGGGCTGCGGGCTTCGACTGAAAGGGGCATGGGTTCAATCCCTGATAGGGGAACTAAAATCCCACATGCCACGTGGACAAAAAAAATTTTTTTGAAGAAATTCTTGACAGTTGAGTTTCGTGCTGCTGAAACAGGACATTCCTGAAGGCACATCCAAACTCCATGCAGCCCTGAGGCTCCTCCACACAGAACCAGCGGGTGTCTTTTTCTGAGAGATGTTGCGAGACCCATAAACCCACTCCCATTAACATGGGATCACAGAAGTGTATTTCCCATGGGAGAAAGCTAAGTTTTAAATAGACCTTTTTTGACTTCTAAATACAGACTAAGAAGCTTCCCTTTATTTTTAAATGTAAAACGCAGATTCCTGAAAGCGACATGACTGAGGGGCTTTGGTCTTAAATGTGTGCTATTTATTTATTTTGCCATCATCTGGCATGTCAGCGGGGCCCCGTAATGCCCCGTGTCACAGAAAAGCAAACACAGTCACGGTACACTCACGACCAGGCTGAGACCAGACAGCTGACTGGCTACAATTCTATGCCCCCTTTGCTATAAAAAACATGACCCTAAATCTTAACCAGTTTGGAATAAAAGGCCCCACAATTATGATATAGTAACAAAGTTCATGTTGTATACAATGTGATTGTTTCAATACTCTGCCCATCCATTTTCATTTTACCTGCTATTTATACGTGGCAGTAAAAAGTCAAGTGGAAAATCCACTCTTTGGTATGTTAGGTGCACTATTCATTTACCCGGCATGTTTGCAGGATAAAACTAAATGCAGGGGGCTTCCCTGGTGGCGCAGTGGTTGAGAGTCTGCCTGCCGATGCAGGGGACACGGGTTCGTGCCCCGGTCTGGGAAGATCCCACATGCCGCGGAGCGCCTGGACCCATGAGCCATGGCCGTTGAGCCTGCGCGTCCGGAGCCTGTGCTCCGCGACGGGAGAGGCCACAACAGTGAGAGGCCCACATACCGCAAAAAAAAAAAAAAAAAAAAAAACTAAATGCAGTGGAACCCTCTTTTATAATCCTGGTGTTTGAAGTTAGAACTACACTCGCCTGGCGGTGTAATTGTAATCACAGACCTTTTCCATATGTATTTGTGTTTCCCAAAGGCTTGGGTAATGATCTACCTCTAAATATTCGATCAATCATCCCCGATACCCCCTGATTTTCAGCTAGATGGGTCTTTACCAGATATTAGATACTCAACAAGTACCAACCATTTGGAGCAGAAACAAACCTTCTGTTTGGGCTGTTACTTATCCAAACGGTCCAGTAGAGATTTTTAGTGAAAGCGGTGAAACATGCCCACTATATTAGGCAAAACAGCACTAGTAAAAGTGGGTCTGTGTGGCTCGTGTGCCCGGCAGACAGCAACCGTCACAAGAGGTCTATGTGCTCTTCTGTCCTTCCTGAGAGGTCTGCAGGGTTATTTTTTGGAGGCTAGATAGAGAAACGCCTACCGCTGTATCATTTCCTTCAGAGCCAGCAGCTTTTATTCTTTTCGGCAAGTGTTTAGAGGAAAGTGTTGATGCTTATTAATCTGTTTCTCGTCTTACAAACGTGCGTCGGCGTGATTGGTGGCAAAACCGCGTATCTGACGGGTCTCAATGTAATCTACATGGCAGGACGAGATTGTTACACTGAACAGATCTGTTTGGAGTTGTTATTCTTTGTAATTACCTTCATTAAGTGAAAGCATGTGTCAATCAACTTTGAACTTTAAACATACCAGGAATTTGCAAGAAAAATGCATTTCTATTTCCTAGAGGCACATGTGTGCTTGAAGATGAGCATGTATGTAATAGGTACAGAGACGCTGTATTAGAAACATGTTTCTGTCATTTTCTGAATATATCATTTCACCCTGGTTTGCACTTGATAACTTTATAAATAAAGTGCATGACAGCTCCAGAGAATTATGTCTACAGAGTAGGTTTAATAGATCACTAATTCATGCACTAGTGTGAACGAATCGTTTTACAATAAAGAACACTGCTTCCTGAATTTCTGCAATGAAACAATGCATTCACATTAATTTTAACAACCACTGATCCCTAGGGATGTAAATTTGGAAACACACTCACTCTGCTGCAGTCATATTGGAAGGGGACCCTGTGCTATAACTTTCTGGGTTGGATCGGACCTCCCTTGGGCCAGGACTCTGTGGCCAAAGTAGGGAACATGCCACGAAAGTGTCCTCAACTTTAGCAGGTGGATGGCTGACAGTCTATGTCCTTTGTCGCCTGTGACAGGCGCCCCCCGACAGCCCCGCACTTACCGCCCACCCGCCCTGCCACGTGCTCAGCCCCCGGGGATAACGGGATCGATGAGGTGCCCCAAAGATGGTCCAGGAAGCAAAGAGGGGAAAGCGGCAGAACTGGTCCGACGCCAGCGTCCAGCCTGCGGCGGGCAGGTTCCTTGTCTGCTTGGTGAGTAGCCAGTTACCTCCAGCAGGGGGTGGTCAGGGATAGAGAGAGAGGATGGAGGTGCGGGGGTGGGGGGGTGGCGGGGGAGGGGAGTGTGTGTAGGGGGACCGAGCGAGCCCTCCGCAGCAACCTTCCTCCAGAGGCTGGGAGCCCCGACCCAGGTCCTCAGCCGGTGCGGGGGCTTCGGGGACCCTCCCTCCCTACAGGAGCCGGAGGGACCGCGGGGTGGCCGCCCCCGACCCCTCAGCCCTCGCCCCCCAGCCCTCCTGTGCCCCGGGTGCTAGCGCCACCTGAGCCCGTCCCCGCCGTCCCTCCTGCCCCTCCCCCACCTCTGGGCCGGGCCCCTCCACCCGCCCGACCTTTGCCCTGCGGTTCCCCGCTCCAGTCTTGGTCAAAGCACCTCCTCGGACCCGCTCTGTGCTTCCAGAAGCCGCAGCCCCAGCGTGCGCCCGGCGGGACCCCTCCCTTCACGGCAGCCTGGGGGACCCTGTAGCCCGGGCATCGCGGATGCTTCATGCTGCGTCTGGGGTCCGGCTCACCTGAGCAGGTGGGCTCTGTTCGTCCTGCCACTCACATCGTACGTGGTCCCAGTTCCTGGAGCGACGCCGGGAACACGGTCTAGTAAACACTTTTTGAATAAAGGAGCATTTCCAAATCCCCAGACTGAGCACGAGGGGGTCAGCTTTGTCAGACCGGCCTTCATTGAGGCTTTGCTATTTCTGACGGGGACCCCGAGGTGAGAGCCGAGGACACACGGGAGCAAGGCGGCCCAGCCTGGTCCGGTATGGCGGGTGGTGATGGGCCCCCGAGGGTAAGGCCTCATCCACCATCTCTGGAAGGAGACCCGGCGGTGACCTCCTGGTGGGCGCCCCGGAGGTGGTGACCATCTGACCTGCCTCTTCTTCACGACACGACCTTGCGCGGTGCTCAGAGGAGGCGCTCGTCCCTCAAATCTCTCAGAAGGGCTCTGGGAGGGGACCTGGCCAAAAAGAATCCTTTTCGACGCTGCTCGGGGTGGGGGACCCTCAGTTCTAGGAGGACCTGTGGGCAGGTGAACTGAAGGAGATCAGAAGCTTCTGGAGAAATTTCAGGAAACTTGACACTGGGGAGCGAACTTGAAAAGCATCTGGGGGGCTGGGGGGGTGAGTGTGGGGACATTTAGTGGGAGAGAGCTTACAAAGCTGTGGGGGTTCCTCTTTAAACCCCATCTTTAAAGGGTCTTTAAAACCCAAACCCCTGGTCTCCTCCATGGGAAGGACTAAAACTCCCACTAGTACCTGGATGTGGATGCATGAAAACTAGTGAGACGAGTACAGAAAGCTACTCACTGTTGAAAAGGAAGTTGTGCCATTAGAGTAAATGGGAAAAGCGGAAGATGGGGAAGAGTTTATTAGATGCCCATCCAGTGCGTGCAAAGGTCCTGACCTTCCCGTGATTAAGGAAAACGTTTTTGGAGGTGATGGGTCGTGTATCTCTGTGTTATATGCCGACTGCCCTGACTATAATGTTCCAGGTAACACTTTCTTAGGGTCCTCACAATTTTTAAAAAATATGCTCAATTTCAGCATTTGTCATTGTCTGTTGTTGAAGTACACATTTTATTTTATTTTATTTTATTATTTTTTTTTGCAGTACGCGGGCCTCTCACTGTCGTGGCCTCTCCCGTTGCGGAGCACAGGCTTCGGACGCGCAGGCTCAGCGACCATGGCTCACGGGCCCAGCCGCTCCGTGGCATGTGGGATCTTCCCGGACTGGGGCACAAACCCGTGTCCCCTGCATCGGCAGGCGGGCTCTCAACCACTGCGCCACCAGGGAAGCCCTATTTTATTTTTAATAGCGTTATTTAGATATAATTCACATACACATAATTCACTGATTTAAACTGAACAATTCAGTGGTTTTTAGTGTATTTGCAGAGTTGTGCAACCATTACCACGGTCAGATTCAGAACATATTTTTCACCCCGGAAGCACTGTACCCACAGGTAGTCACTTTCCACTCCTCCCTGCCCCTGGCAATCTCTAATCTCCTTTCTGTCTCCAGATTTTCCTATTCTGGACATTTCATGTAAGTGGGATTCTACAACATGTGGGCTTTTGTGACTGATTTCTTTCACTTTGCAGATGTCTTCAAGGCTTATCCAAGTTGTAGCATGAATCAGTAGTTCACTCTTTTTTAGGGATGAATCCTATTCCACCATATGGTTATACCACATTTTGTTTATCCATTCATCAGTTGATGGACATTTGGATTATGAATATTGCTGCTGTGCACATTGGTGTCCAAGTTTCTGTGCAAATATATGTTTTTCTTTCTCTTAGGTATATATTTAGAAGTGGAATCAATGGACCCTATGACGGCACCATGTTTAAACCTTTAAAGAATTGCCAGACTGTTTTTCATAGTAGTGAAGCACACATGTCTGTAGCAAAGCAAAACATGGTACCAATGTTACGGCCTTCCAGCAAGTTGTACGTTTCATCCAGACCTTCTCCTCGGAGCTCAGCTCTGCAGCCTGAAGGCTCCAGGGTGGCTGGCTACCCAGCCGCCTGAGGTGAGTGTCCAGTAGGCCCGTGGAAGAGAGTGGAGTGGGTGACCAGGGTAAGGAGAAAAGTACAGGAAGAGGAAGGAAGAAAGAAGACAGGGCGCTAAGGCAGGGGGAAGAGAGGGTTGACCTGCCTTTTGGAGGCTGCTCACTGCTAAGCCTAAAATTGATGAATATATTTGTATTTTAAGTTTTCTGAGTAATTCTCACAAGTGATTAATTAAGAGGGGCATGTGTCTGGGCTCCCCAGGGAAGGCTCAACATCGATCGTGTCATGAGCTGCAGCCTGCTTGTGGGATGACTCACATCCTGGGGGGAAGGACATGTAGCAGAGTGACTCACCTCACCTCTGGCTGAGCTTCTCCTCCCGGCCACACGCGAGAATCACTGGGAAGCTTTTAAATACCACCGATGCCAGGGCCTCACGCCAGGACCCTGATGGACACGGTCTGGGCTGGGGCCTGGGTACAGGTGTATATTAAAGGCTCTACAGGGACTTTTTATGCAGCCAGGGCTGGGAACTACCAATGTAGAGCCACAGTTTTTTTGTTTGTTTGTTTGTTTGTTTGTTTGCGGTACGCGGGCCTCTCACTGCCGTGGCCTCCCCCGTTGCGGAGCACAGGCTCCGGACGCGCAGGCTCAGCGGCCATGGCTTACGGGCCCAGCCGCTCCGCGGCATGTGGGATCCTCCCGGACCAGGGCACGAACCCGTGTCCCCTACATCTGCAGGCGGACTCTCAACCACTGCGCCACCAGGGAAGCCCGAGCCACAGTTTTTATATTTCAACCTACATTCTCAAGACAAACCATGGTGGTGATCTTTGGATGCCCTGTAGAACTTTTCCAGAAGTGCTTCTGAGCCCCAATTATTGCTCCTTTTAACGGGTGCTAGAGAATAAGGGATTTTGGCTGCGGTATTACTTTGCCTGCTAGTGTCTCTCTTGGCCAGAGGTCGTTCTATTTTGGGGTCCTGGAGCACATCTGTTGGGACCCATGAGAATCGCGCGGTGGAAGGGGAGGGTACCAGGTGGGGCTGGACCAGGTACGTCTGAAAGCAGCATGGTCTCTCAGAGAATCTGGAACCCAGAGTGAGTTCCCTGCCTCCAGTTTGGGAGAGATGCTCTTCCCACTCTCCTTCATATGGATTCCTGGGCACCTTCGAAGTGCCTCGTAAGAACCAGAGGCCTGATGCTCTGAGCTCTGCACCTCGGTCTCCACGAGCCTCAGGGGCCTTCCTGGGACCACCCTGACCCAGGTCTGCATCGTCTCCAGCCTGGCCTCGGAAGCTGTCTACTTGCTTCTCCTCTTAGCCTTTCACAACCTGCCCTCCTCACAGCTAGAGGGATCACTAAACAACAACGACAAAAAACCCCCAAACCAAAAAACAAACAAAAAAATATGCCAACATTCCCTTCCTCAAAGTTTCCAAGTGGCTTCTCATCAGACTCAGAATTAAAGTCCAGCCCCTCAAGCTCTCCAAGGCCTCACCCGTACCCACCTGTCCGTCCTCACCCTGCTCCTCTCCCTCCAGCCCTGGAGCCTCGGCTTCTCTCTTCCTCTGGGCCCTGCACCTGCCATTCCCTCTGCTTGGTCCAGCCTTTCCCCAGATGATCAGTGGGTGTTTTTCTGCATCCCCCATGAGATGACCAGCCTCTGTCACGCCGGGACCCTGGGCCGGCCATTGGTACATCCCCACCGCACCCAGTAAGGTCAGCTGTGTGGAGGAGGTCCTCAGTTAGACACTCAAGGCTGGGAAGGGACAAAAATATAAAGAAAGTGACACGCTGGGAGGTCTGTGCCCCAAGTTCTCTGGAACAGGTAACTCAAAAGAGACAGATCAGCACATGCAAGTCTGCACTGGTTGCCTCGCTGTCCAGAGAGCGGCAGGGATTTTACGCTGGTGCAAGCAGGTCCTGTCAAAGAAGTAATTTTCTCTGCAGGACACAGGCTCAGCAGTAAATTCCCAGGCTTCTACAAGAAGATGAAAAGTGCAGATCGTATGGAAAGTTCTAATCGCACACGGGCAGCTCCAATCTCTGTCCATTAATGGTGTGGGTCCACAATTGGACCGTAATTTCTCTCTGTCTGTGTGTCTCTTTCCTCTCAGCTCGGGGACATGCTTCATGGCAGGTCTACACGGCATGAAGTAAACTGGCTGTCATGCAGACAGACATGTTTGGACATAACACAGGCTTTGTCTCCCATTTTCATATCTTTAAATTAGATATTTTCATATTTTACATGAGGTATATTTATATCTACTTCTAGATAATCTGAAAATATATGGACTCAAGAAAAAGTCACCCATAGTACTACCACTCAGAGAAAAGTCAGTATTTTTTATCTTCCTGTGTGGGAATACCTTGAAATTTTAAAACTTTTGCTCATGGTTATGAAAGCCATACATCTTCATCATAGAAATTTTGGAAAAAGAAGAAAACTGTAAAGAAGCAGAGAGAGAAATAGGTCATAATATAGAAAGATTTGTATAGAAAGAGTATTTCACTACGACATACATGGGAAACGAAAGTGTCAGGCTGGTTGAAAAACCCCAAAGGAAAAAAAACAAGATAGGCACGTCCCCCTAGGGGAGTTCCCTGGTGGCTTAGTGGCTAGGATTCTGGGCTTTCACTGCTGTGGCCCGTGTTCAATCCCTGGTTGGGGAACTGAGATCCCACAAGCTGGAGAAAAAAGGGGGGCCTGAAAGGAGCACATTGCAGCCTCTTGGCATCGGCTGCTGGAAACGCCAGGGTAACTCCTGACCAGGAGGGTGACCGTGGGAGGCTCAGAGTCACCACAAGAGATGGGGAGAAGGGTGAAGGGCAGCAGTGTGTGTGCGTGCGTGTGCATGTGCGTGCACATGTGCGTGTCTGTGTTTGCGGAGTGGATGGGGAAGGAGAGGGGGCCTTCTTCCACAAACACTCAGAGGGGAGAACGCCAAGGGGAGGGAGAAGGGAGTGAGGGGCCGTGGAGCCTACAGAGGTGCCCCTGCAGGGTCCTGGGGGACCAGAGTCTGCCCCTCGGGAGGTCTTGCAGGCACTGAGGTCCTACATCAGCCCCTCACGTGCAGGGTGGCCTTCTCTGTGGCCTGGCGGGACCATCTCGGCCATAAGTCACAGCTCCTTTGCACCGACTGGGACACCGTCCACCCAAGGAGACCCAGGCAGGGTAACGCAAGGGCCGTGGGGAGGGGGTGGGTCCCCCCGACTTGGCTCTTTTGGTCTCGTGGGAAGCACACTGCTGGGAGCTCACCAGCATCCCGGTGTGAGCCCGGCTTCACACTGGCCGGCCTTAAGTTTATTCTTACCTTGTTTTTTTGTTTATTTGTTTGTTTTAAAGAGAAATCAATGCTTGCCCTGCTCACCTCTCAGGAGTATTAGGGGCATAAAATGCAGTGGTGAACACAAAGGACTTACAGTAAGATTCCATGGCCGATCCCCACACACCCTTCAGATCTGCGGGTATAGCACTCCCTCCAGGAGACCCCCAGTCTGGGTGAGCCGGGGTGCCCCCAGTCTGAGCTCCCGTGGCGGTTGACTGGCGGTCAGTGGACGCTTCTGGCTGAGCTGGTGGCCGGGGCTGGTTGGTCACTGCACCCCTCCACTTCCCAGCCCCTGGCACGGCTCCTGGCACTGCTGGGGGTTCGATCAGTCTCACCTTTTGGCTGAACCGGCGAGCGTCGCTATTGAGTCCTTGCAGAACGTAAGGCAACAGTTTCGCGTTTGCCTTTTATGTAAGGAAACCAGAGCTTGAGAGAGAAAGAACAGAAGGAAGAAAACCCGGGAGACACGGGCTGCTTGAGGCAGGTTTGCGCCACGGACTTGCCAATTTCGTCTGAAAGCTGCCCCACGAGGTATCACTGGGTGTGGATTTTGTGTCCACGGAAGAAATCTATTTCAAAAAATCTATTAAAATCGATTAAAACTTCATAACTGCTTCCCTCCCCCAGGACACCTCCTTGAGGTCAGAGAAGGAAGGCTGGGTGGGGCGGGGCATGGGGTGTGCAAAGGCCTGGATTCCAGGCCAGCCTCGGCCCCGCCAGCGCGGCGCTGGGTACACAGCTCGCGGCCCTGCAGAAGCAGTTGACCGGAAACCCAAAAACCCGCGGAGCCTGCAACACAGGCTTAGGCAGCGCCCAGAGCGATGGTGAAGATTAGGCAGCCAAAGCTCTTCCATCACAATGGCTGGCAAGAATAAAGACGTTGAAATCAAAGATGTGAAATGGCAGGACCTGTGCCGTGTGCGTGGCTGAGTCTGCGTGGTCAGTGTCTGCGCGCGGGGGCTGGGGCGGGGGCCGAGGGGGCACACACCACCGCTACATGGAGCTGGTTACACCTGTGAGTCATGCTAATGATAAACAGAACCACAGAAAGTGTGTGTGTGTGTGTGTGTGTGTGTGTGGAGAAGCCGAGTGGAGGGCTGGTAAGGGAAAAGCCATTTATCGACTCATAGGTGAATTTTCCTTTGCTATTTTTGGTAATTTTCTTAAACTGCAATATACTTCCCACTGCAACATATTTGTATTATGCTTGGCTGATGGCTGCCACCATTTCCCATGGACTCACAGTTGTTCCTAGGCCCAGGACAGTCTGTATTAAAATTGTAAAATTATCTCTAAGCACATTACGTTATTATGTTGCTGAACTCTTGGCCTTATTTCATTTTCAAAGGATCTAATGAAGTACCTAATATGTTTCACTATTACACTGATACTGTATTTAATGCGGACCTCGTGTGTATTAAAAGCACAGAATATTAAATATCTCCAACTTTAGCATTAATGGCCCTGTGTTCTAAAATGGGGAGCATGCTTCTTGAATCTCATAAAGAATGTTTTCGGGAAAGAAACAAACTAAGATTTGGATGGGTGAAAAAAAGTAGTTTGTATTTTCTTTTATAAAAATGTTTTTCATGAAAAGACATTTTTGTTCCAATGCAGTTATTGCAAGATGAACTTGTAATGTTCTTACTGCAGGTCCACCTCCCTACTTTACCACTGTTTATTTAGTAGCAAAACGTATCCTCCTCAACTGAGGGCAGGATGTTTCAGATCCAGGCGCTGGTTATCTAACCATCAAAAGGACGGTTGATTTTTCTTACTACGTGGTCCTTAAAAATCAGTGCATATTTTGAGAATGAGAGTGATCCATCAGGCATAGCGTCTTCACTATTACTCTAAAAACTTTAAAAAAATGTTCCAAATGAAGAAACATGTCGTAGACTCATTTCATCTGAGCACAAAAGAAAAAAAAAGCCTATTCTCTTATAACAATGTTTAAAATTTATGTAGAAACAAGCTTTGTCCTTTGTTTGAAGAAAACAATAGCACAGCGCCTGTGTGTGTGAGGATGATTTATCTCTTGCTAAACCACCCTAACTGTTGATGACAGAGAAAAGACAGGTATCATTAACCTTAGGTGTTGACAATTTAGAATTCACGGGAATGAGTTTGAGAAATGCTAGCTGGGTCCCACTCCTGAGTTTGTGGTGAGCAGATGAATCCTTTGAACCATCACCATAGATTCCTTATGTGACCAGAAGAGAGTTGCCTGGAATTTTCATAGAGGGGGTTTGGTTTCATGTCCCTTCTCTCTGAAGTTGAAGTAAAAATTGTTTTTAGGAAAAATGGATCTATATTCCAATTAAAGTATTTTACAAGGTCCTAGAATCAAGTTTATTTGTAAATCCATAATTTACTGAACCGTTTTACCTTCCTTGTAAGTGATTCCTATAAATTAGTGATGGATTCCTGATTAATTTATTTTTGCTGCTCTTCCTGTATTTTAAAAGCTTTCATTGCTCAAGATCACCCTCTTCATAAGTACCTTCAATAGATTTCAGCACAGAATGACAGCTCAAGCTCTTTTCTCCTTTACAGGGTGTTATATAATCAGGCATTCTAAAGCAAATAAGAATTCGGTGACCCCAAAAATGTATCAGATTAAAACCTACCAATAAAAAATGACGTGGTACCAGAGAAAATACTCTGCAGCTGTTCTTTGCTTTAGATACACAGAACAACACCACGGACTTGGGGTAAGATCCGGTCTCAGCGTGGCATGCATTAATTCACTTAAAAAAATCTTTTACATATGTTTATCTTCTTAGGAGCATACTGCTGTACTACATTAGATCTACTTAAAATCTATTGAGAGTATTGATTTTTTTTTTTTTAAGAAAAATCTACACAGTGAGATGGTCTCTCTCCTCTTACAAAGGCCATTAGAGAAAAACAGAATTGTGTTGACATAAAGGAGAACACTTCCTAATGTACATGACATACCGCCGTGGTTCAGAAAACTCAACTCTCTTTCAAATCTAATTATCTGATTTTGTCAAGCTTGAATGCCAGTGCTAGTCCCAGTCTGCAATGTGATCACACCACTATCGACATAAACTCCCCTAGTTAGTAACCAGATGTGGCTAAAAAAAGACTAATCCAAACAGAACTCTCTTGATATTTCACCAATGTGGTAATATTATAATCTAGTAACGACATGAACCGCTTAAATTTCATTTGGGCAGTTTTTTTAAAGATAATTTTCAATTGCTATGAGACTGGAGTTTCACAGTGTATGATTTAGCTGCAATAGTTTAGTAGAACTCGGTAGATAAATCAAACACCCTGAATTCCCTTAATAGCCATTATGATTTTGACATCTTCTTATTTTAAAGAAATTGCTAAAAATCTGACAAAACGAGTGTGGATAGCTATAACTGAACTTGACAATGTCTATATGGGGGAAGAGGGGAAATCACTATATTTAGAAACCAGTGTCCCCCCCGCCCCCCAACACACACATATTCATGTGAAGTGTGTGCATTCCGGGAGCTGGAACATCTGTTTCTCGCTTTTGTTCCTCTTCGCTGCGTTTCAATTGGATTTCCTCGCACAGGTCCCAGGCCTGTCACTGCGGCCAGGCTCTGTTAACCATCGCCACCGGTCCCGCATTAAGGAGGGGGTTCAGGGCTAAGCTAATAACTTGCCTGCCTTTCTGACTGATCACAGCGATGCTTTCCGCAGCCACTTGTCATCGGCTTCTCGGGGAGGGAGCTCTTCTTTGTCTGCACCTCTGGGGGAACCGGTCTTGTCCCCACTGTTCCCGGAGCCCCATGTGAGAAGACAGAGCCCATTGTTGCTTCTGTGGGGTGCCTGTGTCCCCCCACCCTGTCTAGTCAAAGGAACCAAGGGTCACACACAAACTCGCCACGTTCTCTCCGAAAGAACTCCTGGTATCACCTGTGCGTGACGATTCCTTTCTTGCTTCCCCCACAGGATCTATCCCTGAATACACTTTTAAAGGAAGCTACGTGACTTTTAAAGTGAACCAGGACTTGAGTGTTCTGAATCGTGGTTATGATTTGGCATGAAAATCACAAGCGGAAAAGATTTGTCGTTCACGGGGTAGCAGGCGGGGAGCCCACATCCCAGGAAGCGGGCTGGGGCTGGGGTTGGAAGGAGACGACAATTGTAAAGATGCTCATAAAGGCCTTTACACGATTCGGCGGCTTCTACTTTACACGTGTTCCAGGCTGACCATATAAGAGGGGACGTCCAAATTCAAGGGTAGATGAAAAGCACTTAGGAGGTTTCTAACTGGCCAGGGGGACGTGTTGAATTTGCTTCCCATTTCTACTGTCTAGTTGGCTGCTGAGACAGCAAAGAAATTTGGGTTTCACCTGGCCCTGGTCCCTGGCGTTGACACCATCCTGGTGTGACTTCTGCAGCTCAGCATTGATAGAAATGAGCTCCCTTTGCCAAACCCTGCACTGGCTTTGAACCTCGAGTGTCCTCTCCCTGGGGTAGGCGTCTCACAGGGAATTCTCTCTGTGGCCAAACCTGGCCCTGGTCTCCTGTGTGGATCTATTGCAAGATGGAAAACAGATCCTGGGTAAGGAATCACCCCAGAGTGATCAGGTGCAGTTACTGTAGCATCAGAAATGGGATCAGGGTGCACGGCTTCTCTGACACACCTGTTGGTCCCTTTTTGGGGAGGGGACGGAGGGGGGGAGACAGATATTATCCAGATTTCTGACCGCTGAAGCCATGAGTAAACCTACCCCTGGATCTTACTAAATTTGATAATAACGGACCTTTTGTTCTGATTTTACCCATCCCCTTTGCATACCCATTTTATGAGGACTTCCAAAAAAGAATTCAACTTTAGGAATTCTAGTTGTGAAAATCTGCTCATTAGCTTGGTTGTTAGAAGCACAGAATTACATTGTTAAAGTGGTTTGAACTTTAAAGAGAAAATAAATTGATGACATAAAGAATCAGTGGAGGGGCTTCCCTGGTGGCGCAGTGGTTAAGAATCCACCTGCTGATGCAGGGGACACGGGTTCGAGCCCTGGTCCGGGAAGATCCCACATGCCGCGGAGCGGCTGAGCCCATGAGCCACAACTACTGAGCCTGCGCTCTAGAGCCCATGAACCACAACTACTGAAACCCGCCCGCCCAGAACCCATGCTCCACAGCAAGCAAAGCCCGTGCACCGCAATGAAGAGTCGCCCCTGCTCACCACAACTAGAGAAAGCCCGTGTGTGGCAATGAAGACCCAATGCACACACACACACACACACACACACAAAATCAGTGGAAAATTCTAGCATTTGGGGGTGAGCCTGTGATTTCCCTTTTGCCCTTGCTCGTAAAAGCAAACAAACAAAGCACCCAGCAGCTAATGACACCAGCGCTTATGCAGAAGATGCTGGCTAATTCCTGCCAAATGTTTACTAGGCAACCAGGCTTATACTGAGTGCCTCACTGCATTATTTCCCTGAAGTCTCACAAGAAGCTCACGAGGTCTCTGTTGCCTTTATGTTCACTGAGCTAAAACAGTGCAATGCACCTTCTCCTGCTGAAGAAAAATCTGAGAAACGCTTGGTCCCTCCCCCGGCAGCCCTCACTCCACCCGTGTGCCCTCGGGGGCCGAGGGGAACTTCGGTCCGACAGGTATAGGGTGAACCTGAGAGCAGCCTTGGAGAAGAGGACGTAAGTGGAAAATCACCTGGAACTGTGGTTTCTTTGCAGAAGAAACGAAAAAATCAGGAGAGAGGAAGAGGGCAGCAGAGAGCGGTGATGGGAAAGGAAGACCAAATGGGCAACAACTGTGACTGGGAATTTACCAACTTCAAAACGATTAAGCAGGATGTCTTGTGACGTCACTCTGACCTATCACCCTCTATATCACAGTGACTTTCTCCCTTTCATTTTGGGACAGGTGCATTTATATATAATAATAATGAAAGAATCCCCCTAAGAACAGTAACATGTAAACACCATGATCAATCCAGACTATTTCCAAATACTGTGAGAAGGGTGTGTGGGGGGTGCATACTATAAGCAAGATTAATTCAAACTCCGTATTTCATTAAAAATATTTTGCTTTAAATGATTTCATATACTACATATATTATCTCATGGGCAATAAATAAGAGTAACTGGTCATAACTTTCTGTTTTTATTGTCATTTTCTTCTTATTTTAGGACTTTGTTTTACTTTGACACAGTTCTTTTCAGGCACCAATTCAATTTTATACCCTACTTTTTTCCCCCTTAGCATTATATCTTAAGCATAGCATTTGCTATGATCTTAAGTATTATTCAGAGACAAGATTTTTGATGGCTGTATAATATTCCATCCAGTAGGTGGTCCAGAGTTACCCCATAGCTCATATTTTGAAGTTGCTTCCAATGTTTTAGTGGAAAATATTTTTGTATGTACAAACATTTTAATAACTTGGATTTTCTCTATATTATAGTCACAGAATCACTGAGTTAAATAGTGTATATAGTTGGAGAAATCTGAGATTCTTTTGCTTTTCAATAACAGAAAGAAAGCTCTCTTTTAATGTTTTAGTTTAGCAGAGGAGCTAAAATTTCTACTATGGTGAATTTGCTTATCTGACCCACATCTTATTAATACATGGAGTGGTTCCTGGCTTATTCAGAACCACTAAGGTGATAACCATAAAGAAAACATAAAGTGAAAAAAGCATGTTCGATACAAATTTCCAGAAGAACAAAAGTTCTGATTTATCTTCACACATCTATAAATGTGGCTTGTGAATATATCTTAGGGAAGGAAGATGGAATTAGGGGATGCAAAAACAGAGAGGGTGTGTTAATAGCTCTGTAATGATATAAATTTATTCTGGGGGTGAAGTAAAACTTAATGGTTCATAAATAGCAAATTCATTATATTTTTCACACTCAGGTTATATTAACACCATATAACATCTTTATGGTACCATTAGCAGCATTTAAATCCTGAACTCAGCTTGAAAAACAAACATTTCCCAATCTTGACCCTGAAATGATTAGCCAAATAAAATGTTTTAATAAATATTATTGAATGAGAACATGGTTGGTTGGGTCACAAACTGTCTTATAAATGTTTTATGTTGGGACTTCCCTGGCAGTCCAGTGGTTAGGACTCTGTGCTTCCACTGCAGGAGGCACCAGTTCAATCCCTGTTTGGGGAACTAAGATCCCGCATGCCGCATGGTGCAGCCAAAAAAAAAAAAAAAAAAAATCAGGAAATGTTTTATGTCATCTTGTTACACTGCATTTTTTTTTTTTTTCCAGTACGCGGGCCTCTCACTGTTGTGGCCTCTCCCGTTGCGGAACACAGGCTCCGGACACGCAGGCTCAGCGGCCATGGCTCATGGGCCCAGCCGCTCTGCGGCATGTGGGATCCTCCCAGACCGGGGCACGAACCCGTGTCCCCTGCATTGTCAGGCGGACTCTCAACAACTGCGCCACCAGGGAAGCCCCTACACTGCATTTTTAAATGTTAACAAATTTATTTTAAAGGCTACATCAAGGTGAAAACTCCTTGTTTTCACTGGGGCATCAGGCAGCAGGAAATACATCATGCAGCCATTTCTCATTCAGTCATATCCCTGGCAGAAGAGATGTTAAGACAGAAAAGCTTGTATGGTTTGTTAAATATTCACTTATAATTTGCATTCATTATTAAATTATGTGTTGGGCTGATCTTTAATCTTAAACATACATACAGTGTCATAAAGCTCTCAGAATATGTAATATTTCATAACTTAGTGTTATTTTAAGTGTTGACTAGAATGCACACAAATGTTTGTCAGTCACGATACTTAATTATTCCCAGGAGATTTGACCTGCATTGGGGTTGAGCTCAGTGATTCACCCCAGCCTTCAGGTCACTAAGAGAAATGTCAGTTTGCGGACACCATCTCCTCATGATGGATGGGGATCCAGCTACGGGACCCTCAGGGTGACACTGTCATTCATTGCCCCAAACCATTTCAACACTGGGCTGGGACTTGTAAGTGGAGACTTAGAAGTGGTGGGCTTATGTTTTTGTGGTCTCAACGGCTTCCCTTTTGGTTTGGGAGCTTGAGAGCTGAAATTCTCTGAGATTCAATCCTTTGAATAGACTATCCCAGAATACAGTAAATTCCAGGCTAAGAATTTCCCATGCTTGAATAGTCAAGTATTTGATGAAGCTCCGTAGCCGTGAGATTCAATTTGCATTTGGTAAACTGAAAAAGTACAGCCACTGGGAGCAAGCTGGATGTGGCGGCGTGGTCATTTGTATTATAGTAGCCTGGTAGCTGCCCAATGAACCATGTAAAAACAGTTCATTAAAATGTTTATGTGCTTGGCTGGTTAATGCAAAGAAAGCTTTATTGCAGCCTTATAAACCCTTGGTAACTTCGGGATGGAGTCAGATCAATGCACTGTAATAACTCAGGCATGTGCTTTACTTCTCCTGGAGGGGAAAGAAAAACCAAGAAACTTCCTTTTCCTCTTTGTTTCTTTTTTTTTCTCCCTCTTTGTTTCCATGACCACATATTTTCAGGTTCTTGAAGCTAATCTGGGCTTTATTCCTTTTGGCTCTTTTTTTTTTTTTTTTTTTTTTTTTTTGCTGTACGCGGGCCTCTCACTGCTGTGGCCTCTCCCGTTGCGGAGCACAGGCTCCGGACACACAGGCTCCGCGGCCATGGCTCACGGGCCCAGCCGCTGCGCGGCACGTGGGATCTTCCGGGATAGGGGCACGAACCCGTGTCCCCTGCATCGGCAGGCGGACTCTCAACCACTGCGCCACCAGGGAAGCCCAAGGGAAGCTCATTCTTTTTTTTTTTTTTTTTTTGCATTACATGGGCCTCTCACTGCTGTGGCCTCTCCCGTTGCGGAGCACAGGCTCCGGACATGCAGGCTCAGTGCCCATGGCTCACGGGCCCAGCCGCTCCGTGGCATGTGGGACCCTCCCGCACCGGGGCATGAACCCGTGTCCCCTGCATCGGCAGGCAGACTTTCAACCACTGCGCCACCAGGGAAGCCCCCTTTTGGCTCTTTTTAAACCAAATGAAATATTCCAAGTTCATTTGTAGGCAGTTTGTAATAATGTTTTGTATAAAACCATGGAGTTTTGCTAGTAATAAAATCTAATCAATGAATATGTAATAAAACCTAACCATATTCATATGAAATATGAATTTCTGCATATCTGCCTTCTGATATATCTGCATTTTGTTTGGAGGTTAAACTTTTATGGAATCTCAACTATACTGAACATCAAGAAATAATTGGTATTAAGTTGGACAAGAGACTTGTTAATTTATTTACCAGTTAGTTTCTGCCATTTACTTCAGTAGCTTTGGGGATGCATGGACATATTTTAAGCTCATATAGGAGACTACAGCTGTGTGAGACTGTTACATTCCTCTATGTTGACATTTTAAAAAATACTTAAAAACAATTGGGTCTATAACAGCCAATGATTTTTTAAAAAACTTCCTTAAAGCTAACAAAACACCCACTTTTAATAGACAATTGATCTATGTGGACATTTACCTTCACAGGATATACACAATTAGACTTTCAGAGGGAGAGTGATGTTTCTAATTCATCTATACAAAGTCTTCCAATAAAAATGGTTTATTCATTAGTTTGGTATCTTGAAAACTGCCTCCAAAACAAGCATGAGAAGAAAAGATGCTTTCAGGAGGAAAGCCAAAGGTACTAAAATCCTAAAATAGTGTGATATTAAGAAAGATATCTCTATATGTTTTCTCTCCTTCCCTTGCTACACACCACTATCTACTATAACAAGCAACACGCAGAGGAAGAGGCCAGAGAGTCCCCTGTTACACTCAGAAGGCATCAATTAAAATAGAGGCTCCTTGCACACAATAAGACAGTCTCAAAATAGTCTTAATGTTCTGCGATCAGTGAAACCATGGTGTCTGAAGATTGTACCTTAACGTGCCTGTGAATATAAAAATCTACTCCTGCCCCCCACCACCTCCTGCCAAGTTGGAGACTGGACAGCTGCCCCCAGCTGGCATTGGGAGCTATTTTTTCCTGCTTCCTAGGACTGTTCAGTCCTTCGATTAGGGGGTTCTTTGGGGATTTGGTACTATGTCAAACAGAGAAGAATTTGCCTCCAACACACTGTATATATTCAAAATAATTAGTAACAACTTGAAGCCAACACTTAGCAAAATGTTTCACATGTGGCAGTCACTCAATAAACCTTTGCTGAATGAATGAACGAAGGTTGAAGGAGTGGTTTTTAAAATCTTCTTTGAAATCCAGCGGCCGGGTCCTCTTATCTGAGAGTAGGAGGCTGGAGGGAAGGAAGAGGAGGAAAGAATCCATGAAGTTAAATACGAGAAGCCAAATATATATCTGCTTTGGAGCCCTAGCCTCGCCTTCAGATGCACACAGAACACCATTTAACACGTCTATCTGCACACTGCAAGACATCAGATTGTTTTCCTTCTCTACGTGGAGTTTTAAAGTAGACTTGGGTGGTTGAGTTGGGTCTGGAGCCACACCCGTTCAAGAGCACTCAGTTGAGAATCTCTTCTTATTTTATTTTATTTTATTTTATTAATTAATTTATTTATTTTTTGCGGTACACGGGCCTCTCACTGCTGTGGCCTCTCCCGTTGTGGAGCACAGGCTCCGGACGCACAGGCTCAGTGGCCATGGCTCACGGGCCCAGCCGCTCCGTGGCATGTGGGATCTTCCCGGACCGGAGCACGAACCCGTGTCCCCTGCATCGGCAGGTGGACTCTTAACCACTGCACCACCAGGGAAGCCCGAGCATCTCTTCTTATTTTAAACTGCTCATCCCATCAACTTTTATATAAGATTCAGGAAGGATGTGAGCAGTGATGCGGCCGCTGCTGCATCATCATCTGGTTTGTGATTACAGATGGGACACTTATTACACTGACCCATACCTTACGCCAGCACTGTGGACAGACATCAGTGGCCAGACTTGGTCTTGGATGGCTGTTTTGGCTTCAGATGAGATTCGAAGCAAGTCATACTGAGTGAAGTAAGTCAGACAGAAAGACAAATATATGACATTGCTTATATGTGGAATCTAAAAAAATGGTACAAATGAACTTATTTACAAAGCAGAAATAGAGTCACAGCTGTAGAAAACAAACTTATGATTACTGGGGGGGTGGGGAGGGAGGGAGGGATGAAGTGGGAGATTGGGATTGACATATACACACTACTGTATATAAGACAGATAACTAATAAGGACCTACCATATAGCACAGGGAACCCTACACAATACTTTGTAATGGTCTATATGGGAAAGGAATCTAAAAAAGAGTGGATATATGTATATGTACATGTCCACTTTGCTGTACAGCAGAAACTAACACAATATTGTAAATCAACTATACTCTGATCAAAATTTTTAAAAAAAGAATCGATTTTCCCCAAATTTGACTAAAATCTGTGTGTGTATACATGTGTAATTATCGCTATATGAACACAGTGAGAGAGGGGACAGTATAAGACTTGAAACTCACTATACCTAAGATTATGGCTTTTCAGTTCCTAAAGTGAAAAAAGAGAGCTCGGATAGGTTTAATTAAGCTTCCTCACCTCTTGCAGCTTCAAAAAGCCCGAGTGGGGTGGAGAGGGGAAGGACTGTGAAGCATGTGGGTCTCCTCAAGCCCTCTCTGATTTAATTGCAAGCGCGAATGACCCCCAGTCCTGCAGCATCTCAACTTGATGTGTGTAATTGATGGCCAAACATGTTTTACAGGCTGTTAAATGGTGAGGCCACAATGAAATGTATATACGGTTGATTAAAGTGATTTTTGTACAAAAGGGTCAGAGACATTAACAAGTTAAAAGAAAGCGTGAGCTCTGTTCTTATTCTTCGAACCTTTGTTCAGTTTTTTCCCATAATTGACACCACATGTTTACTACGCCTATTTTGGTCAAAGTTAAGGCTGTAAGTATTGTATGTATTTAGAAGTGCTCTTGAGATCAGGGTTCTCACAGAGTGCTCAGAAAGGTAGATTTCAGATATTATTGTAGCACATGGTAAAGGGGAAAGATTTAAATAAACCCCTCTAGCGCGCCCTGCATTAAATTGTCTGGCTCATAATGGCAGACGAAAGTAACAGTAACTCTGAAAAGGATTCGAATGGACATCTAAATGATAATTACTGGGTAATTTTGTTTTGGTTATAATTTGTGGTGTTATTTTTATAACTGACATGAGACATAATATATTTTCAGGGTTCTGCAACAGCTAAGCAACAAATGAAAGCTGTCAGAAAGTATTTGTAGGAACAGTTATTGAAGAAAGTTGCGAGGTTGTCGAAACAATGCACAGGCTGAGTTTTTTTTTAACCCATACATCAGTGGAATGCTTTCCTAAAAATGGAATGACTGTGGACATGTGTCGTACAGCAAGTCCTCTGCCTAGGCTTTAAAAATTCTCTGATTTTCATTAGCGTGAAACCCACAAGGTCTCTTTCAGGATCTTTCAACGTGTCCTGTGTCGTAATGTAGACATCACTGGGCATTTGATGCTGTGGGTGCTGGTCATCTCACTTCCTGTTCTCTGGACCCGCCCTGCTCCCCCTTCCTCACTCTGGAGCTCTCTCTGTGTCTCCAAGGACACTGCAGAGTCTTTAGATTGTGGTCCTTAACTGGCAGCCCTCAAATCAACTGAATTTACTGACCTCTGCCCGAGCCATGAACTGAGACCGATGAACAGACCACCCAAACTGCCCGCAACTACCAGATGGCAGTTACACTTGGCCCTTCCCATGCAACGTAATTTCGTGGAATTGACCTCTCTGCTCATATGGCTCTGATTATTTGCTGACTTGTAATTTCAGTTCTTTGCGTGCAAGTCTGATCTTCCTCGCCCCACTGTAAGCTCCTGGACCACAGGAACGATGACTGATGCTTTTTGTGTGTCTGTTCTCGTTCCCTGAGCTCAGCATGGCGTTCTGCACAACGTGGAAATTCAGTAGAGACCCGGAATATCCTAAAGATAATTAGGAATGCCCGGATTGGCCACGTCCCTGGCTAAATCTGCAGCTATTCAAAGTAAAATTCCAGTATCTTATTTCCATAGATATGAAATCAAGGGGGTGTATATTTTTAAATTTCCACAGTATCCTATTTCCAGAGATTTGAAATCAAGATGTTCTATCTTCCTTCATGGAGTAGGAAATAGCTCTCACGCCCTGCGGTGGCAGTACAAGGCTGAAGGAGTTATAATAATCCTTGGACTCAGATCTACTGATAACACATTTTATTAACTGCTTGGGGACCAGAACAAGACTTGTGGGGGGAACCAGCATGTCGCAACCAATTCTAATTTCCAGGCATAGGAACTGTACTTTTGTTTGAGCAATGGGGAAGTTCAACCAATTATTTAATTTCTTTTTTCCCTTAAATTATAGGAAAAGGGCAACTCACAGCCTCAAGCTCTCAGATACATTTAATGTTATAATAGTAGACACACTTGCATTGTGTTTTGTTTGCTTTATGGTGATTGGGGGGAAATACACAGGAAGTTAACTAACTATGTTTCTTTATGAATGTGTCTACCTTTTCCAGTTTTTCTCGACTGTATCTTTCCCAGCACATAGAGATCTAAAATAATAAAATGAGCTCTTGAAATAATGAAAACAGGACAAACCAGTGTTTTTCCACTTATGTTGTTTTCCAGAAAGAAGAATTCCTTCATTCCAAATTATATTTTTTCCTCAATTTCTGTTCAGTCCTTGATATTAAATTTTAATTGAGATGAGATACTTTTCAAGTCACAAGCTCAGCAGTGCCGATAAGATCTTTCTAATATGTTATAAAAGTGAAAATTCAGAAATACTGAAGTTAGAAACCCATGTTAGTGTCTTTTTTTCCGTGACTAACCCATGTCTATTCTCTATGAAATTGATGTCAAAAAAGTATTATATATTTTCAGTAGGAAATAGAAGGCTGCCCTCTACTATCCTTGTCAGGACGTTGTATCCCTTTAATCATACTTTTCATTTCAGTACATTGAAATTTCCGTTACCAAGGACAACATCATAAATAAAAGTGTTTGTGAAATTTTACCTGCAGCTTTCTAACTTTGTGCATTAAGCATGAGGCCAGCAGAGAGGTGGTCAAATGTGAAAATTTATAATCATTTATTACGTACGGCTGAAGCAAGGAGGGAATAAAAGCGTGAAGGCATACATCTATAAACGGAAGCCGAAGAGCTTAAATGAAAAGTAAAGTGAATTTCTGTGTCTTGTCATAAAGTAATGAGAAGCTAGAGCTTTTATTCATAGCAACCCAAGATGCATTTACTCTCAATCTAGCTTCGGCAGTAAACGCTTCCCTGATGTATTGCTTTGGACTTACAAAGAAATATTTGTGCTCTACATAATAGTATAGTTAGGAGAATTACTGCATGGTTGAGGAGATTCTATAAAGGTTTATAGCTGGCGGTGTTACTGTAATTTAATCACAATGTAACTAATGTAGTACTTTAATATCACAGGTTACTTTTTTATTTACCATTTATTAGTAACTGACAGAGTCAATCATCTCTACATCATAAACAAATCATGGAAGGGTTCTGAAGAACCCTAAAATCCCAGAATAGATGGACTACGGTTGTTTTACGCTACCACATTCCCTGTAATGAGCTAACCATCAGATTATTATTTAGAGCTGTGAAATGTAAGTCAGGATCCTCATTCGCAGTTCATTGGCCAAAGAAAACTTGAGAGCATTTCATGTCATGAATACAATTAGCACTGCACGATCCAATCTGAGCAATGATTAGAAGTGATTTCTGAAGAACCTTAAGGTATTTAGCTAGAGATGTTATCTGACTGTTCTATAATATATTCATGAACATTACCATAATATTAAGCTTGTTTTTTAAATTGAAGTATAGTTGATATATAATATAGTGGTAGTTTTAGGTGTACAGCATAGTGATTCAGTATTTTTGCAGATTAGATTCCATTATAGGTTATTACAAGAAAATGGGTATTATTTCTTGTGCTACACGGTCAATCCTTGTTCCTTACCTATTTTACGGATAGTAATTTGTAAGCTTGAACTGTTGCCTTCTCATTAGAATTTTCTATAAAAAGGTTTTGTTTTTACATTTGAAAACTAAAAGGAACTGCTGTTATACTTGGTTTATACACGCTTCTCTTTTGATAGATCAGAAGATAGAAAGATAGTTAGATATAGAGAGGGATAATTAGTTGCTACATAAATCAAGCCACACTGATCGGCTGATCCAAACAGTATTAATCCAGACTAGTGAAAAAATGGTACTCGTGTTTGGGGGTTGTGGGACATTGTGGAAACTAGACTGAGGGTAAATCTACATCAAAACCAAGTTTAGGGGACTTCCCTGATATTGCAGTGGTTGAGAATCCGAATGCCAATGCAGGGGTCACAGGTTCGAGCCCTGGTCCGGGAAGATCCCACATGCCGCGGAGCAACTAAGCCCGTGCACCACAACTACTGAGCCTGCGCTCTAGAGCCCGCGAGCCACAACTACTGAGCCTCTGTGCCACAACTACTGAAGCCCGTGCACCTAGAGCCTGCACTCTGCAACGAGAAGCCACCGCAATGAGAAGCCCGCACACCGCAATGAAGAGTAGCCCCCTCTTGCAGCAACAAGAGAAAGAGAAAGCCCGCGTGCAGCAACGAAGACCCAATGAAGCCAGAAATAAATAGATAAATTAAAAAAAAAAAGCCAAGTTTAGTTCTCCGACCTTGGACAAATCTCCTGACCTTGGTAAATCTCAGTAGCTCCATCTGTAAAATAGGAGTAATGGCAGACTTCCCTGGCGGTCCAGTGGTTAAGACTCTGTGCTTCCACTGCAGGGGTGCGGGTTCCAACCCTGGTCAGGGAACTAAGATCCCACATGCTGGGAACCAAAAAAAAAAAAAAGTGAGTAATGGCGCTTGCCTTACTAATCCTTCTGGATTGCTGTAAGGATCAAATAAGATATTATTTTCATATAATATCTTATAAAGCCTTTGCAGACCTAAGAGGTACATGAACTATCCATGCTTTGGACATAAAAGACATAAAATAAACGTAGAACTGAGTGTTCAGAGCAGATACATTTTATATACTATTTGAACAGCTTTTATGACAATGTGGGCACAAAGACCATGTAAAAAAGGTCTATCATTTAGCTAATATGTACGGAGCACCTACTATGTGTCAAGCACTGTTGGAGCCCATTGCATTAAGAAGAGTTGATGGAAATTTCTGAAAGGGTAATGAACTTGAATGAGGTTAAATGTGAGTACATAGCTGAGTCCCAGACATCTCCTCAAGAACCTTTGCACTGGGGCAATATCCCCCTCTATCCTCAGCGGGGTGGATTAGATTTTCTAAATTTTTTAATTTCTGGGAATTTACAACCTCTTAAATTCTCCATAGATCTTCAGCTCATCTAGTGTTGGTCCCATGTGAAGTCATTAGGCTCTAATTCAGTGACAGTGACTGATCTCTGGTTTCGGAGGTGATACTTCTGGAAATAAAAGTAGCCCTGTTCGAAAGTACAACCTTAGATTAACAACTCAAAGAAAAACAGTCTTCAGGTATCTGAAGTGACTGTTCAGTTGAGAACAGAAATGTCAACGCAGTTGTGGGCTTTACTGATTTTTCCATGGATGTTTAGTTCCTGGTGCCTGGGATATCCCCCCCTTTGTCTGTCAAAGTCTTGCTAATTCTTCAAGGTCCAGTTAAAGGGTCTACCCCTTGTATTCCATTACACTATTTCTTACTTATAATTATAAAATTCTATGTTCTGTTATTTTGTGTAATTATTTTGTATACTTTAAAATTGTAAAAGCAAGGGCAGTCATCTTCATCTCTGAGCTCCTTTTGCTCTGGTAGTATGTCTCACACTAGACGCAAATCAAATAATCATTGAACTTAACTACCACCACTAAAAAAATTGTCTGATATAGGTATGCATACAACATTAGGATTTTTATATACTGGTGACCTCAAAAATAAGAGCTAAAGCTATTTTAGGCACTATAAAACAGTGGTATATTGGTTTTATTTTTCTTTTATGAAATTAATTTTAAAATATCACGAGTCTAACTGTTAAATGTCATATTCTGTTTTTCTCCTTTGTAGTTAATTTTAAGTCTTCATTCTGTACAGCTTATGACGTACTCTTTAGTAAAAAGCAACACTAGTTCCTACTTTTTTAGCACTGCAGTGGGTACAAAATGAACTCGAGAAAATAGAAGATGGAACACCTTCCAGGAGCGCTTAGCTGTCTGAGACTTATAACAAAACTGGGCAGTCAGCCCCCCATCAAAACAAGCCATTGTGAAAACCCCTGCGAGGTGTGGCAGTACCAGATTTGATGTTGATGGGATCAAAGGGGGAAAATGAAGGGGATGAGGACTGTGTCCCACTTTCCCAGGCTCGCTGTGGCACATCATCTCCATTCTAGAAAATGGAGCATTTTATCTCAGGACAAGACAATACAGAGCTATAGCAAAATAGGATGGATAAAATATGCCCAAAGCCTTCCCGTTTGAAGTAATTTTTAACCGTTCGCTAAATACATTTATCTTCCTACTAGTCTAAGATGTAGAAATAAACTTAAAGATTTGTGTTAGTGATAACAGAAAATCACAAGTTAGTTGACAAAAACAACCTGGGGGCAGTTCTGTGTGGTACAGCAGCCCTAGCACCAAGGCACACCCCCTTGCCTTTCCGAACAGCTATTGTCACATCTATATGTATAAAACATTAATTTTTCATCATTTTTTTCATGTGAAATGTCTAGCTGTACCTTTTAACATTAGAGACTAAGATAATTTAGTTCAGCTTAATATAATTTTTGAAAGTCTACTCTGCCAGGTCTTTTGCTAGGGGTGTGTGTGTATGTGTATGCACCACACATAGGTATGGGTGCATGTGTGTGTGTGCATGAATGTGCACCTATATCTGGGAGGATGTTGTTAAGGGAAGGATAAATTAGACATGAAGTCTGACCTGGTGGACCGTGCAGACCCCGCCAAGGTCAAACGGCTTACCACAGACGATGGAGTATTTTGTTATCCATGAGGGATTTCATTAATAGTAGGTAAGATCTCTCATATAATCTTCGAGACATATTTTCCTAATTTCCTTTTATTTTTGTTCTTTTTAATGTGTTTTAAACGTCTATTCTCTTTCACTGGAATCTATTATCTTTTGTGATTTTTAAAAATATATATATATTTTGCCAAATCTTTGGAAACTATCATTCTTTCAAAGAAGTGATAAATACACGAGTTTTTCAAGATTTGATTAATATTTAACTCTTTAATCCAAGTGTTGTTAAAAAGACTTTTATTTTTTAAGAATATTATTTTTTTAATAAATTTATTTATTTATTTATTTTTGGCTGCTTTGTATCATTGTTGCTATGCACAGGCTTGTTCTAGTTGCGGCGAGCGGGGGCTACTCTTTGTTTCGGTGTGTGGGCTTCTAATTGCGGTGGCTTCTCTTCTTGAGGAGCACAGGCTCTAGAGCGTGCGGGTTTCTGTAGTTGTGGCGTGCGGGCTCAGTAGTTGTGGCTCACGGGCTCTAGAGCACAGGCTCAGTAGTTGTGGTGCACGGGCTTAGCTGCTCTGCGGGATCTTCCCGGACCAGGGCTCGAACCCGTGTCCCCTGCATTGGCAGGTGGATTCTTAACCACTGCGCCATCGGGGAAGTCCTAAAGAGACTTTTAAACCTCACTTTTCTGGATACACACAAAATAGGGAAACTGGCAGGTTTAAAGATCTGCTTGGACATTTTAAGAAGGCAATTTAACTCATTGCAGAAATCAAGCCAAAGAAAAACTAGCTGGGTTTAGAAAGATAATCCCCACTCTGCAGAGGTATAACAAGAACTAAATAAAATAGTAGAGGGAAAATTATTTGACCCTGTGCCTTGTGTGTAGAAAGTACACAAATCCTTGCTGCGTTTGAATCTCAGGGAAGATGCTTAAGAAAACTCGGTATCACTTGAGGTTCTAAACCTGGAGGAGATCCTGAGTGTGTGCTTTCTACTCAAGCCTGAGGGGAAAGTGGGGGAGAGGAGTAGCCATCAAATCAGTAAGGATGCTCGTGAAAGGTAATTGGACCTACATTTTTGCATTTCCCTAAATGTTGTTCTAAATTTTGTAGTTTCTATTTAAGTGTAATTACTTTACATAATTTCTTTTTTTTTTTTTTTTTTGCGATACGCGGGTCTCTCACTGTTGTGGCCTCTCCCGTTGCGGAGCACAAGCTCCGGACGCGCAGGCTCAGCGGCCATGGCTCACGGGCCCAGCCGCTCCGCGGCATGTGGGATCTTCCTGGACCGGGGCACGAACCCGTGTCCCCTGCATCGGCAGGCGGACTCTCAACCACTGCGCCACCAGGGAAGCCCACTTTACGTAATTTCTTAAAGACAGTGTTAGTATTGCTGATATTTAATGATAGTATTTAATGTATAACACTGACAGCATTTAGTGAGATTATCTAGCTGCCTGGAGAAAAGTGTAACCAAGTAGGAAAGTCAGCCAAATCTGTACCTCAGCTAATTATATTCATTCATTCAATATTATTTATTGAGCGTCTACTTTGTGCCAGGCACTGTGGATATCAACTGGCTGTGGGGCTTAATTCTGGGAGAGACAGATGCTAAGGAACCAGGTACAAAATAAATGCTTAAATACAACTGTAAGGAGTGCTTCAAAGGAGACGTACAGGGGGCTCAGATGGTACATGTCAGGGCCCCAGATGGAAAGCTGGTTGATGGGTATTTTGGAGATGAACTCACAACCCAGACACCATCAATCAACTCATCACCTACCAGATCCAACTTCTCCTAAAGATGTGAACACCTTCTCCCTAAAGAAGAAGGAAAGAGTCTACGGTGAGGATGAGTCTACAGGACCACTGTCCTCCCCAGCTGATGGGTGATCTAATTGCCAGTGGCGGTAGGGGGAGGAACAAGAGGAAATTCACTCAGTATGAAAGGCACAAAGGAGAGAATCACAACTTGGACTTTTCCATAGACTCGGGAATACACAGGAAATAGTGTAAAGGTGGTATTGGGCTTACTTCAAATGTTACCAAGTGAGGTCTGTGATAACAGAGGCAAAGGTGAGGAGATTTAAAAGAGGTTAAGGGGGTGAGAAAATGTAAGAGAGGTTTAAGGAAAATTTGGAAAAGAAGTGAACGGAGAAAGGAGGAGTATATGATAACATTTCAAGTTATGTGGGGCAATTTATTGTTATTCAAATTAATGTACTATTTTTCTGTGGTTAATATTCAATCGAGTGCCCTAAATGTGCTAGGTAATATGATTTGTTCTAGGAATACAAGGGTGAACAGACCTTATTCCTGTTTTCATGGAGTTTGCAGTCTATAAATCACAAAATAAAATAAGTCATAGGAAGAAATGTATAATTAAAATTGGATTCAACTGGAATCATTGGACTAGTGCTATGAAGGAAATGTATGCACAGCCCTGGAAGAGAATGCTGCAGGGGAACCCCACCTGGTCCAGGCCCCAGGGCATTAAGGAAGTGGTATCTGGGTTGAAAGGTGGAGAAAAAGTATAAGGGTTCACTAGTGGGGAAGGGGTATTCCAGGGAGAGGGAATACCATGCGCAGAGGCCCTGGGGCTGAAAGAGCATGAGGCCTTGGAGAAACTAAAAGACGGTCAGTATGGCTACAGCTGACAGGAGGAAGGAGTGTAGTCAGTGAGATTGGAGGGTACAGAGGAGTCAGGATTGACAGGGCTTAGTAGACCCAAGACCAATGGGGCTGTATTAAAGAACTATAAATAACGTGTTATAATCTGAGTTTTGTAAAGACCATTACTGTTGCTTGAGAAGAACACACTGAAGAAGGGCTTGAATGGATTCAGGAAGACCAGCTGGGATGCTATTGCAGTAGCCTAGTCAAGTGATCAAGGAAGTGTGAGCTAACGGGGTGGTGGTGGTGATGGTGATGGTGGTGTTGGTGGTGCTCATGGTGGTGGTGGTGGTGATGGTGGTGGTGGTGGTGGTGGTGATGGTGTTGGTGGTGGTTGTGATGATGATGGTGGTGGTATGGTTGTGGTGATGGTGATGGTGATGATGGTGATGGTGGTGGTGGTGGGGATGATGATGATGGTGATGGTGTTGTTGGTGGTTGTGATGATGATGGTGGTGGTGATGGTGATGGTGGTGGTGGTCGTAGTGATGGTGGTGGTATGGTTGTGGTGGTGGTGGTGGTGGTGGGGATGATGACGATGGTGTGGTGTGAATGGTGATGGTTGTAGTGGTGATGATGGTGGTGATGGTGATGGTGTTGTTGTTGTTGGTGGTGGTTGTGATGATGATGGTGATGGTGGTGATGATGGTGGTGGTGGTATGGTTGTGGTGATGATGGTGATGGTGATGGTGTTGTTGTTGTTGGTTGTGATGATGATGGTGGTGATGGTGGTGATGGTGATGGTGGTGATGGTGATGGTGATGGTGGTGATGGTGATGTTGTTGTTGGTGGTGGTTGTGATGATGGTGGTGGTGGTAGTGATGGTGGTGGGGATGATGATGATGGTGATGGTGAAGATGGAAAGAAGCAGACAAACTAGGCATACAGTTAGGAGGTAAAGTTGTCAGGACTGGGACAAAGTTCCTGGTTCATAGAACTGGGTGGGTGGTGGTGTCATTTCCCAACAGAGGGAAACCTGAAAGAGGACCAGCTGGATGTGCCTTTGAGACAAGCAAGTAGAGATGTCGAACAGGCAGCTGGATATCTGTGTCTGGAGCTCAAGTAAGTGACCAGGGCTAGAGATGATAATGTGAGTGTCCTTGGGCTGTGGTCACAAATCAGACGGACTCAAGAGAGGTTAGTGTGAGAAAAGTACAGTGCTTGGGACTAGTCTTGAGGAATTCTAGCATTTAGAGCTTGGAGAAGGGAGAATGAGGCTGACAAGGAGACAGAGTCTGGGCCCCAGCTCCTACGCCCTGACTTCTGGTACCCCAGGATACTGCATGAGTTCTTCTTATGGAAAAAAATGATCTCATATTCTACAAACTCTGATCTGCATCATTTATATCTTGAGAAAAATCTAGCTGGTTACACATGGTTCTAGAATCTTTAATTGAACAAAGATGTGTTGATTTGTGATGCATTTAGACCACATCTCTCTCTTGTTCAAAATCCTTCCAAAATTAAAATAGTGCTATTTTGCCTCCCATTTCCTGAGTTACAGTGAGGTTGGTCACCTTTTCCTTTTCTTATATAAATAGGTAGATGGGAACCACTTTAAAACTTGGGGCGGGGGTAGGGGAGAGGAGGACAGGGAAGACAAGTTTCCGGGCCCCTTTCCCAGCAAAACCTCTCCTCCCTCTGCTCCCATTTTGGGGGGTCTGACCGTGGTTTACCTGGAATAATTCCAGGTAAATAGAAACAATCACCTCACCTGGGGAGAGACTCAAGCTGCAAGGACAGCCTGGACTCTGGGCTATTCGGATGGAATATCATCTGGGGATGCAGGGTGGAAGGGGTGGTGACCACGTATGTGGGAAGGAAACACCCCAGGATGCCTTTGTGGGTTTGCCTTTGTACTGAAGCAAAGGAGGGGGCCTTGGTGTCATCAAAGTCAGGAAGATAGTTCAAGGAAAAGCCAAGCAAGACATGACCTCAAATGTGTCCATGAGGTTGAGGAGATCATTTTCCGTGGGAGCTGTTTGGGGGTGAAGGTGTTTTAAAGTGAGTGGAGTGGGAGGGAAGTGAAGACATACAGGAGGTTAGATGACTCTTGTACATTTGAGGCAAAGAGGAAGAAAGGGAGAGTGGGAGAAGAAGGGAGGTCTAAGGAAGGTTTTTGGTTTTTTGTTTTTATTGAGATGAGAGAAGCGAGCATATTTAAATCTCTTTGGCAAGGATCCAGTGGAGAGTGTGAGATTACTCCTATGAGAAACGGTGTAAGGAAGAGAATTCAGAAGTAACATTCCTGAGAAAGAAGATGAGAATGGGATTAAGGGCCCTGGGGCCCTGGCTTTGAGGGGCAGGAGGGGAGGGAGGTGCAGGCGGGTTCAAGAAACTGCAAAGATGCCCTTAAAATAGGCACTGGGTCTTCTGACCTTGCAAAGGAGGCAACTGAAGTAGTTTAAAAACTGGGTAAAGGAGATCCCTGAAGGTACAGTGGTTAGGACTCTGCGCTTTCACTGCCGAGGGCCTGGGTTCAATTCCTGGTTAGGAACTAAGATACTGCAAGCTGTGTGGTGTAGCCAGAAAAAAAAAGAAGAAAAAGAAATGGGTAAAAATGTCTCCCCTTGTATTGTGAGTTCATGGAAATGAAAAGCCTCTGCCCTAATTATTTTTGCTCCAAAATGAACAATACATGGGTGTTGAACTGAATTGATAAAAGCCCCACTCTTTCTTTTCTTTTTATTTATTTATTTATTTTTGGCTGCATTGCATCTTCGTTGATGTGCGCAGGCTTTCTCTAGTTGCGGCGAGCAGGCGCTACTCTTCGCTGCGGTGCGCGGGCTTCTCTTGTTGCAGAGCACGGGCTCTAGGCATGTGGGCTTCAGTAGTTGTAGCACGCGGGCGCAGTAGTTGTGGCGCACGGGCTTAGTTGCTCCGCGGCATGTGGGATCTTTCCGGACCGGGGCATGAACCCGTGTCCCCTGCATCAGCAGGTGGACTCTCAACCACTGCGCCACCAGGGAAGCCCCTCTGAGTCACTATGGAATGACATCATTAGAATATTCATTCATATCTATTTATATTGATATTAACTTGTTATCCTGTATTTAATCGCATAAATGCTCTGTCTCTTCTGAACTCAAATCACTGTTGTGTTCCCCTGTTTTCATGCATTTGTATCAATGCTTGGCATGGAGCCTAGCTTATCAGAGGTGCTCAGTGATTGTTGACTGAACAAGTGAGCCTCCCAATAAGACATCTTCATGTCTACACCTGCCTTTCGACGACAATGCTATGGCGGGCGCTATGTCCAGCACATCCTTCCATCTCTGACGTTGCCAAGCACGCAGTAGCTCTTCCATCAGTGTGTGTTGATGGTGCATAATATTATGCTGTAATTAGTACTGAGTTTGTCTTTAACTAGTAGTATTGCCCTTCATTCATTTTCTTTCCTTAATTTTTGTTCTTTCTTCCACTTGCCTTTTCCCCTCCCCTTATTTAGGTCAATTTCTCTCCCCTTGCCTTTTCCTGTGTATTTTTGGTATTAGTCCTTTCATATTTGCCTTTTTCAAGCATATTTTGGTATTAGTCTCTTCGTATTTTGCTGTCCGACTGTCTTAGATGAGGCAAAGTAGCCTCTTCTGTTGTAAAGACCCACCGTGTCAATGGCTTGATTAACAAAGTCTAGTCAGCACCATGGTGACCCAGCAGGACACTGAAACACTTGCATGTGTTTTGGAATTCGTCACCTGAGGTCACATTAGTGTGTGAGTGTGTACGTGTGTTCCATCCACAACCCCTGTCCCTACTGTCATAGAGATAGAAGCATGACACCCCTTCTCCTGGTGTGGTTTGTGGTCTCTCCCTTGCCACTATTATTAACATGCTTCTGGCATAGGCAGGGCCTCCCGATCATGACGTCTGAGGCTCCCCACATGTCTCAGCTTCGCTCGGGTGTTTAATTACCCAAAAAAGCAGTTCATTGCATTTTATACTCTGCCACCATGAATGTTATTTCTTAAATATATTTTGATTTAGCTCGATGGGGTTCGTTTATTTTTGTTAAATAAAGTGACAATTATAAGTTTTTCGATACAGAGAGTCCAATACTCAGAGTAATTCTTGTTTGTATATCCAAACAGTATGTTTTTTAGGTGGGCTGGAGAAAACAACATGAAGCTATAATTTGAGTTTATTTGTTTGGCATCTCAACAAACTGTAGCCCTGTGAATAATAATAACTGTTGTCTTTGATAGGATTTTTCTTATATTATTTCTAATCTTCACTACCTCCATATAAGAAGATGTTATTCTCCCTGTTCGGATGAGGAAATTGAGGCTTAGCAAGAGTAGATTACTCGGTTCAGCCATTTAACTAGTGGCTCAATTACAGAAAAGGAACCCCATACACAACTTCCAAAGAGGAACCTACTTCCTAAATGGGGTGAAGAGTGGTGGGAAGGGTAGGAATGGCTGGACAAAGAGGACAGGGAGGGAAAGCGATTTCTTGACATGCGACATCCTCTCGGGACTGCTGTGACCCAGATTCCCATCAGGAGTTTCTAACACCACCGCTAAACGGAGGTAAGAAGCTGGTATAAAATCATACCCCACTCCAAGAAAAATTTACGACTGGCACAGTAAGTAGAGAGAAAACAGAGATGCGGGGGTGAGGTGAGGAGATTTTAGGATGGTGCATGTCTGCAAGCCACTCGTCACCCACACCGGATCACCAGGCATGCCTGTAAAGAATGCGGATTCCTGGACGTGCTCCAGACCCCCTCTGGTGAATCTTGGACCAGAGGAGGGTGGGGCCTGCGGGGTGACACGTGTGCACACTAAGATGCAAAAACTCCTAATTTAGGGTAAGAGCCAAGATGTTGGGGTGGGGGTGAGTGCTAAGACAGGAAATCATAATGGAAAGACATGATAATTAATCTTTCCAGTTCGGTCTTCGAAATGTACTCTCAGTGTTTGCTTTGGTAGCACATATACTAAAATAATTTGCAAACAGAAAACCAAAAAAATACAATTACTGATAGTTTAGTGGGATTATTTTTGGAAAAAAATTAGGAAACTTAGGAAAATATAAAGAAGGTAATGAAAATCACAGAAAGTTCTACAACTAGAGAAAACCCCCACTACTGTTTTGGCTATCTCCTTTCAGTCTTTTTTCACTATTCAAATCTCAATATATTTATATAATTGGAGTCACATTCTCTATACTCTTTTCTCCTGACATTGTATCTATCATAAGCAAACTTTCAAGTTGCTAAAAATTCTTTGAAAAATTAATGTTAGGGTATTATCATTTGGATGAAATGACTTATTCAATGATGTTTTTCATCGTTGGATGTTTAAGTTTCTATTTTTTCCCTATTATATTCAGTATATCAAATACAGCTTTTATTATTTAAAATTCAGCTTTATTAAGTTAACTGATCTTTTTCTTATGTCTCTTAGAAAATTCAAGCAGGTTTCACTACAGAGGTTCTGAAAGATATATAATCCAAGTATTTTTTAGTACTTTGCATCCTGAGGTGCATGTCTATCTAGCTGGGGCCCAAGGGAATGGATCTCCCTGGATGAACAATCAGGGGTTGGGTAATGAACTTTGCTTAAATTATATTGTCAGAAATAAATGAATGAAATAGTTATCAATAAAATCGAAACCAGGGGGTTTTGCTGAAGCTGCTTTCAAAACATGAATGACCCATGCTGACATAAGGAAAGAATAAAGAGTGCGAGGTTTGGTTTCTATATGATTGTTTTGGAATTTTTCCAGTTACAAAGTGTTATTCACTAGTACTGTAAAAGTATGCCAAAAACATGTCTTCAAATGCAGAAGAGATAATTAGGCTCCACTGTCCCAATTCAAAAGGAAAATAATTACTTTCTGTACGATCTCTGAAACTCTGGCCACCTGCCTGGTATTTCTCTTCAATTTTACACTTTGGAATGGCCTGTGGGCAGACACCCAGACTGGTATCAAACAACAAAGCTGCCAAAATAACCCTTTCACCCACTTTTCAAAGGAAACTAGCCATCTTAAATCTGTATTTAGAGGATTGCTAAAAGTAACTTTTGTTTATGAAAATTATTGTTCTTGTGTCATATTTTTCCAGTATAGCTATCCCTGATTATAAGCCAACAACTTCATGGAATTTATAATAAATATAAGCTAGCTCACCTGAATCTTCAAGCTTATCGAATTTTAACCAGATTGTGTTCATTTCCCTGCAAAACTAACCCTAGGCAAATTTTTGAAAAAGACAAAAATGCGTCTTTGGATATTTTTGCATTGAGTTTTGGGGGTCCTTACATGTTCTTTCTTTTCCCTACATGAAAATCAGGAATCTCCATTATTAATAAGTACATTAGGTGATTCTGAAGCAGGTGATAGATATATAATGGGAAAAAGAGCAGATGGGTGGGATTATAAATACTACCAGTGGGTGGTTGAATTGTGTTGAATATTAGGCTTTTTCCTGTCCTTCTTAAAATGGAAGCAGGGAGGAGACCCATAATCTGCCTCCAGCTGGACCTCATTTATTCCTCAACTATTCACTCATTCATTCATTCACTCATTCATTCATTCACCCACTCATTCATTCACCCACTCATTCATTCATTCACTCACTCACTCATTCACTCACTCACTCATTCACTCACTCACTCAGTCATTCACTCACTCACTCATTCATTCACTCACTCACTCACAAATTCATTCATTCACTCAGCCATTCTCACTCAGTCACTTACTCACTCATTCATTCACTCACTCATTCAATCAATCGTTTAACAGATGCATCTTAAATATAAACTTTTATTGAACTCTGGGGAGTGGGGGGTAGGGAGCACCCAAGATGGAAAAGACTCTATATTTGCCCATGAATCCTAGTATGGAATTTGGGCACATTAACAAGCAACTGCAGTATGAGAGAAAATTCAAGAAATACCAAAGGATATCAAAGTTTTATGGCAGTTTTAAAAAAAACTTATTTCTACCACATTTGCTTTCAAAAAATGATTTGGGGTGGCTCCTGGGATACATGTAATACAACAGAATGAAAGTAAAACAGATGAGGAAATTAGAGGAACATAATGGTAGAAAAAGAGGATGAAATCAGAGTCAACACCACACACAAAATGTCCATCTTAAATTAAGCACACATATGAGTAGAGGTGGGCCACACTCTTGGGTCTGAGCTTTCTCAGCTGCTGAAGGGAAGAGTCGTGCCACTCTGTGGTAAGTCTACTGTATCCATAAGATATAAAATTTCCAGGAATCAAGGCCTGAGAAAAGTCTCTTCTGTGGGTCTTCATTTAGGATACTTTTGTGATGTAGTGGACACTGTTCCCAACCACGTCCCTTGCAAACATACAAAGTTGTGTTTCACAGAGCTGTCTATTTTAATGATAAAATGCTCTTTGGTGAAAGCAGTCCTAGGATAGCCATCTGCAAAAGAATGAAGTTGGACCCTTACCTCACACCATATAAAAAAATTAACTCAAAATGGATCAAAGACCTAAAAGTAAGAGCTACCACTAGAAAACTCTTAGAAGGGATTTCCCTGGTGGTCCAGTGGTTAAGACTCTGCGTTTCCACTGCAGGGGGCATGGGTTCGACCCCTTGTTGTGGAACTAAGATCCTGCATGCCAACAGTAAATCTTGGTGACCTTGGATTTGGCAATGGATTCTACATGACATTGAAAGCACAAACAATAACAACAACAGATAAATGGGACTTCATCAACATTGAAATGTTTTGTGCTTTAAAGGACACAACAAAGGATGAAAAGACCATCTGTAGAGTGGGAGAAAATATTTGCAAATCTAAGGAACTTCCTTCTAGAATTTATTTAAAAGACTTCTGCAACTCAATATTAAAAAGACAAATAACCCAATTTAAATAATGTGCAAAGGATCGAAATAGACATACAAATGGCCAATAGCTCATGAATAGATGCTCATCATCACTAGTCATCAGGGAAATGCATATTGAAACCACAATGAGATAGTAATTCACTCTGAGTAGGATGGCTGCAATAAAAAAAATCAGATAATAACAAGTGTTAGGATGTGGAGAAATCAGAACCTCATAGACTACTGGGGAGAAGATACAGTTACTGTGGAAAACAGTCTGCAGTTTCTCAAAAATCTAAACATAATGATTATTTGCAATTCCACTCTTAGGCATATACCCAAGAGAAATGAAAACATATGTCCACATGAAAACGTGTAGGTGAATGTCCGTAACTGTACATAATATCCAAAAGGTGGAGACACCTGAATGTCCATCAACTGATAAACAGATAAATAAAATGTGGAACATCCATACAATGGAATGTTCTTCAGCCATAAAGAGGAATGAAGTATAGATAAAAACTACAACATGGATGAAGCTTGAAAATATTATGTTAAATGGTGAAAGAAGTGAGTCAAAAAAGACCACATATTATATAATTCCACTTATATGAACTATCCAGAACAGACATATCTGTAGAGACAGAAAGCAGATTAAGGGACTTCTCTGATGGCGCAGTGGATAAGACTCAGAGCTCCCAGTGCAGGGGCCCTGGATTCGATCCCTGGTGAGGGAACTAAATCCCACATGCATGCTGCAACTAAGAGTTCGCATGCTCCAACTAAGGAGCTGGTGAGCCGCAACTAAGGAGCCCACGTGCTGCAACTAAGATCCGGTGCAACCAAATAAATAGTTTTTAAAAAAAGCAGATTAATGTTTGCTTAGAACTTGGGGAGAGAGAGACTAGGAAGAGGTCATAATTGAAGGGTGGTTTTTTATTTTTTTTGGTTAGGTGATTAAAACGTTCTAAAATTGATTGTATTGATGAATGCACAGCTCTGTGAGCATTCTAAAAACCAAAATGACTGAATTGTACACTTTAAGTGAGTGAACATTTATATCTCAATAAAGATGTTTGCAAAAAAATCCACAAAAAACAAACAATCCTAGGAGAGTTTGAAACATAGCAGTCAAGCGCGGCCCTCTGATGGTCTGGCTTGGTCCCAGACAAGTCGAGAATATCTAGCAAAAGACAAGCTGTATATCTTTCTGGAACTCATCTATTAATACTATTTCTCATAAGTGGGCTCTGATAAGAAAGGTGTACCAGAGAGTTCAAGTTACGCTTTCTGGCAGGATCCTAAAATGCAATTATTTTTTGATGATTAAGGATAAATTCAGATACTTTGGCAATCCAAACTAGAATTCTTTCACAGGGCCTGAAAGTTTAGATATACTCTATTGCGAATGTTTTGAGGTCTTTTTGTTTTTTGTTTTTTTTTTGCACTACGCGGGCCTCTCACTGCTGTGGCCTCTCCTGCTGCGGAGCACAGGCTCCGGACGCGCAGGCTCAGCAGACATGGCTCACGGGCCCAGCTGCTCTGCTGCATGTGGGATCCTCCCAGACCGGGGCACGAAGCCGCGTCCCCTGCAACGGCAGGTGGACTCTCAACCACTGTGCCACCAGGGAAGCCCTGCTTTGAGGTCTTTTGGTGACAGCTCAGTACTGAAGATAGGTTTGAGTCAACAGTCAGAATAACTGTTCACAGTGCAGAATGAACTTTAACCATTAAACTAGATGTGGTCTCAAGTACCACAATGGACTAAAACGCTATAAATAAAAAAAAACACAGTTGTATCTGTTCTGGTTTTCTCAAAGTTCTTAAGTAAAAAAAGCTACAGGAACTAAAAAAAAAAATTCTTTTTGAAGACAGGTGTCCAAGGAGACTGTCTGCCATAAGCTCTGTGTGAGTCACTGTTATCTGCGGGGGCTTCATGCTATTTTGTGTGATGTGTGGAGTCCAAACGTCATTATAGTTGCTCCGTCAAAAATAACTACAATATAAGCGGGGGGGGGGGAAGGCCAAAGGTCGTCTTGTTCTAGGTACCACAACCTTAGGTAAGTCTTCTCCTTGACCCATCCTTCTGGTTAGAAGCGGCTCAGGAGAGGTGACCAGGAGACGAGCAAGACGGTCTCGCCCGTTCAGAGAGCCCACGTTTGCAGCTGTCAGCACTGCCCTTACGTGGAACCCGGCCTCCGTTCTCACGTGCTGGCCTGCTCTGGGTGCTGTTTCCAGGGTCACACTGGAGGAGACCACTCCAGCCCACCTCTGTCACCTCGGAGCTCCACCTCTCTGCCAGTGTATCCTGCAGAGAATCCTCATCTCAGGTTTGGGACTCCTCCCCAAATCAATTATTTTTAAGGCTTCTAAAAGCAAGCAAATACAACTTGATTGCCTACTGCTTGCAGAAGATGTGTAAGGTGAGTGGATCATAATAATGCATTTAAGGTTTCAAAATGAGTTGTTTTCAAAGTGATTTTTGTGCCACGTGAAGGAGAGTCGCATTATCATATAATGCCAGCAGAGGCTCCGAATTGCACGTCCAGGTGGGGCGACACATAGAACCCGCCCCTGCTAGTCACCACGAGGGCCACTAAATCTCCCTGGGCCTGATTTCCTCATCTGTAAGATTAAAAGGCAGGATTATTTTATAGTCACTAGGAGATGGTATTTAAGGCATTTTCTAGCTTTAACATTTATAACTATCTTAACTGATCTTAATCAACAGATATAGGGAGAAATCAGAATTGTGATGGAATGCAGAATTTTGTCTCCAGGAAAGAGAGTGTGCTTTCCACTGCAAAGAAGGGCTAAGAAGGATTTGATGCCTACTTTGGATGTCAGAGCTTCAGCAAAAAGTTCACCTTAGGACCCTGACCCTAACCCTGGGGATACAGCTCCTAACGGGGGGGAGGAACCCACCCTGGCTGAGTAGGAGTCTTTATATGGATAAGTGCTCTCTCCCAGCCCCTGCCTAAGGCTACAGCTGTCCACAGCTCCTGCAGGGTTCTGCTGATAGAACAAAGCACCTGCTGACTCTCTCATATTTCAGGTCAGATTCCACCTCATAAATGACTCATGAATATTTATTGAGCAACTACTATGTACTAGATCCTACGACTATAGCAGGGGCCAGATTGACATGCTTAGGAGAGATGGGCAATAAAATAATAAGCAAATGGATACTTATAATAATAATCCATATGTTAAGAATTCCTACAGGAGTGAGCAGGCTGTCTGGGGGATGCAGGGGTGGAGAATCATGTGTGTGGGATGGGGACCGACCTAGAGAGTCAGCTCAGGAGGTTACACGGAACCTGAGACCCGAGGGCCGGAGGAGGCTGGCCTTGAGAGGACGACGCAGCGGGAAGTGGACACAGAGTCCCCAGTGTGGAGAGGCTCGGGGTGTTCCGGACCCACAGAACAGGGAGCGGAGTGAGTGGGGCCCGCAGGAGGCTGAGAGAGAGCCTGGAAATACGGCCAGGAGTCTGGACTTGACTCAGCAATGACAGCCACTGAAGGGTTTCAGAGGAGAGAGGCAGGGCCAGACTGTGGGTTTTTAAAATAATTAATTAATTAATTTGGGGCTCCGTAGCGTTTTAGTTGCAGCACATGGGACCCTTCGTTGTGGCACTTGGGCTTCTCTCTAGTTGGGGTGCGAGAGCTCAGTTGCTCTGTGGCATGTGGGGTCTTAGTTCCCTGACCAGGAATCAAACCCGCGTCCTGGGCATTGGAAGGTGGATTCTTAACCACTGGACCACCAGGGAAGTCTCAGGACCATGGGTCTTAAGATTACTCTGGAGGTCCTGTGGGAAACAGGTGGGGGGGTGGGGGGGGGATGGAGGGAAGGAGAGTCATTCAGAGCTGGTCATAAGCAGTGAGACAGAGGTTCAATTCCATGTTTCCTCAAAGAGCTAGCCAGTGGCACCATATCATTCATTAGCGTATCTTTCTTTGAACCATCTTAGTTTATATTCTACACCCACCCCCCATATATTGCTCTATTTCTGGGTTCTATTTCGTCCATCTGTCGTGTATCCATCCCAGTGCCAAACTGTTTCAACTGCTAGTCCTTTATAGCAGCGGTCCCCAAACTTTTTGGCACCAGGGTCCAGTTTCGTGGGAAACAATTTTTCCAGGGATGGGGGGCGGGGGCATGGGCACGGTTCAGGTTGTATTGTATTTACAACTATTTACGTAGCATTTACATTGTAGTAGGTATTACAGGTAGTCTTGAGATGATTTAAAGTATACAAAAGGGTGTGTGCCGGGACTTCCTTGATGGCGCAGTGGTTATGAATCCGCCTGCCAGTGCAGGGGACATGGGTTCTATCCCTGGTCCAGGAAGATCCCACATGTCACGGAGCCACTAAGCCCATGCACCACAACTACTGAGCCCGTGAGCCACAACTACTGAAGCTCGCGTGCTGCAACTACTGAAGCCTGCGTGCTTAGAGCCTGTGCTCCACAACAAGAGGAGCCAATGCAATGAGAAGTCTGTGCCTGTTAGGAACCGGGCCGCACAGAAGGAGGTGAGTGGCAGGTGAGCGAGCGAAGCTAAATCTGCTGCTCCCCGTCGCTCCCCATGGCTAGCATTACTGCCTGAACCATACTGCGACGAAGAGTAGCCCCTGTTCTCTGCAACCAGAGAAAGCCCGCGCACAGCAATGAAGACACAACGCAGCCAGAAAAAAAAAAAGGGTGTGTGAAGTATCTGCAGACTGGTATCCAAGGTGGGTCCTGAACGAATCCCCCTCAGGTACCCAGGGATGACTATACAACCAGAGTTCTTTGATACACTTTGCCTAAGAGTTCAAATAAACCTAAAACTTAGGATTTAGCAGCGTGCCGTGGGAAGGTGTCCTTGATCCTGGGTTGAATCCTTCAATCATTCATTAATTCTCTTGTTCATAATGTCCTACTGTGTGCTAGGAACTGCGTGGCGTGGGAGCAGATTAGCAAACCTCAGAAGCCCTGGTCTTTGCTGTCTAGCAGACTCTACAGGAAAGCAAAGAAGTAAATAAAAAAGGAATGATAGAGAATTACAATGCTTTGCTCTGGAAATCTGAATGCAGTAAACTGTTGACACAAAGAAAAGAACAATTAATCCTAGCCGGAGGAGCGGAGGTGTTGGGAAGACGAGGTAACACTTGACCTGAGCTTGACATTTGTATCAACTACTCGCATTGGGGAAGAAGGTATGCTTATCGCCTTTACAGAAAATACAAAACTTGGAGAGACATGTCAAGTGACAAACTCAGGAATTAGAAAAAAAATTGTGATAGTAATACTTTTAGGAATTTATATAAAGGAGACAATTGCACAAGTACAAAAAGACTGTTTATCAATACTCTGCGTATAAGAGTGTAATTTGGAAACTTGTTCATTAAATTTGGCTTCACGAATGCAACAGACTACTACATAACCATTAAAATTAATGTTGTAGTTCTGTATTTATTCCCTGAAAAGATATAGATGGTGAGAGAAAATAGCATGTTTCAAAACAGAATATAGTGTAGTCCTATATTAAAAAAATGTTCATTCATATCAATATGCATGGAGTTTCCTTTTTTTTTGGCCGCGCTGCACAGCTTGTGGGATCTCAGTTCTCTGACCAGTGATTGAACCTGGGCCATGGCAGTGAAAGGGCCAAGTCCTAACCACCAGACCACCAGGGAACTCCCAGAGTTTCCTTTTTTTAAAATTTTTTTATTTTTAAAATTTTTGGCTGTGTTGGGTCTTCGTTGCTGCACACGGGCTTTCTCTAATTGTGGCGAGCGGGGGCTGCTCTTCGTTGCGGTGCGCAGGCTTCTCATTGCGGTGGCTTCTCTTGTTGCAGAGCACAGGCTCTAGAGTGTAGGCTCAGTAGTTGTGGCTCACGGGCTTAGTTGCTCCGCGGCATGTGGGATCTTCCAGGACCAGGGATCAAACCCGTGTCCCCTGTATTGGCAGGTGGATTCTTAACCACTGTGCTACCAGGGAAGTCCCCAGAGTTTCCTTTTTTAACTAACAAAAGTGGGATTATACAGTTTGGAAACATTCGTTTTTATGTATTATGCCATAGACCTCTTTCTATACTTAAAAATGACAAAACATAATTATCCATGCAACTGTAAACTTACTAATAAATGATGTTTGTTTTCTTTGATGCCATTATAAAAATAAATTTGTATGCTTATAAAAATGTAATCACTCCTAGGGAGAAGAATTTGGGGTGATTTTTTCCTTTCTTCTTTATACTTTTACCATCTGATTTTTTTTTACAATGAACAAATATTTTTTTAAAAAAACAGTAAAGCACTTTTTAAATCATAAACAGCTGCTCTACCTACCAAAACAAAGAAGATGAAACTCTGTTTTCATATCCTCCAAATGAAGCAGACAAGAGAGAGGAGGGGTAACTTGATAGTCTACGTGAACAAGATCTGGGGTTTTCAGTCCTGTCATGCATCTCACCCACGATGCAGACTGCTGTTGCTGCATCGTGGAATGCATGTCGAATGCTGTTGCTGCTAAAATTCTAATGCAATTTTAGGTGACATTAACAGAATTATAGCATGCCGACCTTGGATGTGAGCTTGTCCAGCCCCTCATGGATTTAGTTTCACTTCTGCACTGTAGACAGAGACCTTACAATCCAGGGAGTGTTTGGCCAGAGGACAGAGATCAGAGACACTGTCACAGATCAGTATTGAGAAAACTCCCAACGATTAGCCTGGAAAAGAGATGATGCAAGAGGGCACGTGCCTGATGCCCTCAAATATTTCACGAGCTGTCCATGGAAAGCAGGATGGAGTTCTGTGTTGCCCCAAAGAGCAAAACTAGGGCAAAGGAGTGGGATTCACACAGAGGGAGAGTTCAGCCCAATATCACGCTGTGAATCGGAGCTGGCTACCCACAAAGCAGTAAGTGTAGTAAGTTTCCCACTGCTCTAAGTGTTCAAAGTGGGTAAGTGATCGCTTACAAGGAAGTCACAGTGCTGGGGAATTGTCCCAGATGACAGCCAAGCTCCCTTCTAAGTTTAAGATTATTGGTATATTTCTCCCTCGTAAAGGTGCATCCTCAGTGACCCCATATTCTGTGCACTTCTGACTACATCTCCGTTTTATCGGTTATTGTAAAGTATGGTTTCATAGGGGAGGGATAAATTAGGAGCTTGGGATTAATATGCCACACTATTATATGTAAGATAGATAACCAACAAGGACCTACTGTATAGCACAGGGAACTCTAGTCAATGTTCTGTAATAACCTATATGGGAAAAGAACCTGAAAAACAATGAATATATGTATATGTATAACTAAGTCACTATTCTGTACACCTGAAACATTGTAAATCAACTATACACCAATGAAATAAAATAAAAAACTACTACAATCTCATAATCCTTAGTTGGAGTAGCCTATGTCCCACATTTAAGAGCTCATGCCAAAGAAACCGGGAAATATATCTTGCTTAACAATCTCATGTCTTCCCACTTACAGGATTTGTCTCAATGAAGGAAAGTTTCGTTAATAATAGACACACAGTGCTGACTGAAATTGGCAATGACAATTCAATTCCCTTCCCCTGATGACCCATTAGAATCACTCAGCAGGTCTCCTATTGATGGTAGCACCCTCTCTTGGCCAGGATACCTTTCTGTGAACCACTGGTGTCTACAACAGTTACAATAAGGTTCATATGTTATTAATAATATTACTTTAACACAGCTACTTAAATATGGCCATTTTGACAAAGTATTCAGTGCAAGAGACATTCTAACCCCTTAAGGCCATCCCTGAACCTTAATTCTTTTTTTTTTTTAATTAAAAAAAATTTTTAACACCTTTATTGGAGTATAATTGCTTTACAATGTTGTGTTAGTTTCTGCTATATAACAAAGTGAATCAGCTATATGTATACATATATCCTCATATCCCCTCCCTCTTGTGTCTCCCTCCCTCCCACCCTCCCTATCCCACCCCTCTAGGTGGTCACAAAGCACCGAGCTGATCTCCCTGTGCTATGCAGCTTCTTCCCGCTAGCTATCTATTTTACGTTTGGTAGTGTATATATGTCCATGCCTCTCTCTCACTTCGTCCCAGCTTACCCTTTCCCCTCCCTGTGTCCTCAAGTCCATTCTCTACATGTGCATCTTTATTCCTGTCCTGCCCCTAGGTTCATCAGAACCTTTTTTTTTTTTCAGATTCCATATATATGTGTTAACATACGGTATGTGTTTTTCTCTTTCTAACTTACTTCACTCTGTATGACAGACTCTAGGTCCAACCACCTCACTACAAATAACTCAATTTTGTTTCTTTTTATGGCTGAGTAATATTCCATTGTATATATGTGCCACATCTTCTTTATCCATTCATCTGTTGATGGGCATTTAGGCTGCTTCCATGTCCTGGCTATTGTAAATAGTGCTGCAGTGAACATTGTGGTACATGACTCTTTTTGAATTATGGTTTTCTCAGGGTATACACCCAGTAGTGGGATTGCTGGGTCATATGGTAGTTCTATTTGTAGATTGTTAAGGAACCTCCATACTGTTCTCCATAGTGGCTGTATCAATTTACATTCCCACCAACAGTGCAAGAGGGTTACCTTTTCTCCACACCCTCTCCAGCATTTATTGTTTGTAGATTTTTTGACAATGGCCATTCTGACTGGTGTGAGGTGATATCTCATTGTAGTTGTGATTTGCATTTCTCTAATGATCAGTGATGTTGAGCATCCTTTCCTGTGTTTGTTGGCAATCTGTATATCTTCTTTGGAGAAATGTCTATTTAGGTCTTCTGCCAATTTTTGGATTGGGTTATTCGTTTTTTTGATATTGAGCTGCATGAGCTGCTTGTATATTTTGGAGATTAATCCTTTGTCAGTTTCTTCATTTGCAAATATTTTCTCCCATTCTCAGTGTTGTCTTTTCATCTTGTTTATGGTTTCCTTTGCTGTGCAAAGCTTTTAGGTTTCATTAGGTCCCATTTGTTTATTTTTGTTTTTACTTCCATTTCTCTAGGAGGTGGGTCAAAAAGGATCTTACTGTGATTTATGTCAAAGAGTGTTCTTCCTATGTTTTCCTCTAAGAGTTTTATAGTATCTGGTCTTACATTTAGGTCTTTAATCCATTTTGAGTTTATTTTTGTGTATGGTGTTAGGGAGTGTTCTAATTTCATTCTTTTACATGTAGCTGTCCAGTTTTCCCGGTACCACTTATTGAAGAGGCTATCTTTTCTCCATTGTATGTTCTTGCCTCCTTTATCAAAGATAAGGTGACCATACATGCGTGGGTTTATCTCTGGGCTTTCTATCCTGTTCCATTGACCTATATTTCTGTTTTTGTGCCAGTACCATACTGCCTTGATTACTGTAGCTTTGTAGTATAGTCTGAAGTCAGGGAGCCTGATTCCTACAGCTCTATTTTTCTTTCTCAAGATTGCTTTGGCTATTCGGGGTCTTTTGTGTTTCCATATAAATTGTGAAAAAAATTTTCTAGTTCTGTGAAAAGTGCCATTGGTAGTTTGATAGGGATTGCACTGAATCTGTAGATTGCTTTGGGTAGTATAGTTATTTTTACAGTGTTTATTCTTCCAATCCAAGAACATGGTATATCTATCTCTCCATCTGTTTGTGTTGTCTTTAATTTCTTTCATCAGTGTCATAGTTTTCTGCATACAAGTCTTTTGTCTCCTTAGGTAGGTTTATTCCTAGATATTTTATTCTTTTTGTTGCAATGGTAAATGGAGTGTTTCCTTAATTTCTGTTTCAGATTTTTCATCATTAGTGTATAGGAATGCAAGAAATTTCTGTGTATTAATTTTGTATCCTGTTACTTTACCAAATTCATTGATTAGTTCTAGTAGTTTTCTGGTAGCATCTTTAGGATTCTCTATGTACAGTATCATGTCATCTGCAAACAGTGTCATCTTTACTTCTTCTTTTCTGATTTGGATTCCTTTTATTTCTTTTTCTTCTCTGATTGCTGTGGCTAAAACCTCCAAAACTATGTTGAATAATAGTGGTGAGAGTGGGTAACCTTGTCTTGTTCCTGATCTTAGAGGAAATGGTTTCAGTTTTTCACCATTGAGAACCATGCTGGCTGTGGGTTTGTCATATATGAGCTTTATTATGTTGAGGTAGGTTCCCTCTATGCCCACTTTCTGGAGAGTTTTTATCATAAGTGGGTGTTCAATTTTGTTGAAATCTTTTTCTGCATTTATTGAGATTATTATATGGTTTTTCTCCTTCAACTTGTTAATATGGTGTATCACATTGATTGATTTGTGTATATTGAAAAATCCTTGCATTCCTAGGATAAACCCCACTTGACCATGATGTATGATCCTTTTTTTTTTTATTTTTTTATTTTTTATTTTTTTAATTTTTTTTGCGGTATGCGGGCCTCTCACTGTTGTGGCCTCTCCCATTGCGGAGCACAGGCTCTGGACGCGCAGGCTCAGCGGCCATGGCTCACGGGCCCAGCCTCTCCGCGGCACGTGGGATCCTCCCGGACCGGGGCACAAACCCGCGTCCCCTGCATCGGCAGGTGGACCCTCAACCACTGCGCCACCAGGGAAGCCCTATGATCCTTTTAATGTACTGTTGCATTCTGTTTGCTAGTATCTTGTTGAGGATTTTTGCATCTATGTTCATCAGTGATATTGGTCTGTAGTTTTCTTTTTTTGTGACATCTTTGTCTGGTTTTGGTATCAGGGTGATGGTGGCCTTGTAGAATGAGTTTGGGAGTGTTCCTCCCTCTGCTGTATTTTGGAAGAGTTTGAGAAGGATAGGTGTTAGCTCTTCTCTAAATGTTTGATAGAATTCGCCTGTGAAGCCACCTTGTCCTGGGCTTTTGTTTGTTGGAAGATTTTTAATCACAGTTTCAATTTCAGTGCTTATGATTGGTCTGTTCCTATTTTCTATTTCTTCTTGGTCCTGAACCTTAATTCTAACATGTACTCACCTTTTGTCCCATCCCTGAGTCTGGCCCCATCATAAAACCTTACCCACCCCCTTATTCCTGTTCTGTGACATTTTGAGCCCCTCCTAACCCTCTCCCATTGAGAAAAGGGTGTGGTTCTTCAGGAGACTGAACTCAGAATGCAGTAGGTGGGAAAATAATCTCTCTTCTCCCTCTAGGTCCCCTTTCTTACATACAAAAATCTGAAAGGCAAGGTGTCAAATGAAGAAGGAGTAAAGGAAGATGCTAAAATAGTGCCCCCATGTGAAGGCAAGCCATTGGCTAGGATGGGATACAGTCTACAAATTCCTGATGGGAAGATCATTTTTCAAGCGAGATTATTTATTGCTTGCTCTTAATCTCTGTTTGTTTCCTTTCTATTATATTCCATAATGAGAAAACATTTATTTGGTCTTGCTTAGGAGTTTTATTGCCAGTGGAGGATCATAACTGATTCACTTATTGATTTGTTGATTTCTTTCATCATTCATTCACTGATCCATCACACACTTACTGAACATCAGGTTCAGTAGCAGGAACATGAGACAGAACAAGATGCAGACCTGCCTCCCAGATGCCCACACTGCAAACTGGGCGGGATCTCCGTCCTTGATGCCCTTGAAACTTTAAGGTCAAACTCGGGACAGTAATGCTGTGATCTCTACTAGCAATTCTCTTCCAAAGGCCAATCTTAAAGAAGTGGGTTTTTATGAAGATGGCAGCTCTCTGGGAAACTCCTATTCATCCTTTGAAACTTATGTAAGACACTTAGGATAGCACCTGGGATCTTATCCAGTACATGTTCCCTGGTTTGTCCTGTTGCTGTAGGATAACGAATAATCCCCTGGACAACTTGGGTGCTTTATTGTTTATCTTTCCTTCTCCTCTTCCAGATAGTTAATCCCTCAAGGAGGGACTGGATTTTCACATTACTGCACCCCAGCACCTGGGAGCGAGCTGGGAACATAGTTGGTCTGTGATGAACATCTCCAGAAGTGGTGCTGGAGCTGCCTCTCTGTTCAGATATCTCTCCGTAAACTGTCTAGATACCATGTGCTCAGACTTGCTGAGTAGCAAGAGAAGAGAACCTTAGAGGAAACCTTTCTACATTAAGGGACAGTTATTTTCATTTCCTTAAAGCTCAGCATTGTCTCTCTTCCATTCCCGGCTCCCATATAGGATTTCTTCTTTATGGGAACAGCTGACCGTAAATCAGTCATTTCTGCACACGTGTTCAGAGCACCGCAGAGTGGAGTCCCTGTGTTTAGAGAGCCCGTCCTCTGCACCTCATTTACTGTCCTGAGCTAGAAAAAGGAGTCATTATCATGAAGTCTGTTATTCCAGGTAACCTATACTGATGCTGATGAAGTTTTTATAAACTGAAAATCAGAGCTCATGTTCAGTTGCAGAGGGAGATACTCACGGGATGAGGCAGAAATCGGGACATAGTGTCACTGGGTCTCACTCTCTCCTCCCTGGGTACAGTTCCCTGCATGTTGAACACGTGCTCTACTCTTTAAAAAGTACTACGGTGGTTAATAGAAGCACAGTGCCCATCATTCTTCCATCTAATTCTGTGAGAAGGGGAATGCACTTCGACCTGGGTTTGAATTCCTGGCTCTGTTACCTACTAACCTATGAACTTGGGCAAGTTGGTTGACTTCTCTGAGCCTCTTTGCTTTTCTACAAAAGGGTTATTTGGGGGAATAAATGTGATTAAGTACATAACGTGTCTAGCAGACACCATAGGCACTGCATATATGCTAGGTCCTCTTCTGTTTTTCTCAGCTCCTGGGAGATACTAAAATGATCACTGTATAAAACCAAACCAGGACTTCCCTGGTGGTCCAGTGGTTGGTTAGGACTCCGCACTTTCACTGCTAAGGGCTTGGGTTTGATCCCTGGTCCAGGAACTAGGATCCTGCAAATTGTGTGGTGAAGACAAAAAAAAAAAAAAAAAAAATCAAACCAAACTAAGCCAAAACCTGATAAAAATAAATTTTAAAAAAGGAATAGACAACAGGTTTAAAATTCTGGCTTCCAAATTCCTGAATACTTCAACCCAGGAGCTGTGGTCACATTCAGAACAACCTGCGTAGGGCTTCCCTGGTGGCACAGTGGTTGAGAGTCCGCCTGCCGATGCAGGGGACATGGGTTCGTGCCCCGGTCCGGGAGGATCCCACATGCCGCGGAGCGGCTGGGCCCGTGAGCCATGGCTGCTGAACCTAAGCGTCCAGAACCTGTGCTCCGCAACGGGAGAGGCCACAACAGTGAGAGGCCCGCGTAACGCAAAAAGAAAAAAAAAAAAAAAAGAACAACCTGTGTTACACCTGGATTGGGGTCCCAGTACCCCACTGTGGGTGCCAGGACTGGACACTGTGTGTTTCTTTGGGTCAACAGAGGCCAGTTTCCCTCTAAGTAACTTCCTCGCTCAGCTGACTTTGCAATGTTGATTCAACTTTTGCCATGTACATTGACAAATGCCGTTCAGAATACAAATCACAATCTTGTCAAAATCATATTCTGCATTCCTTCAAACTCAAATACTGAAATTTATGGATTATCATTTTTGGTAGAAACTCAAGTTCTCTGTAGATCTGCTTATGTTATGTTTCTCAGCAAGTAATATTGTGAAAGTTCATGTTTGTCTAATAAAGGTTCCTTGTTTCAAAATCAGTTTATCAGACTGTTTCCTTATAAATGTTTTTGTAAGTTCATTCTTAGTGGTTTTTCCCTAAATTTTTCCAAGCTATTAAAGGGAGGCTGACTAATACATTATGTACAATGTAGACAAAACTCTGAAAGGAAAACAATTTAACTGAAATTTAATGACAATGTGTTTGTGGTATGTTATTATGTGATACAGCAGTTATTGTATGAAAAAATCAGAAAGTACAGAATGAGCTCCCCTTCCTTTTTAAATAGAATGTATGTACATATTTAGGTATGAAAAAAAGACTAGAAAGATACGTCTCAAACAGATAGCAGTGGTTATCCCTAGGTTGTAAATTACCAATTACTCAAGGTTTTTTTTTTCTAAATTTTAATTTATCAATCACCTGACAGGTAGTCTAAAATGGGCATGTGTCCCTTGTTTAACAGAGGGTGAAAAAAAACCCAGTTATTTTTAAAGATATATTTAAAATATGTTCTAATTTAGTATAAAATATATTATTTATATTATTAATATAATATAATAAATATATTTTATCATATAAGATATAATGTAAAATATAATATTTAAAATATTTTTAAAAATCTGACTTTTAAAATAATAAGCTGGATGGACAATGATGTTAATGTTATTTATATGCAAAGAGCTCTTACAAATCAGAAGACCTCAAGTGCCTCAGTAGAAATATTTATAAAGGGTCCGAACAAATAGTTCACAAAAGAAGAAATTTCAATGTCCAACACAGGTATAAAAAAACTAGACCTTATTCTTTTTTTTTAAAAATCTTTTATACTTAACCACATATATACCTTTTCCAGTGTTCTTTTTTTTTTTTTTTTTTTTCTGTACGCGGGCCTCTCACTGCTGTGGCCTCTCCCGTTGCGGAGCACAGGCTCCGGACACACAGGCTCCGCGGCCATGGCTCGCGGGCCCAGCCGCTCCACGGCATGTGGGATCTTCCCGGACCGGGGCACGAACCCGTGTCCCCTGCATCGGCAGGCGGACTCTCAACCACTGCGCCACCAGGGAAGCCCTCCAGTGTTCTTTTTTTTAAAATTTTTTATTTATTTAGGCTGTGCCGGTTCTTAGTTGTGGCATGAGGGATCTTCGCTGCAGAATGAGGGATCTTTAGTTGTGGCATGAGGGATCTTTTTTTTTAGTTGTGGCACGCAGACTCTTAGTTGCAGCATGCAAACTCTTAGTAGTGGCATGTGGGTATCTTTAGTGGTGGCATGTGGGATCTAGTTTCCCTACCAGAGACCGAACCTGGGCCCCCTGCATTGGGAGCATGGAGTCTTACTCACTGGACCACCAGGGAAGTCCCCAGACCACATTCTGAATCAAAGAAATTGGAATTAAAGACAACAAACCTCATCAAATTTTCATTAACTGTTTAATGCTGCTGCGGAGGAGTAAGATAGTAACAAGAGTCATCACTTATTGAGTACTTGCCTACAGGCAGGCACTGAACGAAGCCCGAAAGCTTAAGGAAGCTGTACGTGATGACTTTGAAGCCAAACCGAACCCTGCCAACTAGAAACTCCAGGCCATGGATTCGTGGGGCAGAGAATTGGAACATTAAGACTCCTGAAAAATATTGTCAAGTTGCTTTCCAGGAGTTTGCATCAAAGCAAACCCTCTCACCAACTTGTCAGATCCTACCTTCTAGGAATTTACCTCCCGTCGAAGAAAATCATCAGAATGCAAACAAAAATAAATACAGAAGCAGGCAAAAGTGAAACGTGTAAGTTAGAGAAATAGTGAAATAAATGATATTATACCCTATTTTGCTGTCCTTAAACGTGGCTATTTTGAGGAATTTTTAAAGACCTAGCAAAATGCTCATGATTTAGTATTTTAAGCCAATAAAACACTCCAGCCAGATAATCATTTGGAGAAGCCAACAGTTGATAAGCCCCCAATCCCAGGTACAGAGCTTCCAGACAACTTTTTGTGTGTCCTACTCTTAAATATATATGAGAAAACTTAAAAAAAAAGACAACTGCAAATTGTATAATTAATATCACCGGTATCCATGAAATGAGAATAAGATACTGTTAAAAGAAAAAATTCAGAGAACAAAACAGAGTTATTGAAAATTAAAATAACATGGCATGGCAAATTAAAAACTCAATAAAAGGTAAGAAGATGAAGTTGAGAAAATACCCCAGAAAGCAGAATAAAAAGATAAAAAGATGGAATGTGAGAAGAAAAATGAAAATTAATGATTCTATCCAAGATATCCAACATTTAAATAATAGAGTGTTTAAAGTGGGGTGGGGGAGAGAGAAATTAGGGGAAAAAAAGGAAATGATCAAAGAAATAATTTAAGATAATTTCCCAGACATGAAAGATAAGAGTTTTCAAACTGAAAGGGCCCCCAAGTGCCAGCTCAGTGAGTGAGACTTCACCCACACCAAGAACATCATCAATACCTGAAACTAATATAATACTGTAAATCAACTATACCTCAATAAAAATAAATAAAATAAAGTTTAGGGACTTCCCTGGTGGTCCAGTGTTTGGGACTTTGTCTCTTCCAATGCAAGGGGCGTGGGTTCGATCCCTGGTCGGGGAGTTAGGATCCCACATGCCTTGAAGCCAAAAAACAAAACAAAACAAAACAAAATGATAGAAAACCAAAACATGAAACAGAAGCAATATTGTAACAAATTCAATAAAGACTTAAAAAATGGTCCACATCAGGGCTTCCCTGGTGGTGCAGTGGTTGAGAGTCTGCCTGCTGATGCAGGGGACACGGGTTCGTGCCCCAGTCCAGGAGGATCCCACATGCTGCGGAGCGGCTGGGCCCGTGAGCCATGGCCGCTGAGCCTGCGCGTCCAGAGCCTGTGCTCTGCAACAGGAGAGGCCACAACAGTGAGAGGCCTGCGTTCCGTACAAAAAAAAAAAAAAAAATGGTCCACATCAAAAAAATCTTAAAAAGTAAAAAAATTAAGTTTAGAAAAATAAACAAATAGAAAGAATATCAGCCAACACTGGGAATAATGAGGAACAAGCTTTCAGATAGAACAAAGTAGTTTTCATAAAAAGGCCCAAGAATAAGAATGACATCCAGGCCTTAACAGCAGCCCTAGAAACTGGAAGATAACTGATAAAGGCCTTCAAACTTCTGAGGGAAAATCATTTCCAAACTAGAATTCAGAACTATCCACTGAGCATGAGGGAAAAACAGACATTTTCAGATGTGTGTGGTAACAGCTTTGCTTCCCGTTCACCCTTTCTCAGGAAGCTACTGAAGGATGTGCTCCACCAAAAAAAAAGGAGTAAACCCAGAGAGAGGAAAGCAAGGATCACTGAGTAGAGTGGGGCTAAGGAGAGCCAGGTCCACATTTTCCACTGTGAAATGAAAACTGGAAACTAGGAAGTAGTGATATAAGCATATTAGTTAGACATATTAAGTATGAAAATAATGAGCTAGAAGAGTGAAAATTGGTTGCCCCTGGAGAATGGAAAACTGGAGGTGGAGGTCAATGTTTTTTATTACAGGTCTTGGAGAACCATTTGGCTGTATAAACGTTGTGCATGTATAACTTTGAAAAGAGTAAAACCTCAATTTAAAAATTCATGTGGGGGCTTCCCTGGTGGTGCAGTGGTTAAGAATCTGCCTGCCAATGCAGGGGACACGGGTTCGAGCCCTGGTCCGGGAAGATCCCACATGCTGGAGAGCAACTAAGCCTGTGTGCCACAACTACTGAGCCTGCGCTCTAGAGCCCACAAGCCACAACTACTGAGCCTGTGTGCCACAACTACTGAAGCCCGTGCACCTAGAGCCTGTGCTCCGCAACAGAAGAAGCCACCGCAATGAGAAGCCCGCGCACCTCAACGAAGAGTAGCCCCCGCTCGCCGCAACTAGAGAAAGCCTGTGCTCAGGAACAAAGACCCAACGCAGCCAAAAATAAATAAATAAATTTATTTAAAAAAAAATTCATGTAGATAATATCATTACTCGCTAAAGGGTGCCATGCAAATACGATTTGAATATATTGCTTTCTGATGATCTAACTTCATACAGAAATAGCACTCAGAGAATCTAGGACTACTTGACAGATGTCCTAGGCCCGTCTCACAACTATCAGTTGTCCCAGAGGCCTTTGGCAAGTGTTGGGCTGCAGTCAATGGATGCTTGAAACCCCATCAAGTGCCTGAAGGGCCAGTATTCTGTGCTGTCAGTGGAAGGGCTGCCAAGGGGCTCAGAAGCCAAAAACATAAGGCGGAGCTGTCTTTCTCTGGCTACACCAAGCTTTGCATCCTCTTGTGGGCTGTGTGTCGACACGCTTGTACGTGGGTGTGAGAGGCGGGGTACATGCAGGTATGCTTCTGGACATTTTCAGAGCTCTCTAGGAGCCCAGAATCTTGCTGCAGTAGCACAGAAGCCATTATTTCAGCCTGAAGAACTCTGGCCTGAAGAAGGCAACCTAATAGAGCTCTCAAGATGTCACACAGAGGCGTCCCGAGGATCTGAGTGTCACTGACAAAATGCTTTCATGTTAAAGTCATTCTACTGGATGCAACACTCTCACGGTCTATATATTTGATGCCAACTTGCTGCTTCCTACTCTCCTGTCAATGCGATCAGCTGCTTTTGAGGTCAGCTCCCACGTGAGAGAGAGCTCTCCAGGCCATTGGCTGAGCAGTCGGAGCTTCCTCAATTCATAGAATAACTGTTATTTAATTTAACTAGAGAGTAAAAGAATGAAGAACCTACAACGAAGCCTTATTTTATACTCTTTAGGAGTGAAGGTGCTTGGCCCTGATTTCAGCAGTAATATTATACGAACAAATTTTGAAAAAAGAATGACTACTAGTCCAGGATTTGGGGACAATTGAGTTACTGTTTACAGAGCCAAGAACTGGAAGTCTGGTCATGCCACAGAGATCCACGCTATCCTCAGCTACTCACGGTGAAATAAAACAGAATGTCAGCTGTCGTGGACTCACTGCTCTTGAAAGCTGCTTAATCTTCTCATGAGATTTTAGGTTGAGTCCAAAAATTTGTTAACTAAAAACTTCAAGATATTTGGCAGAAATAGTAGATTTAGTCAGCTTCACCTTTTAAAGATGGGATAGATGAGGTTTTGAATCCAGTTTAGGAATTTGTGATTATACACTATCTTCTGTAAGAAATTCACCCATTAATTTTGGGTCTACCATACAAAGTAGGCGAAGATGAAAACTGTAAGTGTAAAAGAAAGAGAAGCAAATGTGAACAAGCCATTTTATTTGTTAAGTGGAAGAATGCTACAGCAGAAAAATGCCAGCTAGGAGCCACGAAATCTAGGTTCTGTCTTCACTCTGCTACTTTGTTTTGTAACATTGGGAAAATGACTTATTTTTTAATTTTTAGAATGGGAATTAGTGAGGCCAAAATAAGATCATGCTCCATAAAAGTAATTTACAAAGTATAAGGTACTATGCAAATGTTTACAAGGAATAAATTAAATATCAGGAACTGGAAAAGGGAACTTGCATGCGCTAGCCTCGGGAGTTCTGGCTCTTATAAGTACAATGACCAGGGTTAGATTTAAGGGGGAATTTCCAAACATTTTGGACTTGTGCCATGTTATTGTTGATTTTAAAAATTTCATACTTATTTCTCCTTTCAAAAAGTTTTTTTGGGGGGACATACATATAATAACACCACCGAATTTTACACCAACTGGTATATGTGTAATAGAGGGGCCCTTGAATTTGATGAGACGGTCTAGAGACTAGAAATTTGAAAGTTGAATATTTGGGCAATTGAAGCGTTCAGCAACACATGCTCACAGTATGAGCTCAACAGTATTTGTTCAGGGAATGTAGGTCCTAATGAAGTTCTACCTGAAGGGTACATCAGGCCAGTTTAGCACCTTGACCTGAGAAACCACTGACCTATATACTCTAAGTTCAAATGGTACGTGTTCCAAGAAACATAGTTGGCTTTTGGAAGAAGATACAACTCGATTCAACATGCCAATATTTTTAGGTTTTCTTTGTTTTTAGAAATTTTCAACAGACCATTGTAATCACTCAGTGAATTTGTTTGCCTGGAACAATTTACCCGAATTCCACAGAAGAGGCTACTGCAGCCTTTTCTGGGTTTGTAGCAACAACTTGTCTCCCCCATGTTCTGTTTCCAGATGGCAAAATAGCACGATGTCCCTGTTGTCCTTAGACTGTCCATGCCATGTCATTATCTTCCAGACACAACAGGAAGTGTGGAGGTCGTCATTAGCTCTGATCTTCTGGGATGTTCTAGGAGACTTAACAGGTTGTCAGTTTCTGCTAAAATGTTAAGCTACTTTTGCAAAACTCTCCTGCAAATGTGTAGTGACATCTTTTTAAAATGCAAGTGGAAGTCTACATTTATGACAGATATAGATCAAAAATAATTATTGGAGCAGCAACTCTGGATACTTTAGATTTATTAGGTTTTTATGTCCATGGGGTCCTTTTTTATATTATTTGGATTGGCAGCTCTGACTACAAAAGAAACACAAACCCACTGGAGAAATAAGAGAAAGAAAAAAAATGCATGAAAAGGACATTTCCTTAAATTTTACCATGTAGTAGCAACATTTAGGTATATTTTTGTCCACTTTTTTCTATGCATATTATTGTATCATTGTGATTATATTGTGATACAAATTTGTATGCAGATTTTTGTCATTTAACAGCCTAGAATATTTATTGCCCTATACTATTAAAAAATCTTTTAAGGGAATTCCCTAGCAGTCCAGTGGTTAGGACTCGGCACTTTCACTGCCGAGGGCCCAGTTTCAATCCCTGGTGGAGGAACTAAGATCCGGCAAGCCTTGTGACCAAAAAAAAAAAAAAAAAAGGAATCTTTTAAAATCTATTTTTAGAAAATATATTTCTGATAATAAGAGAAGTAGAAAATTTGAAAAATATATAGTAGTATATAGAAAATAAAAATTACCCATAATCCTATAACTCAAAGTAATCATCATTAATACTTTGCCATATTTCCTTCTTTTCTCTTTAAATGCATTTTCTTTTCCATAGCTGAGATAATACATTTTCTATCCTATTTTTCTTTACTCATGTATCTTAAATAGTTTCCCACATTATTAAAAACTTTTCATAAAAATTATTATTATTGTTATTTTTTTGCTGTACGCGGGCCTCTCACTGTTGTGGCCTCTCCCACTGCAGGGCACAGGCTCCGGACGCGCAGGCTCAGCGGCCATGGCTCACGGGCCTAGCTGCTCCGCGGCATGTGGGATCTTCCCAGACCGGGGCACGAACCCGTGTCCCCTGCATCGGGAGGCAGGCTCTCAACCACTGCACCACCAGCAAAGCCCGAAGCCCTGTTTTTTTAAATTGTATACTTTGTCGGAAAACCAACCTTCTCTTTCCTTTTTTCCCTACATCCATTCATGTACTTTTCCGGCAAAACAGTCTGGCTAAGCCCCTTTCAGTCTCCACCCAATGACCCTATTGTCCACATTATTATCACAAATCCCCCTTTGCTGTTCCACCTTCAAGTTTAAAATATTCACGTTTCTTTGACACTGATGTTTCTGTGGTTTCTTGCATCTAGTCAATCAAACTTCACAACTTTATTTTCTGAAGAACACGTTCAGATTTTTCATTCACCTCTGTTCTCACTCCTCGCCTTCATTCTGGTAAACTCTCACTTGGGGTTTTCCAATATCTTCCTCATGTGGTTCTCTGCTTCCTTTCCTCCACTCCCCCTTCTAATTATTTTTATGTACCTTTACATTATTAGCCTCTACGGTGACTTACTTCTTAGAATTCATTTAATAACTCTGCCATTTTCCAGAGTAAATAACTACTTTGGACTTAACGGAAAACTACAAAGATTCTAATCAGGTTTTCCATCCAAGCAGGTTTTTTCACATAATCTTTGTCTCTCGGGCAGGAGATGTCTCATTGGTCACTATGATATTCTCTCCTCTTTTAAGACTCAGAATCCCAATTCACCAGGGATCCTTTAATATTTAACTTTGCCTTCTCTTAATTCCATAATCCACATGTATTAGCCTTTCTGCAGTTTTAAAAAAATGCTCGATAGACTTATTTAGTATTCAAATCAACATTTCGAAGCAGACTTAACTCATTGGAAACATTATTAAAGCAGAACACAAAATTGGTCAGATTCAAAGCAATATTATTTCTTCTGTTCATTGATAGGAGTTCATTATTTATTTTGCATTTATTAATTTTTTCAATTTATGTGTGTCTTTATTTCTTATATACAGACTTATTTGTTTTGCTCTCCCACTAGGTTGTGAGTCCTGGGGACTGTGACCACGTCTGCAGTAACACTTTCTGGGGGAGCCGACATTCCTGTCTTATCCCTCCCCCATGGCTCTATCCCAGTAGTCCGAATGGAAGAGACCACCTTCTCTTATGATCTTGTTTTTCTGGTCACAGGATTGGTTAAGGGGTAAGACTGTAAACCAGTGTGAACCAATCACAGCAGTCCACTCCTCAGACCACCGTGATTGGTCCACTGAGGGACATGTGACTCAAATGGAGCAGAATCCTATCTCAGGACTTCAGAGAGAAAAGCCATTTTTGCTGTTGTCTATAGAGCTACAAGAATGAGAGCCTGGTCCTATGGAACACAACATCTCCCACCAGAGGAGAAGGATCTGGGAAGGTGGTCGAGAAACAGGCAGAGAAGGCTTTACATCCCTATTTTTGCCGTTCTGAGATTTAATTATTCAACTATTTATTCCATTCTGATAGCTACACCAGTATCCTTTCAATAAATCTCCTCTCATTTTATGTGTTTCATCTGGTTTGAGTTGGGTTTCTGTCATTTGCAAACAAAAGGGTCCTGACTCATATAATACTTAAACTATATTTTGAAGTCCTTGTAGCATAGAGCTGTAAAATGCTAACCCTCATATAATGAAAGCCTTAGAGCATATCTGGACAATCATCTTAACTTCAAAAAAACTTTAGAAGAAAATTTTTGTTGCCAAAATTCTTTACATTCTGTCCTGAAATTCTTCCTAATTTGTTTACTCCCTACAGCCTTTTGGTTACACCACCTGAAAATCGTTGCAAGACAGAATTCATTCGGTCTTCAAATAAGGCAAACTCCAACCTCCCTAAAGTTAAACAGACTCTTATATTTGCTGATTATCCCTTAAAACACGAACTACTGTGTGTAAAATAAGGTACAAGGATGTATTTTACAGCACAGGGAATATACCAATATTTTACAATAACTATAAATGGAGTATATCTATAAAATTTTGAATCACTATGTTGTACACCTAAAACTAATATATTGTAAATCAACTACACCTAAAAAAAGCCAGTGGTTTGTTTATTGTACATAACAAACATGTACACAATGCTTATTTTGAGCCAGGTGTGTGCTAAAAATTTAGCTCATTTGATTCTCCTAACAAATCTCCAAGGTAGGTACTATTATTATCGCCATATATAATGAGGTAATTGAAGCACAGAGAGATGGAGTAATTTGCTCTAGGTCACAGAACTAGTGCATGGTGGAGCTGGAATAAATTCTTAAAGTTTATTATTCATCAGAACAAATGAGATGTGTGTTAACCATGCAGATTCCTGAGACCTACTTATTCAGAACCAGAGCAAGAAAAGGTGAGACTACTCTTTAGATTTTTTTACATCGACCAAAAAATTCTGATCTCTCCTCTGCAAGCTTTAGCGATCTCAAATTTGGTGGAGAATACATTTCATCTTCTTTGATTTTTGTAATAGAATGAGATTCTGCCACATGTGGATCTGATATTTCAATTATACTGAACTTGCTTCAATAAATAGGACCAAATATATGCCCTTCAGGCATTCACTAGACACCTTAGTCTTGTGCCCCTCCAGCTCATTGCAAAGGAATAGTGGAAACAGATATTTGAGACAGACTTGAGCAAAGGACAGGCTTACTATTCCACACTTTAGCATTTCTATCATGCAAGCAAAATACATTCACCACAAACCCACAAGCTTGGACTTTGTTAGTTTGCTTCTCTGTGGAAATACTTTCAATCTCTCTCTCGGTTAACGAGGTGCCATTCAATAGTCAACTTAACTGCAGTCTGTATATTGTGCCACCCCCATCCCCATCCCCATGCTTCTACAGCCACTGTTTCTGAGGTCAACAGCAGCCACCTGGAGAGGACACATGTAGAGGTTAAGAGGTGTTCTCCGGAGCCAGTCCAGTTCAGTTCAAAGATTGCTTCTGCCACTGGGACTTTGCTGAGCCCCCCACCCCGTGCTACTCAGTGTTCTTATCTGTAAAATGGGGATAGTCATGGTACCTGCATCATAGGGTAACTGTGAGGAATGAGAGGGTAATGCTTGTCAGGTGATGAGAACAGCACACATAGTCCGCATCCAATAAATGCTCTTCACCAGAGTATGAGTTCCATCAAGGCAAGTTCAATGTTTTGTTCATGACTATGTCCTCAGTTTCTGACATACAGTAGGGACACAAATGTTAAGTGGAATGAGTAATAACTCCCAAGTCCAGGGGCATTTGGGGGCCTCTTATTTGATCTTACTGTGACAAGTGATCAAGCATTCAACAGCAGTTACCTCATGCCAGGATCTGTTGTAAGCACTTTACAAACACTCTTAACCCATTTAATTCCTGTAACAATCCGATGAGACAGGTACAAGGATTGTGTGCCTTTTAGACAAGATGAACGTGAGGGACAGAGATGTTTGGTACTTTGCCCGACCTCACACAGCTAGTAAGTGGCAGGGCTAGGACTGGAACCCTTTAACCTACGTGTGCTGTTAATCGTTTCTTCCTTCTTGAAACTCGCTTCCCTTCGCTTCCATGAAAACACCCTCTTTTAACCTGACTCCTCCTTCATTCGTTCTTTTTCTTTTTTTACAAAATTTTATTGAAGGGCTTCCCTGGTGGCACAGTGGTTGAGAGTCCGCCTGCCGATGCAGTGGACATGGGTTTGTGCCCCGGTCCGGGAGGATCCCACATGCTGCGGAGCGGCTGGACCCGTGAGCCATGGCCGCTGAGGCTGCGCGTCCGGAGCCTGTGCTCTGCAACGGGAGAGGCCACAGCAGTGAGAGGCCCGCGTACCACCAAAAAAAAAAAAAAAATTTATTGACGTATAGTTGATTTACAATGTTGTGTTTAATTTCTGCTGTACAGCAGTGACTCAGTTATGCATATATGCATGTTCTTTTCCATTGTGGTTTATCGCAGGATATTGAATACAGTTCCCTGTGCCAAACAGCAGTACCTTGTTGTTTATCATTGGTTCTTTTCTTTCTGCTCATCTCTAGAGCAGAGATGACATTTCCCAGAACTCTGTCCAAAGCCATCACCTCCATTTACATGCTAACATATTTACCTAGTTGATGGTTTCAGTTTCCACCTGTACTCTGATGATCCCTGAATCCATATCTCTATCCCAGGTATCCTTCCTAAGGCTCAAACTTTTGTGTCCAATCACTCACCAGACCACACTCGCATTCAACATATATAAAATAATAAATTTGGGCTTCCCTGGTGTCTCAGAGGTTAAGAATCTGCCTGCCAATGCTAGAGGATACAGGTTTGAGCCCTGGTCCGGGAAGATCCCACATGCCATGGAGCAGCTAAGCCCACACGCCACAACTCCTGAGCCTGCGCTCTAGAGCTCGTGCGCCACAACTACTGAAGCCCACGCGCCACAACTACTGAAGCCCGCGCGCCTAGAGCCCGTGCTCCGCAACAAGAGAAGCCACCACAATGAGAAGCCCACGCACCGCAATGAGGAGTAGCCTCTGCTCGCTGCAACTAGAGAAAGCCTGCGTGCAACAACGAAGACCCAATGCAGCCAAAAATAAATAAATAAAATAAAATAATAAATTTATTATTTTCCCCAACAAACATGCATTTTTTTACATTTAATTCTCTATCTTAGGAAATGGTAACCCCCCACCCCATCCCCAAAGCCAGAAACCCAAGAATCATCTGTAACTCAGCTTGCCCCTGTACCCTCCATGTGCAGTCAGCATCCATGTCCGTTTGATGGTACCTCCTGAGCATCTCTGAATCCTCATAACCATTTCCTTTGTCTTGGTTCTCTTACCCTGGTTTCTCTTACCTCCTAACTGGTTGCCCTGCCTGTACCCTGTGCTGCTTCAACCCATCTCCCTTATTGCTGCTAGTGTTACCTGAAAACAAAACAAAACAGAAAACTCATGACATCACTTTCCTGATTCACAATCTTTAAGGATCCCCCTTTCCTAGAGAAGAGAGAAGAGTGGCTGAATTCCTTGGCATGACTCATATGACTTACAGCTGGCCCTGTCCACTCTCTGGTTTCATCAGTTTCCCCTCTCACTTGAAAACCGCTTGGTCTAACAACTGTGAACTGAGGCAGGTCCCCTGGAGAGCTCTATGCTCTCGCCAAGCTGGGCTTTTCCTTGTCTCACCCAGACTCTCTCTTCCAGCCATCTCCCTGATCACCCTTCCTACTCCTTCAAGAACCAGATCTTGGGAGGGAAGAGATATGGGAACATGTGTATATGTATAACTGATTCACTTTGTTATAAAGCAGAAACTAACACACCATTGTAAAGCAATTATACTCCAATAAAGTTGTTAAAAAAAAAAAAAGAACCAGATCTTGAGAACAGCATCAAATCAAATGCATAACACAGAAGAAGCCATTCCTTAATAAACGCTAGCTCCCCTTCCACGCACGATCCACCCTCTTTCCCTGGCAAAACGAAGTGTTTGTTCTGCTGTTTAAACTGCTTATGTTTCTTTTAGTCCATTAATCACAATGAATACACATTTACTTTAAAAATATAAACCCATTTTAACATAAGTTCACTTTCAATAAACCCACTTACATGTTGTTTGTTCAAATTTACTGTCATCTTTATATTAAAATAATAGGAATAAAAAAAAACCCTCACAGTCTTAACCTCAAATCAATATTTTATTTGTTCATCTTATATTTAGATCTTTATCCAGGAGCAGATTCTGTTTGCTATATTTACGGCAATATGCTCTGTGGAATTTTACCTTTCACCTCTTCTGTTGACAAAGTCATGCCTGTTTTTCTAGTTAGTTTCTGTCCCCCCTGTTTCTGACTTACGTCTTCTCCCTCCCATCCTTCCCCGTAGGAAACCAGTGACAAAGGTTTGGTGTGAATCTTTCCACCCTTTTCTCCTGTTTAATCAGTTATATTTGGGGAGGAGGAAGGGAAGGTTTTGCCGTCCTTTTGGCCAAAATGAGAATATATAATGCACAGGTCTTTTCCTCTTCCTTTTCTCATTTAACAATGCATGGGAGTCTCTCCAGGCTAATAAACATAGCTCTAACTCCCTCCTTCGGCTGTCTAATATCCTAGGGGCTGAAGATACCACAATTTATTCAGCTATTCCTGGCTTGAAGGGCCTGCAGTTGTTTCCAGGTCTTTGCCACCTTACCCAGTGCTGCCAGGAGCAACCTGGAGCATACATACCATTGTCCACTGATGCTTTGTTTCTATGGGATTTTGCCCCCCCAGACGGGAATTGTTTATAGCGGGTAGGTTGGAGCCTGATTTATAAATAAATAAAAGCACACAGTTTAGGGCCATACATTCAAAGAAGTTCAGTAGATGCTGATAATGATAAGGATGTCTGACTATGCGGTTACCTAGCAGCCTTTTGATGGGAAAAGATATGTTTCCCAGCAACTAGCAAGTATACATCATTGAATGAGAATTTGGTAGGAAAGGACAAAAGACAGAGCCTGGCACATAGCAACTGAGGGTCTCTGCCGTGAAGCCGATTTCCTGCCGCCCTCGCCAGGCCCTCTTAGACTGGCAGAGGAGCAGGGTTATTACTGGATACCAAGTCCCTGACCTCGAGCTAATCAAACTGCAAAATGCTTTCGACAAACCTCAGCTTTCAAAGATCTTACCAATTGCATTATCTTGAAGCTGTTGACTTAAGTTATGAAAGGTTCTATTGAAGGCAGTGTGTATGAAAAAGCATCGTGTGAGGAGTGAGAACATAAGTCCTTGGCTTTGCCAACCTGTCAGCGTCGTGGCACTTTGAGCAAGCCTCCAAATCCCCATATCTAAAATAAAGCTAATAATACGCACGTCGCCTACTTGGCAGTATTGTAGTGAGGACTAAACGGAATTATGTAAATGAAGTGCTTTGAGGGGGCTATACATATATTAGCATTGTTAATCTTATTCAGATTCCTGAGTAGGTAATGTACTGTGTAGGGTGGCATCTTTCCTGTTCTTTGTGTCGCCAGGAAAGAACATATTAGCACTTAAAAGAAGATTATTTTGGGCTTCCCTGGTGGCGCAGTGGTTGAGAGTCCGCCTGCCGATGCAGGGGACACGGGCTCGTGCCCCGGTCCGGGAAGATCCCACATGCCGTGGAGCAGCTAGGCCAGGCCCGTGAGCCATGGCCGCTGAGCCTGCGCATCCGGAGCCTGTGCTCCACAACGGGAGAGGCCCGCGTACTGCAAAAAAGAAAAAAAAAAAAAAGAAGATTATTTTGTTGCAGTCATGAAGTGCCCTCTGAAAGCTCAAGGCCAATCAATATAAAAATAACAGACTAGATGTTGGCCCTTGAATCCATCGGTGGATACTGGTTCCATGGACTTCTGTAACAATGAAAGTATTTACAAAGCTGCCTCAGTTTTGAATGTTTCATAGATAAATGAGAATAAAGAAATAGAGGAAGATTCCCGCCCCCTTAAGTTTCTATTTTTAACTCCTGTACAGCGTTAAGTGTAACACCGTGGTGTTCTTTCCCTAGTCCTGGCTCTTGCCCATGAAACACACACAGGCTACAGGAATCCAGCCACCCTTGGGAGATTCCTACTCAATAAGTGTTATTTTTACCGGGACTAAAATATTGAGAAATTGGTACCTCTATAGATAAATACTCCAAATATATGATGGACGGGTATGTCTATGGATGGAATCGCAGAAACTTCCTAACAGACGTGAGGGGTCATTCATTTCAGAGATGTGGCATACTTCAATATTCACTCTTTGGTAGGACAATGTTGGTAGAAGGAGTTCCAGAAACCTCAGTGCCGGTTGAAGTTTGGCAGTTGGTTCCTTACAGCTGTTTTTAAAGGTATTCTCTGCAGGGATTAAAAAGTGGCTCATAGTTAGGGCTTAAGATTTTTATGTTTCGCTGTTTCTGATTTGATTTTTCTCATTGGGAAATAGAGGAAATGGGATGTGTATCCAGTAGTGAAGGGTTTATGAAGTTCTGCAGTTAGGTCTAAACTATCACAACTGTCAACAGCTGGTAACATCAGTGGGGAAAAAGGCATCACATGTGAAGCATGCAATTAAATTAATTAATTATCATTCCTAACGTTTGACCTTTCACCTGGTTGTGGTGGTATCGGGTGGATAGCCCAGGAGAAAGAAAGGCAGACGTTCCTTGGAGTGACTTGGAGTTTCAGACTCTTTTGGGGTCTTGGGAAGTCATCATTTGGGGTTTGCTCAATCATGCTCTTCAGTGCTTCTGTTGAAGAAAAAGGAGAAAGAGAAAAAACTTTTGAGACAAGCTGCCTTTACTTAAAATCCCTTTTCAGTCTAAATCCTTTTTTTAACAGGGAGATTTTTGTGGTTGATCATTTTACATTACTTTAAGGATTAAGTGTATTAAAATTTAAAATGTGTAACAAGAACACGGAAGTGTAGTAAATACAAATATTCTCCTCACTTTACCAAGACATGGGGAAAAATGTGATTTTTTTTTTTACTCTTTTCTCTTGGAGAAAATTGAATTTACAGGATAGATAAATTATACGAGTGATTATACACATTATAGAGTGGCTCTTTGATTTTTCAAAGCATCATATAGATTCATGCAAACAGCTGAATTTTTAACGTACGGAAATCAGAGTGCATATTGTTCAATATTCAGGAAATCGTATTTATCAAGAACTCATCTATTACTGTAAACAATATTGAGTTTAGGAAAAGTGTACTGATTTCTTCAACTTACTTGTGAAATGCACCAAAAAGTAAGATGGGTTGATGGGTGATAGAGGAATGGACAGATTGATTAATAGGCAATTAAGCAAATATAATAAAATGTTAATGTTAAATTCTAAAAAAACACCCCATCTATTGTACAAAGCAAAATAGTCCTATCTCACAAATAGAATTAAAGTTTGAATGACTTAATTTTATATGTATATAACACAATACGAAATAAGAATTAGCAATTACTAAGGGAAGGAGGACTGTCAATTATCTTCTAGCCTTTTTTATAAATCAGAGAAAGAATTATATATTTTTTTTCTTGAATGATCTAGAATATGGGCAAACAGCCTAGAAAATGAGTATTATCTAAGCAGCTTGAATTCACTCTGCACTCTGTAGATCTTGACAAAGGCAACCTGAAAGATGGGATTGCATGTCGATACTGAGCTTTGGAAAATCATATATACACAGTGAAAAACTCTGTCATTAAATTTTTAAAAGTTTATGACCCACATGGAAATTTTTGATTGTTCAAAACTATGTCTTTCTTACTAATACAAATACATGTACTACAATAGTTTTAGTTTCTGAAATTATATATAGGAGTATTGAAAACTAAAAAGATTAATTGTAAAAAACGTACCATACTATTGTAAAATGTTGATAATAGGGGAATCTGGGTGCAGATATATGCAAACCCTCAGTACTATCTTCTCAATTTTTCTGTAAATCTAAAGCTGTTCTTAAAAAATAAAGTCTGTTAAAAAAAAGAAACTAACAATAACAAAACTCATTTCTGTTTTATTCAGTTTCCTTGTTCTAGGATGTTTTCCATAATCTGTAATGTGTAAGTATTCAGAGGTAAAACAAATATTTAAATTTTCCTGTAATATTTTCCTTTTGAAAATGCCCTATTACTTAACTATTTGAATCATATCCAGATTTTAGTCCAGATCCCTACTTAATATTTGGTTTATTAGTACCTAACAAGACTAGTACAGTATAGATTTTTCTTTCCTCTGTAAGACAAAAACACATGGGAAATTTCTTGTTCCCTATTATCTCTACAAAGTTTAAATCGTAACGGTTTTATTTATTTTAAAAATTTAAGATTTTAGGTTTAAGAGATTTAATTTATATTTTACAATTAAGTATTTTCTAATGCTAACAACTAGTAAACAGCAGATATTTAGAATTTTATTATACATAGCAAACAAAAATGCGTGCAGTTTCACAACAGCTGATAATGTGAAATCTTAACTTGAACTGGAATTTTAAATATTATTTTAAAACTATTCACACTTATTACCCTTTAAGGTTTATCCTTTTAGCTCTTTTATACTTTAATATTAAAATTTTTTTTCTACCCTGTTGAAGACTGTAACAAATTTTTCCTACTTGCTGTAGTCTAAAACTTTGCTTATAAATACTGATGCTTAGTGCTATTTCTCTGATTCCTTTGATGACATTTACTGAGTTTGTTTCATTACCCAGCTATCTTTCAGAGACTGGCATATTCATTTTTCTAATTAATATTCTATGTAACTGGGATGGTATTTTTATTTTTTTATTTCTAAAGAAGTGAATAGCACAAGCATTATAAGTGATGTGCCGATATGTTATCTTATAAATGCTCAAGGTACAGCTTCTAACATTGAAAAATAGAAAAATAAATTGACCTTGATGAAGTGTGTCTTCTTTTGTCTGTTCCTAGGAAAGTTTATTTCAGGTATTCCTACTGCTGAAATGATTAGCGTTAACAGCTTTTTCCCTCCATTTTATTTTACAGGGTCTCTTCATCTTCCTGATATATGGGGTGTACAACACAGAGGTAAGTCTGCTTGGAGTATCTCAAGGCTGACAGAGTGAATGAGAGAAATGACAGATTTCTTATGTTGATAACTGAGGAACAAAGTTGGCTTTTTCATATGAGTGTCCTGCTGCTCTTCATGCTTGGACTAGTTTATATGCATCCTAGCTTCCCATTAAACACTGCCACCCTGAGCCAAGGGACAGCCTCATTTCTCATAGGCGTTGACTAATATTTTACTACTGCCTTAAGTTTTTGAGTTTTCAGTCTTTCAATACTGAAATATACTTGACAGTATTAGAGTTTCACAGTTTAAGTGGCAGAATACTTCTATGTAGTTGCGTGGAGTTAGAAAAATACTAATATTTCTTGTCTCAAAATACTCATTACATATTGTCTTTTAAGTTTTTGAGCAGGCTCAGAGAGGCCCATAAGGATTAGTTGATAATCTTTATGATTCCAGCTGCAAAATTTCTCAGAGAAGTCATTTATTATTTAACTATGAGAAGTTATTTGGCTAAAAATATTGTGAGACAATTGACTTGTAATTTCATTATGAAAACGTACCATGGAAAGAAATTATTGTCATAGTGCTGGTTCTTTTATGAAAAATGATCCTGTGCTTTACATACACTCTTGGCTAGGAGAGTTGCTGGTTTAGATTTTCGCTTAACATGAAAGTGGGTGCCTTGTGTGTACATTAGGCACTGAATAAATATTTGATTTTTGTTGCTCTTTGATTTCAAGATTTTACTTTCTAAGTTTCCTTAAGAGAACAATTAGTGATTTTGCCTGCGTTTCTCAGTATTCTGTACTGGGGAGGGCAGAGTGGATCTGAGTAGCGCTCTTAGAAGGGCCTGGCAGTCGATTTTTCATAAATAACATAGAGGGCCAGGCAGCAATACAACAGGGCCAGCGGACTCATTAGCCAGACTGAGAAGGCCTGTGGGCATTTAAAGAACATCTGATGATGATAAGTATGCGTGTGGGCGTGTTTTACAAGGCTGCCGCACCTGGATTACACGAGGCTTCCTCTTTCAGTAGCCTTCAGGTAGGTTGGCAGTAAAAACCTTTTTTTTGCAACGGTACCTCTGCTGCGGTTTCAAAGCAGGCCCCTCCCACAAATGCAGAGGAAAAGCGCCCATTATTAAAGTGTGTGCCAGACAAGGAGGGGTACCGGAAGCAACCTGTCCCAGTAGATGCTGAGCACTGGAGGTTCAGGGCACACAGGCAGAACCCACAGCGCCCCAAGCCTCCCCCTCCAGGGTAGGGTTCGGCTGCAACAGCCGGCCTGCAAGCCGCAAAGCCGACGGGGCCAGGCCGGCCGGGCCAGCCCCGCCCATTCCGCAGACCCGCAGCATCCCCCTCCCTCCGGCCGTTCTCCGCCGCCGCGCAGCAGCCCGCCCCGGGCCCCGCCCCCCGACGCCCATGCGCGGCCCACCAATCGCGTCTGGCCGCCCGGGCCCTCCCCTCCCGGGGGCTCCCTCCGCCCAACCACCCGAGTGATTGACAGGCGGCCGGGCGGAAGCCGCGGCGCAGGCGCGCTGGCCGGCGCAGCGGCCCTCGGGCCGGGTCGCCGAGCTCCCGGCAGGCCCCGCGCCGCGGCTGCGCAGTGCCGCGCAGGCTTTTAATTCCATTGTGGAGAGGACGGCGTTATTTTTATTAACCGGAGGCGGCGGCGGCGGCGGCGGCGGTGGCGGCGGGACCCGTAAGTGCGGGGCGCGGGCGGCGGTGGGCGGGCGGGGGCGGGCGCGGGCCGGGGGCGCGGGCCGGGGGGGCGGGTGGGGGCGCCGCGGCCGGCGGCCGGCCCACTCCTCCTTCCTCTCCTCAGCCAGGCCTGCTCCGGGGCATGAAAGTCGGCAGCGCGTTCCTGAGCGGCGGCGGCGGCGGCGCGGGCAGCGGCGGGCGGGCGGAGATGGAGCCCAGCTTCCCGCCGGGCATGGTGATGTTCAACCACCGGCTGCCCCCGGTCGCCAGCTTCGCGCGGCCGGCGGGCGCGGCCGCCCCTCCCCCGCAGTGCGTGCTGGCCGCCGCCCCGGCCGCGGCCCCGGCCGCCGAGCCCCCCCCGGCGCCCGCCCCGGACGTGACTTTCAAGAAGGAGCCGGCGGCGCCCGGCGCGGCCTTCCCGGCGCAGAGGACCTCCTGGGGCTTCCTGCAGTCGCTGGTCAGCATCAAGCAGGAGAAGCCGGCAGACCCCGAGGAGCCGCCGGGCGCCCCCCATCCCCACTACGGGGGGCTGTTCGCGGGGGCCGACGAGCGGGCGCCGGGGCTGGGCTCTGGGGACGCGGGCGGCCCGGGCGTCATCCAGGACCTGAGCGTCTTGCACCCGCCGCCGCCCGCCCCCCACCCCCGCGACGTGCTGCTCGGCCGGACTGACGACCCCCGCGGCCCCGAGGAGCCCAAGCCGGACGCGATCGTCAAGAAGGCCAAGAGGCCAAAGCCAGAATCTCAGGGAATCAAAGCCAAGAGGAAGCCGGGCGCATCTTCCAAGCCGTCGCTGGCGGGAGACGGAGAAGGCGCCGTCCTGTCCCCAAGCCAGAAACCTCACATCTGCGACCACTGCAGCGCCGCTTTCCGCAGCTCCTACCACCTGCGGAGGCACGTCCTCATCCACACCGGGGAGCGGCCCTTCCAGTGCAGCCAGTGCAGCATGGGCTTCATCCAGAAGTACCTGCTGCAGAGGCACGAGAAGATCCACAGCCGGGAGAAGCCCTTCGGGTGTGATCAGTGCAGCATGAAGTTCATCCAGAAGTACCATATGGAGAGACACAAGCGGACGCACAGTGGAGAAAAGCCATACAAATGTGACACTTGCCAGCAGTATTTCTCAAGGACTGATAGACTGTTGAAGCACAGGCGCACGTGCGGCGAAGCCCTGGCGAAGGGGGCGCCCAGTGCAGAGCCTGGGTCATCCAGCAACCATAGCACCGTGGGTAACCTGGCTGTGTTGTCTCAGGGAAGTACAAGTTCTTCAAGGAGAAAAGCGAAGTCGAGAAGCATAGCTGTTGAAAACAAGGAGCCCAAGACTGGGAAAGCAAATGAATCCCATATGTCAAACAGCATAAACATGCAGAGTTACTCAGTAGAAATGCCTACTGTGTCTTCCAGTGGGGGCATCATCGGCACTGGCATAGAGGAACTCCAGAAGAGAGTGCCAAAATTGATCTTTAAGAAAGGAAGCCGGAAGAGCATGGATAAAAACTACCTGAACTTTGTGTCACCGTTACCAGACGTAGTTGGACAGAAGTCCTTGTCTGGGAAACCGAGTGGCTCCCATGGCATCGTGTCAAACAGTAGCGTGGAGACCATTAGTCTTCTCCAAAGTACAAGTGGCAAACAAGGTCAAATAAGCAGTAATTATGACGATGCCATGCAGTTCTCAAAGAAAAGAAGATACCTACCCACCGCCAGCAGCAACAGTGCCTTTTCCGTGAACGTGGGACACATGGTCTCCCAGCAGTCCGTCATTCAGTCGGCGGGCGTCGGTGTTTTGGACAGTGAGGCCCCATTGTCTCTTATTGACTCCTCGGCCCTGAATGCGGATATTAAGTCTTGTCATGACAAGTCGGGAATTCCTGACGAGGTTTTACAAAGTATTTTGGATCAGTACTCCAACAAGTCAGAGAGCCAGAAGGAGGATCCTTTCAACATAACAGAACCGCGAGTGGATCTGCACGCCTCAGGAGAACACTCAGAACTGGTTCAAGAAGAAAATTTGAGCCCCGGCACCCAGACTGCTTCAAATGACAAGGCGAGCATGTTGCAAGAATACTCCAAATACCTCCAACAGGCTTTCGAAAAATCCACGAATGCAGGTTTTACTCTGGGACACGGTTTCCAGTTTGTCAGTCTGTCTTCACCTCTCCACAACCACACTTTATTTCCAGAAAAACAGATATACACTACATCTCCTTTGGAGTGTGGTTTCGGCCAGTCTGTTACCTCAGTGTTGCCATCTTCGTTGCCAAAGCCTCCTTTTGGGATGTTGTTTGGGTCTCAGCCAGGTCTTTACTTGTCTGCTTTGGATGCCACACATCAGCAGTTGACACCTTCCCAGGAGCTGGATGACCTGATAGATTCTCAGAAGAATCTAGAGACTTCATCAGCCTTCCAGTCCGCATCTCAGAAACTGACGAGCCAGAAGGAACAACAGAAGAACTTAGAGTCCTCAACGAGCTTTCAGATCCCATCTCAGGAGTTAGCTGCCCAGATGGAGCCTCAGAAGGACGTAGAGCCCAGAACAACGTACCAGATTGAGAACTTTGCACAAGCGTTCGGTTCTCAGTTCAAGTCGGGCAGCAGGGTGCCAATGACCTTTATCACGAACTCTAATGGAGAAGTGGACCATAGAGCAAGGACTTCAGTGTCAGATTTCTCAGGGTATACAAACATGATGTCTGATGTTAGTGAGCCATGTAGTACCAGAGGAAAGACCCCCACCAGCCAGAGTTACAGGTAAGGTCCCAACAGTGACCAGGCTGGAGGTCTTCTAATGTAATTTTGTTTTATTTTGAGAACACTGCCATTGGAATGTTTCTACACGATCCTATTAAGAATAATGTAATGCCCTTTCAATGCAACTTTTCATATTTAGTTTATTTTGTTAGTGTGATTTTAGCTCTGTTTGTATTATGATTTTTAATCAATATCAATAGATTAAAATAGTTTGACATTCGAAGTGACAATGTTTAGCAATGAAATTTACATGTATAGATGGTCAGGGAATAGCCCAAAAGTTTTAAATGCAAAAAAAACAAACACACAAAAAAACAAACAAAAAAAACCGTACAAAAAAAACAACAAAAAAACACACAAAAACAAAAAAACAAAAAAAAAAACTTTGTTGCTAGGATTAAGGTTATTCTAATTGCTTTACTCTCAGGAAAGTGTAATAACGCATGGGAATTCTGTACGTTATCACTGTAATGGAATATCCAATTTACAGATAGTATGATAATACATTTCATCACTTAAGTAAGGGATCGAAAACATTTCAAATTGCTCTATCTGGGCTGATACGATACATGTGTCATCATTTAAGTTAGGGATCGAAAACATTTCAAATTGCTGTCTCCATCTGGGCTGATCCAAAATTCTGAGATGTTGGCTACCTATATTTTGTTGCAGCTTTTAAGTGTACTCTGAACTTCCAAACCACATTCATTCCAGCCTGGTAGAACAAATATTCTTGAATCTTTGATCAAAGCCTGGAATGATAGCTTTAATAATAGGAAAAAAAAAAAAAGGCACCCGCTCCTTATCCCAACTGTAACAAGGCTGTGTGACGCCCATCAAGAGTTGATGGGAACAGTGTTGAAGCCCAAGTGGTTGGTTGGTTGCAGTATTAGAACCCAAGTTGGAATTACATAATCCTTTGAAATTTGGGGGTGTGTGTTATTTATTATACATGGCCTAAAAACATTGTTCTCTGTTTCTGTTATTACATGTCACCCACACTTCTAGGGGTATTTTATGTTATTTTTGTTCTTAACCTGGCCTCTCAGAGTTCTGGGCCTGCCTTGTTCCCTCTTCTCCCTATCTGGACAGTTTCAATTTTAGAATGATTCACATTCCAATAGGTGATTTGTTATGCATTTCCTATGCCTTCCGGCATCCAAACAGTAGAATAAACATCCACCCTCCCCCTTTTTAAAAACAAAACCCACACAGATGTCCATGTATAATAAAGCCCCACATGCTCAGAGCTGTGGATATTAATAAGGTGGTAATTCCAACTGGTGACAAAGCCGATGGGAGGGGTAAGAGTGGCTTATTTAGTAATGACATCAGAACCTCTTTGTGAAATTGCAGCCTGTGTAATGTACATTTTAAAAGGGTGCATTAGTCAGTATTGTACAGGGGTCTTGTAAAGTCGTCCAAACTTGCTATGAACGCTAATTTGCCATTTGAAGCCACTGGTAGACAGTGGCTCTGCTCTAAACCACTTTTTAGCAATTGTATTTTTTTCCTGATTATATTTTTAATGTACTTTGATGTTTATGCTGATGAGTTTTTTATGTACTTTTGGTGATGTTTCAGTCTTATGTACTCTTCTGACGTCAGAAAAGTACCACTGGTTGTTTGCAGTCTTATTGTGTAATCAGCCTACCACAGGCTTCCATGTATAATAAAGTAATTAATATTGTGCAAGTGTAAAACACTTCTGTTATGAAAGCAGTGTTTGGAAAATGAGAAATTATTTAAAATGGTTACAACATACTAGTTAATTTCCTTTCCCCACTTTCCTCCCTTCAGTCTGCTTTACCAGCTAAAGGGTCACTTATTGTCATTGCAAGGACCTTAGAAAATGTGTTTAATCCTCTTAAATACACTCAGTACTAAAAAGTATGTATTTCTTATTTTGCTAAGTGCGGTAAGTTCTGTTGGGTACAGAGTACAAGCTGTAATCAAAGGATGGAGAGGACCTTTACCACTGTATCTCTTGAGCTGTATGATTTTTCTCCAGTGTTTTGTTTTATACAGGTTTTGAATTTCTTTAACTTTTATTGTGTGTACTGAATACTGCATATGTACTATTCTGATTGTTTGCTCTAGTTTACTACCAATAAAAGACCTGTTAATCACAAAATTGAAGAAAGGAGATATCACTTAATATCCAGTTACATTTTTCAGATTTTTCTGTTAACTACATTTCATAAAATATTCATGTCAGTGGTATAACCTGCAGTTTAGGGACTGGAGTGTGTGTGTGTGTGTGTGTGTGTGTGTGTGTGTGCGTGCACGCGCGTGCACACGTGTTTTAAGTGTTTCATGTTTCTTGGTTTATTATATTTGAAAATTGGTTGAATATTTTCTTCAGTTTGAGGCACACTATCTGGAAGAATAGGAATTTAATAGTATGGAAATTAGAATGTGTTTTATTGAAATGGGGTTAGCCATCCTAAATATTATTCCAGAGAGATTATTTATTGAAGTTTCATTTTAAATCAGATTCCAGTTTCTTTTGGTTCTAGGTGCATTCTTTTTGACTCCAAAAGGTTGTAATAAAATAACAGTATGACAAATGAAAGTGGTCCTGAGCATTCTTAGTAGGGGGGAAAAAAGTATTGCTTAGTCTAAGTTTAACAGTGTTTCAAAACGCTGTAAGTGGGCTTCCCTGGTGGCGCGGTGGTTGAGAGTCCGCCTGCCGATGCAGGGGACACGGGTTCATGCCCTGGTCTGGGAAGATCCCACGTACCGCGGAGCGGCTGGGCCCATGAGCCATGGCCGCTGAGCCTGTGCGTCCGGAGCCTGTGCTTCGCAACAGGAGAGGCCACAACAGTGAGAGGCCTGCGTAAAAAAAAAAAAAAGGCTGTAAGTATAGATATTCGAAGAGAGCCAAGACATGGAATACTGAAGGTGCAGACAAAGGTGTCTGAAACTTAGTAAATATGTTAAGTTTTAAAGATAAAGGGGAAAAGTTGTAGGTCTGTGTAAAATCTATGAGAAAATTGTGCTTTGAAATTTAGTGACTACAAACGTTGAAAAATCAATGAAAATATCAAAGGGTAGAATAGGTCGAGGCTTTGCCTTTTTCGTATATGATACTATGTGCAGAAGTGATAAATTATTTGTATTCAGCATAAACATGGATTTCTCTGTAGAGAAGTATCTACTCGTGGTCCCATATGATTAGGAAAAAGTAAATTTGTTTTCTCTTTGCCAAGATTATTCCCTAGATGTAGTCATTTTCTTGAAAAAAGCATGCTAAGCAGAATCTCACTGATTCTGCAGTGAAATCCAACTCTTGATACCTCTGCACAGATGACTTATTTCTCTGTTTAGATTAATGCTAACATTAATTTTGTTTATCTACTGACCCCCACCTTTTTTTTTCTTTGTGTGGAATGTCTATACCTGAATATGATAATTTTAAAATTAAGGTTTTTACTTCTGAGGTATTAGGGTATGAAGTAGGAAACTGTGCTTTGAATTTCTATTTTGCTGCTGTAAATTCAAGATAAGGGCTACCATAATTTAGCAGTTGCCTGTTAGTAATTTGGGAGGTAACCTTATTCAATAATGAAAACAAAAAATGTGAAAAAAAAATCTGTAGGATTTTTAATGTTTTTTAAAAGGTGCAGACAGTTTACTAATATTTCTGCCTCAAATTTAGTTTTCTGTATTACACTCATCAGATGAGAGGGGCGTAACTTTCTGTACATCCTTGATATCTCTCATTTTGTAGTCACCTGTCATTAGTAGCATTTAAGCCTGAACCGGGTGACAGTGTGAGCAGTATGGCCTCGTGAGGACACACACAGTTCTTGGCTTCCAAATTCATAAGTTCTTGCTGAACTGGAAAACGTCCCTCAGAAAAGAATTAGCTTCTGAACTTCAAAGTTATATTTTTGGAATGAACTGCATCTGAAGACTATCATTTTCAGAGTTTTACGGTCTTTGTGTGTTCTATGACACATAATGACAGGATTTCGTTGCTGAAGTGCGATGTAAGTAGTGCTCTGGCACCATCCGTGCGTCATGTTGTACAAGATTAGGCAGTAATAGTCCACAAATGTTAAGCGTCCCTCCTGGTATTTAGGAGGCAAGGTCTGGGGCCAGTCTGCTTGTACCTTCTATGAGATGATAAAGAGTTTCTGATAGATTTTGAGCAACAATGTTGTGTTCCACTTGTTACGTTTTTTATGTCCTTAATAATTTATTAATTAAAATGAACATTAGCATGAAGACAGCATCTGGTAATTCTGTTGTCTTACCCTCAATCAAAAAAACCTAACAAAAGAAAATCCTCTGTGAGATTACTATTAGTTTTAAAAGAGACTATTACCGTAAAGAAGGCATGCACTTTTAAAATTATTTCTGCTTTGTTTGTACCTGTTTTGCTTTTTAAAGAAGTCATGACAGTATGTGAGTGTAACTTAAGTAGATTCTATTTAAATTCTTCGCGAACCTTTGGGCCCACTCTAGGGAAGAGCTGCATCGTCTTTTTAGGGTCCTGGACTCTTTGGGCAGCTGATGATGGAATGGATATCTCCCCATCCCCATACATTAGCAGAAATATATTTGCACATGAAAATTTAGAAGCCCATGTATATGCTTGCAAGAACCAGCCCCCCCGCAACCTGATACAAAGTTCCTAACCTATGGACCCCAGGCTGAGAATACTTGCTTTGGAAGGCTGCCTAAACGTTGAACTTTTATTGTACAGATAACTTAGAAAGTCAATACCTAAACTTAAAAAGCATGAAATATTAATTTTTAATATTGAAATTTCTTTATCTGCTATTAACGTTTATGGAATACGTTTAGCTTACATAAAGCCATAGTTTTATGATAAGCTGGTCAAATAATGAATAGAATTTATAATTCTTGGCAGTTTCTCATCTGATAAGTACCATCGAGATGCTAGACTTGACAATAGTTCGCTCTTTTCCATCAACAAAGAAATGTGTTAACAGTGCATAATAACTACAGGCAACTACTGTGGCTCTTCAGTTGCACGGAAGTAGCTTCCCCCATAAGTGTGTGGGCCAAAATGAAAGGCCACAGCCTTTTTGTCAAGAAGGAATAATTGTGAGTTCTTAATAACATGAAGCCTATACCTCAGGTAGCCTGAGTAACTAGCTGGGTTGAAATACACTGTGCAAGATAAGCCTTGTAAATAAAGCATGTTTTGTGTTGAAATAGGTATCTCTTGGGAAATGTAGATAAATAGCCAGAGAAAAATGTAATGATTTGGACCTTATACTCCAAAGGAGAAAATTTGCTCCCTGTTTTGGAATGGTGGGCAGAGGTTGTGTGTTGAGGGAGAGAGGTGGGGATATCTTAGAATGGAGAAGAAAAGGAATAGGTTTTGAAGAAAAATAGGGAATATAAAACTTGGTCCAATATTGGCAGGGGTCCTGGAGAGTTTAAATGATCAGAAGGGTAAAGGAGATCTGTGATTGAAAAACTCAGTTCTTATTTTGTCATTCTTTCAGTTCAGACTTCCTTTGGTTCTTTGGTTTGGTATGAACTTTAGGACTATTGTGGAACAATTAATAAATAACTCTTAACAGACAACTGTGGTGAACTTCTGTTTACATTCCCAACCTAGGAAAAAGATGGCTAATCTTTGTGTTTATATATTATATCTTTAGTAACTCAATCAACACAGCTTCCATTGGTTGGTGAGAATTTTAAATAACTCAAAAACGATTTGAGTCAAAGTTATTGTTTTATGTGATTAAGTGAATATGCACAGAATTTAGGAATTAAAAGCTCTGAATCTATGTGCCCAACCTACCAAAAAAAAAAAAAAAAGAAGGAAATTAACAAGTACAGTGTATAAAGGCATACTTGGTTATGACAAAGGACAAGTGTGATTGTAAAAAGTTGGAAACTCCCTAATTAATTATTTTTTTAAGGTTTGCATTGCAAAATGTTTAATTTTAACTTGTGACTGGCTCATCTGTTGTTTCTAGTTTAAATAAAAATCTTGTTTTATAAGCATTGTCTATTGGAAAGTTAAAAGTTTTAGTTAGGAGCTAAAGTTTTAATCTTGATTTTTGGGATGCAGATTTTTAAGTGACGTTTTAGATAGATTTTTTTTTTTTAAAGAGTGGATTGCAAAATTGAATGACAAGATCAGCAATATAACTGTTTTATGTTGCGTTGTGCATAAACTGGGCTCTTGCTACAAGGGAGCCAAGTACAAACATGTGAAAGAGAGCTTCCTCTTTTTGAGAGGATAATGGGTATCCTTGTGGGTCTCTGTGGTAGACGGCTGTGACCCTGAGAGTGGGGACTGGAAAAATCCTTTCTGACGGAGCCGTCTCTTACTTTGTGGCCCAAACAACAAAAGTGCCTGCAAGTGATCACATTAAAAAACTTGATCTTGTACTACTTTCCACTTTTGCTATAAGTAGACCTTCAGTGAACGTCTGAAAATCGGGTTAATGTTAAGGATTGTGTTGTTTGTAAGGTAAGTTACTGTGAAATTTTATTCCTCTGGATTTGGGAGACAGTCCCGTAGAAGTTACAAACGTTTAGTTTTTATGTTTGTCTGTTTTTTAATGAACTCCACTAAGATATCATAGGTGTTTCTATACTCAGTCACATTTGGAATAGTAAGCTGTGTATTTTTCTTCTAGGTGTTCATGTTGGTAATTTAGTTGATCTCTTAAAGGTTTAGTTTAGAAAATCTGAAACCATTAATTACACTCTAACATTTTACATTGCTTAATTTTTAGTAAGGAAAAGAATTAGGTTATGACTAGCTTTAACATAGTTTGTTCCAGATTTATTTGAATATAAAAAAACGATAAATGTTGAACATAGTGTAACTTGTTCAAAACAAAGTATTAGAACTCTTGTGACAGATTTGTCTTTGAAAGCGAAGGAAGGACTATTGTGTAAAGGAAAGAGGGAAAAGGAATCTAAGGAGATTAATATTTATGGGTGTGTTTATTCTGGTCATGTCATTAAAGGGCCTTAAAGGTCTGAATGAGATCCGTTTGGAAGACTGGCAATAGTGGTAAACTGATGTGGGTTCCTTTGGGTTACTGCTGGTGAAACACAGGAGTGTATTATGAAGACAAAATTAAAATATGATTTGGGGAGATTTCTAGAGAAGACTGGTAGAATGAGCAAAAAATTACAGCTTTTCACTCTGTTTATTCTGATTTTATTAAACCTCTAAAACAAATGGATATTTGGCCAGAAGACCAGAGGAATATTAATGAAGGCTACAGAGTATTTTTGCTGATGACGCTAGTGTAAATGACCTATAAACGGAAGGGCAGGTTGTATACATGTTTTATTATTTAACAAGAAATGATCACTCTGGATTATATTCAGTCATCCACCCCACTGAACCAGTATTCCATCTGGAACTAAAATACAAAAACATTTTGAACGGTCTGAAAGTACTGTTTGTTAAAAATGTTCAGTACTGAAATATCAGTTGGAATTTTGGCAACTGAATGTGAGAACAGAAATTAAAAATATTTGTAGAATTGCCTTTCATGATTCAGTGATTTTGTTTATAAGCCAGGTGTAAATAATTATTTAGATGATCCAATTTATTCTCACTACTTCCCTCCGCCCATGTACTTGCTTTGTAACAAAATATTCAGAACACAAGTTACTGGGGCTGAATATATTTCTAAAAAAAAAAGAATTATATTTTCTGATGAAATACTAGCAAGAACATAGGGTGGGGACATTGCTCAGCAATAAACAAGATAAATGTGTTTAGAGCTATTAAGATTCTGAAGAGAAGGGAGAAAGTTTAGCCTGTCAATAGGAAGCAACCACTGCCTGAACGCAACTTGACTTGGGTTTTGAAAAAACCCTTTTCTGATCAATGTGCCTAGAAAATTGAGCTTCACAGGACAGATACTATTTTTGAAATTCTTTGTTCACATACTGTTTCTCCCTGTGTTTCAAGAAGACCCACTGCAGACCTTTCAGGGGGCCTCCAGGTGTTGGGTGACACCAGTTCAGGCTTATAGTAAAATGTGAGTCAAAGATCTTTTTTTGAAGAAAACTGAAAGTTTTCACTTGTTATAAAATTACAGTGCATTTCTAGAAATGTCTGTTGGAAGGTGAAAATTAAACACTTTGAAGACATTGAGTAACATGTGAAATGATTTATCTTTTAAAAATGATCACTATAGGGTATTTGATTACAAGAAAGAAATCAAAAACTTAGTTTACACTTTGGAAATGGGTGTCAAAATTCTGTGATTCTTTTCTGCCATTTTTTGGATGAAACTGTTAGGTTAGCTGAAGCTTATTCACTTATTAATTTATAAATAATCTAAGTTTTAGTCACTTTTTTCTCTTTTATAAATACAGCATCACTTGATTTTACATTAGGAATAGATTTTTAAAAAGGTGTTTTGATCATTGCACTTTCCTGATTTAAAGTTGCCTTTTGTAATAAAACTAAATCGAGCGTTTTCCTGTTGCCAGCTGCTCTCGTGAGCAAACATACTTTTGTAAGTTGGAAACGGCGATGACCAGTGCTCCTCTTCATCTTGGTCCCAATTACATTGTCATCCACATCGAAACTGGAGGGAGAGCTGCCTGCTCTTGAACTTGCAGTGTCCCCTCCTCCATTCAGCTACTGGTAACCTCATAATTTTCAGCTGCTTGTAGTCTACCGGCTACTAAATTCAGAGGTGATGTGTATGTGTTGCATTAAGTAATGTTGAAGCAGAATGACTGGAAAAGAAAGCTTTTGCTAATCCGTTACTGAGATCAGATAAGTTCGTCATCAGTATTTTGTATTTATTACTTGTAGTCAGGAATTAAGCTTAATATTTTAAAATATTAAACATTTCAGTGTATTACTTGCCAAACAAGACCAAAATGTATATGAACAATCATCACATTATGAACAAAATGCCATATAAATCTGAGATTATTTAGTACTGGGGTTTGCAGACTCTCTGTGCATCTCCCCAACCTTCGCGGCAGTACAGAGGTACATGGCGTGTATTTTTCACTGGCAAATAACTTCTAATTAGTCTTCTGCAGCCCTGATTCTCGTCTTGGGGCAAAGTTGTTTTAGATCCTGACCAAGTGCACTGTCTGGCTGTCTGGGGCCGGGCAGTGCAAAGTGGACCTGCCACGTGGGCATCACCTGGGAGCACGTTAGACCTGCAGAATCTCAGCCCCACTGACCACGGGCCTGCCCGTCAGAAGCAGCAGCAGAGCCTCCAGGGGTGTTACAGTCGGAGAAGCACTGTCCTAAAACTTCCACCAAGGCTCCCACACTTCTTCCTTGGCTTTCCTTTGATGAGAAAATCAAAATCCATCTGATTCCCACAGGTCCTTAATTGGAATTTCTCTTGTTTAGTTTTTTTTCTCTCTCCTTTTTTTAAAAAAATTGAGATCTAATTGACATGTAACATTGTATTAGCTTTTGATGTACAACACAGTGATTTGATATACATGTGTATATACTGCAGAATGATCACCACAGTGAGTTTACTTCTTATACATCCCTCACCACACATTGCTACAGTCACTAGTTTTTAAAAATCAATCCACCGAGCAAATACCTGGGTGCCAGGCACTGTTCTGGGTGGTAGAGGTGAAAAGAGGACAGGTTAAGTGCCCTGAAGTCCTAGAGGGGGAACTGGGTGAAGAAATACACCATAGGTTGCGGGGTAGAGAACTGCTGGGAAGAATGAAGGGACCAGAAAGTGAGAGGTGGGAAGGCCTGGAAGGGGTGACGTTGGAACCAGTTCCCCAGGGAGGCGGGAGATGAGCCTGGGGAAGAGACCTAGGGTGCTGCTGCTGCGCCATGAGTATGAAAAAGGATCACGGTGGTGAGTACACCGGTGTGCCAGTCCACAGGTCCCCTGTGTGCCGGAAGTGGGAGTGTTTTCCCGTCACGGGTGATGAACAGAGCCCCGGGGCAAGGTTACACCTTTGGGAGAAGTGGTGAAACCCCCCGTGGGTCTAAGTCTTGTGGGTTTGTTTTGCTTTGAACTCTAATACCCTACTATGTCGGATGTTAACGTCTGGGCTCCACAGCGAATAGAAGTGAAGTTACTTCATCTTCCTGGACCTGAATGTCCTCATCTGTGAAGCAGTGCATGCAGCACCCACCCCAGGGGCTGGGGCTTGTGACCGTCTTTAACCTGCCAGGCAGCGCACGTGCTCTATCACACCGGGGGAAAGATGGAAAAAGTGGTTCTCAACTGGAAGCAGTTTTGCCCTCCAGGGGACGATGGGTAATTTCTGGTGACAGTTTTGGTGGTCACAGCTTGGAACCAGGGTGTCTGCCACTGGCGTCTAATGGGGAGAGACCAGGGATGTTGCTAGACAGCCCCCTACAACAAAGGATTACCCAGCACAGAATATGTCCCCCGTGCTGTCGGGGGGAAGCTGATCCAAATGGCGCCACTATTGCGGTGATTCGGGAACAGATGGTGGGAGCTTCCGGAATACCTTGATGCCCTGACCAATCGCTATTTAAGAGATGAGTCCAGGGCTTAGTGTGATTAAAGATGGGGCGATTTTAGCAAGAAGCTTTCCTAAAAAACCTCCTTGGGCCTACCTGATTCAATGATTTATTTATTTGATTTTTTAAATTTTATTTATTTTTGGCTGAGCTGGGTCTTTGTTGCTGCGCGTGGGCTTCCCCTAGGTGCGGCGAGTGAGCGCCACTCCTCGTTGCGGTGCGTGGGCTTCTCACTGTGGTGGCCTCTCCCATTGCAGATCACGGGCTCTAGGCGTGTGGGCTTCAGTAGTTATGGCTCGCGGGCTCTAGAGCACAGGCTCAGTAGTTGTGGTGCATGGGCTTAGTTGCTCCGCGGCATGTGGGATCTTCCCGGACCAGGGCTCAAACTCGTGTCCCCTGCATTGGCAGGCGGATTCTTAAACCACTGCGCCACCAGGGAAGCCCTCATGTTTATATTTAAAACATCAAAGCACTGAAGGAAGAGATACCTAATCTCTCTTTTATTCCAAGACTCTCTTTTCTTTAAAAAAGTAATCTCCCTTAAAGACAAGTCTTGGGCTTCCCTGGTGGCGCAGTGGTTGAGAGTCCGCCTGCCAATACAGGGGACACGGGTTCGTGCCCCGGTCCGGGAAGATCCCACATGCGGTGGAGCGGCTGGGCCCGTGAGCCATGGCCGCTGAGCCTGCGCGTCTGGAGCCTGTGCTCCGCAACGGGAGAGGCCACAACAGTGAGAGGCCCGCGTAAAAAAGACAAGTCTTATGTTGTATGTGTTATCTGATAATACCTTTGTGTGGCCTCCAGTTGGGGCTGAGGAAGCAGTAATTGCTTCAGATCAGTGGCAGCCATGGATGCAGATGGAGGAGGGAGGAGACCCGTTATCTCAGTAGGAGAAGCGGTTTACACGTGACCTGGAACGCTGGACCACAGGTCAGAATGTCTGTTTTTGGAGCTGCATAAACCCGAGGGAGCCTGATTGTCACGTGCCCTGTCATGGTGGGATCGTATGTGCTAACACCCCAAGCACACGTCCTGAAGAACCCGGTTCATGCAGTTCCACTGGCTTTTGTGGTGGTTGGGTGTTATCGTTTATTGAACATCTACTTTGTGCGAAATCTGGCATACTTTGCCTCATTTAATTCTCCTGACAAGCCTGGAAGGCAGGATAATAATAATCTCATTTTACAGGTGAACAGATCGGGCTAGGACCCTTCCACCAGAGAAACACCAGGAATGGCGGACCAGGAATGCGAGCGTAGCTCAGCTCAGACCCCTTCCACCTTCCACAGAGCTCAACGCCCAGCCTGGCGCTGAGTTTCAGGATAACGGACAGAAAGAGCTCGAGCCCAGGGATCCAGAGACTTGAGTTCTCAAAGCAGCTCCTGGCTCCAGGGCTTCTGACCTACTGTTAAACCGTTCTAGATTACTTCTTCCCATAAATATAAAAATAGATGTCTGCCTGGGTCTCAGGAGTGCTGTGACTGTCGTAGCGGGGACAGGAAGTTGCTCTGTGACAGGTAGGGCCTGTGGCCTGACTTAGAAGAGGTTGACTGGCAGAACTGGGCTGGCTGGATGTATAGGAGTGGAGGGCTTCTATTTTTACCCATTCTTGTTTACAGACTGTCCATGTCCTATTTGTGATTCTGCAGTTAGGTGGTGTTGCTGCTGTGCTCAGCTATTGGCTGGCAATGTTCAGTGTGTATCGTGTATAGTGCTAATATTTGCAATTTGTACACTGGAAAAGGTTTTTTGAGGAAAGCAAATTTTATAACATGAAAAAGTAAATTGTTTTCTCTCTCTGTGATGTTCAGATTATTTTTGTAGTTTCCATTGGCGTCATGAATATAAAGGAAATTTAGTATAAATATCACCACCTTCCTCATTTTGTTTCCCCAAAATGTAACAATTTACAGAAACACTTGACTATTCTTGTTATCCTGTCACAGCATTCTTACTTAATAAATATGAATAAGTAGATAAAAGGAAATATAATTTGCTCAGAAATGGGAATTGTATAATGATATCAGGGTTGTGTTTTTAAAATTTATTTATTCATTTATTTTATTATTTTTGGCTGCTTTGGGTCTTCGTTGCTGTGCGCAGGCTTTCTCTAGTTGCGGAGAGCGGGGGCTACTCTTCGTTGCGGTGCGCAGGCTTCTCATCGCGGTGGCTTCTCTTGTTGCGGAGCACAGGCTCTAGGCGCGCGGGCTTCAGTCGTTGTGGCACATGGGCTCAGTAGTTGTGGCTCGCGGGCTCTAGAGCGCCGGCTCAGTAGTTGTGGCCCACGGGCTTAGTTGCTTCATGGTATGTGGGATCTTCCAGGACCAGGGCTCAAACCCGTGTCTCCTGCACTGGCAGGCGGATTCTTAACCACTGGCCACCAGGGAGGTCCTGTGGGTTGTTTATGTTACCATGCATTTGATTTGTTTTGTTTTCAGAATAACTAATTTAGAGAAAAAAATGGAAAATGATATATTCAAGAGTAAAAATTCTAGTGTTTATACAGATCAACTATTTTCTGAATTGTAGTCTATTGAGGAATCTTTTCTGAAGCTGTTTAATTTAGAACTTATTTAGAGGCTGAACTGAGAAATTGAAGATAATTTGAGAATAGTTTGAAATTTTTTAAAAACAAAAATGTCACGTGGTTTTCTACTGCATGTGTTTATAATCTGATGACTGGTTTTTCTGGGACTTCTCACTATGTAGCCAGTTAGCCCGTTTAATCTTTCCCCAGAAACAGGTAGAAAGGAAAACAAAATTTGTTTTGTATTTGGGATCTGACTTCAATATTGTAAGTAGGTGGATGTCAAGCATAAAACACCTAATTTAGGAGAATATAGACACTTCTGAATGCAAACCAGTATTTTGTTATTATCTCATTAAGAAGCAGCTCATTTTAAGGATTTAACTTGACTAGTACACTTCGGGATTTTTAGCAAAACAAATTGCTTAAGATACCCCTATAAGATGAATAATAGTATCATAGTTATGTGTAACAGATTTGTTTAATTGCTGAGACTTCACATTTTAACATGCTGTTATACACTAATCAGTCTTCTGTAGCAGGTTTAATGCCATAAACTTTTAAAAAGGTGATTTTCGGTGTTCGCTTTTTAAAAAGTTGCCAAAAAAGAATAAATACATGAGCATTTCTAACAGTCCAAGCTTCAGATATTCTGTGCTATTGAATAGATCCTAACATCAGCCAGGTATGTTGCAGATTTATGTCACTGGTCGCAGGGGAGATCAAAAGAGTGGATCAATGTAAAATCAATCCCTGCTGGTGGTGAGCCAGTTTTATATCACTTTCCTAGTGGGACGGTGTTTCCTTTGCATACAAACAATAACAAACTAGGTGAGTTTAGCGTAAGCTGTAATGTAATGATTTCCGTTTTCAACTCAAAAATCACTCCACTTTTAGTATTTCAGTTTTAAAGATATGGTATCACTCCGTAACAGTATTACCGCGTGCCAGGCGCGACTAGCTGCTGACGGTGAAGCTCAGAACGAGACGTGGTCCTTCGTCTTGACCTTGATTAAGGTCTAGTGGCAGAGAAGGGCCGAGGCAGGGAGTCATGAGAGGGACGTGGGCGTCCTGCAGGTCCTGTAGTTGGGAACGCACCCCAGGGTCGGGGTCTCGGGACGGGAGGGCTGAGGAGGAGCTGGGCTGGCCTGAGGATGGCCGTGACCGCAGAGCAGGTGGTGCCCCCGGACAGGCAGCAGGACGGGGCGGCAGTGGGCAGGCAGCGTCGGACACAGGGGCCGGGACGGGGGTGGGGTGGTGGGAGGAAGGACGCTGAGGGCTGGAGAGCAGCGGGGGTGGGGTGAGATGAGGAGGAGGAGGTCCCTGGAAGTCCAGCGGGCTTTAGTCCAGAGGCCGAGCAGGCCCGGGCCTCAGCGGTGTGGGAGCAGCTGTGCGGATGCACCGGACTGATGCAGAGGGGCCGTCGGGGACACGAGGGGCGAGGGGATGGGTGGCAGGCCACTTGGGTCTGGAAGGTTTCCAGAAAGATGGCAGGACTTGGCGAGGTGGGGAGCCGTCTCCAAAGCGTTCCTCTTAGGACCTGGGACGTGGCTAAGAGATGTCCACCAAGGGACGTGTGGGCAGGATGGAGCCAGTGCCCTGAGGCCCAAGAAGAGTCTTACAGGAGGGGAGAGCTTTCAGGAAGTGTTGAGAGGAGGTGAGCGGGCTGGGGAGGGCACAGCCCCGGCCGGCTCCAAGCCCCGGTGCTCCTGAATTCTCCCCATTTCAGCAGGTGGACGGATTCCCCTGAGCATGTTCTCTGTCAGCCCCCGGACCCGGTTTGAGCCCCCCTGGCCTCTCGATCAGACCCTTTGAACTTCCTTACCCTCCTCCCTTTGTCATTTTGCCCCTGCACCATCCGTTTCCTCTGGATAAAATCCAAACTTCCAGCGAGACCCCGCCCAGCCACGTGGCGGTCACCTTTCTCAGATTCTGTCCCACGGGCTCCGCCCCCCCCCACGCCCGCCGCTTGTCCCTGCAGGAGGCGGGCGTAGGTCAGGGCCAGACCCCGAACTGGTCACTCCATCACTGCCTCATGGTGCTGGACGCAGCTGGGCCCTTGGAAGGTGCTCACTGAGTATTTGTTAAGTGAGTGAGGGGCCGCCTCCTCTTGAGAGGCTGTGGGGAGACAGGTGGAAGTGAACGGCAGCTTGGGGTAGGAGCGTTTCATCTGGGATGTGAGTTGCCGAGGTTACAGAGGCAGGCTTTGAAGGGAGCAGTCTGGCGAGGAGAGTGGGAGCGCAGAGAGCTTGGGGTTTGTGGTGTAACAGGCTGTGTAATCACGGTGTCACAGGGAAACTCGGTGTTAACAAATGGACCAGGACTCAGTGTGGCCAAGCTGCCAACACTTCACTTGACTTCACGCAGCTCAAAACTTCTGCAGGTTTTGGGCTTGGATTAGGGCATGACTATGGAATCCTGCCCCACGTTAGTTTTTCATACGTTCCAGGAATACTTGATTTGGGGATTTGATTTTGATCGGGTGTGGGGAAGAACAGTTTGTTGTTGGTTTCATTGTTTCTCCATTGCATTAGAAGAGAAGCTTTCAAACTTTGCCTGCGACCCCACAGTCAAAAATGCATTTTAGGGACTTCCCTGGTGGTCCAGTGGTTAGGACACGGCACTTCCAATGCCGGGGGGCTCAGGTTCCATCCCTGGTTGGGGAACGCCGATCCCCGCATGCCGCGTGGTGTGGCCAAAAAAAATAAATAAATAAAAATGCATTTTACATCACCTATGATACAAATCGTGTAATAGATACAAAGTTTTCACATAAAATATCTTTGTTGGGACTTCCCTGGTGGTGCAGTGGTTAAGACTCCACGCTCCCATTGCAGGGGGCCTGGGTTCAATCCCCAGTCAGGAATCTAGATCCCACGTGCATGCTGCAACTAAGAGTTCGCATGCCACAACTAAGGAGCCCACCAGCCGCAACTAAGGAGCCCACCAGCCGCAACTAAGACCCAGCACAACCAAATAAATAAATAAATAAATAAAGGAACAGTCTCATTCTTCAAAAAAAAATAATAACCGTAATACTAAAAAAAAAAAAACTTTGTTATTGCCCTCTGATATATTTCATTCGATTTCATCTTTTAAAAAGTGCTGGAAGGGACCCACTAAAAACCAATCTATAACTTGAAGAAAACACTGTTCTAGAAAGTGAAGAGTGTCCTTTCCCCTGAATGATGGAGTGGCTTACACGTCTGTCTTGATTTTGTCCCCTTCGGGGGAATGAGGGAGAGAGATGGAAAGGAAGGAAAATAGGCTTCTGTTTGTGACTCTAGGTTTTACATCAATATTTAGGTCAGGTTCTGAGTATTTCTGAATGAATAAGCAAATAACTCGGAAGGCCCCATCCTGTCCCCTTTTCCTTGCTCTATTTCCAAATATCTGTTGCACAGGCAATGAAATGGAGAACAAGTGACTAATTCTTTTCCTTTTATCCACCTTCTGTCACTCTTAATTGTTTTTATTCAAGGGAAAAATCTTTTATTGCCAAACGTGCCATAGGTATGCCTTAATTGCAAAGTTACTATGCTGTTAAAAGCTCATATAAATCATCCTGAAGAAAGGCAAATTTTAAACGCTTTCATGAAGCCTGCAGAAATTATGGGACAACATTTAGAAGCAAACATATTTTAAGTTACAGCTCTTTAGGTGAACAAAGTCCGTTAACAGTATGAGCCAAGATGCTGAAGATAAAACTCCAGAAGGTAGAGGACTTGGTAGCATTTTTAATTTACTGAAAGAAAGTTCAATGACTGCATATATTTTTATGTTTCTTTTGTTTTTTTCCTGATTTCCTGATTTCCTATGATGTTTATCGCTAAGAAACCAAAAATGAAAAAGCATTCAACACGTAGAAAACCATGTAATTAACATTTTGTCGTATTTCCTTTCAGTTTTCCTTATGCACGTATCATTTTTGTCCTTTTTAGGATATTTCTGTGTAATTTTAAAAATCTAGTTTGTTGCTTCCCTGTTACTGGTTGTTAGTAATTTTTCACTGTTGTGATGATGAAATATATGAAGCTCTGAATGACTTTGTGTATAATTCTTTGTACCTGTCTCTGATAATTTTACTACGATTAAGTCTGTAAGTAGAATATTCGTTAAAGAGTTTGAATATTCTCAAGGCTTTGATACTGCTAAATTCACCGCCAGAAATGTGTGCATGTGTGCTCACTCAGCTACAGTGTATGAAAGTGCCCAGATGATGCCCACTCTTTTTTTTTTTAATTTATTTATTTTATTTATTTTTGGTCACATTGGGTCTTCGTTGCTGCACGCGGGCTTTCTCTAGTTGTGGCGAGCGGGGGCTGCTCTTCGTTGCAGTGTGCAGCCTTCTCATTGTGGCGGCCTCTCTTGTTGCGGAGCACGGGCTCCAGGCGCGCGGGCTTCAGTAGTTGTGACATGCGGGCTCTGTAGTTGTGGCGCACGGGCTTAGTTGCTCCGCGGCATATGGGATCTTCCGGGACCAGGGCTCAAACCCGTGTCCCTGCGTTGGCAGGCGGATTCTTAACCACTGCACCACCAGGGAAGCCCCATGATGCCCACTCTTTGCCAACTCCAGGTGGTTCTAAGAAATGTTGCCATCTAGATGGGAAATGCAGTCGTTTTACTTTGCGTTTTTGTGATTATTTCTTAATGTTTATTGGCCGTTTTTCTTTTGTTAATGGATATTGCCTGTGTTTTGATTTAATGCATCACGTAAGTTAAAGACACTGTTAATGTAACCTCCCTTTGAAATGGACTAAACTTTCCTATACTGCCAGTTGGTAGTTTAAGTACAGCTTTGCTGGAGGGCAGTTTATGTCAAAAGCCTTAAAATATTCATAGAGCATTTGAGCTCCCAGTTACAGTTCTAGGGGTGTTTTCTATGGGAATATTGTGGATGTGTACCAAGATGAGCAATGATGTTCATTCCAGCACTGTTTATAAGTGAAAAATGGAAACATTCTAGATGTCCAGACAAGCTGACTAACCCATTCTATTTCTAGAGTGCAATCATTAAAAGTGATTTGATGGGGAGTTCCCTGGCAGTCCAGTGGTTAGGACTCAGCACTTTCACTGCTGTGGCCCAGGTTCAATCCCTGGCATGGCACGACCAAAACAAATAAGGGAATTTATAAAAATGGAAAGATGCTCAATATTGATTCAATTTTTTAAAAAAAGCTGTAAAATATAGGATGCCTCCTATTTTCTTTTTATAAGAATAAATGCATAGGGAAAAGTCTAGAATGGTTAACAATGTGTTATGTCTGGGTGATGGGATTGTGGGTGGTTTTCTCCCTAAGTCTTTGCTTATCTGTGTATTCTAATTTGTCTACAGTGGTACACATATGTGTAAAAATTAAAGCTCTGCAAAAGACAAAAACGAGGTGGCCTAAATTTCGTAAAGTCTCAGTGTTATCCAAAACAAAAATCACACTTGACACAGAGTTATTGAGTATATTGATACATGGTTGCTTTAGTTGGAATATTACTATGTGTTTTAAAATAAGCTAATGCAAAGTGTCTTTAAACTTACTCTCATCATTTAATTGAAATACTATTTGCTCCATCTTGAATTAATGTGAAATATAAATTCACCTTCATGATTTTCGGTAGATCTTTGTTAAAATGCTAATATGACAACTTCTGGCCCTACTCTGACTTGTGTTGTCAGTTGGCCGAGATGCTGCCTTTCCCGTGCAGAGAAGACACCTTAATCCTGTGTCCTTAGGATGTGTTCAGAGTTTTTCTAAAGTCTAGAATGGTTCTAGGATGGTTCTGTGTTTGGCAAATAAATCCTATACCTTTTTGAAGCAAAATTTTGATTAACAATGTTGTGAGGACTTCCCTGGCAGTGCAGTGGTTAAGAATCCTCCTGCCAATTCAGGGGACACGGGTTCAAGCCCTGGTCCAGAAGATCCCACATGCTGCGGAGCAACTAAGCCTGTGCGCCACATCTACTGAGCCTGCGCTCTAGAGCCCACAGGCCACAACTACATAGCCTGCACACCTAGAGCTGGTGCTCCACAACAAGAGAAGCCACCGCAGTGAGAAGCCCGTGAGCCACAACTACTGAGCCTGCACTCTAGAGCCCAAGAGCCACAACTACTGAGCCCACATGCCACAACTACTGAAGCCCAAGTGCCTAGAACCGGTGCTCCGCAACAAGAGAAGCCACCGCCATGAGAAGCCCACGCACCGCAATGAAGAGTAGCCCCCGCTCTCCACAACTAGAGAAAGTCCGCATGCAGCAACGAAGACCCAACGCAGCCAAAAATAAATAAATAAAATTAAAAAAAAAAGCAACAATGTTGTGATAGTTTGAGGTGTACAGCAAAGTAATTGAGTTATACATATACATTTCTGTTCTTTTCAAATTCTATTTCTTTTTCTATTCTTTTTCAAATTCTTTTCCCATTTAGGTTTTGCTACATGATATTGAGCGGGTTTCTCTTTAACTACATGAATATTAATGACTGTGACGGAAACTCATTCTAGTTGTTTATAACCTGTGTCTTTAACAGAGGTGATCTGTTACATTCTTTAACTCCTCCCATGGTGAGGAGTTTCGCTCTAGTTTTTGTCATCGCTGGAGCTGCGGCATCCCATTTCTTTTCCCCTTGCACAGCTATTAGCATCGGCTAGTTACCAAGAGCCACGTGGGTAGCGCGAATGTGGAGACTGCAGCGTGGTTGGAGACAGGGGGCCCCGAACCTGGTGATGAGTGACTGGGCAGGGTTGTCCATGGAGCTGAGAGAAGTGTGGAGTCTGCTTACGTACGTCCTGAAGAATGCTTCGGGAGGAACCGTTCTAGGAAATCTCAGTGCACTATTGTAAAGATGGCTTGTGCTGAACTCCACTACCGACCAACTTCTAGTAACTAGAAGTCACAAACAAATTGTAAGGCAATTGAGTAAAGCTTTTTGTTTGTTGTGTAGCCTCTTCTTTGTTGGGCTTTCTTTTCCGCTCTCCCTTAGTTCTGATTCCCTGGTGACCCTGCAGAGCTGCACGTGGTAAGGTTTGCAGAAGGGCCCCTGCTGTTTCCCCCAGGATGTGTGGTTTGTTCTTTTTTTTTTTTTTTTTTTTTTAATATTTATTGTTTGGTTGTGCCAGGTCTTAGTTGCAGCAGGCGGGCTCCTTGGTTGTGGCATGCGTACTCTTAGTTGCGACATGCGTGTGGGATCTAGGTCCCTGGCCAGGACTCGAACCTGGGCCCCCTGCATTGGGAGCACAGAGTCTTATCCACTGCACCACCAGGGAAGCCCCTGGTTTGGTCTTTTCATTCTGTGATTCCCTTCCTCCATCTCCTTGAAAGAGGGCTACTTCTGATTGGCGCCATGGCTGTTTCTCGCTTTTTTCTTCCTATTAAATTTGTATGATATCCTCATATAGAGATTGGTCCTTTAGGGAACAGAAAAATATAAGACGTTCAGCAAAGAGTGTGGCCATGTGTCAGGGTACTGGGCTGTGCGGGACACACCTTATCAAGTTGAGTGTGGCTAGAATGGCTGGACCTCAGGGAGGGGTTAGGATCTGAACCCGACCTTCCCTGAGAGGCTCACCTCTTCTGTTACCTGCCTTCCGTGATATGGATTCTGACCAAGAGATCTGTCAAATAACAGGTAGGTCAGTAAGTTCAGATTCCCTGAGTGGAAAAGAAAGAATTTTGCCCAACTTACACGTACGTAGTGAGTTCAGACTTTGTTCAGTGTTCTTAGCATTGATACAGCAGAGCTGGTGGACAAGTGGTGCATAGTGCCCGCCTGGCACTGTTTGAGATCCTGGGGGGACAGTGATGAACAGAACAGGTAATGTCCCGGCCATCAGGGTGGATAGCCAGCATCTTTAAGCTGTTTTCTGAACAGAACGTGTATTTATTTATTTATTCATTTATTTATTTATGGCCTCACCGCATGGCTTAGGGGATATTAGTACCCCGCCCAGGGATTGAACCCGCGCACTGGCAGTGAAAGCGCTGAGTCTTAACCACTGGACCACCAGGGAATTCCCTTCTAGAATGTGTATTTAGATAATTTTATGCATAATTACTCCAAAATGGTGCTAAGGAAACCTAAGATGTTTTGGGGACACATCTCTTTTTTTTTTTTTTTCGGTACGCGGGCCTCTCACTGCTGTGGCCTCTCCCGTTGCGGAGCACAGGCTCCGGACGCGCAGGCTCAGCGTCCATGGCTCGTGGGCCCACCCGCTCTGCGGCATGTGGGATCTTCCCAGACCGGGGCACGAACCCGTGTCCCCTGCATCGGCAGGCTGACTCCCAACCACTGTCCCACCAGAGAAGCCCAGGGGGCACATCTCTTAAGCTGTCTCAGGGGACCATGACTTCCCATAAACTCCTGGGCTGGATGGACCAGTTCCTGGTATGACTTCTTTCCTGTTTCTCCACTGCTTTTCTTGACATAAACAAAAACCGTAGTATTTTCATAATCATTCTGTGTTTCACGGAACACCCAGATTACTCATGCTTCTTTCTGAGAACAGAGTGAAATCTGGGTTGAAATGTATGTAAGCAAGATGTGAGATATTCATATTCTTTGACTTGGTAATCCCAGTCCAAGAATTTTTTTTAGAATCCAGTCAGATGTATCTGTGGTGTTATTTTTGATGATCTCCCCTACACAAGAGATATGTCCCACAGAAGGAGCATTAAAAAAAAATTATGGAATTTTATCAGATGGAATATTTACCACTGAAAATTATAAATGTGAAGCATCTGGCAACATGGAAATAAAGCAAAAAAGACAAAACCCCAAATAGCATGTATACTATGAATGCAATTTAAGATTATGTTTGCGTATGGATCAGGAATGATGTACTTGGTTTGGTGCAATGGCAGTATTATGCCATCCATACTTCTTTTCTTCTTTTATACCGATTTTCCATTAATGTTGCTATATTTCCATTAATGTTGCTGTGCAAAAGTAAAACAGAGCCAGATGAGTTCAAACACCTATGCTATACCTGATTTAGGAATGATTATTGTCGTAGGCAGAAATCTTATCTATTATATCAAACCCAGTATATGGAGAAGGTGATGAAAGCAAAAGAAACAGCTGAAAGTGAATGTTCAATCTTCTTAACTTTTAGCTAGACTTTGAACTACCATGGTGATACCATGAAACCTCAGTGGGTAACGCGTCTGAATGTACCGCGAGGAGGTTGATCTGCTGTGCGTTCATCTAGGTTGTTGGGTCCCACGTTCGACAAATTGTGTGGATCGTGTCAATACAATCTTTTATCCCCAAGATGACTCAAAGTAGACTCAGACCATGAACCTAAGACACCCAAGGAACCTGACCATATTGTAAAATCAATCAATAATTCAGGGAACACAAAGTGAATGCACTGCAATTAGTGACGCTAGAATTGAACCAGCAGTAAAGTTAGAGACAGGTCTAGATCCAATTTCATACCTCTGATCAGAAAAGGTCCCCTTAAGTAACGTCTTTTCCTGAGAATCCAGATATAATGAAAAACTAAAGTATCCTAAAGTTACTAGGTTAGGGCAAAATGAAGAAATTTGGGGTCTCTACAGATTCACTGTTGAGTTAGTGAACTGAGTATTTTTACTATACCGGTGATAATTAAGAAACGTGACAGGACATTTATAGTTGCTTGTTAAGTTGAATAGACTTGCAGGTGATGCTATAGCTGGAATCCTGCAGGTGTTAATATGTCAATTACAAAAATTGACTCTTAGGAACGTAGGCCATACCATAAATTTGAGAGCAGTTTGAACTTTGAACTGTTAAGATCTTTCTTAGACTCTATCTGCAATGGGGAGGCTTGGATCGTTCATCCATGGAGAATAAAGTCAATTACTTAGAAAGCCTATTACCAAATCTTAAAAACAGAATTCTGTATTGTCCTATAGCAGCCTGGCGTAAGCAGTCTGAGAACATGTTTACAGGGCTCTTCCTGTGGTCACTGATAAGGTATTTACCTCGCCCTTGGACCTAGTATTCTTTTAGTCCTTCATTCATTCTTAAGAATTTGAATATCTACCAGGTACCAGGCACTGTGTCAGGTTCTGGAAGACACTGATAAGCTAGGACAGTGCAGGTTCTGCTCTCCTGGGAGTAGCATTCTAGTGGGAGTAACAGATGGAGAACAGCAAACAAGATAACTGGATTTTGATAAGTGCTGCGCAGAAGGACCCGGGACCCCGACCCAGGGTAGGGTGTGGATGGGGGTGCTTTAGACGGGACTCTAGAGGAGTGAAGATGCATTTTGGGCAGTGGGTGTCTCATCCTAACAGTCCCAGCCTCTGAGCCCATTAGTGTGCAAAACTGAAATGGTGAATTAGGGGTGGAGGAGATTAATGTGGGGTGGGATTGAGGTGCTCAAAACCTGCTAGGCAATTTGACCAAGAATCTCTGTAACTTGACCATGACTGAGTCTACTGACACAGCCTTTTTCGCCCCAATTTTGTTCTATTCATATTTTAGCCATCTTTTAAATGTAGCCTCTGTACCTAAATTTTAGCACCCAATTTTTAAATATAGTATGTATGTAGCCAACATCCATTTTTGGATAGAGCCTCTCCTCTGACTTGTGAAGGGACGTACGTGTGCCTCTATAACTTCACATTACAAACTGTGTTTCTATTTTGATGAGGTCTGTTTCTTTATTTGTGCATTTATCCATTTGTTATTCAACACATATTTATTTGAGAACCTACTAGGGCCTGGAGATACTGAAGTGAACAAAATAAAGAGCCTCTGGTTATGACACTTGATTCCTTTTCTTTTTCCTTCTGACCTTATCCTAATATTCTGTGAATGTCACTGCTTCATGTCATATTTGGAAGACAATCTTTATGTGACATAAATAGATGTAGTTTACAATATGTTCTGCTGCTCTTAACCCTTAAACATATTTAGGGAATTCCCTGGTGGTCCAGTGGTTAGGACTCTGAGCTTCCACTGCTGGGGGCCCGGGTTTGATCTCTGGTCAGGGAACTAAGATCCCACATGCCACGTGGCGTGGCTAAAAAAACAAACAAACATTATTTGTATTGTCGGTGATTGTGTTCTCTGGGACGTGGGTAATTTAACTTTTATTAAGGTGGTTTTGGTATGCTAGATACTCAACTATTTTGGCCATTAGAGCGTTCTTCTTTGTTTGGGAGCATATAACCAGTTGTCCCTGATGGATTATGCGGTCCTGACATATCTGGAGGGAAGATCCAACTCCAAACACTGCGAGATAAATCATTTCCACATTCTTGCTTAAGTGGCCATTTTAGTGTGAGAAGCACATTTTCTGTTGAGCACCAGCGCCAGTGTCTCCTTGACCCAAGGTCACAGCAGTTTTTGAGCAACAGAGGCACAACGGTTTAGGAAAAGCTCCACAGATAAGAACAAATCCTGTAGAGTTTAAAATGTTCCCTTTGAAGAACTATCGACAAAAGCACTCATTTGAAACACTGTAAGTCACATATATCAGTAGTGACAATGCGGACTGTTTTCATTTCTTCTTGTTTACAGACGCACCAAGATGACTGTGTCTGAGTTTACTAAGCATTAGCCGAGGAAAAGCTCTTCTTCTCTAGGCAGATTCCTGAGTTCTTAGGAACATTTTGATCTCAAAACAATGAAACAAAACTGTAGAATTTAGTAGATTTCCCCCCATACACTTAATGCTTTTTATAACAGATACACTCTGTGTCTCCTTTCACGTGTAAACATAGGACCAGTATCTGTATGAACGGCTGTGTAGGCGGGGGTCCTCCCCTGTACTGTCTGTGGGGATGATTAACCCCTTCTGGAAGCAGCCTCCAGCGCCAGGGGCAGCCCCCCGTCCCCTCCATCTACACGAGGAGGGCTGTAGATGTGTCCAGGAGGGTGCTGCTCCTCTCAGGGGGTGGAAAGTCTGCTTCTGAGAAACAAACATCAAAACAGAGGTCTCACAGATGGAGACTTTCCTACCTTTGGGTCCAGTATCCAAAGTCTAGTCTAGGAAAGGCTCACTTGCCTTCCAGAGCATGAGGGGGCTGCAGGGGGTGGACCCACAGCTTTTCACAAACCATGTCCTCTCTGGCAACCGGAGGGGCCTGGGATACAGATTCTCCGACCAAGGGCGTGAGTCAGGGGTCTTCCAGAGGCGGAGCCACATGCCTGTATGATCTCACCGTGTCTGACAGTAATGCCGACCCTGGCATCGTCCCCATATCGTGACGCTCTTCATAATTCCTGTTAACGGCTGTGTAATATTTCACTAGGAAGGTGTACTGTACGTAATTAACATATTTCCTATCATCGGGCTTTTAGGTTGCTTCAGATTTTGTAGTGTACATCTTTTTTTCTTTTGGATCATCTCTGAAGATCAGTTTCCAGCAATAAGATTACTGTGTCAAAGGGAATTGACATTTTTATGACTCTCGATCCACACTGGTAAATCTCTTTACAAAAGGTTTGACCTTTTCCTTTGCGCAACTTTAAAGGTGAATCATCAGCCGTGAGCCGGTGCTTAGGTTCTGGGGCAGTTAATTATTATTCCCACATTAGGCAGAGAGAGATGTGTGCACGTCCGAATTTCTTCTAATTGCTTTCATTACACAGAGCTGACTTGTTGAGAAAAATGTTCTGGCTGCAGGACATTCCAAACAACAGAGCCATCACTTTTGGAAAGTTTGGATCAATCCCAATTTTGTAATCGGTTCCCAGAGTTGTTCATATTTCTCTTGGCAAGCATCACCTGGCGCTGTGGTCAAAGCCAGTTGAGTGGTTGAAGTCCCGGGGTGAGCGGGTCAAGGTGCCTATTTTAGCATTATGTTGGCAGCCTGGGGCCAGGTGTCTGGGTATTTTGAGAGAAGTAGTTTTGAGAAGTAATTTTCAATTCATAACTGCGAATAGCATCAGAAGAGTCATATGCAGGCCTTCCGTGGAACTTCTCTCTCTCTCTTTGTCTCTTTCTCTCCCTCTCTCCCCCCCTCCCCATATCAGTCGTAGTATAATCATTAGGTTTCAGTGAAAATGCATAGATTGCAGGGAAATCAAGATGCCTGCATGCATCACAGTGCCTGTGCTTTGCAGCAAACTGCTTGACCTGGGTTTCTCCCTCTGGCAAGCAAGCATGTTGGAAACAGGAGTCCCAGAGTCCTTAAGAAGTTTTAGGTTTTCCGTCCAGTGGGTGACACCAGTCGTGTCTGCATTTCTGTAGCCAAAGATGTAATTTCCCCATTCCCTGGTGCTGCTGTCAGGCAACAGCAGAGGAGAACAAGACGTGAGACATAAACCTATGTTTACAGTGTTCCATTTCCACCGTGAGGCTTCACAGCCTCTAGCATTAGGACTAATAGCGAAAACTATTTTAACTCCCTGTAGCTTGAATTTACTTAGGTCATCCCTGCTCCGCATTAATACGTTAAACATAAAACCCAGGGGGGCCTCCCTGGTGGTGCAGTGGTTGAGAGTCCGCCTGCCGATGCAGGGGACACGGGTTCGTGCCCCGGTCTGGGAAGATCCCACATGCCGCGGAGCGGCTGGGCCCGTGAGCCATGGCCGCTGAGCCTGCGCGTCCGTCCGGAGCCTGTGCTCCGCAACGGGAGAGGCCACAACAGTGAGAGGCCTGCGCACCGCCAAAAAAAAAAAAAAAAAAAACCATAAAACCCAGGGAGAAAGAAAAAAAAAAGAGCATTCACTCCTGTCCAGCAGGTTGACAGGAAGTTGACCCAGTCTGTGGGGCTGGTCTGGAATTTACTGGCCATGACTTTGTTTGCTGACTGCAAACATTTTAGCATAAAAAATAGCCATCTCAGCAGCAACATCTTCAGACATGAAGGCCAATAATATTTTATTTAGCATAGTATTTTGAAAATCTAAAGGCAGTTTAATAAGAGAGACTTGGGCCATTTAGGGGAGGGATAAAGGGTGAAAGTGGGTTCGCTCAGGGTTCACTTCCTGTTAGCAATACTGAATTATTTTTCATTTGGTCTGTTATAAAAGTAATTATTCTCTTGGGCTTCCCTGGTGGCGCAGTGGTTGAGAGTCCGCCTGCCGATGCCGGGGACACAGGTTCGTGCCCCGGTCCGGAAAGATCCCACATGCCGCGGAGCGGCTGGGTCCGTGAGCCATGGCCGCTGAGCCTGTGCGTCCGGAGCCTGTGCTCCGCAACGGCAGAGGCCACAACAGTGAGAGGCCCGCGAACCGCAAAAAAAGAAAAAAGAAAAGTAATTATTCTCATTTCCTCCTAAGAAGGCATAGAGTAAGAAGAGAGATTTAAGCATGAGGCTGTGTGGTCACTGTAACACGTTTATCTTTGTAGCCGCCCACAGAAGGATTTTCTGTTGATTATGGAAACCCCACCTGGAGAGGCAAGGTGAGGCTCACTCCCGCTAAACCTCAGCAGCCTACCTCACCTCTCTGGTTCTGCTTGTTGTGTAGATTAGAACCAATGCAGTTAAAGCACCCAGCTGCCCTCTTGCAAGTGAGGATACTATATTTGGAGAGAAACCCAGTTCTCAGCTCTCCCCAGGGAATAGCTGCGGGAGGGTGGCCTGAAGGACCGAGACAGTTGGAAGTAGTTTTTAGCACCGTAAAGCCATCCACATTCTTTCCTCAAATTCAGCTTTTTTTTTTTTTTTTTTTTTTTTTTTTTGACTGTCAGGCAGATTCAGGTAATAGGAATACTGCTGTGAACAAAACAGACAAAGGCCCTGCCCTGCTGGGGGAGAGAGACAATAAACAAGTAAACAAACATGATTTATTTATCAGATGGAGATAAGATCTCTCAAGAAAAGGCACGGAGGCAGGGATCGGAAGAGCGCAGGGTGGGTTTGGGGTAGGGCCTTCAGGTCAAAGAAGGTTGGATCAGATCCTCTCACGGGAAGACACTGGGGCCTGTCCTGCAGGAAGTGCGGGGGCTCTGAACGGGTGACGAGAATATTGGGGGAAGACGTCCCAGAGAGAGAAGAGCATGAGCAAAGGCCCTGAGGCAGCTGCAGCAGGAGCAGTGTCCTTGGTACCGTCGCCCGCAGAGGCCAGTGTTGTTTGTGGCTGGAGCAGACAAGGAGGAGAATGGGTGGGGACTGACCAGGGAGGGTGTGGGGTGGCCAGGCCTCAGAGAGCCTCTAGGTTAAGATAAGGACATTCGTTGGCTTTTATTTTGAGTCAGAAGGGAAGCCATGGAGACTTTGAGCAGAGGCGTGGCGTTGCCTGATTTCAAGGGGGTTTTATGGCGTGATGTAGAGTCAGGGAGGGGGGGCCAGGTGGAAGGGGGAGACCACATAGAGCTGTGTTCTCCAGTATGGTAGCCACAGGTGACTATTTTAATGAAAGTTAATTAAGTTCTTTTTTCATTAAAAATGTAGGGACTTCTCTGGCGGTCCAGTGGTGAAGACTCCATGCTTCCACTGCAGGGGGCCGGGGTTCGATCCTGGGTCGGGGAACTAAGATCCCGCATGCCGCACAGAGGGACCAAAAAAGAAAAAAAATTTATAGCCTCAGGAATTCCCCGGTGGTCCAGTGGTTGGGACTCGGTGCTTTTACCATCGAGGGCGTGGGTTCAGTCCCTGATCGGGGAACTAAGATCCTGCAAGCCATGCAGCTCGGGCACCCCCCACCCCCCAAAGTTATATCCTCAATTGTAATACCCACGTTTCCGGGGCTCACTTCCCACACGTAGCATCGCTGGTGGCTACTGCGTTGACAGTGGGATATAGATCATCTCCATGACCACAGAAGTTCTATTGGACAGTGCTGAGAGAGTCTTACAGGCCTTGTAGGGACTTTGGGTTTGCTCTGGGTAAATGGAAAGGTTTACCCCCTGGAAGGTGTCAAGCAGAGGATGAACGTGCTCCAAGTTATGATCACTGGGGCCGCCGTGCTGAGAATAGACTGTGACAGGGCAGTGGTGAAAGCTGGGGGGCCGTTAATCGTCTGGATGAGACATGATTGAGTCTTGGATGAGATAGTCATGCTGGTGATGATGAGAAATGGTTGGTTCGAATATATTTTGAAGGCAGAACCAAGAGACTTTTTGGATGGAATTGACGTGTGATTTGAGATGAAATGCCATGGGTGATGGTGAGGAGAGAATGCGAAGCCCAGGCGGAGGGGGGTCCCAGGCATCTTGAACCAGGAGAGAAGGCAGGGCCGTGGCTGGAAGGAGGTCTGCGAGCCCTCCTCACCGGAAGAGGTGAGGGGCAAGAGAGGTGTGTTGGAAGTTTAAGGACGGTGGTGACTGAGCTGAAGGGAGAAACAGATACAGGTGCTGGGCAGTGCTGGGGCCCGTTTGAACTTGGTGGCTATGAACCCCCCTTCCTTTGGAGGTTCTCCAGCAGAGTTTGAACTGCTCACCTGCAAGTAAAGGGAAAGGAGATGCCCACAGTCCTCCTGGGCTGATGGCTTCCTGGATGGATTTGCAGGAAATACAAAGGGGAAGGGAGTTCACGGGTTTGTCGAGAGGGATTTGCTAACAGGTGGCGGAATCTAAAGGGAAGAAGGAGGAAAGTGAAAGACGCAGAGGGCTGACGAATGGGGAGAAAGCAGACGGGGGGCTCCATCAGTCCTGAGAACGGGTGCCGCTGGAGGTCAGGCAGGTTGGGAGGAGAGATGCTTATCAAACAGCTGGATGTCCAACTCAGTGGTGGTGAGGGGTCGGGCCTTTGAAATCCAGGCAGATACATCTTCATCCTAGGCTGACTTGCCAAGTCCTGGAATCCATATACTATACTCGCCCTAAGTCCTAGGATCCTACCTAAGCAGGTTTGGTAACCAGAATCCACAGAGCATGGGATTGGGAGCCCAGAGACCTACCCCGAGTTTCCCAGCCCGGCACACTGGCTGCATAACTAAGGGCCTTGAGGAAATGAACTTTCATGTCCGTCTCTAATCTGTAACTCTGTGGCTTCATTATGATTGTAGTCTTTTCCCAAACACTGACCTTCAACATGGACCCTGAGGCATTTGCCTGTTAAAATGTGCAATTTTGTAAATATTTATCTGCCAATACCTCTCAGAAGAGTAAACTCTTGGAAAGCTGCCTTCCGGATCACATGACCATGCGGTCATGTGAGGGGGTGTGACGGGAATGGTGTACCAGCAGCATCTGGGTTAAATGTCCTTCAGGTCCTGGGATGGCTGGGTCTTTACCTGATTTCTCTAACTGCTTCCGCCTAACACAGATTTTTCTTTTCATCTTGCTCCTGCTCTATAGGAGAGCTCCTTCAGCAGAAGGACAGAGGCTGTTCCTCTCAGAATCAGATGCGATGCTGTGACCTGTGAGTGCCTATGAGCATTTGAACATCTCATTGATATTTATTGAGGGGGGATTCCAGGAAGGCAGAGCTGGGCCCTGCCACTTCCCCCTCCCCCCCTGCCCCTCCATCACTCTTCCTTCTCTGAGGCAGAGAGAGAATTAAGAACAATCTTAGGTAAATTTTTAACAAGATGGTCCAGTTTGGGCTTTGTAGGCTTGACTGATGAAGTAAGAGGTCGTTTTTAGCTGAAATATCCGCTTTGTTTGCACGTTTCCTCCTTTGAGTTTTCTAGGGTCATTAGAATGATCTAACTGCCTTACCTGTTATTTGAATGGGGTGAGCCTCTGGAGGGACAGGAAACAAAAGAAGGGTGTTGAAATGCAAATAGACCGCTCTGGGTTCCAGTCCCTGGCTGCAAAATAAAGCCAAAGCTGACATCAATGTCCCCACAGAGGTCTGTGGAAAGGCTCTAGAAAAATCTCACAAGATGTATTTCTTTTCACGCGCTGGAGTCCCGAGGTAGGTAAGAAAAACAAAAACAAAATAAAAACAAACAAAGGATTTCATACTTGGAATTTGCTCAGTGCCAGTTGAATAGCTAATTGTTTCTTGTTTTCATTCCCTCCCCCCCTTTTTTTCTGCCTGAATAGATAATCCTTACAAAACATCTATTCATTCTACAAGTGAAAATTTCAGGAATACTCGATACTGACCTTGGCAAGGCTAATGGACCGAGTTTGAGTGATGGATCTGTGTGTGCTGTGGCTGATGTGCATTTTGGTGCTTTGTACGCCAGGTTGAGAATATTTTAGCAAAAGGAAAGGAAGGTTTATGGTGTTTTAATTAATGAATACGATGAAGGCTTGAACTTGTAGGTAAAATTATAAGACAACATTATCTTTATAGATTATTTTGGATTGTTTTTGTTGCTTCAAGAAAGGACCTGCTGATAATTAACGATGGCTCCCTTTTCTATGTCAATGTTACCACTCACTGATATGGAAACAATTATTTTTTAAGGGGCATAAAATCAGGAGGTAATACAGCCTAGCAAAAAGTGTACACTTTATCAGATCCTTAAATAAACTTGGGCTTTTATCTGATTTCTGCTATGATCTAGCTATGTGACTTTGGGTAAGTTATTTAGCTCTCTTTTTTTTTTTAACTTATAAAACTCGAATGAGAAATATGTGATAGTGAAAAAAATCTGTAAAAGTGTTTTAAAATCCCATGAAAAAGGCACAGTCAGAAACCACAGCGGGTTGTTTTTTTTTTTTTAAGTGAAAACACCCGATCTTGTCGGTAGACCTCAATTTTAGTATGTTAGTTTATTTTTTTAGGCCATCATTTAATTTCAGGTGCTTTATGAACTCTTCAATTTGTTAATGGAAAGAAATGCCATTTACCCAGGATGGCTACATAGCAACTTTATTCTGGTAAAATAATCCCTTAAGTCCTTTTATACGCAGCCCCTAACTGTTGACTTTATAAGGTCAGTCCTAGCTGACCAGCCTCCAGGCTGTGAGGAGCTCATCAAGTCCAAGATAGCACCAACTCCAGCAAATGCACAGCGTGGAGAGTTTTAACAGTACCCCTGATTTGAATGTGACCCAGTCTGAACAGAGGACTCTTTTAAAAAAACTCACCAGCAATGTTACATGAATTAAGGAGATTGTTAGGTTGTATCTAACGGTGAAGTTTATTTACGCCTTACTAAAAAGCAAAGGTTGAACAGTGGAATCCCTTCCATTCAGATGCTCTTAAACGATTAAGGACTCCAACCTGCAGGCCAGCTCTTATTTCTGACTGCTGACTGCTTTTCAAGGAGAAAGCTTTGGAAACTAACATTCCAGTCCCCGAGGCCTCCAAGAATCCTAGTCCCGTGAAGGCATAGATTCTATGGGGTTAGCGGAAGCCAGTGGCTTTTGGAACTGGGAATGCCAGGCTCCAGGCTCCTGTGTTCCAATACTGACTCTGTCCGTGAGTCATCCTGACCACTGTCTTGTGTATCCCTCTTTACAGAAGAGCTGAGACTATTGACTTTTTCAGGGGTTGCAAAACACATTACAAAAGGGTAGAAAGTCACTATGCAAACATGTAAATATGAAACATTGGAGGGGACACCCTTGAATAAAGATAAATGCATTCTTTGGATAAGTGGAAGTTTATCTTTATGAAAGACTAAGGAGTTTGGTTTCAAAAAGAGTTTTATGTTTGACATTTTTTATTTAAACAGTGTGAGTTTGGGTCCTTATTTGCCCTAGCAATTGTGTTGTTTACTAAAAGGAAACTGTTCCAAGTTGCCTTACTAGAGTAGGTAATTGATTAGCAGAGATCAGACCCCCAGGCGTTTTTGAAAAGTACATTAAAATTTAGGAACCTGACTTTCCAAGAGGGAGACTAACATTGGTTGAGTACAGGACACGGTCCTTGGGTTTCTCTAGGGACCTTACAAAATTGTCTCTGTGTGTGTGTGAGAGAGAGAGAGAGAGTGTGTGTGTTAAGGAAAGCGATGAAGGCAACCATTTTATTTCTCACTTTCCCTGGAAAACTGTTCAGTACAGCTTGGGTTTTTGAATTCTGACTTCTTGTTGGACATCACCTGGATATCTCATTAATAGAGCAAACCTTTCTAATATGGAGCTCAATGTTTTTAAGTTCTTTTAATGGTGCAGCCAGCCTCTCATCATTAAAAAAAAAAGTATAATATTTAACTCCCCTTCTTTCAGCCTTCTTTCTACTCTACTGATCCAGCTACTCCTGAAATCCTTTTAGTTTTTCCTTCTGTGTCCAGCATCTCTCTTCTTATTCCCAGTAAAAACTGTACTATATTCCCATCATCCATAACTAACAACTGTTATCTTTTTTGTTACATTTGTTTCAGTTCTTTAAATGAATGAAATGTTGGAGATAAGGTCAAGTTCCCTTTAAATACTAATCCCATTCCCTCCTCTGTCCTCACCTCAAGAGCCCGTGTTCAGTTTGATATGTGCTTTTAAAGTATCTTATATATGTTTACATGTATTCATAATTAGTGCGTTGCATTGTTTCATGAGTGTATATATATATTTATATACATGGATCCATACCTACCTATTGTTCTATGATTTGCTTACTTTCACTGAACATGGTTTTTGAGATCTATCTATCTCTATATATACACATATGTTGTATGTACACACTTTTTTTTTTTTTTTTTTTTTTTTTTTGCGGTACGCGGGCCTCTCACTGTTGTGGCCTCTCCCGCTGCGGAGCACAGGCTCCAGACGCGCAGGCTCAGCGGCCATGGCTCACGGGCCCAGCCGCTCCACGGCATGTGGGATCTTCCCGGACCGGGGCACGAACCCATGTCCCCTGCATCGGCAGGCGGACTCCCAACCACTGTGCCACCAGGGAAGCCCTACACACTTGTTTTTAATTGCCATCTGGTATTTCGTGATATGCATAATATCACATTTTATTAATTATTTCATTAGTGGATATGCGGATTGTTAAAATTTTTTTCACTAATATAAATAATGGTTGGGACTTCACTGGTGGTCCACTGGTTAGGACTCCGAGTTTCCAGTGCAAGGGGCACAAGTTCGATTCCCGGTCAGGGAACTAAGATCCTGCATGCTGCGTGGCACTGCCAAAAAACAAACAAAAAGTAATAATAACAATGCTTGTATTACTTTTCCCTAAGTCAGATATAGGGAATAGTTTCCTTAGGCTTGATGTCTACATCTAGAATTGCTACCTTGTGAATATGCCCAATTTCACGTTTAAGAGATAGTACCAAATTGATGTTCAGCTCTTTCCCCAGTGTTCTCCAATGCTGGTCGAATTATTTTTATTTATTAAAAAAAAAGTTTTTTTCTTGTAATGAGAACTTTCAAGATCTAATCTCTTAGCAACTTTCAAACATGCAGGACAGCATACTGTCAATGCTCTGCTGTACGTGGCATCCCCGACAGACTTCTTAATTGTTGCTGATTTTAGGGGGGGACGTGGTTTTCTCTTGGGTTTTCTAGCTTCACTTCCATCCACTCTATTCCAGGGTGCTCCTGGTCAAACTCTGTCGGGGGCCCTGCACTCCTTCCAGGTCCAAGGGCAGCCAGGTCCCTGGGCAGCTGCTCCAGAGCGAGGCACTCACCACGTTCCCAGACTCAGCTTTTCCTTTTCTACCTCTGCAACTTGATCATGCTCTTCTGCGTTTCTTTATTGATTCAATAAATATTTATTGAGTTCATTGCTTCCTGCCAGGTGCTGGGGGTATAAGGGCGAACAAGAAAGACAATATTTAGGCTGTGATGGAGCAGAGGGTGGGGAGGGGCAGAAACGAAACCAGTAAAAATAGGAACAAGGTAACTTTTCATAGTTTTAAGTGCGTGAAGAAAGTAAAGTAGAAGAAGGTCAGTGTGATTTTGTATGGTGTGTTGGGGGCGTGGTGTTGGGGGTCGCGGCCATATCCACCCAGGTGGGAGCCTTAGAAGGGCAGGTACTCAGGGAGGTGCTGTTCCTCCTGAGATGTGGCGTGAGCCTCACTCTCGGGCCCAGTCGCTGCGGAGCTAGGCCAGGTGCACGGAAGCCCAGGGCTGCCCTCGGGGCTGGGTGCCTGGAAGGGCTAGGAGGGTGGCAGCTGCCGGGAGAGGCAGCGCCCTTTCAAGTGGTGATCCAACCCTCTGCATAGCCATCCCTGAGTGTGCTGGCCCAGAGGATCTTTCTGGATGTCCACAGCCCAGGAGGGTGCCTCTCATGGCACTTTGCAAAGTGCTTTGGGATCTTGGTGTCCGTTCTTCCCAAGAGCTAATGTGCTTTCATTTTGCTGTTTTGTGTCTACCTAGAATGAGTCGGTAGAGAGGCAAAAGGTACAATGCAGAGGAAGCCTGTCCTTTCTGATTTTCTGATGGAGTCACTTTGTGTTTTTTCTTCTTTTCTTTTTTGGTCGCATCATGCGGCATGTGGGATGTTTGTTCCCTGACCAGGGATGGAACCTGCACCCCCTGCAGTGCAGGTGCAGAGTCTTAACCACTGGACCACCAGGGCAGTCCCTGAAGTCACTTTGGAATGAACTGAGTTTCAGTGAAACCAACTTTCCTTTGGTGGGTCCAAGCTGACTTTCAAATAAAGTGATAGATAAAAGAAATTTAATTTTCCTTAATAATTGGTAAGACCAGTTGTAGGTCTCAACGGGACTTTTTCCACCCCATCCAGGGTATTTCTCAGAATAACAATTAGTGATTAATACTTAATAGAAATCAACAATCTTGTTTTCGATGCTGTGCCCACTCTGAGCTTTAGCCTGGTATGAAGAAGTGACGGTGTGTTAACTGTCATGGGGCCCTTTCTCCAGCATCACCAGCTATGAAGATAACACTGTGTAGAGAGAAAGAAATACATTTTCCTATGAGTAAAGTCCCTTTATCTTCAGGAATATCTTTGAGTTGTGTGTTAGATTTCTCTTACAGATGAAAAAACTGAGCTTCACAGAGGTCGTTACTTGTCCCCAGGTTACAGAATTAGTGAACAAGTAAGCCTGCCTTTAAATCTGGGGCTTCTGACCCAGGGCTCTGTGAAGCTGCCACGCTTTACATAGTAACATAGCAAACATCGACCACTACTATTTCTAGACACAGCCTTTGTGCTCTTGACCGCTAAGATACACTGCTGGTCGCTTCTTCCTTCTTGAACTCTCCTTTTCTCTGACCGTTTGTCAGACAGTGAGAGGCAATTTGTGCAGGAGATGAGAACACGGGGTGGGTCTTCACCCACCCGTGGAGAAGCCTGGGAGAAAACCTGGACCCTTCCCTCCTCCGTCACCCACCCTCAGCCCGTCAGCCACGCAGGCATGCCCGGGATGCAGGCTGGAGGTCTGGAGCCAGCTTTTGGCCGGCCGCCTGACTCCTGAGCTCATGCCCTGACCTCAGACATTTTTCTCCAGCCTCAGGGTCACGACCCCAGTTTGGGCTGACCTGGCCCCAGTAGTCGCAACAAACTTCCACCTGATGTCTCAGACCCTGTGCCTCTCACGCGGCCCCTTCTTCTCCACCCTGTGACAAGTCTCGCGTATCTTCCTGAAATACAGCTTTAGTCCTATGACTCCGCTCTTAGAAACCATGGTTGGTTCCCTTTGCATCTTTTAGTCCCAACTCCGCACGTCGCATGAAGCCCCTCCTCGGTCTTTTCCTTCTGTACCCTCTCCCGCCGGCTGCATCTCTGCCCCCAGGTCTCCTGCTAGACCAGGTGAAGAGGCGGACGCAGCACAGGCCACGCGGGGCCTAGAGCACCCTCCCTCCCCTTTGCCTACTGACATCTTTCGTCCTTCAACATTCAGCTCACAGGCCACATCCTCTGCGAAGCCTTTCAAAGAGGGCTCCCAGCAGCCCGTCTCACCAAGGCGCCGGGGGCCCATCATCTGGGGGAACCCGTTTCTCAATCAGAAGGGCAGTTCCCACAGCCCCCGGAGACAGAAGCTTGGACCAGGCCCAGGAGAACCACAGGAGATCGTTCCTTTTTGCCCCTCTCCGCCCCGTGAAGGAGCCGGGAAGGCCCTTCCCAGGCAGGGAGTTGTCGGCCTTCTCCGGGTCTACCCAGGCTGGCCCGATGCCCAACGCAACCAGTGTTTGCCAAATGTATAAGGATGACACCAGACCAGAGAGCCTAAGATTTGAATGGATCCAAATCTCAGGTGTAAATTCCTCCAACCAACCAACCAACCAACCAACCAACCAACAGACCAGTAGAAGCCCTTGGTCGAAATCGTGGCTTTATCACTAGAACAATTTGCTTCTCTTAGCCTCCACTTCCTCATCTGTAAAATGGGGATGATTGTAACCACGTCCAGGGGTGGCTGAGAAGATTATAGGAGCTAATGGAAGGAAATTAGCCAGCACGGGGCCTGGCTAAGGAGTCTTTGTTTCAGACAAAGATATGTGTAGCTCATCACTCTAAACAGGAAACTGGGAGACAAGATCATGTCCTAAAATAACTTTTTAAAGTTAGAATTTCATTGGGAATTTTAAAAGTTAAGACAGTTAAGAATGTCACTAATATTTACAACAGCTTTCACCTAAGAAGATGCATTCAACTACATCTTAAAGTACTCTTTGACTTTTCACCATACAATTAGCAGTTGGGCTGGGGGTGGCGAGTGTGATCCATCGCTTGTTTTGCTGCACTTTTGTGTTTTATCAGCTCTGTTTGATCGCAGACCCAGCCGGGCATAGGGGTCACTTGGGCGAGTGTTTTAGAGATTCCTGGGCCCTACCCCACACCTACTGAATCAGAACAGGGAGCCGGAAGGGGACCGTAAATCTACATTTATAAAAGCCTCCTTTGTGGTTTTGATCATCTGCAAGGTTTGGGAACCACTAGCACATATGCCACTAGAAGAGCCTAGGGCTCAATATTCTCAGCTTTATAGTCTTTGTAATTAAAAAAAAAAACTAGTTTATTTGCCTTTTTGTAAACAAGATTCAATCTCTCCAGGCCTGTTTTATCTTAACTGTTTATCCTGCTGGTGGAAAAAACTGGCTCCACTTCAACAATAGGAGAAGGAAAGGTGCAAACCTCACCGTCTTCCCAACATTTTTAGCACCAGGGGGGCCATTTCCCCCGCGTCCTACTGGGGCAATTTAAATGCTAATGCAGTTAAGTCCAACAATAGTTTTAGCAATCAGATTAGAATGTTTTTTTATGAAAATCTTATTTCTCTTTTCTCCATTCTATATTTATTTTATTTTACTCTATTTTTTTGCTAGAGAGGCGTATGTTTCGATTCTTTGACATTTCAAACCTTAAAGTAAAAAACAAAAGATCCCATCCTGATATCTTCTCAGCAGTATTTGCAAGAGGACAGGAAGGGATCCACCCTGTAAACCTGAGGTCTGCAGTTTGAATGTGCTGAGTCACCTGGTCTTTGCTGAGTCAAATGTTTTGCACCCAGGAAAAGTACTGCAGACAAATCAAACTGTGAGCTGGTATGTGGCTAATTTAAATGCCAGTAAGAAAACTGGAAAGGGCTAATGCATCGATACAGAGAAACTTGGTATTAACTTTAAAACTTGTTTTTGGAGATTTCTAATAGCCTGGTAAGTGATCTTTCTGATGGGTAATGTGTTGGTGAAATTCTTTAAATATTTCTTCCCGTTCTTAGAAAGGGAAAATGAATATAAATGGTATCGCAGTTGTCTTGTGTGGTTTAGAGAACAGGAGAAAATTAGTCTTGGCCATTATTCTGAAGTTTTGCATAATTAAGCTTCTTGAATTAGTTTTAAATAAGTAATAACAAACAAAATATAGTAGTGAACCAGATATTGATAGTTGATGTCTAACTGTAGTTGAGCTTTTCGGAAGTCTGTTTTCCTATTTTGATCATGTAGCTGGATAGCCCGTGAGCAGGTATGACTACAACTGTATTAAAAGAGGAAGTGGCAGGAAGCTGCAGTTTCCTTCGAACCAGAAAGAAAGTTTATAGAACTCCTGATGGGAATGTGGACTGCAGATGGAGATAAAAGTCGGATTAATTAGTATTTGTAACTGCTATTTTATTTTTACACTATAAAGGTGGTTCCTTTCAAGTTAGTATCTGGGACTAAAGAGAATGCAGACATTCCAGGAAGTCAGAAATGTCTGTTCACCGGTATTAGCCAACATCCTAAAGTCATTTCACGAGGTGGAAATGTACTGTGGGGCCAGTTTACGTGGTCAGGCTCCAGCGTGTTTGCGTCACGAGTGGGGAGCGGCCGCTGGTCTCTGCGTGGCTGAGCCCTGGTGACCAGTGTCCCTGAACCCATCTGTGAAGTGACACAGGCGCTGCCCTGTGTGCCTGCTTCCTAAGCTGGCCACGGTGCCAGTGCCTCCACTGCCTTCTCCATCCCGGCCTCAGTCACCTACAGAGGTGCAACTTGTACATTTTTTTCCTGTTTTTTTTTTTTTTTCTTTTTTTGGCTGCACCCTGTGGCATGCAGGATCTTAGTTCCCCAACCGGGATCGAACCCTTGCCCCCTGCATTGGGAGCGTGGAGTCTTAACCACTGACCCACCAGGGAAGTCCCGAGCAGCTTGTACTTTTAATACCTTCAAGCCGAGTGTACGAAAACTCAGAGATTAAGTCATACCCACAGGACTCCTTGCCGTGGTAGAGTGAGAGTTTGCACCCAGACAGGACCCTAAGCCCTGAGGTCCCCGTGGAGAGCGCCTCTAGCTCGTAAACGTGACTACTCACCGGCCAGTAACGTTAAATATGGGAAAAACCATCAGTGGGTTGGAATCCTTGCTTTCTCTCAGTGAGCAGTTTAGGGGGAAACGGCAGAAGAGCTGCAAATAACCACCCAGGAGGCCGGAGGGGCTCAGAGAAAGATTCTAACTTAGTGCGCTTTCTGCTCAGAGCTAGTGTGTAATTCACAGGGCTGAAGACGTGAACTGTATTGAAAATCTGCTGTGTTTTTTCCCCAGCTTAGATTGATGGCCATAATACAATGACTTGGCATTAAGAGAACAAACAAACAAAAACCCTAGGCTACCTGCCTTTCATTTGACTCTGTCTGGAACCGGAGGTGGGCAGTTATTGCCGCAGGCAGGGCAAGGACGCGGAGTGCCAGCGGTCAGCCGGGCCTGACCCGGTGCAGACGGGCGTCAGGCAGACACGGCTCTGAGTCTCAGTGGTTAGGAGCCTGGTGAGCTGGGACAGTTGATTTGATGCCTGTGAAATTTGGGGGGTTTCTTCACAGGTCCTAGTGTGGGCTGGAGGAGACACGCAGCAAGGTGGATGTTTTCCTCTCGCATCCTCAGAGGCTCAGGTATGACCAGTCCTGAGATAGAGCATCCCGGGAGACCCTTGGAGGAGAGGGATGCTCTGAGTCAGGTGCCTGTATCTGAGTTCGTGGTCAGCTCAGGGCGGAGCTCCTTGAGAAGATGAGATGTGAGTAAAGATCTGAAGTCGTGGAGTGAGTTACCCGTGCGGGGGTCTCGGTGGGAGAGGTTTCCAGGCAGAGGAAACGGCTGAGGCCAAACAGGAAATTGCCTACTGGCAAGATTTAAGAAGAACAAGGGACTCAGTGTGGCTGGAACAGAGGGAGTGAGGGGGAAAGTAGTAGAGGGTGAGGTCAGAGAGGCCAGGGGTCAGACCGCTCAGCATCCTCTCCAGGACTTTTACTACGAGAGCAATACGGAGTCTCTGCTGGGCTTTGAGCCGAGGAGGTGATGAGGTTTTACAAAGATCACTCTGATGGCTGTGTTGAGAATCAAGCTTGAAGCAGGGAGGCCCGTTAGGGGCCGGGGCAGTAATGCAGACAGGAGAGGGGGAGGGATCTGACTGGGGTTCGTGACAGCAGAGGGAGTGAGAAGTGATCAGGTCCTGGGTACGTTTTGAAGGTAGGCCCAGTGGGATTTCTCAGGGGCTAGACATGGGATGTTTCAGGCATGAGCATCTGTGGGGATGGAGTTTGCCAACACGTGGAATGGGGAAGGAGATGTAGATGGAACAGATCTGGGGGGAGACCAGGACTTCGTTGTCTTTGTCCACGTTGAGATGTCCCCTGGGTATCCAGGTGGGAAGGGAGGGGTCTCTCTGGTGACACACATTTGGAAATTGTCAACATATAAATGTTTAAAACCTGGAGACTTAACAGAGACCGCTAAGGGCGTGTGGATGGAGAAGAGAAGGGGTCAAAGGGCTGGGCTTTGGGGCATGCCAACCCTGAGAGTCCTGCAAGAAGAGTGGGGTCAGCAGAGGAGACTTGAGACGGGGCTCCCAGGGAGCTCGCGGGGAAGAGGAGTGGGGGAGACTGGACGTGAGGCTGGAGGACAGGCGTCCTCAACTTGCAGTGGATGTGGACTCTCAATGTAAGACTTTGGTTGTTTATTCCAAGGTGATGGCGGCTGGGTGGACTGAGACCTTGCTCTCATTTGCCATGTGGGGGGCACTTCGCTAAGCACATGACATACCTTTAATCACTCAACCTTTATACATACCCTGTAAGAAAGGGAGTGTCCTTATCTTCTGTAGTTGAGGGAACTGGCTCAGAGGGGTCAGAGATGTCACTCAAGGTTATCTTCCAGTAACTGCCGGTAACTGCCCAGGTGGTCCTATTCCAGGGTCCCTCCTTTTAACCACTGGCCTGTCTTCTCCTGGGTCTGGCCCTTCTCAGCCAGGAGTCAGAGGGTCAGAAGCTGAGGCTTGCATCCTTTGCCTGGAGACACCCAGCTTCTGTCCCCCAGAGGACATGCTTTACAGGCAGAGGAAACGGTATCAAGTAGGGAGGTGGCTTGATGGGATTTGCTTTGATGCATATTGATCTGGCGGCAGCAGCGTGGGGAGAGAGGATGAGGACGCTTGAGAGCTGGGGAGGGAGATAAATTTGGGGCAGGTCAGCTCAGCTCTTGAGGGGCCTGAGGGCTGACGGAGCTGTGCAGCAGTCGGTGAAGGAAATGGGGTCAGCGGTCCGGGGGAGGGAAGCAATTTCAGATGTTCATCACCCACGTATATACCCTTTTCTGAAATGGATCCCCTGAGAACAAGTCCGTCTCCCACTTTGCAGGAAAAGGGCACATCTCTTTGCCTGGCGTGTTCTGGGGCATGTGTAAAAAACCCCTGGGCTCCAGACAAAGGAGTGATGCATGAGGACCTGGAGACGCTTCCTTGCAAGTCAGGTGGTTTGGGCTGCTTGCTTTTACCACGTTGGGGGGACTGAAATTAATTTTTTTTTTTTTTTTTTTTGGCTGCACCGTGCAGCCTGTGGAATCTTACTTCCCTGACCAGGGATCGAACCCATGGCTCCTGCAGTGGAAGCACAGAGTCTTACCACTGGACTGCCAGGGAATTCCCTAAATGTGATTTTTTTTTTAAAAATTTTATTTATTTATTTATTTTTTAACTGTGTTGGGTCTCCGTTTCTGTGCAAGGGCTTTCTCTAGCTGCGGCAAGCAGGGTCCACTCTTCATCGCGGTGCGCGGGCCTCTCACTATCGCGGCCTTTCTTCTTGGGACCACAGGCTCCAGACGCACAGGCTCAGCAGTTGTGGCTCATGGGCCCAGCTGCTCCACGGCATGTGGGATCCTCCCAGACCAGGGCTCGAACCCGTGTCCCCTGCACTGGCAGGCAGGTTCTCAACCACTGCGCCACCAGGGAAGCCCCCCTAAATGTGATTTTTGAGTAGAGATGACAAAGTGATTCTGGGGCTGTGACTTGCACAGATTTCAAAGATATGACTAACACTGCTCTGAGTAGAATACTTCATTATTTCACTTATTATTATTATTTTGGCTGCACCATGCGGCTTTTGGGATCTTAGTTTCCCAATCAGGGACTGAACCGGAGCACCGGCAGTGAAAGCGCAGCGTCCTAACTAATCACTGGACCACCAGGGAATTCCTACTTCACTTACTTATTTGAAAAGAGTTTCTCAGGGATTGTGTCTATAAAAAGAAAAGCAGTGATGCCAGGTTATGCCAAAATGTTTCATTGTAATAATGAGGCATCCACAGACCCATGAGTAATCATTGGAAAATAAACCCAGTTCCTCTCATTAAGAGATGTATTTCCAATAAGATTTTACCTTTTATGTTTAATAATTGTCAAAGTTTGCAATATACTTATGATGATTTGATTAATTGGAATTTACTGCTGCTCAATCCAGAAGAATTTTTTGTGTGTACTTAATGAATTATGGTCACAGAAACTTTTTATTTATTTATTTTTAAAATATTTATTTATTTATTTTTGGCTGCATTGGGTCTTGGTTGCTACGTGCAGGCTTTCTCTAGTTGCGGCGAGCGGGGGCTACTCTTCGTTGTGGTGCACGGGCTTCTCACTGTGGTGGCTTCTCTTGTTGCGGAGCACGGGCTCTAGGCATGCAGGCTTCAGTAGTTGTGGCGCTCGTAAATTTTAATTTTGAATTGTGTACACAGTTTGTGGATGAGATACATGAAAAGGTTATCGATAAAACATGTTGAAGCATAAAAATAAATTTGGTTTAAAATCTGTGAGTAACACAAAACCTTGTAAAAGAATGTCTATAGCAGCATTATTCATAATAGCCAAAACATAGAAACAAGCCAAATGTCCACCAACTGATGAATGACTAAACAAAATGTGGTCTATCTGTCTAGTGGAATATTATTGGAAAATAAAAAGGAATAAGCATGGATCATGCTACAACAAGGATGAGTCTTGGAAACATTATGCTACATGAAAGAAGCCAGTCACAAAAGACCACATATTGTATAATCGCATGTGTGTGAAATGTCCAGAGTAAGCAAACCTATGGACAGAAAATAGATTAGTGGTTGCTCAGGACTGTGGCAGGGAGTGGGGGATGGGGAGTGACTGCCAATGGGGACGGGATTTCTTTGGGGGTAATGAAAGTGTTTTAAAAGTGATTGTGGTGACAGTTGCACAACTCTGTGATTACACTAACAACCATGAAATCGTACACTTCAAATGGATAATTGTATAACATGTGACTTATCTGTCAATAAAACTGTTAAAAAAATCTGTGGGGCAAGTGGAGTGGAAATGGAAGTTAAAACAGAAGAAAAGAATGATGTGCCATTTCTAGCTTTACTAAAAAGATTAGTGCATGTGCAAAACACAGTTAACAAGATGCTTTGCAGCCATTTAAACTTGGGTTAAAACAATGTGATGCCAAAAGTAGACATTGCCTAGGGGCGTGCACTTTGTATTTTAGGGGATTCACAAGCAAAAGAGCTTGAAGCCCAATGGATTAGATCTCCTAAAGACAATGGCTAGATTGAGATCAAAGACTGAAGAAGGAGAATTAGAAACACCAGCCTTGGGAATTCCCTTGGCGGTGCAGCTGTTAGGACTTGGTGCTTTCACTACTGGAGCCGGGGTTCAGTCCCTGGTTGGGGAACTAAGATCCCACAAACGACGCATGCAGGAGAAACTAAGAGGGGGAAGGAGAGTGGGGGGGCAGTTTCCAGGTAGAGGGGGGTGTCAGACACCCCTTGGGATTATTCCGGCTAAAGATGCAAAGGCATCCTCGGGGACCAGTCGGCAATGATGAGGTCATCGACCTGGCACCATCCGTTTTAATAAACTCGTTGCAGTCCAGCGCAGAGCTGGTGGCTGGGAGCAGAGTTTAGGGAGGTGAGAGGAGGTAGAAAGATGGAGGAAGTGAAGACCTCGACCTGGGACCTCGCTCTTCAGAAGCTGGAACAGATAACGGGGCAGAAATTTGGTAACTGGGGAGAAGTGGGGTAAAGGTAGTTGCTGCTGCTCTAAGGATGCAGTCAATTTGAGCATGTTTGCGGATGGAAGGTGAGAAGCTGGTGAGAGAGAGTGAGGTGCAGGAGAGATGTTCATCCCCGCAACGTGCAGGGCGTCCTGCAGATCAGCCAGACGGAGGGGACGCCTCCCGTGACCGCAGAGCTCCCAGCAGCTGGGGCGCCATGGCTCTAAGGGAGCCCCGTGGGAATCTACCTGGTCTCTGCTACTCCAGACACCCCACTCCCCAAATGGCCTGTCTCCACACAGCCCACGTTCAATGGGCGGGTGTTTAGGCTACGATAGGATGCGGATGGGGCGTGAGGAGTGATACGCTTGCTCTGCAGTCTTGAATTTGACTGCGGGTAAGAGCGGTTCCTCAGTATCTTGGCTTGGAGGGAACAGAAGTGCTCCGGTGAACACTTTTACTCCCTTAGCTCATTTGAATGATGCTGGAAGTTAGAAGCGGATCCACCTCCAGTGCTAAAGGCAATGGTCCAAGGGTGGAGGCATGGGAGCTGCTCTCATCCAAGCCCGCCCCCCATCCCCCAATCCTCTGGCCACACGAATCATGGTCCAGTGTGCGGCCCGAGACTAGGCGTCCTGTGAAGACACACAGGGCCCCCCGCGGTGCTGCTTTGTCCCTCTAGTTCACTTGACCCCCTTGCAGCATTTTTACACTCTTAGAAAATGCTCTCGACAATAACTGCCCCAACAAGAGAGAAGAAGAAGGGAGGTGTTTGTTTAGTAACAGGGAGAGAGAGGCGGGGTCGGGCCGAAGCATCTCGCTTTAGTATCGGCAGCAACGCAAGGAAAGAGACCGAGCATAGGGGATCTCTTGTCACTCACGTATCTGGAGCCGCACGGCCCATTTGAAGGTCACATTGCACATGGAAAGGTCATGGCAAGGGAACTGACGTCCTCCCCGTATGTGCCCTGAATCTTCTCTATTCTCTTTCCATGGTTTTGTGTTAATGCTTGGAGAATTGCAGACTGTGTTGTAAGGTGGCCAGGGAATGATGTGATTCCAGGTAGATGTATTTGAAGCCCCTTGGCAGTCCGTGAACAGTCTTCCAGGCTCTACTTGGGTGTAAGCATCCTAGTAGTAATGGTAACAATTATTAGCAGGAGAAATTATTTATCTTTGGTTTTTTAAAATATTTATTTATTTGTTTGTATCGGGTCTTAGTTGAGGCACGTGGGCTCTTTAGCTGGGGCACGTGGGCTTCTCTCCAGTTGTGGCGTGTGGGCTCTAGGACCCGCCGGCTTAGTTGCCCTGCGGCATGTGGGATCTTAGTTTCCCTACCAGGGTTGAACCTGCGTCCCCTGCATTTGGAAGGCGGATTCTTAACCACTGGACCACCAGGGAAGTCCCTTATCTTTGTTTTTGAATTTATACTTAGTATTTTCATTGTTATTGTTACAGTGTTCTGTAGCTGGATTTTAAGTTCCCTCTGTGTGTTAGGAGCCTTGAGAACACAAAGATAAATTGTACATGGCCTCTCTAAACAGCAGTTCTTATCCAGGCGGCCATGGATCCTTCTCCTTGGTTGGAATTCAGGGGCTTTGTGAACTTGGATGGAGAAAAGATTACATGTTCAGTAACCTCCAGCTGCAATGTAGTATTTCCTTCAGAGATGAATGGTGATGGAAAACCACAGTAGTATCAGCTGTCCCTGTGACTGTCACCAGGAAATCACACGTATTTTCATGTCGCATTAGAGCTGTTTGCAGTTCTCTTGAAATATTGTGCAAACGCAACACTTTGAAATAATGGTAGTTATTTGACCTACCACTAGACCTTGGCATTGAATAAAAAGGCACATATGTTATGTATTACATCAAATATGTATTTTAATGTTTTGATAACTATTTCATAATCAACTTTCTGCATATGCCTGTGTATTTTACCTGATTCTTTTTTTTTTCTTTTTTTGGCCGAACCGTGCGGCTTGTGGGATGTCAGTTAGTTCCCCGACCAGGGATTGAACCCAGGACCTTGGCAGTGAGAGTGACGAGTCCTAACCACTCGAGCACCAGGGAACTCCCTTTACTTGATTCCGAGGAGGTTTCACAAGGCTGCCGAAGGAAACCAGGGCACAGAAAAGGTTAAGAACCCCTTTAGGTGTACAGTTTGGGGCAGCGGCTGGGGGACCAGAAGCCTGAACAGATAAAGTCGTAAGCAGTCGTGAGTGGCGGTGAGAAAGATACCCAGGAGCCACGGGGACCCGAGGAGGGACTGTGCTCAGCCTCAGGGGCCCCTTCTGGAGAGCTCTGAGCTGCACCTGGAAGGAGGAGTGAAGAGGAGAGAGAGACGCAGGAGGTTGTTTCCAGGGAGGGAGCAGATCGGGGGCGGGGCCTCTGGGGAAGCGAGGAGTACTGGGGCTAAGTGCTGAGTACTGTGCTGAGTCCCGGAGGCTACGGAATGACTCAGACACAGCCGAGGGGGTCGGTAAGCTCACTTTTTAAAAAAAATTAAGTAATTAATTTTTGGCTGCTTTGGGTCTTCGTTGCGGTGCATGGGCTTCTCATTGCAGTGGCTTCTCTTGTTGCGGAGCACGGGCTCTAGGCGCACGGGCTTCAGTAGTTGTGGCTCGCGGGCTCAGTAGTTGTGGCACGTGGGCTCCAGAGCGCAGGCTCAGTAATCGTGGCTCACGAGCTTAGTTGCTCTGCGGCATGTGGGATCTTCCCGGACCAGGGCTCGAACCCGTGTCCCCTGCAGTGGCAGGCAGATTCTTAACCATTGCTCCACCAGGGAAGTCCTAAGCTCATTTTTAGAACCATTTTTAATGGGGCAGCGTGGACAGTGTTCACTTTTCTTGGAGAAATTCAATGGCTTAATAAAATTTTTCAGAACAGCATCACTGACGTGTAATTCACATGCAATCAGTGCACATATGTGGTAAGTTCTGACGTAGGTATCCATTGTGAAAACATCGCAGTCGAGGTAAGGAATGCCTCCATCATGCCTTCCCCCACAGAGTGTCCTGCAGCCCTCCTGGCCTCCCATCCCCAGCACTTGCTCATCCATTTGTGTCATGGAGACCTGTCTGCTTTTCTAGAGTTTTATGTGATGGACTCACAACCCACATCCTCTTTCTGGCCTGGCTTCTTGCACTCGGTGTAACATGTTTGAGATTCAGCCAGGCTGTTGTAAATCACCAGTTCATTCCTTCTTGCTGCCGAGTAATTGTGTGCTTTAAAAAAGGGAAAAACCCAAACCCTTGTTTTCATGACAAAATGTAAAAAGGGAGCAACGTTCCTAATCCTTATCAAACGGGAACGTGGGTTTAAGATTATTGAGAAACGCTGCGCTGGAGTGTGGTCAGAGTGAATTTCAGCCCCGGGTCCTCTTACCACCATTGCTAAATTTGAGCACATTTGGAAATATTTTAGACCTGCAAGAAGGCAGCCCCGCAGGACATGGAAACAAGCACTCAGCTGTCTCTGCAACCACAGGCTCTCTGATGAGAGGGTTAGTGAAGACACTACCTGATGGAGTGTCCAAGAAGCAGTCCGTGTGTCTTCTGCTGTCCTCACACCCTCCTCATTCGGTAGATATGGGGCAAGAGCTATTTTCCACGTTGTACAAGTAGGAAATGAGGTTCAGTGAGCGTGTGAGGATAGTTACTCAAGACAGAAGTGAGTTAGGGGCTGACTGGGCTGCCTGCTCCCCAATCCCAGCCCTGCTGGAGGCTCGGCTTGGCTCACGTTGGAAAGAAAAGTGCAATAATTTCACTTTCACTTTTGTTCTTGTTGGAGCTGTGATAGGATCTTTAAACTGGAGGAGTTAAGGTTTTCTCTTCCCCCTTTCTTCTTAAAACTTTCCCCTTTCCACTGGGTTAGGGCCAGCTTGTGTCGAGGATTCCACAGCCCAGTGCCTGAGTGGGGTGAGGCTCTTTTCCAAACATCAGGGGGATGCCGTGCTGGGTAAATCCTGGAGGTTTCCCTGGAGTGGGTAGGACGGAAGGACCAAATGAGAAGTAAAGGGTGTGTCTTACCCTCTTCTGGGTCATGGAAGATTTGAGAATCTGGTGAAATTGTGGGTCCTCGTTCCCAGAAAAATGCACAGATGTGCACACACACGATTTTGCAATGATTTCAGAGTGTTTAGACTCCCCAGGGCTGGTCTGTAGGAATGACCTCGGGGTGAGTAGTGTTGGCCTGAAGTGAAATAGTCATGCCTTCAGGGAAACACAAAGCCATAGTCACTGATGAGACAGCGATTACAGATAAAGGCTGGGTGGGACTGGTGGGCTGGGTAGTGTTTGGATAGACAGCCCTCTCTATCAAATAGGTCTAGTACACACCCACCCACCCCCAACTAATACCCAGTTGGGGTAGGGTGCTAGTCTCTGGGAGGCACGATTCCAGGCAGAGGGGGATGTCTGGGGGTGGGGGGGCGGACAGTGGAAGTAGGAAAGCTTCAGGGAGCTGACATGCCCAGTTTGACTGGAGGAAGATTATAGAATCGTCAGAAACAACCATAGAAAGGGAGGGAGAGGTCATATTGTGGGTGAAATAGAAAGCAAGGTGAGTACTTCTCCCCCCCACCCCAGCTCCCCATAAAATATTCTGTAATTCCTTTTATTTATTTATTTATTTAACATCTTTATTGGAGTATAATTGCTTTACCATGCCTTTTATCTATTTATTTATTTTTCAGGTGGAGGTTTGGGGTGTATATAGGTGCATAATACATATTTATTGTCACAAATTAAGGATGTTGACAAAAATCAGAAATTCTCGTATACTATAATCTCATCTCTATTAATAGCTGACGTAGTTTGTTCTAGTCTGCGAACATTCTTATCTCTCCCAGCTCTGAGCCGCCACCCCAGTTAGAAAATAAATCCTGTGAATTTATCACAATTTAGATAACTTGTCTGTCGATGTTCTTCACGTTTATTTAAGGCTCAACATCATATCCCAGGATTTTTCTTAATTTTTTCATTTTATTTTATTATTTGGCTGCATCGGGTCTTAGTCATGGTGCACGGGCTCTTTTTCGTGGTGTGCAGGCTTCTCTCTAGTGGAGGCGCGTGGGCTCAGTAGCTGTAGCACGTGGGCTTAGCTGCTCTGCGGCATGTGGGATCTTAGTTCCCCGACCAGAGATGGAATCCATGTCCCCTGCATTGGAAGGCAGATTCGTAACCACTGGACCGCCAGGGAAGACCCAGATATTTCTTAATTTTTAAAACATTTACTATTTCTTAGGATAGATGCTTAGAGGGGGAATTATTGGGTCAATGTATATAAACTTCTGTAGAAGCCTGAGTCAGTAGCTTTCTGGGGGGGTTGGCTACCTGCTATTGGATTTTGTTCTGTTTATTTTGCTTATTTACTTTTTTCCTCTTGGTGTCCTGTGTCTGCTCCTTAGCCCATTTCTTAAATACTGGAGCCCCCCAAACCCCCGCCGCTCCTGGGCCTTTACACTGATCCATTCTCTTCCTGATTTTCCTTGATGATCAGGCAGCCTGTGTTGACTGCCTGTCATGCACCAAGCATTGTGTTTAACAATATTACACATAATTTTCACCACACCCCTGTTGCATAAGGATTTATATCTTCCTTTCACAGATGTGGACTCAGAGCCGAAAGCTGCTTTCCCAAGGGGACGTCTCTGGGTCTGTCTCCCCAGGTCTGCATCTGTAGCTTCCCTCTCTCCACCCAGCTCCAGGGCAGCCATCACGTCACCAGCGCAGATTCCACTTGGGGTTTCCATGGACACCAAACTGAGTCTGTCCACACTCACCTAACAACTCTGACCTCCAGCCTGCCCCCATGACATCACTGAGCCCATAGGTCACCCTTGATGATGTCTTTACCCTCCTGATCCACCCCACCCGGTTTTGTGCCTAAGTTTGGTGTTGGTCTCCATCCTCCAACCTCGAGGAGATACCGCTATCTAAAGGCATCCCCTGCCTGGTCTGTCAGAGTGGCTGCACCTCCATGTGGTCCCCCTTCCTTCAGCTGATTTCCCTCTCGCTGTGCTCACTGGAACTTGTCCTGTCCTCTCCCCACCTTAAAAACTGCCAGTGGCTCCCCTTTACCTTGGGAACGCAACGCAGGTTTCTTAGCATGACGTATCCATGTGCCCTGATCGCCATCCCCTCTCCCCTGTCCCTCAGCTCCTCTCACCCTGCTGCTTTCTCTGTTTGCCTCCTGGGTTCCAATCCCAGGGACGACTTGAAGTTGTAAAGAATGGGATCCCGACTAGGTCTCTCTGCTTCTCTGTCCTGTAAACTCCCACCCCAGTTTCTCGGCTGACTCCGGGGTGTCAGGACCGGGAGGTCTTAGTCCCTTCTCTTCCCCTCTCTCCCCACCACCTCCAGTGATGACCAGATTGTATTCTCCTCATCTGATTCCTATTGTGCTTCCCCATTTCCCCGAGTAAGGATTTTGAGGGTGGAGCCTGACTCACTCAATAATCTTCGTGTTCCCGTGGACTTGACAGATGGGTGGGAACCGCGGTGTTGTCCCCAAGCTTCCGTGGGCTTCGTAGGATAGCTGCTTTGTCTGCCACACGGAGCAAGTGGGCTTCAGACTTTGCATCTCTGACATTATAAGAATGTACCACGTTAAGTCCGTGAGTTAGAATTCGTTTCAATATAGTGTTCTGAATTGTTAAACTATTGCCCCATTGTAATCAGATAGCTTTTGCTAGGAACACAATCTCTCCCCCTCTTCCCCAGTTTAGTGGCTTCAAGCAACCAAGTCTCTAGCTTGTGATTCTGCGGTCAGACTGTTCTGGGCAACTCAGCTGATCTCTTCTGGGAGGGCGGCTGATCTAGGGCCAGCAGTAGGTTAGATGGTGGCCAGATAACCCAGGAGGGCCCTGCTGATGCGCCTGGCAATAGGCATGAGTCTCTCCTCCAGCAGGCTAGCTTGGGCTCATTCACATGGTGGTGTTAGGGCCCCAGGTGCAGTAACCCCCCCCACCCCAGGAGTGAAGGGGATTAAAGCCACTGCTTGCATCCCATTTGCTTCACGAGTCACAGGACCAACAGAAACGCAAGGGATGGGGAAAGAGACTCTCTGCCTTTTGATGGGAATGACCTTGCTATGACTGCAAGAATATGGATGTAGGCAAAAGAACTTGTGGTCATTTTTACAAACTACCTCACTGGTAATGGAATTCCGCAGTATCTGATAGATATTAGGCACTTAACAGAAATCTGGATTTTTGGATAAATTATTGGCCACTCATACACATGTATATGTATTATATTTATTTTGCAAACAGGGTCAAAGCACGTGTAGAAAAAACTGACCTTCTCTTTCCAGGTCATCTTATTTTTGGATCTTTGATATTAGTGTTATGTAGAGCTCAGCTATTGCAGAGCTGTTAATAAAATGTCAACATCAGTAGCTCAAATGCATTTTTGGAAAAGGGAGTTCTTGAAGAATACTGAATTCAATGTAGAATTAAATTAATTAAAACAGATGACCAAAGCCTAGTATTATTGGGCTATTGCCTGGGGTGCATAAAAAGCTACAGAGGGGGCTTCCCGGGGCTTCCCTGGTGGCGCAGTGGTTGAGAGTCCACCTGCCGATGCAGGGGACACGGGTTCGTGCCCCGGTCCGGGAAGATCCCACATGCCGCGGAGCGGCTGGGCCCATGAGCCATGGCCGCTGAGCCTGCGCGTCCGGAGCCTGTGCTCTGCAACGGGAGAGGCCACAACAGTGAGAGGCCCACATACCGAAAAAAAAAAAAAAAAAAGCTACAGAGGTTTCGTTTGCATTTTAAGAATACCTCATGCACGAAGCCTCTCCATATCTTCATGCTTCATTGTCATTTCTAAGGAAAACATCTACCGACTAGAATTACTTCATTTTTCTAAAGTTGTTTGCTTTTCATTGGTGGGGTTACAATTCAAGCTGCCTAACTTGATGATTTTACAGATAAGCAAGCTGGATTTGGATTACAGAACAGTGACTGGAATAAGGAGTCAGGTGGACGGTGTTTATCATTTTTGCATTTTCCCACTAAAGCTGACACATCAGCCTGTGTGACATGAAGATGAGTCAGGCAAAGCTCCCACCTCCAGGAGCTCAGTCGGTGTCAGGGAGGGAGAGTCTTGAGGACGGTCCTGGAAACACGCACGGATGAAGTTTTGCGGGCTATGCAATGGAGCCTCGGGTTTTTTTTTAAATCCCTTCCCCCGTTCCTCTCCCCCTCCCCTCCCTCCCCTCTCCCCTCCCCCTCCCCTCCCTCCCCTCTCCCCTCCCCCTCCCCTCCCTCCTCCCCTCCCTCCTCCCCTCCCTCTCCCCCTCCCTCCCCTCTCCCCCTCCCCTCTCCCCCTCCCTCCTCCCTTCCCCTCCCTCCCCTCCCCTTCCCTCCCCCCTTCCTCCCTTCCCCCCTTCCCCCCTCCCTTCCTTCCCTCCTTCCTTTGAAGCCTAGATTTTTAACATGGGTTCTTTTTTTTTTATAGGTTTATTTATTTATTTTATTTATTTTTGCCTGCGTTGGGTATTTGTTGCTGCACGCGGGCTTTCTCTAGTTGCGGTGAGCAGGGACTACTCTTCGTTGTGGTGCGGGGGCTTCTCATTGTGGTGGCTTCTCTAGTTGCAGAGCACAGGCTCTAGGCACGCGGGCTTCAGTAGTTGCGGCACACACACACAGGCTCAGTAGTTGTGGCTCGCAGGCTCTAGAGCGCAGACTCAGTAGTTGTGGCACACGGGCTTAGTTGCTCTGCAACATGTGGGATCTTCCCAGACCAGGGTTTGAACCCGTGTCCCCTGCATTGGCAGGCGGATTCTTAACCACTGCACCACCAGCGAAATCCTTAACATTGGTTCTTCATTCAGGAATGACACAGCAAACAAGCAACACTGGCACTTTTATCCAGGACATATGCCCAGGTGTTTCCCTGAAGATCCTCACTCCTTAGGTCTTAGGTGGGGCCCAGGCATTTGTATTTTGAAAAAGCACACATGATCTGAGAGGTACCCCTGCTTTATAAAACGTTAGTGTGCATGTAGGTGCAATAATGTGTCTTGGTTAACTTGGGATGGCAGGAGTTGCTGCCTCTTTTACTTCTTAGGCTAGACGGGTGTGGTCAATGATTAGACATCATAATTACAAAAGCAATGCCTACTCTAGAAAATGTAGACAATACAGAAGATCAACAAGAAGCAAAGAAAATACTGACAATCCTCCCACCCAGACATGACTGCTAACATTTCCATGAAAATCCTTTCACTTTTTTCTTGAAAACACACCACAAATGATCATACTCTTGTATGAACTGCTTTTTTCATTTAATATATCCTGATCATATTTTCAAGTTATTAACTCATCTTCCATGTTTATTTTTTTAATAAATTTATTTATTTTATTTATTTATTTTTGGCTGCATTGGGTCTTTGTTGCTGCGCATGGGCTTTCTCTAGTTGCGGTGAGCGGGGGCTACTCTTGGTTGCAGTGAGTGGGTTTCTCACTGCGGTGGCTTCTCTTGTTGCAGAGCATGGGCTCTAGGTACATGGGCTTCAGTAGTTATGGCCTGTGGGCTCAGTAGTTGTGGCACGCGGGCTCTAGAGCGCAGGCTCAGTAGTTGTGGCACACGGGCTTCATTGCTCTGTGGCATGTGAGATCTTCCGGACCAGGGGTTGAACCCGTGTCCTCTGCAGTAGCAGGCAGATTCTTAACCACTGCGCCACCAGGGAAGCACTTCCATGTTTTTTTAAACAGCTCAAGAGTATCTATTGTACATGCTTTATATTATTTCAGTAATATCCTATTCCTGGTGCAGGGATTCGCATATGAGTGAACATGGATGTTGTTCTTTAGGAGTTGATTGTCTAGTATAAGAACACATGTGAAAAAGTATAACACAATTTAGGAATCACTATAAAGAATACCTTGTTTAAGGGGACTTCCCTTGCAGTCCAGTGGTTAAGACTGCCCTTCCAATGCAGGGGACGTGGGTTCAATCCCTGGTCGGGGAGCTAGGATCCCACATGCTGCGAGCTGTGTCCAAAAAAAAAAACAAAAAAAAAACCTTGTTTAACACTACAATCAAGTGAGCTTGGCAAACATTGGCTCATCCAAGATCCAGGTTTATTCCGTGTCACTTCCTGGTGGACCTGCCTTTCATAATTAATAACCACTAATACTAACACTATTTACTGAATTTCAGTTACTTAGCAGGTACTGTACCAAACACTTTACATAAATTATCTAAAGTTTACAAGCAAGACGCAAGATAAGTTTATTTTAAAATTTTATTTTAAATAAATAAATTTTATTGAGACATAATTCACATCCATTGTAATTCACCCATTTAAGGTGTACAACTCAGTGGTTTGTAGTATATTCACAGGATTGTGCAACCATCACCACAGTCAATTTGAGAACACATTTACTACCCCACCAAGGAACTCTGTACCCACCCATCAGCAGCCTGTCTCCATTTCTTCACAAGTCACCCAACCCGAGGCAACCACCTGTGCCTATTCTGGGCATTTCATATAAATGGGATCATACAGTATGTGGTCTTTTGTGACTGGCATCTTTCACATAACACAATCTGAAGGTTCATCCATGTCATAGCAAGTATCAGTACCCCATACTTTTTATGGCCAAATAATATTCAATTGCACGTATATAGCACATTTTATTTATCCATTCATCAGTGGATGGACATCTGAGTTGTTTCCACTTTAGGGCTATTATAAATAATGCTGCTGTGAACATTTGTGTCCAAGTTTCTGTGTGGATGTGTGTTTTCACGTCTCTTGGATGGATCCGCAGGAAAGGAATTGCTGGGTCATACGTCATCTCTCTTCTTTTGAGGAACTTCCAGACTATTTTCCGAAGTGGCCACACCGTTTTACATTCCCATCAGCTGTCTAAGAATTCTGATTTGTTCACATCCTCGCCAACACTTGTCAGTATATGTCATTCTGATTATCACCAAAGATAGGTTCTGTTATCCCTATTTTTCCGCTGAAGGTACCCAGGGCCTAAGCAGTTGCCAGACCATAGACAGGTACCTGGTACCCTCAGACCCCAGAGCTCGTCTGCCTGCAACCCATAGCTCTCTGACTCAACTTATCTTGTAATAATGGAAAGAGGAATACATGGAAATTCATTTTTTTCTCAGATAGTTCAGTATTCTTTTTCCTGAATTAGTTGGCAATTGATATTTTGTATGATGGATTTCTGTAAATGACTGGTATTCCTTCTATTAAATGTATATGTCTGATTTAATTCTACTACCTCTTACAACAAGATTTATGTCCAGGTTTGTATAGAGTACAGGTGATCAAGTGTGGTAAAGCAAGCACGGAAATGTCCCTCAATTTTAGAATTTCTTAACTGTAAAATGGTAATTCTTAGCCAGAAAAAAAGTGGATAAACAGACAGAAACTCAGGTGGGGATGTTTGTTCTGGGGCTCACGTCATGACAGCTCTTCAGATTTATCTTTACATCTTTAAACATTTACATGCAGACACATTAGCCCAGCCCCAGACCAAGTAAGTTGGAATCTTCACCGTTGGCTCTGGGGTGTTTGCATTTCCAGAAGCTCCCAGGGTGATTCTGAGGCTCAGCTAAGGTTGAAAACCAGTGGTTTATATGAACAAAATGATTTGCAGAACTACAATGTTTTTGAGAAAAGTGACTGGCAGGCCCGGTTGGGCACCTCCGGTGTGAATGTTCTCTGTGTTTCTGTTGCCGAGGGTGGGAAGGGTACTGGGGGTGGTGGGTATCAGGGTGGCTTTGGCAGCTGGGAGAGGGCAGCGTGGGTAAAGTGGATCGAGTACAGCAGCATCCGTTTTCCAGCCCTGGTGAAGCTCCCTGATAAAGAAAAGGTATTCACGTGCTGTGACTTCATGCCTCCTCCAGCTTGTTATTTTTTTCTTTTTTTTTTGTATTTTTCAACAGAATACAGCTATGGTTTCATGTCTTCTAGCTTTGTGTGCATTACATAGTGTATAGGCCAGGCCAGAAGCAGTCTCCCTTTTGTTTACCTACACCATGTAATTTTGTGTACAGAACAGAACTTAGAGCACACCTAGCGTGACTCTATCATTACAAATGTGAAGAAACCAAGGCCTGGAACACTAAGGTTCCGGGTCTCACATAACAAGGCAAGGACTAGAAATGGCTGTCCTTGGCTAGAGGCTATTCCGTCTCCACCATAGTTTGTGGCCAGCCCACTGCTATATATGCAGACTCTTTCAACCCATTTTCTCTTTTTATTACCTGAAACTTTGTCAAACAAGGCTTCCATCATTCAGATTTTTTTCAAAAATTCTCTTTTTGGTTTGTTTCTGTTATTTAAGAATGGCCCTAGGGTCATTTTTCTGATACCCTTCATTATCCCTCCCCCCGCCCCCAGTTTTATTGAGCTATAGTTAACATATAACATTGTATTAGTTTAAGTTGTACCTACCCCACTTGTTATTGTGAAAAATTTCAAATCTAGAGAAAAGTTGAAGGAATAATACAATGAACTTTAGTATTCTTTTTATCTAGACTGAGCAACTGTTAACATTTTGGCACGTTACCTTTCTTTTCTTTTTTTTGTAATGAATTTTTATTGGAGTACAGTTGATGTACAATGTTGTGTTCGTTTCTGCTGTACAGCAAAGTGCATCAATTATACATGTACATATATCCACTCTTTTTTAGATTCTTTTCCCATATAGGTCATTACAGAGTACTGAGTAGAGTTCCCTGTGCTGTCTCTGAATCTCTCTTTTCTAAACCATTTGAAAGTAAGATGCCGACATCATGACACTTATATTTTAGTACCTCCTAAAAATAAGCATAATTTTCCACATAACCATAATACAATCGTCCCACTAAAGAATCTAACATTGATACAATACTATGATGGAGTATATACTCTATATTCATTTCCCCCAATTTTCTTGTTAATGCTCTTCATGGCTTAAAAAAAAAAAAATCCAGGATGTAACTGAAGTTTAGGCATTGCATCTTGTTGACATGCCTTTAGTCTCCTTTCATCAAGAACACCCCTCTCCGCGATGAAGAGTGACCCCCCGCTTGCCACAACTAGGGAAAGCCCTCGCACAGAAGTGAAGAACCAACATAGCCAAAAATAAATAAATAAACAAATGTGGGTTTAAAAAAAAAATTAAAAAAAAAAAAAAAAGAACACCCCTCCCCTCCTTTATTTTAGACTTCGGATATTGACATTTTTGAAAAATCCAGATCAGTTATTCTGCAGAATATGCATTGATCTAGCTGCGGCCAGGGCCTTGTGGGTAGAGTCAGGGGGACAGCTGACATCCTACACGGGCGATGTGGGTCCTCTCTGATCAACACACCAGGTGATGTCAGTGCAAGACCTGGTCACCTGGCCCAGAGGTGCCCACCTGGCTTCTTCACTGGCCAGGTAGCGGTCTCCTTTGTAACTAATAAGTAATCTGTTGGATGATTCGTAGAGTTTGTGTGATTATCCTTTCTTCCAGGGACGTTTCACCCCATGGCCTTAGCATCTAAGCTGATCCTTGCCTGAGTCAATTGTTCCAGCGGTAGTTTTCCAGTAGATCTACATTTATTTGTTGGTGGCCTGTGACTGTATAACCAAGTAAAGATAATTCAGGAATTTTCTGAACCTGTGACTGTTACCTTATTTGGGAAAAGGGTCTTTGCTGATATAATTAAGTGAAGGGCCTTGAGATGAGGAGATTATTCAGGTGGGCCTGAAATCCAATGACCAGTGTCCTTGGCAGAGGGAGATTTGAGACAGAGGAGAAGACACAGAGGAAGAGGCAGTGTGGCCACCAAGGAAGAAGAATTTTGTCACCTCCGTAGTTCCTCACCTACTCGGCTCTTGTGTTTCCTAAAGCAGGGGCTGGCGACTACAGCTCAAGGGTCGGATCCACCATCACCTGTTTTTATGGAGCCTGTGAACTAAAAGTGGTGTTTACATTTTTTTTTTTTTTTCGGTATGCGGGCCTCTCACTGCTGTGGCCTCTCCCGCTGCGGAGCACAGGCCCAGCAGCCATGGCTCACGGGCCCAGCAGCTCTGTGACATGTGGGATCTTCCCGGACCGGGGCACGAATCCGTGTCCCCTGCATCGGCAGGTGGACTCTCAACCACTGCGCCACCAGGGGAGCCCGGTGTTTACATTTTTAAACGGTTGGAAAAAATTAAAAGAAGAATTTGTGACATGTGCAAATGATGCACACTTCCCATTTCTGCGTCCAGACAAAGCTTTATTGGAGGACAGCCACATGCACATGTACACGTTGTCTCCGGCTGCTTTCCTGAAACATTGCAGACTCGACTCGTTGCAGGGAGCCCGTTTGGACAGCCAAGTCTAGAATATTCACTCTCAGGCTCTTTACAGAAAAAGTTTGCCCACTCCTGTCCTCCAGGATGGACAGAAGATGCTTGGACATTGATAAACCTCTCTGCTTCCTCATCCTCAACTATTCATGTGCGTATTTGACTCCACTTCACTCAAACATTTATTTATTCAACAAATATTTATTGAGCATCTACTTCTTCCACCAAATAGGTCAAGGGGCTCAGCCCTGACTGTCCCCCTAAGCTGGTGGAGGGGTGTCCAGAGCATTGGGGACAAGGGGCCCCAGTGGCTGAACAGTCCCCTCAGCCCCACACCTCTCTGTCAAGGGGGCACGTGGTCGCTGTCGATAGGAAGAAGGCTCGTGCATCCATGGGGTTGACCCTACACCTTGGGCAGGATCGGCCCTGAACCAGGTGGGCAGGCTCTGCTCCTGAGATGAGGATTTTCTAATCCTTCTCAGTTTGGGCTCATCTGTTACTTGGCGAGGCTCAGAAGCCCTGCTCTCTGCCTGTGCCTCTCTGTCTCCACCTGGGGTTGTAAATACATCTGAAGGAGCCGCAGAGGCCCCTTTTTCCTCTTCCGCCATGGTTTCCATTTCCTGTCCCCTGTCCCAGCTGTTAAAACTACATTAGCTAAGGAGAAGCTTGGAGGAACAAGAAATAATAGCAGTCAGCTAGGTGCCCAGGACAAGCATCCTCAGTGCTTTTACAGGCACTGCCATTTTTATTCTTTTCATTAAAATCTTTTCTTTAAATGGTAGGTACTTTTATTGTTCTCCTATTTTACAGGTGACAAAACTGAGGCTCAGAGAGGTGAAGGAATTGGCCGAAGGGAACATGACTGTGAAGCAGGGAGCCTGGAATTTGAACACAGGTGGTTTGATCTCATGGGGACAGGCAGAGCATGTGGGCATATCCTGTGACCTGAAAGCTGTGCGGGTAGAAACTGTGGCTCTTTTTTCTGTAATGGCATTTTTGGTCACGCCCTCAGGTACATGCCAAGGAGAAAATTGGTCGCTCAGGCTGACCATCAGCTACCAAATGGACTTGAAAGTCCTAACAGGCCAGAAACTGGATGAAGGATGGAAGGACTGACAGACGTGCTTTCTGCTGGGGTGGGGTTGTCATCACTTTGTAAAGTTAAAACATCGTGACAACCCAGGATGTTTCTCGACTCGAACCCTGATTGTCCAGAATATCAGGGACCATACCTTTAGCAGAACCGACCAGCCCAGCAATGCCCGAGGTGTCTGTGGAATGTTAATCACATTTCCAGAAAACGGGGAGTGGTCAGATAAGGATGGGGAATGTGGAGGCCGGCAAAGCCAGGCAGGATTCTTGACAGAGACTCCCGTGGCCCTCAGGCGGGGACAGGGGATGCTGTACACAGCGGTGACCAGACTCAGCCACGTCCCTGCCCACCTCAGGGGACAGGACAGGTGCTCCTGGGTAATGCTGCCTCGGGACACGTGCTCCTGGGTGACGCTGCCTCGGGACACGTTCTTTCCATTTCAGTTTAAGCCCCAAACAGGGAGGAGGGATAAATTGGGAATTTGGGATTAACAGATCCACAACACCAAGTGTAAAATAGATAAACAAGGACCTACTGCATAGCATGGGGAACTATAGTCAATATCTTGCAATAACATCATGGAAAAGAATCTGAAAAAGAATATATATAAAACTGAATCACTTTGCGGTACACCTGAAACATTGTGCATCAACTATACTTCATTTAAAACAAACAAACAAACTAATATAGGCCAGCCCTCGAAGGTTTTAGAAGAAAAATTAAATATTCTTTAATTTTTAAGAATTAGTAAAAGAAGGGCTTCCCTGGTGGCGCAGTGGTTGAGAGTCCGCCTGCCGATGCAGGGGACACGGGTTCGTGCCCCGGTCCGGGAAGATCCCACATGCCGCGGAGCGGCTGGGCCCGTGAGCCATGGCCACTGAGCCTGTGCGTCCGGAGCCTGTGCTCCGCAATGGGAGAGGCCGCAACAGTGAGAGGCCCGCGTACCGCAAAAAAATAAATAAATAAAAATAAGAATTAGTAAAAGAAGGTAATTTTATTTATTTATTTTTTACTGAAGTATAGTTGATTGACAATGTTAATTTCTGCTGTACAGCAAAGTGACTCAGTTCTACACATATATACATTCTTCTTTAATAATTTGGTTTTTTGAGTTTTTATTTTTATCTATGTATTTTTATTCTTTTAACTTTTATTAATAATTTGTTTTTTAAGATTAAATAAAATTATAGTATTCAGAAAAGAACAACAACAAAAAGAAGTCCCAAACACTTGAGTGACTACAGAAAAGTCTGCGTCTTGGGTCAGTTCGCTGCTATTTCTAGGCTGGGAGGGGATGAGGGTAACACCATGTTTCCTGGCTCTGTAAACACTTTGTTAGGAAAGTTTTCTAGAAATTAATAATCAGACACAATATTAATAATACAGAATTAGCTTGGAGTTTCCCGAGAATTTTTCGGTTACAGTTACAGTGATGTCTCAGTAAAAATCAAAGTAAACTGGATCATATAAACCTTTTTCAAGTGTCAATGTTTTCTTTATTTTAGTTTGTCCAATCCTCTACATAGTGCTCAAAATATCAGGACCCCAGAATATAAAGCATGCTTTGATTCAAATGATAGATGCAAAATACACATTTGTGCAACTCCAATATGGGAATTGCAGCACCCGCACTGTGGCACACTCAACATGGGAATATGTGGAATTTTCTTGTTGTTTTCAGGAAATAAGGTGTCATTGTTAGGACGGTTTCCTGTGGTAAAAAAATTCTCTAATTTGGTTTTAAAATAGCAACCTTAGCTGTTGTTTTTGACTCAGAAATGCATAGGAAATCTAAAATTGTATCTTTTTTTTTCTTTTTATGTGTGTGCTTGTGTGTGTGTGGAAGAATTTTCCGTATTTTCCACAGACAAGAAATGAGCAGGTTCTATTCCTGGTAGCGAACAATGCGATGATGTTTGTATTTTCTACATGCACGTGTGCAGACGCCCTGGCATTAGAAGGAGGGAAACTCCGTGTTGATTTTGGTGACGGGTTACAGGTACAGAAGCCATCCTTCTTATTCTGTGAGCCCCAGTCCTGAGAGCTGGTCAGCCCAGCAGCTTTGAGGTTATAATCTGTGGCCGTCAAACGGTTTTTTAACTTGAAGCTTCTCTGGCTTGGACCTCAGGACAAGCTTGCACTTAAAAACAGAGCTAACCATTTCTGGTTTGCTCGAGCCATGCCTTATTCTTTTAAGGAAGAGGTAGTCTGTCCTTAGTTTCTTTACATAAAGTGTCAGGAAAATAAATAGTTTGCAAAAGTCTTTGCAGTGCCATTAGAGAAGTTAAATACTGAAGATTCAAAACCTAATCAGAGCGTTCTTAAAAAAAGGAAAAAAAAGGCCAACCGAGGAGGAAGCACTGCTGTTTGTGGAACGGGGAGTGAGAGACTGCCGCTCTGGGGGAGGGGAGGCTGATGCTTTTTGGCGGGGGTGGGGGGCGGGGGTGGGGGGGGGCGGGGAGGGGGGTAGGGGATGGAGTGGGGAGTTGATGCCAAGGCTCTCTCAGAGCTGTGAGGCACCAGACCAGGTTTTCAGGACCTCACAACCCCGTGGTCTTCTCTTCCCCCGCCCCCCACCCTTTTTTAAATTGTGGTACAGTATATATGACACAATTCACCAATTTAACCGTTTTAAAGTGTTCAAATTCAGTGGCATCTAGCACGTTCGCCATGTCGTGCGACCATCACCATGATCTAATTCCAGAGCATTTCCACCCCGGCAGGAGACCCGCCCCGTTAAGTCCTTCCCCATCTCTCCCTGCCCCGCGCCCGCCTTCCATCTATGGATTCGGATTCGCCTCTTCTGGGCGTTTCCCACAAGCGGAATCATGCAGTATGTGGCTTTTGATCTGGCTTCTTTCACACAGCATGTGCTTCCTAGGTTCACCCCTGTTGTAGTGTGTGTCAGTGCTTCATGCCTTTTTATGGCTGAATAATATTCAGTTGTATGGATGGACCACGTTTAATTCATCCATTCACCCGTTGAGGACATCTGGGTTGTTTCCACCTTTTGTCTGTTGTAAATAATGCTGCTATGAACATCCATGTGCAAGTTATTATTTGAAAGCCTGTTTTTAATTCTTTCAGGTACACACCTAGAAGTGGAATTGCTGCATCATGTGGTAGTTCTATGTTTAACTTATCGAGAAACCACCAAACTGTCTTTTCTCTTGCCTTTTAATAGCTTATTTTTTTAAAAAAATTATTTATTTATTTGGTTGCGCTGGGTCTTAGTTGTGGCAAGCGGGCTCCTTAGTTGCGGCTCACCGGCTCCTTTCTTGTGGCACGTGGGCTCCTTAGTTGTGGCATGTGAACTCTTAGTTGCGGCATGCATGTGGGATCTAGTTCCCTGACCAGGGATCGAACCTGGGACCCCTGCATTGGGAGCATGGAGTCTTAACCATTGCGCCACCAGGGAAGTCCTTCTTTTGCTTTTTAAATGCCCCTCTTAAAATAAAAATTTACCACACAATTGATATTACAAAATAAATTATGGGATATGTTAAAGAATGGTTATATTTCTAGGCTGAATATTAAAAGTCTAAGGTTTCTTTGGGGCCAAAATGCACTCAGAATAGTTTGCTAAATGAACAAGCAAACACAAACCACTTATATTTATTTACTTCCTGCCCCAGTTGGCTTTTTCCTACAATATTCAGCCTTTTGCAAAATCTAGCATCTCTTAAGAGGATGGTTATAAATCGATTATACTGTCACTGTCCACTTTGGTTTTATACTTTCTGGGTCAGATGGCAGCCCTCTAATCTCTTTCGTGATTTGGGTGGATACAGAGTAATCCCAGGGCGGATGCGAGTTAGTGCTCATCTTCCATTTTATGTTGACTTCTGCTTAAATGTCACGGTTCCCCAGGGCAGGTAGATGGGAAATAACATGATTACAGATAATACTGATGATCTCCCAACATCACATTGGCTGGCGACTTCCTGGTGGAAATGGACATAGCGGAAGATTGGGGCGTGTGCCTGCCTGGGACACAGTGAGCTCACAGGAGGGGACTGGCCCATTCCTGGAGGGGCAGCTCCCAGCCTCCAACTCCTCCCTGGTCCAGTCTCTCCAGCTCCCTGGATTTTGGGAAATAGTTCGAGGGTGCTTCTCCACGAGGGGTCTGCTCTCACCCAAAGCACTCAATAATCAATATGGCGCAGGCATCAGCCAGTCAGCACAGAGGATGTGGGCCAGGGGAGGATGCAGAAGGTTCTGGAAGCCCCCCAGGGCTCAGACTCCATGCAGTAGTTGCTGGAACATGGGCTGGTCTCAGGGTCCTGGGGTTCAGATGAAGAGGAGTGGCCCTGGGAGGGAGTGTTAGGGTATTGACTATTTATCCACTGACATACAAGTATTTTAATATTTTAACAGCTAGCATGGCTGTCCTGCCAGGCTTGGAGGATTTATCACTAGAAACTATGCTGATACTGCCCCTCCCCAACCAGCCTTCACCAGGAATCTTCAGGACCACGAGTCTGCTGTCTTACCCACTGTCTTTCCACAGGAAGTAGTTACCCGTTTTCCTACTGGAGAGGGCGTTATTTTGCCTACTTACCTGAGGCTCTGACTGTGGTGCCCATCCTACCCGGATCAGTCCAGGGGGGTCACTACCATGACTAGTGATTCCTTGTACTTGCAGGAATTCCCTACTCCATGTTTTATCGCAGCCTTTAAAAAAAAAATATTTATTTATATTTTTGTCTGCATTGGGTCTTTGTTGCTGCACGCGGGCTTTCTCTAGGGGTGGCAAGCAGGGGCTACTCTTTGTTGTGGTGCGCGGGCTTCTCACTGCGGTGGCTTCTCTTGTTGTGGGGCACGGGCTCTAGGAGTGCAGGCTTCAGTAGTTGTGGCTCGCGGGCTCAGTAGTTGTGGCATGCGGGCTTAGTTGCTCTGTGGCACGTGGGATCTTCCTGGACCAGGGCTCGAACCCGTGTCCCCTGCATTGGCGGGTGGATTCTTAAACACTGTGCCACCAGGGAAACCCCAATGTAGACAATTTTTAAAGTCTTTATTGAAGTTGTTACAATATTGCTTCTGTTTTATGATTTTTTTTTTGGCCGCAAGGCATGTGGGATCTTCGCTCCCCGACCAGGGATCGAGCCCGCACCCCCTGCACTGGAAGGGCAGAGTCTTAACCACTGGACCGCCAGAGAAGTTCCAAATATAACTTAATTTACAAGTGCAAATTGACCTCTGCGTTTCTCCTACAGTAGGAACTCGGAATGTGAGCTAACTCTCATCTAGTGGTCAGCTCTAAAGTATTTTGCATACTCCTTTTTACAGATTGGGCCTCACTGTTTCCATATGAATCATTGTATAGGATTATATGTATCTGAATAGTGTTTTGTGTGTTATGGACCATACATGGGACTTTCCACGGAGTAATTTTCAGTATATTTCAGTTTCACCTTCTCGCTGACTTTATAGACTTTACACCTTCTTCAGATTAAGTTAAGGTATGAGGTGAAATTGCGTATATTATACTTGAAAACTCTTGAGAAGGCGCTGGGTTGGAGGGTGACGTCCAAGTCCAACAATGACACCTTTTGCTCCAGAGTTTGAGCTGAACCTGGGAGGAAGCCGTGGCTTGCATTCGGAGCCAGGCAGGAGTGTCTGGAAACATGAGACTCACTGTCCAGAGACATTTAGGGAAAGAGATGCCGAGGGAACCAGAGTCACGGTTGCTCGTTTTGTGGAATGGCCTGGGCTATTTATATTGTTTTCTCTTTTTTTGGCTGCACCTTGGGCCTTACAGGGATTGAACCCGGAGCCCCGGCAGCGAAAGCGCCAAGTCCTAACCACTGGACCATCAGGGAAGTCCCCTATATTGTTTTCCTTTCCTCTTATAAAAAGGACTGGCAGAAGAATCTAGTCTGGGGCTGTGTCTGAGGGATGACAGTTCATAGGTCAAGGGGAATGTGTGTCCAGAGTGAGAGCCGGGGACCTAAGCATGCCCAGGTGGACACGGCTGCTTATGGGTCAGGAGGAGGAGAGTCCGGGAGGGAATCTGAAAGGGGCCGAGCCAAGGAAAATAGTGTCAGGGAAAAGAGAGTGGTGAAAAGGGCCCGATACCGTAGACAGAGGCCTCCCCGTCGTAATGAAGTCGGATGAGGCTGGAGGGCGTCCTCCGAGTTACCTTCTCCAGAGTGGACTTTTGCCAGAATGCACTGCGGGTAGAGGCCAGACTGCAAGGAGGGGACCTGGGGAGGCGAGACTCACTTTTTCAATAGTGTAGAGAGTTGGGAGAATGTGGAAGGTTGCTAGAAGGAGAGTGAGGGCTAAGAGAACGCTTTATTATTTAATTTTAAAAAATTTTGTTTTGGAGTGTGGTTGATTTACAATGTTGTGTGTTTCAGGTGTACAGCATAGTGATTCAGTTATACCTATGCATATATTCATTCTTTTTCCGATTCTTTTCTCATATAGGTTATCACAGAACACTGAGTAGAGTTCCCTGTGCTAGACAGTAGGTCCTCGTTGGTTATCTATCTTATATAGAGTAGTGTGTGTATGAAAAGAATGCTTTGAAACTAAACAGAAGGAGAATTCTGCAGCCCGTGTTTAAGCTGGAGAGGCAGTTGAAAGGGAGAGATTAGAAACAGAAGTGCCTGCTGAGGGGATGCTTCATGGAACAGGGCCCCGGGGGATTCAGGAGGGGATGTTCTGAAGGCCAGATCCAGGACCTCACCGTGGACAGAGGAGGGGCCGGCGGAGGCAAGCGAACTTCCTGCAAGACCGTAGTGTGTCTTCCACGTGTCCTCACCGTGCAGCGGTGCCTGGCCCACGGAGGGTGAGGTCTTGGGGGGCAGGTGGGGAGATGCAGGCAGAGCCCCGAGAGCTGAGAGTTCTGGCTCTGTCTGTGTTCACAGGCAAGGAGGCAAGACCATGTACTGAAGATGCAGGAGGCGGGGGTGGGGGCTTGGGGGGGGAGCTGCAGGTGGGGTGGCAGGGGGGCCACTGAGGGAGGCGGGAGAGGAGGAGGGAGAAGCAGCCGCGCTGCACGGAAGGCCCTCCGAGGTTGGGGACCAGGAAAGCAGAGCCTACATCCGTGGGATGGGGGTGCAGGGGCGCGTCTCCTCCAGGTGCAGCTGCCAGGGTGGGAAGACTTGGCCACCCACGGTGAGGGATCCAGGTGGCAAGAGGATGGGGGTCCTCTCAGTTTCCAGCCTTGGGTTTCCAGTCCCCCAGGTGAAAGCTCAGCTCCTGCCCGGCCCTTAGACAAGAAGGGCGGAGTGCAGCCCTCTGGCCTCACCCCCAGGGGATGTGCACCCGGCAGGTAGTGACCCTGTGCTAACCCTGGCAGGCAAACATTGAACTCATAATAATAAAATAATAAAATCAGCATTATCACTCTTTTGTTGATCTATTCTATAAAACACACTGTACTAATTCCATGTGAAAAATACTACTTCTGTAGAAGTCCCATAGAATCGGTCTCTTTTTTTCTTCTTCTTCTTTTTGGCTGAGCCATGCGGCTTGCAGGATTTTAGTTCCCCAACCAGGGACTGAACCTGTGCCCTCGGCAGTGAAAGCTTGGAGTCGTAACTACTGGACCACCAGGGAATTCCCAAGTTGGTCTCATTAATTGTAGTTATTACATTCATGTTTGAAGATTCTTGGATAATGCCAGCTCTTTGCGGGTTGTTATCCCTAGAGATTTGCTGTTCATTTAATGTACTTCGAGCATCCCTGAGCACCAGCTCTGGAGCCAGGTCCTCTGGATTTGAATACCGACCTTACCCTCGGTGCCTGACGTGCTTGGACCAGTTACCATGCCTTTGAGTCCGCACCGCAGGATGAGGCTAAATTACAAGGTTACGTGCACTAACGCGTGTGGCGTGGCAGCACAGCCCCTCGGACCCGGTCAGCTCTCCGTCAAGGTGAGAGTGTCTGCTGCCAACAGATATTCTCCTGCTATGTACCATGTAGTTGAGATATACTGCCTGATTTCATACAATGGACTAGGCATCCCCTTCATTTTGTCTTCGAGGAAGCTGTGGCTCAGAGAGAACAGAGTTTGCCTTGTTGGCCGAGGGAGGGGCAAAAGGGTTTATGCTCGCAGTGCCTGGCTTGACCCAGTGCACCTGGCTGCCTGGTCTGTAGCGTCGCTGTGTCCCCAGAGCCCAGGACACTGCCTGGCACATAGGCTGAGGGTGTGAACGCTAGTCTCCTGACCCTGTCGGTTCCTTTGTTTGCTGGGCGCTGCAGTATTTGGCTTGCGTGATACCACACCCCTCTCATCAGTACTAACCTTCTTGTTGTTAAGCCTTTGTTTTTTTTTTTTTCTTCGGTACGCGGGGCTCTCACTGTTGTGGCCTCTCCCGTTGCGGAGCACAGGCTCCGGACGCGCAGGCTCAGCGGCCATGGCTCACGGGCCCAGCTGCTCCGCGGCATGTGGGATCTTCCCGGACCGGGGCACGAACCCGTGTCCCCTGCATCGGCAGGTGGACTCTCAACCACTGCGCCACCAGGGAAGCCCGAAGGCTTTGTTTGTGTGTTGCCAATCCCCACCCCCGGGGCTGGATGGATGTATTCACATATGCAGCAGTGGAGGTCCAGCCTGTTAGAATCCAGGTAGCACTTTCCAGAAAGATTGTTCTGAACATCCAAGGATGAAGCGTCCTGACTTTCTTTGCTTTTAAAGATTCAGGTACCAAATGCACCCTTAGCTGGCTGATCCTCTTCTTGTTCTATTGAAGTAGAGTTGATTTACAGCGTTGTGTTAGTTTCTGGTGTACAGCAAAGTGATTCACTTATACACATACCTACATTCTTTTTCATATTCTTTGCCATTATGGTTTATCACAGGGTATTCAGTATAGTTCCCTGGGCTCTACAGTAGGGCCTTGTTGTCCATCCGTGCTATAGGTAGCGGTTTGCACCTGCTGACCCCAACCTCCCAGTCCGTCCCTCCTCCAACCTCCCTCCTCCTTGGCAACCACAAGTCTGTTCTCTATGTCTCTGAGTCTGTTTCTGCTTTGATCCTTCTTAACTAGGCTCAAATGTATGAAAGTGTTTTCACGTTGGCAGCTCACCTGGAAGTGAACATGCGGCCCGCTTCCAGGACTGTTGCTACTTTCGTTTTTGGAGGCTCGTGGCTCAGAGGACAGAGCACAGGATGCGGGTTTGAGACCCTGAGCTTCCCGGGCCCCTGCTTCCTCGCTTATAAAGCCGGAGCGATGCTCTCCCCAAGGTCAGGAGAGACGACCCATCATAAGGGCATTATCATTGCAGAGGACCATGAAAATAAAAGGGGGCATCTGGAGAGTTTATTAGCAAAAAACAGGGTTTAGGGCAGAGCCCAAGGTGCCTGTTCTAACACAGTTTCAAAACAATATGCCCGAGATTCTACTTTTGTTTCCTCTGAGTGATGAGCTTACGGGTAATTTCATCTTCTCGGTTTTGCCTATCTGCGTTTCCTAGTTCTGCTCTTATGAATTTTTTTTTTAAGTTCATTGAATCATTAAAAAAGCAAGTCATTAAAGATATCCAGGAAGAAGGTTGTACTTACACTTTGATATTTAGCTGTTACTTGAGGATCATTACTGTAAATATCTGATACTATACAATAGATGTAGCTAGGATGGTATAACTAATATAAAATAACAGGATGGTTTCCATTGATTTTTTTTTTTTTTTTTTTTAGGGTTGTGGTTTTCCTGCCACAGTCTGATAGGTGGTTTGGCGCCTCATCCGGCCTGGCCTCTAGAGTGTGGCTTGTTCACCAGGCCTACGAGAAGCTAAGGTCCCCTAGGCTCCACCCACTCGGCTCCCAAGTTTGTATCCAGATGATTATAGTGAAACGATTTTGCAAGTTCACTGTAAGCATGGATACCTATGATACACAGGACTACAACAGAGTCACAGAAATTCCATGTCATCTGTGACCTTTTGGTCTTAACATTTCTGGGAAATTCTTCATGCTCTCCCGAACCTGGCCTTCTCAATTTATTTTTCAAAAGACGTCACTTTGAAATTGCTGAAGAATAGTGCACACTCCTTGCTATTTCTGCTTCTTTTAAATTGTTCATTATTCAAAGTCGCCATGTTCCAATATGACATTGCTCCTGCCTTTAGGATGGTCCAGCTACTCTTCAAATTCTGTGGGTCTGGGTCACCTGGCAGTTAAGGTTGACAGGGATGAGCCCCAGCCGAGGTCCCCTGGGGTCCCAGGCTCGGCCGACTTTCTTTCTGCTCACCCCACATTGGCCACGAATGTTTCTGTTGAACTCAATGGTCTTGAAATGTGTTTGTCCATGTACTCCTCTAAAAATAATTTTGAAAAATTGTGTTCTCTCTTGCATAATTCCTAGTGAACATTTAACATTTTTCATCATAAGTTTAAATACTAAATTTTGAAAACGTGTAATAAATGTTAGGTCCCTTGTTTAAGGATTCTCAACCAGAGACCGTTTTGCCTCCCAGGGAAACATTTGGGAAACATCTGGAGGCATTTGTGGTGGTCACAACTCTGTGTGTGTGTGCTTGTGTGTGTGTGCATGCGTGTGTGTCTGTGCATGCATGTGTGTGTGCATGTGTGCATGCATGTGTGCGTGTGTAGATCAGGGATACTGATCAACATCTTATAATGCAATGCGCAAGACAGAATTATCAGGGCAAAATGTCGACAGTGTTGAGGTTTGAGAAACTTTGATTTGAATGTACCCTAAGGAATATGAATAGCATGGTGCTTTTATATTCAGCAGCATCCATTCAAAAAACATCATCATCTTCTATATAACATTGTTCTTTTTTCTTCCTGAAATTGTATTTCCATTCTTACTCCCCACAGAATTTTATCCTGATGAAATATCTTTATGTTTGAAAGCCTTACTAGTTACCATGTAATTCTCTGCTACAAAACTCTGCATGTGAATTGAATTTGTTTTCAATTCCTACAACTGTGAGGTTCTAAAGGTTAGCACTTTCCTCCCATATTGAGGTAGCGTTAGAAATCAATCAAACACCATAAGCATATATTACAACATTCGGCAGATGAGTTTTATTTATTTATTTTTAAAGTTTATTTGTGTTTTTGGGGGGAGGGTGTTTTTTTTTGCGGTACGCGGGCCTCTCACCGTTGTGGCCTCTCCCGTTGCGGAGCACAGGCTCTGGACACGCAGGCTCAGTGGCCATGGTTCACGGGCCCAGCCGCTCCGCGGCATGTGGGATCCTCCCGGACCGGGGCACGAACCCGTGTCCCCTGCATTGGCAGGCAGACTCTCAACCACTGCGCCACCAGGGAAGCCCTAAAGATTATTTGTTTTATGTATTTATTTTTGGCTGCGTTGGGTCTTCGTTGCTGCGCGCGGGCTTTTCTCTAGTTGCGGCGAGCGGGCTTCACATTGCGGTGGCTTCTCTTGTTGCGGAGCATGGGCTCTAGGCGTGCGGGCTCAGTAGTTGTGGCTCTCGGGCTTAGTTGCTCCACGGCATGTGGGATCTTCCTGGACCGGGGCTCGAACCCCTGTTTCCTGCATTGGCAGGTGGATTCTTAACCACTGAGCCACCGGGGAAGTATTGATAGATGAGTTTTAAACACAGAAACCTCTTGGTTGAAATTCATTTCTTCACAGGATAAATTGTGGAGGAATCTTCAGGGACCTGGTAGATAGTCTTTGGCGACTTGGAGATTTTCACCTTGGGGGCCGGGTAAGACTTTGGGGGTGGAGTGGGTGCCTTTGAAGTAAGGTTGGAGAATTGCAGTTGTGAATGGGGTAGAAAATTAGGATGTGTACGATGTTTACTCAGGTAGGCCAATTTTAGGAAAGGAAACATACTGACACTGAGGATTTTGAAATGGATTTTCTCAGAGCTATCCATGCCCACACACCCCCTGGCAAGTCTTCATGTTATTTGTATATTGGTTGGATTTAACTCACTCGAGGTCTCCGAGTAACTTAGCAACTCTCTTCTTTTAATGATTCAGTCTGTTTCTGCACACAGCTAAAGCATGTTAAAGAGACCTAAGCCAGTGTGTATTATAAATACTTTATAAGACCAGCAAGTGGAATTTCTCACAGGGAGCATCATTAGAGCAGAGGTGGTCTAGCGCCGTAGTTGATTGTACTAGTTCCTGAATCAGACACAACATTTGTTCTATTCTCCATCATTACCAGCTGTGCAACCTGGGTGCAGATTTTTACCAGTTCTGGTCCACAGCTTTCTCACCTGTAAAGTGGAACTAAAAATAGATTTCTCATTGGGTTGTGAGATTTAAATGAGGTCATGCATGCAGAGCACTTAGTGCATGCCCCATGTATGCTAAGTACTGGGTAAATATTGTCACCTTTAGATATTACAGTGTTTGCCTCCAGGAAAGAGCTCTCGAAAGGAGATGGGAATCATCATTTCAGCCTTATTTCTTCGATTGTGACTCTTTTGTGCACAAGTTACCGACTGCCCACACTGATTTTATGGCCAGCTGCAGACCTTTGAGATTCCAGTTGACCGTGAGGCTCTGGAGCCGCCCACAGCAGCAGGGCGCCCTCATTTTCCCATCAGCCTCTCAAGGACAAATGTAAACCCTCTAAGAACGCCTACCGAAGGGTGGCCCTCTGAATGCCTGAAGTCGTTTTTAATATTCTCAGAACACTGTCTAGGAGCTGTGTCAGGTGGATGGACAACATTCAGAGTCTCCTATGGGGTCATGTACACAAAACCCATGTAAAGGCACGGCTCCCAGTAACAATACAGGCACCTTAATCCTTGTATCGACAACTGTTCTATTGGGTTACACAGTTTTAATCTCAGAGGAATGGTCTCGACATTAAACTGTCCAAACAGTATTTATATCTGTGGCTGCCCTGCAAGATCACTTAACCCTGCACAGCCGTTTAAAAGTAGTTAATGACAGAAGCGGCCTGACTTGCCCCGATGAATGATGGCCCAAGTTCGACCTGGGCTGTCACGGTTTTATGGAGGAAGACGGTTTGTCCATCGTCGGCTTCAAGCACAGCAGGTGATTTGAAATGAAATGAGACGGTTTCTACAAGCAGATTGATGTGGGAATCTTGCCTGCTCTTCCCTTTGACCCTTGACAAGTTGACACTGCAAAGATTGTGACTTTAAAAAATGATTGGGTGCAAATGCATTTAGGTAGATGATTTACTGGGTGCTGAAGCAGGGACGGTGCCTTTGGAGTGATGCTGGGTGGGAAGGTAATTGTTAACTTTAACAACTCATGTTTTACATTTCTGTATCTTATTAATTGTCCTGCCAGGAGAATCTACTAGTGACCCTTGATCAAGTCGTCTATATTCTTGGTAAGAGATCACGGACCCAGCTGCCTGGTCAGACACCAGGTAAACAACATCAAGATGAAGAGACTCAGGACTTCCCTGGTGGCGCAGTGGTTGGGAATCCATCTGCCAATGCAGGGGACATGGGTTCAAGCCCTGGTTCGGGAAGACCCCACATGCTGCGGGGGCAACTAAGCCTGTGTGCCACAACTACTGAGCCTATGCTCTAGAGCCCATGAGCCACAACTACTGAGCCTGCGTGCCACAACTACTGAGCCCGCATGCTACAACTACTGAAGCCCGTGCGCCTAGAGCCTGTGCTCCACAACAAGAGAAGCCACCGCAATGAGAAGCCCGCGCACCACAATGAAGAGTAGCCCCTGCTCACTGCACCTAGAGAAAACCCACACGCAGCAACGAAGACCTAACGCAGCCAAAAATAAATAAATAAAATAAAATAAATAAATTTATTTAAAAAACATGAAGAAGCTCTGTCTCTTATTTATGTCATAAATACTCTTACTTATGGTAAACTTAACAAAAGGCACTGATTCAGTTTGTCATTTTGGTAGAAAACCCACAGCTTGCATAGGAGGACAAGAAATTGTGTTCACTTTCATGGATTCCCTTTTTTCTTTTTGGTAAATGTTAATCAAATACGGGGGGAACACTGTGATTAGAAGGACAATAGATTCAATTTTTTGATCATCAGAGAGTTACCAGAGATACCAGGGGAGAAAAAGAAAATCCTGTATTATCAAAACTTTTTTTCTAATCCTTTGTAATCATATTTAGATTTTCACACCAGGTATTATGTAATACTTGATGTGTATGAAAAATATTATGTAATATTTTAATATGTAATAATTAAGAAAATATTTTTCACATTATTTTGACTGTACTCTTCTGACGCAGTTTTTTTCTCTTAGAAGTGAAGTTGTGTCATGAATAAATGTTATCTTACATTGAATTTAAAAATCAACCGTTTTCCAAAACAAGAATAAAAATGAGTCAGGAAGATGATTTTTTTAAAAGCGGTTATCTCAGCTCACGATTATGTAATATTTACGCCTAGATTATTTTAAATGAACTTGGTAATAGAACTGTTGATTAATTAATGTTGGCATTGCATCGAAGTAGCCACACTCTTGAACATTTGCCATAAAACCTGGGCCTTTCGCTGCAGCTTTTGTGTTTCTGTCTATTCTAACCACTTTGTTTGAAATGTAATTTTGAAGACGCTAGTAAAAAATATAACAAATTCCTTATTGGTCTCCGTTTAAATTATTTACTACCCTTTGGAGCCATCTCTTCATTGAACTATGTTTCAAGTATTTTGCTGGAATGTTTCTTTATGTTGTCCGTCGGGTTTAATAGACGTGCCGTTTAATAAGCTCTCTACCTGTAAGGATAGACTATTTGACCTCTGTGCCCTGCTACTGGTAGACATAGTATAAGATTGCTTTGTGAAATAAAGCTGTCGGTAACATCAACAAAATAAAAAATGATCGTATTCCAATACTCTCTGCTGAGTACTATGACACAGCACTGAGATATGGAATAAAATTGAAAGTAGATTAGTTTTGGGTCTTAAGTCATGTTTTGACAAGAAATAAGAGAGGAGAACATATCTTTGAACTTTTAGTTTTAAAGTTTTTTAATGAAAATATCATTTTGTAAGGTTCCTTCTTTCTTTATCACACCATGGCTGTATAACCTGAAAACAATCCGTTCTCTCATTGTGAGGGATATAAATACTGTTCTGTCTTTATATTAAATACCAGAAAGGAAGCTCACACGGGGCGAGATGGCTTGACACTTGTAAGTGAAGGAGTGTCATGCTAATAAAAAGGCTTATTGAAGTGGCTGGAAACTCAGTTCATTAATAAGCTACATACTTTTAGGGTACATAAGGCATGTAAATGCTGTAGACAAGCAGGCTGCGCTTGCTGTAGTTTTTGTTCACCTTCTGGAATGGTTTGCATCTGAAGAGGAAGAATAAATATTTCCAGGGTGGGGAGAAAGCCTGGCTGGTGAGTGCTTTTGACCTGGAGGAATTTGAAAATTGAGGCGACTTGCAGATTGTGAAATGGTTTCTTTCACCTCCATGGTTATTTATTAATCAGGTGAAGTCACTGCCGATCTGTGGCGTTGAAGGTCAGCAGAGGCTGTGGGCTGAGGACCCTGACCCTCCCCTCCAGGGATCTGTAAACATCCTGTGTCACCAAAGGTGGAGCTCTTGAAAATGCAGCGCCCCCTTGCCCTTCGTTTCGTACACAGGGTGGTTACCAAGGGGGCAGGTTAAGCAGCGCCCCCATTCATCTCAGAATGAACTTTTCCCTTTTCACATCTTTCCCTTTAAAACCAAGGATGCAGAGTCTCTGCACACATCCCGGCTGCTCTGCCGGCTCTCCATGCTCAGCGGCCTTCCCTCTGCGCCAAGTCAGGGCAGGGCTCGTGTCTGCGAACCTTCACACTACGGCTTCTTAAAAAAAATCCAAATGGACTTCTTTCCCCATAATAAATGCGAATTACATAGTAGCATCGGGCTAACACTGGTCAGACTCTCATGGGATTCTGTTGTTAGTTATGAAAAAAACGATCCTGTTGTCCTGATCTTAAATTGTCCATAGTCAGGGTTTTTTTAAAGTAAGTTGAAAAAGTAATGACTCTATGGGCTAAAAATTCTGAAAAAAGTTTTTGCGAGGGTTCCAACAATCTCTCCTGAGGTATTTTAAGGCTGTTACAGAGAAAAAAATTTTTAAATTTTAGATGAATATGAAGTATAGCTATGCGTCTTAGTTGAGGTGGATGCCAAGTCTTGTGGAGGGTCCCGTAATACCACCCCTTAATTTGTTCCATTACGTGGCTTTAACCTTGACTTTGCTAAATGATATTTGTAAACAGGACAGTGAAATACTGTGGTCATTATGCTGCTGTCATTTGTCATCACTGGTCCGGGCTTGATTCCTGAGGGTGGAAGGTTGTTGAGTGATAACTTTATAGTCACCAATGACCAAGACCAAGTTTACATGTGTGTTTTATTCATGGTTTTTCTGTCAAATGTCAAAATCCAAGAGGATCTCTGAGCATCCTGGGAAGGGTCAGCGAGTGTGCTCAGATTCCCAGAGGGCTGAGGACGGTCATGCCTGGTCACACCATGTCCCTAGTGGGTGGAGGTCACCGAGAAGAGAACAAGGCTGGGAAAGAGGGTGTCTGTGTGAGGTACCAAAACCCAGAGGTGAGGTCAATTTTAGCATTCTAGAAGATAAGTGAGAAGGGAAATATGGATAGAAAATTAACAGTAGCGAATGAAATAGTGCCATTTCCAGAGACATGGATAGACCTAGAGACTGTCCTAAAGAGTGAAGTAAGTCAGAAGGAGAAAAACAAATACATAATATCGCTTATATGTGGAATCTAGAAAAATGGTACAGATGAACTTATTTGCAAAGCGGAAACAGAGACACAGACGTAGAGAACAAACTTATGGTTACCAAGGGAGAAGGGGGGGACGGGGTGAATTGGGAGAGTGGGATTGACATATATACACTGTTGATACTATATATAAAAGAGATGACTAATGAGAACCTGCTGTTTAGCACAGGGAACTCTACTCAATGCTCTGTGGTGACCTAAATGGGAATGAACTCTAAAAAAGAGGGGATATATGTATACGTATAACTGATTCACTTTGCTGTACAGCAGAAACTAACACAACATTGTAAAACAACTATACTCCAATAAAAATTAATAAAAAAAAGAAAATTAACAGTAGCTGTAGTGGATGACAGGAAAGGGGTGTGGACGTCGTTCCATGGTGAAGAGCTCCCTATTCAGGCAGATGAGGGGACAGTTTTCACAGGGCACCCATCCTGCTTTATGAAAAGCATGCACTTGTGTGTCAGCCCAGGCTTCAGGTATTAATTCTGCCAGCTGATATCTGTGGTACCTTTAGCATAAGATGTCAATCTTCTGAGCATCGAGTCTTTAATCTGTCGAATGAAGATGAGACCACAGCGGCTGTGCTTACTGTGAATTAGAGGAGGTAACTGCCCCAGAGGGCCTGGCTTGGGGGTTGACACCTGCCCACTGCCCCCGGAACACCGTGGCCTCCCTCCTTCTTCTGAGTTCTGAAATAAGGATGCCAACCCTTTCTTCCCCTCGGATTTCTTGAGCCCGATGAGGTCCATCCCATTCTTGTGAAGAAACGTGTTCTAGAAGTTTTTTCACCTTCCGTAAACCAGAAGTTCTTATTCCCATTCCATTTAACTCTGATTGCTTAAGAAGTCCAGACTAAACCCTTAATGTGGTTGAATTTTAGAGATGATCTGTGTGGTGGCTTTGTAATCAAGCTGGAGTTAACATTGTTTTAAAAATCATGGGCTGAAACAGATAACCAACAAGGACCTACTGTATAGCACAGGGAACTCTGCTCAATACTCTGTAATAACCTAAATGGGAAAATACTTTGAAAAGGAATAGATACATGTACACGAATAACTGAATCGCTGTGCTGTACGCCTGAAACTTACATGATATTGTACATCAAATATACTTCAATAAAAAAACTTTTAAAAACATGGGCCAGAGCACTGGAAGGCTGAATCTGGTAAAGCAGGACAATCCTCTTAGAAAAATGGGTGGGAGGGGCTTCCCTGGTGGCGCAGTGGTTAAGAATCCTCCTGCCATTGAAGGGGACACGGGTTTGATCCCTGGTCTGGGAAGCTACCACATGCCTTGGAGCAACTAAGCCCTTGCACCACAACGACTGAGCCCGTGTACTTCAACTACTGAAGCCCGTGCTCCACAACGAGAGAATGGCCACCGCAATGAGAAGCCCACGCACCGCAATGAAGAGTAGTGCTTCCTCACCGCAACTAGAGAAAGCCTGCGCTCAGCAATGAAGACCAAACGCAGCCAAAATAAATAAATAAAATACCTTATTAAAAACGAAACGAAAAGAAAAATGGGTTGGAAAGAGCAGGAGAGCTGGGAAGGCTGTTCTGAGTACCTGTCCGGAGGGGTCCTCTGCAGGGAATGAGTGACAAGAGTGAGTCACACGCCTGGGGTCGTGTAAATTCAGCTATAGCCTATGGGACACTTGCTGAGCCAGGACTTACTTCTAAAGTGGCATCCAGACATGATTAACCTCTTCACGACCTGCAAGTGAAGAACCAGCAAAAGAGAGTTTAAAACTCTAGTAAAAGGAGAGGCAACGTAAAAGTGGAAACAATTGTTTTAAATGGTGAACAAGGACATGTGCTGTACTTGGTCAAGGGACGGGTCCTCAGCTGGGTCATAAATTCAATTTGCCACAAGGGTCAGGATAAGAACTCCAGGGATTTAACATCATAAATTTTTGGGGAGGGGGCCGCACTGCGCGGGTTGTGGCATCTTAGTTCCCCAACGAGGGATCAAACCCAGGCCCCCAGCAGTGAAAGCTCAGAGTCCTAACCACTGGACAGCCAGGGAATTCCCCATAATGGTTTTAGAGGTCTTTTTTTTTTTTTTTTTTTTTGCGGTACGCGGGCCTCTCACTGTTGTGGCCTCTCCCGTTGCGGAGCACAGGCTCCAGACACGCAGGCTCAGCGGCCATGGCTCACGGGCCCAGCCACTCTGCAGCATGTGGGATCTTCCCGGACTGGGGCACGAACCTGTGTCCCCTGCATCGGCAGGCGGACTCTCAACCACTGCACCACCAGGGAAGCCCCCATGACTCTTATAATGCCTGGCGTGAGGCACTGTTTTGTGATTCACTCACTCATTCATTCAATCCGTCATTCATTATCTACTATACGCTGGTTACTGAAGACATTGGGACTAGAGAGAGGACCACAAGCAGACATTGCCGTCACAAAACGGAGAGATGGGGGAGATAGATATTAATCATAATAACATTAATAATCATAAAATCGCAATATTGGGTAAACGTACAAGGTGCTAAGAAACTCACAGTAGGAGACTCTGACTTAGTAAGTGAAAACTTCCTTGAGCAAATGGAGCTTGAGCTGGGTATCTGAACGACGAGTCCAGTTAACCAGGCAACTGGGAGCAGAACCAGTGCCTCGAAGCCCCTGTGATGCGTGGGCTGGAAGGTGGAAGTTGACTTTGGAGTCCTTGTTATCAACACTTTTTTTTTTTTTTTTTTGCGGTACGTGGGCCTCTCACCGCTGTGGCCTCTCCCCTTGCGGAGCTCAGGCTCCGGACGCGCAGGCTCAGCGGCCATGGCTCACGGGCCCAGCCGCTCCGCGGCATGTGGGATCTTCCCGGACCGGGGCACGAACCCGTGTCCGCTGCATAGGCAGGCGGACTCTCAACCACTGCGCCACCAGGGAAGCCCCTTTTATCAACACTTTTAGTGATGCAAAGAATAAAGTCAAATGAAAATATCTTTGGATGAAATTTTGCAAGATCTGCTGCCATGTTCCACATCTATTGTTCTCTTGTAAAACTGAGCTTTTCCTGACCGTGTTCATTTTACTCCTTGTAGAGTACCATGTGATATTTATGAACAAATGCATTTAAAATCATCTTTTGGAACAAACCCATTATTCAAGAGAGGACTGCTCTAGTATGAGTATAATTGCTTCTAAAATGTCTACGTATAGACAGACTTGTATAAACCATCATTAATTCTTTGTATAACTAATATATAAAATGCAGAGTTTCCATTAATGGAAAAGGAAACTCAAGCATCACGCTGATGAAATCAATCATATGCATTTGTAATTACCTACTGTAGATAACTGTAAAAGCTACATTTTATTACATTAATAAAACTCCTGAAGCAGCCCAGCTCCGGGGAGAGGCGATATTATTAGGGCTTATGGCTTCGTCAGCTAAGAGTCTGTCAAATCGCTGTTAGCTGTAGCCAGCACGCAGCGCGTTGGGAAAATGTTTCCCCCCATAAAATAATGATGATTTATTTTTCAAGATAAAATACTGGATGTTGATGGAATTACGCACTACCTGAGAGCTATGGGCATAACAAAGCAGAGATAAAAATCAAACTCAATGAGAACAAAAAGCAGATTGGAAGAACTTGTCCTTCAGGCAGAGGGAGCAATCAGGTTCTGTCTCTGACAACGTTAAAAATAGCTTCCTTCCTCAGTAAACAGCAGGTACAAGGGGGATCTCATAAAGAGAGTGTTAATTTCACGGAGGGAATGTGTATAGAGTCCCAAATGTTCCTGGGTCAGTACCTTGGTCACACGGACAGGTAAAATGACCAGGGTGCTGGACTGTCTGGGCCAGTCGATAACTCTTTAGGTGTCTCCCAATTGCCCATTAGGGAGGAAGACCAGGTGGATTAGTTCCAGCAGCTTCTCAGATTCTCTAAGGACACGTCCCCTTCCCTAGGTAGAAATGGGAGGCAGTGGCTTCATTTCCAGCTGGACCAGGGAGGCTTCCAGATCCGGAAAGAGCTGGGATATGTTCCAAACAATGTATAGGCAGCTGAGGATTCTGTGCTACCTGGACTGCAAAAGTGCTGGTAGAAACAGAAGACATTGCTGTAAACTAAGCCAATGAAGCGACTACAGGCTACAGGGCTTCCCCGGTGGCGCAGTGGTTAGGAATCTGCCTGCCAATGCAGGGGACATGGGTTCCAGCCCTGGTCCGGGAAGATCCCACATGCCGCAGAGCAACTAAGCCCAAGAACCACAACGACTGAGCCCATGTGCCACAACTACTGAGCCTGCGTGCCTAGAGCCCATGCTCCACAACAAGAGAAGCCACCACCATGAGAAGCCCGTGCACCACAACGAAGAGTAGCCCCTGCTCGCCACAACTAGAGAAAGCCGGGGCGCAGCAATGAAGACCCAATGCACCCCCCGCCAAATAAATAAAAAAAAAAGAGAGAGAGAGACTACAAGCTCCAGATCGTCATCTGACCCAAATTCAGCTCTGGGAGGATTTGAGGGGTTAACCCGGGAGGTGTCAAAGCATAAGGTTTCTGTTGGAAATACCACCCAGAACTCCCAATGAGCCTTTCCCATTGATTAACTTTGAAATGAAATCCAAACATTCTCGGCTGCACGGAAAAGTTGATGGAGGGTTTTTGTTTTTTTCTTTCAATACACAACCAGCTTTGAACTAAAAATCAGTTTCTTTCTGAATGTCACATTCTAATCATCCTCCCAGAACTCTCATTTTCTTCCATTTTACAGATTTTTGTGATATAGCACAAAAAATGAGATTGATCTGCTGCATGTGTGGTCTACACGGGGGTACGTGGACGGGTTTCAGAGTCAGAGTTTTTGTGTGCGTGCGTTTTTTTTTCCAGGAAGAGGGTCCAGGGCTTTCCTGATGTTCTCTCCGGAGGGTCTGTGAGCTCCCCTCCCCACATGTAAAGAGTATGAATACCACACGGACACAGCAGGTAACACAGGTCTGCGGTCCTCTCCCTGGGATGTCTTTCCTTATAAGGCTGAGAGGTGGCAGCGTAAACACCAGCCACTTTCCTGACCTGCGAGAACTCTCGAGGGTAAACATAATGAGAGGAGGTCCCATCAGTAACCTTGCTTTGGCTTGGATAGATTGTGGACATGGATCTCATCAAACCTCCCTAAAATAGCCCTGGAGGAGGAGAGCAAGACTGAAGGAGCAGTCCTGGACTTTAAGGTCACAAAAATTGAAAGACAATAGTTGGGTGCCCTTTTCTTAGGGCATTGAGCACCGTGCCAGGAAGGCACAGAGCTCCATCACTGCTTGAATCAAAAGCACTTATATTTACATAGTATAAAATCGAATATAATTTCCCAAGGTATGACTAATACTTGATTGTACTACAAAGTATCATTATTTAAAGACTATATAAGCTGCCTTAAGAAATTACTTCTTCCAAACAGAAAAAGACTTTAGTTTCTTTGAATCAACACCAAAAGATCTCTTTCAGTTCTTCCACTCCTTGGGGGATTAAAAATAACGGAAAAGGAGGAAGTTGTCTTACACACGTAGATTCAGAGGATTTTTATTTTGCTAATTAAGTATCACTTTCATTTTCTGTGAGATTATGAGAAGCATGGATCTTTGCTTGCAAATTCTTAACCAGATGCTCACTGGATAACTTTTTCTACTTTAAACATATCTAGCCAATATAAGCGTTTTAAGTGGCAAACGCTGGGTCTTCATATGGCTGAGTACGATGAAATTTCTCAAGATAAACTCATGTGTTTAATGGTATATGTAATGTGATACCTGTATTTCTTAGTGATGAAATTAAGCCTGTGCTTATGTCTTAAAAAGCAACCATTCAGTGGGCTTTAGATGAAATATATTTTGCCTATCATTTTCATTCCTTTTAAAAGTTTCCATAAAATTAATAATTATTAGGTGACAGAAAGCAAACGTGCACAGATTCAGGCTGTTCTATGTGGGAGAGGATGACGGATAGGAAGGGCCTGGTGGCATCTGACAAATGTCATCAGACATAATGCAAATTTTGTGGGTGGACTAGAATATGAGAAGTATCTGCCCGCCTGTTTTGGTTCATTTTTCACAGTTCAGTTTAAACTGTGAGACTCCCTTGAAATAGAAAATAATCTCCTGAGTAAAACAGGAACAAAGTGTTTACAGCGTAAGTCCAGGTTCTCTCTGATAATAAGTCACTTTAGAAGGGCTATTAGTTGATCAATTAAGTAACCAATTGATTAGTATTTATGGAGCATCTATTTTTTGCTTAGTGTTTCTGCTAAGTGTTGAGAGGAACATGAGACAAATTTAATGCATAATTTCTTAGTTATATTCATGTTACCTTTTGTGCCTTAATGTGTGTGTGTGTGTGGTGGGGGGTTTAGGGTGGAGGAGAAAGGGTCCTAGTGGGAGCCATGGATGGGAAGCAATTTGTTAAGTGTTTTAATGTAAACAGTTCTCTCTCACTTTCTGAAGAATCTCTGATGGAAAAGGACTAAATGCAACTCCCTTCATCTGGCTGTCCCTCACTTCCTATGAGGCCAGGTGCTTGAGACGCCTGGAGTTCCTTTTTTTTTTTTTTTTTTGCGGTACACGGGCCTCTCACTATTGTGGCCTCTCCCATTGCAGAGCACAGGCTCCGGACGCGCAGGCTCAGCGGCCATGGCTCATGGGCCTAGCAGCTCCGCGGCATGTGGGATCTTCCCGGACAGGGGCACGAACCCGTGTCCCCTGCATCGGCAGGCGGACTCTCAACCACTGCGCCACCAGGGAAGCCCTGGAGTTCCTTTTATAAAATGTTTTCATTCAGTCAAAGTTGGTCCAGATGGGCCAAGGTTTGAGCAGCCCTTAGGCTGCTAGTTTGACTTTCTCGTTCTCAAGGGTGATGTTTGCGTTTTTTCCTCTGCCTTAAGGGAAAGAAGGTGTCAAAAAGACTTGACAACCATGCAGACCTTCTGGGAGCACACAGCCTGTTGGGGTGCAGGGTTGTGTTTTGGGACAAAGGTGGGGCTCAAGCACTAGAGCAGGTTAGGACTGGGGGCCCTTCTCCTCAGCATTGCATTCACTTCCAAGAACACTGTAGGAGTCTATATCTAGGGGATGAGTTTTAAATACTCCAGGTGAGATGGGGGCTGAGGAAGTCTGACTCAACAAAGATGGAATCTACTACACTTTGGGTTGTAGTTCCCGCAGGAGAAAAAAGATATTTCTGGAAACTTCTTATTCTGTGTAGTTTCAGGGTTTTGACACAGTGTCTGTTTATATAGTTTATATATATACATTTAGTTTATAGTTTATATATATATATTCTCCCAGTTTTATTGGGATGTAACTGACACCCAGCACTGTATAAGTTTAAGGTGCGCAGCATAATGATTTGACTTACATACATCACGAAAATATCACCACAGTAAGGTTAGTGAACATCCATCATCACATATAGATACAAAATTAAAGAAATAGAAAAAAAAATTATTTTTTTGTGATGAGATCTCTTAGGATTTACCCTCAACAACTTTCATTTATAACGTACAGCAGTGTTAACTACATTTATCATATTGTACATTACATCCCTAGTACTTATTTATCTTATAACTGGAAGTTTGTACCTTTCCTTTTTTTTGGTAGGAATATAGGAGGTTTTTTATTCCTTTTTTTTTCACTGGCCTTTTGCTTTCAAATGATCTATAATAAATCAGATTACTTTCATAATAATTGATATATTTTAAAATGTTCTGTTTCCTCCAAATTCCAGAGATCTTTTTATTTATTTATTATTTAAAAATGTATTTATTTATTTTAAATTTTACTTATTTATTTATTTATTCTTGGCTGCGTTGGGTCTTTGTTGCCGCTCGAGGGCTTTCTCTAGTTGAGGCGAGCGGGGGCTACTCTTTGTTGTGGTGCACGGGCTTCTTATTGCGGCGGCTTCTCTTGTTGCGGAGCATGAGCTCTAGGCACACGGGCTTCAGTAGTTGTGGCACATGGGCTCAGTAGTTGTGGCTCTCGGGCTTAGTTGTTCCACGGCACGTGGGAACTTCCTGGACCAGGGCTCAAACCTGTGTCCCCTGCATTGGCAGGCGGCTTCTTAACCACTGCACCACCAGGGAAGTCCCTATTCATTTATTTTTTTTTTTTTTTTTTTTTTTTTTTTTTTTTTTTTCAGTATGTGGGCCTCTCACTGTTGTGGCCTCTCCCATTGCGGAGCACAGGCTCCGGACGCGCAGGCTCAGCGGCCATGGCTCACGGGCCCAGCCGCTCCTGCAGCATGTGGGATCTTCCCAGACCGGGGCACGAACCCGTGTCCCCTGCATTGGCAGGCGGACTCTCAACCACTGCGCCACCAGGGAAGCCCTCATTTATTTTTAATTGAAGTAGAGTTGATATATAATGCTGTGTTAGTTTCAGGTGTACAACAAAGTATAACTATACATACGTATCTATTTTTTTTTCAGATTCTTTTATCGCTTATTACAAAATATTGAGTATAGTTCCCTGTACTATATGGTAGGTCCTTCTTGTGAAAGTTTGTACCTTTTGACCCCCTTCATCCAATCCCCCTTTTCCCACCCCCTGCCTCTGGTAACCACAAATCTGATCTCTTTTTCTATGAGTTTGTTTGTGTGTTTGTCTTTGAAGTATAATTGACCTACAACACTATGTGAGTTCCTGTTACACAACATAGTGATTCAATATTTCTATACATTTCAAATCGATCACCATGATAAATCTAGTTACTATCTGTCACTGTACAAAGATATTACATAGTTCTAAGTTCCCCACCCTGTACATTTCATCCCTGTGACTCATTTATTTTGCAGCTGGAAGTCTGTACCTCTTAATCTCCCTCACCTATTTCTCTCCTCCCCTCCATTCTGGCAACCACTTGTTTGTTCTCTGTATCTGTAACTCTGTTTCTGTTTTGTTATGTTTATTTGTTTTGTTTTTAAGATTCCACATATAAGTGAAATCATACAGTATTTGTCTTTGTCTGATGTATTTCGCTTAGCATAATACCCTCTAGGTCCATCTATGTTGCTGCAAATGGCAACTCATTCCTTTTTATGGCTGAGTAATATTCCATTGTGTGTGTGTGTGTGTGTGTGTACATATATCTATCTCACATCTTCTTTATCTATTCATCTATTGATTGTTCACCTAGATATTTAAAGCATTTTTTTTTTTTAACTCAGTGGATTTACGAAATTCACAAATGGCAGTTAGGGTCCGCTTCCTCTTCATTCTCTGAAAAAAATTCTTATGCTGCATCTTGACTTAACCCAGTTTTAGGTGACCTATTCTGTATATTAGATGGTTTCAATCACTAATTCCCAACATGTAATCCTAGAAATAAAAGTTCCACAGCATGTTAATAAGCCTTGTTTGGATACAGGTTCCACATGCAAATTTGAGAAATCCTGGGCTACACCAAGTTCTGCAGGTGTCTTGACTGAGAGCCGTAATGTGATCTGTAAACATCCCAAGGGGCCAAGGAGCAGGGTTTCCCAGGTGCGCTGGCCAGTTTTCTTTCCACCGATGATCTTGCAGGACTGGCGTCCGAAGAACCACACCTCGGGAAACAAGCGTTTATGTATTTGTTCACGTTTGAAAAGACTTTATCAGAGGAAAAGTGGGAAAGGTCTACAGAAGAAGAGTGGAGCTAGAAAAGGCGAAACTGTAAAGGGGCTTAATTTGCAGGTGATGGGCATGAAAGGGTGCATCATTTTGGAAAACCTTTTAATTATACATTTTATCTTTCGTTCACCCCAAAATAACCTAAAACCAAAAAGGCACAGGTCGGTCTAAGGTAGTGAATGAACATAGTCTAAGAAAATGCATTTTACAACAATTTTTAAAAAGTGCCTTTAGGATTACAAATTGGTGAAAATATAGAGGCATCTAAAATAACGCACATTCTCAGGCACCATTTAAAATAAGGATCTCATTAAGATTCATGTTCTGAAAACGTTGCATTTCTAAAGTAGGCTTGGTGGCCTTTTATGTATAATTTAACAACGGAAACCATAACAAAAATAATGTATGGATAGGACGAGTTTATCCTCTTGAATGAACAAATTAGGTCATCGTCAAGCAGTTTTATTTAATGGGAATCCCCGTGAGGTGCTTACTTAGAGAGAAATGGCCCTTCTCCTGGTAGAAAAGACTGCTGGAAAGGCCGTTCCCCTCGGTTTCACCCAGGAATGGGAGCGTGCAGGGGAACTGGCAGCGTGTTCGTCCCCGACGTGAAGCAGGTGCGCGTGTGGGGACCAAGGCCCACCTACACGTCCCCACCCCGCAGCCTGGGCGGGGCCGGACTGTTGGAAGGAAGGCCACTTCCCCCTTGCTCCCTGCTCTGAGGCTCCAGCCGGAGGGGTCTGGGGGTTCCCAGCGGGCCTCTGATCTGGGGGCTTATTAATAGAAGTCCATATGGGACCATCGATTAAAAAATAAAACCGAACTAAGAACACCAAGTGTCTCCAAAATATAAGAATTTTAACCGATGAGGGTCACAGTATAAAGGACACTGAAGTTCTAACCCAGACCCCCCGCGGGCGAGGGGCGTCTGCCCGGGGCAGAAGGTACTGGGAACACGCTGGGGACCCACTCAAGCCCCTTTCTCTGCTCCGAGCCCGGGAGGCCGGGTGGACTCACTGGTGGACTCTACCTTGAACCTCCTCTGGAGCAGGCACAACCTTTCTAACAGGCGCCATGGTCAGGATGGTCATTCTTGGAAGGTGTAAATGAAAATCGCCCTCAAAATAGCGCTGCCGCCGCGGCTGTGTGTGTACCTCGCGGCTCTTCGCCGTGTGAATGCAATTCTTCTAGGCGAGGGAGGCTCGGAGAAGCCTGTGCTCATTTTCGGTTTTCCTTTGGCGAAAGCTCGCCCCCCGCCCCGTACCCCGGGGAGCCCCGCGGCCCCGCGCTCCCGGCAACGCTGGCTGGGCTGCCGACGGGGGCGCGCGGGGCTGTGGGCGGGGCCGGGAGCGCGCGGAGCTGGCTGGGGCGCGGGGCCGGGAGCGCGCGGGGCTGTGGGCAGGGCTGCGGGCCGGGGAGCGGGGCGGGCGGGAGCGCGCGGGCTGCGCGGGTGTCGTCGAACACCGTCGGCTTTAACCTCCGGCGGGGAAGCGGTTTCCCCCCAGGCAGCTGTGGCCGCAGCGCGACGGCTGAGGTCCGGGGGCGCCCGCAGGGGACTCGCCGGGCGGCGACGTGGGGAACCGGCCCAGGACGGCCGCGGGGCGTCGGGCGACAGGAGCCCGGCGGCTCGCAGCGTCCGCGGCGACCTGCTGTGTGTCCGGTGCTGCGGGCTGTCACTCTGGTGGGAATCCTTCGTGGGGACAGTGTGTGGGGGGGAGGGGGGCGGCCAGCGCAGAGGACGGGGCTTCTCGGCTCCCCTCGGCGATCCTTCCCCCGCGCCTTGCAGGCGTCCGCGCCCCTTGAAGGAAACCCTGGTCAAGGCTGACCACGTGGGTGCGAGGGAGGCCCTGAACTCGGAGTGGAGGGCCGACCCCGACAACCGCCGCCCCGACTTTCTTCCCGTGCCCCCCCCACCCCGTGGGCAGGGGTGTCGCCGCGGGGAGGTGGCGGCGGGGCGCTTGTGGCGCGGGCGCCGGGTCGTGGCCGTTGGGGCCCCGGAGCGGGTCCCGCGAGCGCGTGGCTGTGAGCGGCTCGGCCCGGGGCGGGGGCAAGGCCGGCTCTCGCGGGGGCCGCATGGGCGCCGCGGGCGGGATGCCGAGGAGGGTCGGGAGCGCGCGGGCCGGGGTCAAGGTCACTGGCCGGCCTGGGTTTCCCCGCGGGCACAGCGCCTCCTTCCCAGCGGTTCCAGCTCGCGGTTCCCAGGGAGCTGCCGACCGTCCCCACGACGTCCTCACGCCCGGCTCCACCGCGCCTCTCCTCGTGGGTCCCGGTACTGTCCTGTGTGTCCCCGCCCCCCTGACCCCGGCACTCACTCGCCGCCCAGTGTCTGCCTGAGCCCGCTGCTGCGTGTGTGTGTGGTGTGCGTGTGTTGTATGTGTGTGGTGTGTATGATGTGCGTGGTGTGTGTGTTGCTGTGAGTGTGCTTATAATGTGTGTGGCGTGTTGGTGTGTGTGTTGCTGTGTGTGTATGATCTGTGTGGTGTGTGTGTGTATGATGTGTGTGGTGTGCGTGTGGCTGTGTGTGTATGATGTGTGGTGTGTGTTGCAGTGAGTGTGCGTATGATGTGTGTGGCTGTGCGTGTGTGGGGCATGCACGCATGCGCCCGGGCCCCAGGGTTGGATCGGGATTGGGATCCGAGGTGGTGCCTGTGCTCCAGGACTCCAGGAGTCCAGGAGGAAAGGCGATATATGTTGGAGATGGAGGCTGAGTGAGGAGCTCACCGGGCTGTTTGGGGGTGTCTGTTTGGGGGATCGCAGTGGGGCCTGAGGGGGGCTTGGCCGCGTGGACTCCCTCTCTGGGGTGTGGGTCTGAGAACACCGCCGAGGGGAGAAGGGCCGTTGCCTGGGCCGACCTGTGGCTAGGAAGGGGGTCTGGAAACCAGGCTGGAAGCCTGGGCTGGGGCTGGGGGGCTAAGGGCTGGGGGCTGGGCCAGGTGAGTGGTGAGTAGGGGGGACCTGGAAGGGGGCACGTCTCCCGGCGTCTGATGAGCAGTTTCCTTCATGTTTTGTTAAGATTGCCAGAGCTGGAAGGTAAGGAGGTTGGGGGGCCTCGGCTATGGGTGGTGAATGACACGCTGGGGTGAGAATGGGGTGCACCTGGGTCCCTGGGCTGCCTTCCTACCTGGGGCTCTGGCCACCATCCTGGGGTGGAGGTGAAGGAGTGAAGGGGTGAAAGTGAGGGGAGGCTTGCGTTTTCATCGCTTCTGGTCTTCCTGGGCCCTGGGACCTATTTTCTCATACAAACCTTATTCTAATAAATGTGTCTAGGTTCCCGAGTGGACTCATAAAGCCTGTTTAATCCACAGTGTTTTGCATCATGACATAGTACATAAAGCCTATTAATCCGCAGTGTGTCACGCATACCACGGTACTATTGGTCTGAAAATTACTAAGACTGTGTCTTCGAATTTAATGTCTGTGGGAAAATTCATTGCAAATTCCAAGTAATCAGCTAGGAACATGATGGCCAGCTGGGGACTCTCTGATGTGAAATGGTTACACCATGTGTCCAGGGCACGTTTCCCTGGAGAATACCTGTCCTATTACAAATGACCAGATATCACTGGAGTTGGCAAATGAGAAAAGTAATTTCTTTGCTGTAGCTCATATATTACGTTCTTTAACATTTAAAAGACAGCAAATGTTGTTCTTCTATCACACTTGCAGATAATCCATTTTAATCCTTACAAGTGAGAGGAAAATACACTTCACTGACAGCATTTGTTGTCAGTATCAGTTCTTGATCATCGGCCTTTTAAACTGGCCCCGGGATTGTCTTCCTGTCCTGGGGTTTTAGAATCAACGGTTAATATGGTTATGAGAGGTTGCTCTTAGACACTTGTCTGGATGAAAACCGCAGAGACCTCAGTCATGGAGTATTTAAAAAGTGAATCCTCTTACGATATTTTGTTACGTTATTGTTGAGTTTGTGGTTGTCATCATAATCAGCAGCAGCAGCACACCTAAGATTTATTAAATGCTTAATGTGTGCCCAGCACCACACTTTGAGAACCTCTTCCTTAGAACACCTATTAATATTTTGCAGCAAGAACTGGTTTTTGCCAAATAATGTTTGGTAGAACTGCGTTGCCCATCCTCCACAATTTTTGGTCCGTCAACCAACACGGAGCACCTACACATACCAGATCCTGTGCTAGACACTGGGGAATCCGCTCTGATGAAAACGAATCCCTGTCATCGTAGAACTTCAAGGGGAAGAGACACATAATTAAGCTGATAATTAGGTCAGTCATTCCAGGTATACAACGGGCTATGCAGGCGTAGCGCAGAAGGCGGTGGGGATGTGTCACAGGGGCTCTGTCCTTGGGGAGAGTGCTCGTGGGGGTGAGGGGTGAATACAGACAAAGGGGACAAGGCGGAGAAGCAGGGGTAGCTGACGGAGGAAGCAGAGCGTGTGGAGGCTGGAGGTGGGGAGAGCGTGGTGTGTGAAGAACCGAGAGGGGTGGGATGGGATTGGGGGTGAGAAGTTGACTAAGAAGCTGCTGAGGGGTGAGGCAAGGGGGTGATAGAAGTCAGATCATTCGGGGTCTTGGAGCCTCCCCGAAGGAGTTAGGTCTTTAAGCCCAGAGTGATCAGGTTTGCATGGTATGATCAGACTTGTATTGAAAAACCTGTCGCTTTGGCAGTGGGATAGAGAAGAGGCTGGAGGGGCGAGAGGAAGGGGGCGAGCTGGGTGGTCTGCTGAGTCCAGGTGAGCTATGCAGGCAGCCGGACGAGGGCGGTGACATTGGGATCCGAAGGAACTACGAGTTAAGGTAGACCCTGTTAATTACAATGAATTGTGATAAGGCTTAGATTTGGCCTTTTTCTTTCTTTGAGGCCCCAAAGATAACGGTGCATCTAATAATCCGTGGCTCTTCTGTTGGGTGAAATACAGTGGGTAGGAAACACAGCCTGGGGGGCTTGGTGTCCCAGAGGTCAAGGAACTGAGAGTAGCCAGTTGAATGGCAGGGTGAGGGCCAGCGAAGAAAAGGTTCTGTGGGCACGATTTTATTCTTAAGCTTTTAAAAAATATATATGGCAAAATCCAAGTTAGAAAATCATTAGTTAATCTCTACCAGGAGTTGAGTTGCCAATTTTAAAGACTGTGATGTAGGATATCTCAGTTTTAGTCATCGGTGTTAATTATAGGTTAATTGTTGATATTAAATGGTATCCGTTCATTTTATTAACTCCTGTTTTATTAATTGTTGATATAGACTCGACCTCTCAGTGTGCACAGCTTTCCCTTTAGGGCAGTATATTCCTATTTCCTGCTGCTGTTAGCATTCTTTCCTATCAGTTTTACTCCCGGTCTCTTGAGGACACAATAACTTTAATCTGTACATGACTGACCACCAGTTTGTGTTGGTGTCTTTATGGCTCAGATGCTCTGGAATGTCCAATCTTTCACTGCCTCTTAGCAAAGCGACCAAATTCAATAGAATATTTGTCAGGGAAAAGGAGTCATTGCTGGTAAATATTGAGCAGATTTAGTGGTCTTCCCGTTTACCAGCTTGGAGGGGGTACTTTTAGCTCAAGAACTACCCGCTTGTAGGTAATGGTGGTATAACCTGAACAGGAGGTGGAAAGGTTCTGGGGGTCCCGCCCTGGCCCTGCCTGCGGGGACCTTGCCCACCGATGTGGTTCTCTTCTCCATCCTCCACGTAAACCCAACAATGGCTTAGATGCGTTATACTGTACTTCTGGCCGAGCAATTCTAATTTAGTGGTTAGATGTTAATAATTTTCTAGTGTCGTTGTTTTGAAGATGATCATATTTATTTACTTTTAAAATGCATGCAGCATTTTAAACAATTTCTCAATGTTTTCCTTTGTTGTGGAATTGATTTTACAACAGACCGGGGAGATTAACTGATAACTACTATGGGCCTCTGTGAAAGTAGGTTCTTAGGATCTGTGACTTCTATTCTGGGGGGATTCTTAGACGATTCCCTTACATTGTCATTTGCTTTTGGGAATTGGAACTCTGTAATTGCTGCTGAGTGATGCCCAGACTTGTCCTGCTCAGGAGGTGAAGCAATCTGTGTGAAGAGGGCAAAGGGAGCTATACTTGGAGAAGATTATCACATGGAAAGGATTCATTTGTCTCACTTGGCTGGAAATAACAGTGAATGGTGCCTGACTTAAATAACCCAGGTCTACAGTTGAAGATCTCTGGCTACTGGAGTGGAGAAACCAGACATTTTAAAAGTAAAACAGTATGAGCTCCTGGTAAAGCCATGGAATGTGCCTCTTTTGGTATGGCTCTTTTGCCCACAGCTCTCAACAATAATTTAGCAAATCTTGTCTTGGTTTATATGTGCACCAATATATGTTATTAAGGTGAATAACCAAGATTAATTTATTTAGAATGCAAGGAGTCGTTTTATGAGTCAGATGATACTGTTTGCCTCATGAAGCAAAATGAAGTCTGGTTCGTTCCTATATGCACCCGGGAGGGCTTACAACATTGCCTGTCACTCTTTTCATCTATAGCTTTAAAACAATATTACTGCACCAGCAATTTTCATGTGCTGTGATAGGCAGGATGCTTAGGGAATAAGCCCTCTTGTGATTTCTGCTCTGGCAGAAGGATCTAGAAGAACGAGAGCTATTGGCCTGGGTTACATCATCAAGCTTTCTGATTGTGAACATTAATAATAATTATAAACATCTTAGATTGTTGTTGGATAATTTAAGAATACATAAGTACTGGAATACTGAGTCTCTTTCTTGACTGTTTCTTGAGAATACTTATCTCATTGTTGGTGATTCATGTTTATTATTAACTAGGTAATAAAAAATTAAAAGCATTTTATAATAATGAAAAAATTATTTTTAATGAATATGTAAAAGGGGCTGACGTTTTCACTAGACAGAGAATTATGGCTCTGTGGGGTGTACTGGTGGGAAAAAATAGTCCCTGGTCAGATGAAACTAGGCTGCCACGGGTTCTATTTTATTTCTGTTGAAGGCTTCTCGGTGCCATCATCAAAATGACCTCTCCTTAACCCTGGTCTGGACTCTGGTTCCATCAATCAAAGAACAGCTGTTGAGCACCTATAGTGGATAAATAAAGCCTTTGCTGGAGCTGGGAGGCATATGTGAGGATCTTCCTGCAAAAGGGACTAAAGTCCCTGTTTAAAGCCTGGAAAGGGGCAAGCAGGGGCCCTGCTCCAAATGGGGCGGCTCTAAGTGATGTGGGAAAGGTGACCCCTGTGGGCACACACAGCCCTCAGGGCGGGTTTGGAGGATGGGCTCTGACGTTGCCCCGGTAGGGACGGTGAGCCCTTCCTGCGGCTCCCGGCAGGTGACACAACTGGTCACAGAGAGCTCGGTCCACCGTCCTCCTGCACAGCTGTGCTTGGCGGTGTTACACACAGGTAATTTCACGTGCACGAACGGTCTCACACTCAGGGCTCACTGAGGGGGGGGCGGGGTGAGGGATGCAGAAGGACTGTTGGAAGCCTCTCATTTTTCTTGAACGCGCACATGGCGGCTGCAGTGGAACTGAAAGGACAAAGCTTAGAACAACAATGCGAAATAATGCAAAAGTTTCGCATAATTAAAATGCCCTTTCCAAGCAATTGGATGGAATCCAAATGTCCACTCAGCGCTTGAAATCATATACTTGACACTGGTACATTGGTGTGTAAAGTTGTTTTATTTTTAAAGAGCCGTTTCTAGGTGTGAATTGTGGGGAATTCAGTTGATTGTCTTATATCTGGTTATTTATTTATTTATTTATTTATTTTTGGCCGCGTTGGGTCTTCGTTGCTGCGTGCGGGCTTTCTCTAGTTGTGGCACGTGGGCTCAGTAGTTGTGGCTCGCGGGCTTAGTTGCTCCGCGGCATGTGGGATCTTCCCGGACCAGGGCTCGAAGCCGTGTCCCCTGCATTGGCAGGCGGATTCTTAACCACTGCACCACCAGGGAAGTTCCTGTAAAGTTGTTTTAAAGCAAACACCTAGCATGGTTTAACGCATGCACTTTGCCGTCAGAATTAAACTTCACATTTCTTCACCTGACATTGAAGTCCCTTTTTACTTTGGTGTCAGTGACCTTCCTACCCATTTCCTCTGCTACTCCTTCTTCATGGGAGGTGGCCATGCTGTCACCCGAATGTCCAGCTTCAGGGTCTCTAAACCCTATGGTTTATGTCCAAACAGCACTCCATACCCATCTGTTCAACTCCCTTGCATCTTAAATGTCCCAGTCTGAGTACTGCTTTCTTTTTTTTTTTTTTTTAATTTATTTATTTAATTAATTAATTTTTTGGCTGTGTTGGGTCTTTGTTGCTGCATGTGGGCTTTCTCTAGTTGTGGTGAGCGGGGGCCACTCTTGGTTACGGTGTGTGGGCCTCTCATTGGAGTGGCCTCCCCTGTTGCGGAGCACGGGCTCCAGGCACACGGGCTTCAGTAGTTGCAGCACACGGGTTCAGTAGTTGTGGCTCGCGGGCTCTAGAGCACAGGCTCAGCAGTTGTGGCGCATGGGCTCAGTTGCTCCGCGGCATGTGGGATCTTCCCAGACCAGGACTCGAACCGTGTCCCCTGCATTGGCAGGCGGATTCCTAACCACTGCGCCACCAGGGAAGCCCAATGAGTACTGCTTTCTTTACGAAGCCTTCGACCAACTGTGATTTCTCTCCTCTGAATTTAGGTCCTAGTTTCTTTTAATTCTTTTGGTGCACATAATATACTCTCTTATAGTTATGTATGTTTTTTCTTTCTTTTTTTTTTGTGTGTGTGTGTGGTACACGGGCCTCTCATTGTTGTGGCCTCTCCCGTTGCGGAGCACAGGCTCCGGACGCGCAGGCTCATCGGCCATGGCTCATGGGCGCAGCCGCTCCGCGGCACGTGGGATCCTCCCGGACCGGGGCACGAACCCGTGTCCCCTGCATCGGCAGGTGGACTCTGAACCACTGCGCCACCAGGGAAGCCCTGTTTTTTCTTTTTTAATGATCACTGAGGACAATGACTTTCTTCTTATTCATCTTTCTGTCCCCCACCCAGTGCCGTGTTCTTTAATTAGGAAGATGAACGATGCATGTGGTTTGAATAAGGGAATGAATAAATTAATTCATTCATTGGATTTATTTATTTAGGATTTGGACTTGGAACTTACGTAGTTTCCTTCTCTCTTGGGAAGGTACTATGTTTTCTGTTCCACTATCACATTAAAAATTTATGCTTTTAGGGACTTCCCTGGTGGTGCCGTGTTAGGACTCCGCGCTCCCAATGCAGGGGGCTCGGGTTCCATCCCTGTTCAGGGAACTAGATCCTGCATGCATGCCGCAACTGAGTTCGCATGCCACAACTAAGGAACCCGAGAGCCACAACTAAGGAGCCCGCCTGCCACAACTAGGACCCTGCGCAACCAAATAAATAAGTAAATAAAATAAATATTTTTTAAAAATAAATATTTATTTATTTTAAAGTCTTTACTGAATTTGTTACAATATTTCTTCTGTTTTTTTATGTTTGGTTTTTTGGCCACAAGGCATGTGGGATCTTAGCTCCCCGACAAGGGATTGAACCCGCACCCCCTGCATTGGAAGGCAAAGTCTTAACCACTGGACAGCCAGGGAAGTCCCCCCCCCAAAAAAATTTATGTTTTTAAATGTATATGAAATCGTATATTTAAAATCACATATTAACTTTGTTAAATAAAATAAAGGATTGAGAAATGACATGGTACAATGAAAAGCGTTTCTAATTTTAAGTTGGCCATTCAGTGACTGCCATCAAGCTACACTAACTGAAAAAAGAATCTCTGGATAGGTTAGCAAATCTTTAATTTCTTTCTTTTTTTTTTTTTTTAAATATTGTTGTCAGTGGGCTATTTTTGGAGTTTCTAGAGTGTCCCGGCACTTCTGATACTGTCGGAACTGAGCAGCAGCTTCGGAGAGCCTGCGGTCTGCCTCGAACTCTTCCAGCGAAGGTCAGAGAGAGCCGGGGAGGTGGCAGGACCCTGGTACCACCGGAAACTTGAGGCCCGGGGGCCTGGCGGGCACGTGCCCGCCGCTCGGGGCAGGGGGCACAGGCCGTGGCAGGCGAGGGCGAAGGGTAAGTTCACGGCCAGGCTCTTCCTCCTCGCTGTCATCAGTGGTACCCGAATCCGGGCCCAGGGCATCGGCCTTGCTCCGAGAGATGTGCCCCTAACACGGCAGAAACGTTTGCTTCTCATCTTGGACCTGGAGAGTCTTCCTCCCTCACCCGCCTTCTGCTCTGTATCTGAAACCATCTGGTGTGGAGGGGGGGGATCCCCGACCTCCTGTCCTGGGCACCCCCGTGGCCCCGGTCCACAGTGTAGTCTGCACCCGTCTCTGTAGGTGACCCACCTGGAGGTGCTGAAAGGGCGTCAGGTGAGAAGGTCCTCAGTTTCCCTTTCTTTTACTTCCGCAGCCGAGTCTGTCTTCATCCATCTCTGTTTCCCCCCGTCGCTGAGGACGCAGCGGCCCTGGACCCTCCGAGACACACGGCTCCATCCTGCGGGGTGGGAGTCGGCTTTTCACGGCGCTCACACCGCAGCCTGGTTTCCCTTCCAGGGTCCCGGGGGTGCAGGTCCGGTGGAGGTGTGTGCCGGGGCTCGCCTTGGAGGCCCGGCGCACGAGGCACCTGCTCCCCGGCCAGAGCGCAGGAGGGACGCGGGACCCGCCGGGCCCCTCAGGCCTCTGCTAGGGACCGGCACGTCGTCCTTTTCTGCCGCATTCCACCGGTCAAACCAAACCGTGTCCTGAAATCAGTGGGGCAGGAAAAGAGACCCCGCGTCTGGGGGTTCCTGCTGAGCCACGGGGCTGCTGGCCGCCCGCCTCCCCTGAAGCCCCGGCCTCCGTCCCGGTTCTCCTCGCCCCGCCGCCCCCCTCTCCATCCTTCACTGGCTCTCACGCCCTGTGAACAAGTGAAACGTCCCTTGTCTGCGAGGAGCGACCTTCCTTCCTCTTCGTTCTCGCTTCCCTCCCGCTCTTCCTCGCCGTGTTCCTGCCCTGCATCTCCCCCCACTTGTCCTTGGCCACCGCTGCCCCCCAGCCCCCGGGCCCCTCCTTAGCCCACTGCGACCTTCCACGCCAGGACCCCGTGGATATAAGTCCATAGCCCCCCAGTTCCCAGTCCAGAGCCTTCTCGTCGGGCTTCACTTCGTTGTAGCGTTCTGTATGGTTTATCGCTCTGCCTTGGAATTCCCTCCCCTTGGAGTCCACGAAACCCGCCCTCCCCTGGCTCTTCTTCTGGCAGCTCCTTCTCTGTCTTCTTCGCACACCCTTCGTTCGTTCACGCTCCCATCTGGCCAATATTTATACTGCCCTTGCTGGTGCCGCACTGAGAGATACTGTGCTTCCCCGCCTGCGCACCCATCAGGACCCCAGGACTGCAGCGCGGTGTGAGCAGGGCTGTGACTGGGGTGCTGTGGAGAGCCTGCCTCAGACGGGGAGCTGGCAGACCTTCACCATAAACGGGTGTCATGTGAGCCGGGCCTTGAGAGATCCAGGCTCGGAGACCAGGGCGGCATTCCAGGAAGAGCGGAGGGTCCAGAAGCTGCCCCCTCCACCCCGACAGTGTCCCCAGCGTTTTGGCCCGACCTCTCACTCTGCACATCTTTTCCTCCTTGGCCGTCTCAGCCCAGCACGCTCTCCTGGACGGGGTTCCTCAGTGCCCGCTGCTTATACAGCTGAGTGGCCAGGGGCACTTCAGACTCAACCCGAAATTCACCTTCTGAGCATTAGCCTTGCACGGCCTTACCTCCCGAGTCCATTATCACCTCCCTGCAAAGGGAGATGGCTTCTTCTGCCTCAGCTGCCGTATGTTCACCTACCAGCACGGGTAACGCAGAGCACGGCCAGCCAGTTCTACGTCCAAACTCCCTCAGATCTTGCCCTTTCTCAGACTTATTGCTGGTCTCCAGTTTGGTCTCCTTCACTCTTGTAACCCTTTCTTGTTTTTTTCACCCACAGATCAGGTTTAAAACTCCTGTGACGTACACCAGTGTTCATAGCTGCTTTGTTCCTAGTGTCCATCAATGGGTGACTGGATAAAGAAATCGTGGTGTATCCATACAATGGAATATCCTTTGGCCACAAGAAGGGATGAAGCACTGACACCTGCTACAAAGTGAACCTAGAAAATGCCGTGTCAAGTGAGAGAAGCCAGACACCAAAGTCCACATGCTGTCTGGTTCCATCATGTGAAACATCCAGACTAGGCAAATCCCTAGAGACAGAACGCAGATTGGTGGTGCCAGGGGTTGGGTGGGAAGAAAGGGGGAGACTGCTTAACAGGTGTGGATTTATGTGGGGGATGATGGAAATGGTCTGCAACTAGACGGAGGGGATGGTTGCACAGCATGGGGACCGTCCTGAACGCCACTGCATTGTTCACTTGGAAAGAGTTCATTTTAGCTTATGTGAATGTCACCTCAGTTGAAAAAGTAAAACAACCTTATGATGACTCTTAAAGAAAGAAGGCCCACCCTGGGCCTGGCGTCCTACCCGCCTTGGCCTGCCTCTCCAACGTCCCTGCTGAGTCCAGCCTCTCCTCTTCTCTACCACCCCCTAGTGGCCACCATCCAACCTCCAGGCACCTTCTTGTTGCCAAGGCTTTTTATTTGTTTTATTTTATTAAAAAAAAATCTCAGGTCCCTCATGCTCTTTTTTTTTAAATTAAATTAATTTTATTTATTTTTGGCTGCGTTGGGTCTTTGTTGCTGTGCGTGGGCTTTCTCTAGTGTGGCGAGTGGGGGCTGCTTTTCGTTGCGATGCGTGGGCTTCTCATTGCGGAGACTTCTCTTGTTGCAGAGCATAGGCTCTAGGTGTGTGGGCTTCAGTAGTTGTGGCACATGGGCTCAGTAGTTGTGGTCTGCAGGCTCTAGAGTGCAGGGTCAGTAGTTGTGGCGCACGGGATTAGTTGCTCCGCGGCATGTGGGATCTTCCCAGACCAGGGCTCGAACCCGTGTCCCCTGAATTGGCAAGCGGATTGTTAACCACGGCGCCACCAGGAAAGCCCAACCAAGGCTTTTTAAAGTCATTTTGTCTGAGTTCTCTCCCCTTACACACACACCCTTTTTTTGTGGGCAAATTGGAAGACTGCTGAACACAGTGGAATAGAGGGAACCCAGAATTTCTGGAGTAAAAAAGACCTGGATTCAATTTCTTGTTCTACTGCTTACCTGTGACTTTGCCTACAAGTTAATTCACCTCTTTGCACCTCATTTTCCTAACCCTATAGCTCATCTCATATACACAACGTCTATAATCATGGTTGTGAAGAGTAGATGAAATATTACTCGCCGAGTTGCCAGAACAGTCCTGGCCCCAAGGGACCTCGTGACGAACGTTGGCCAGTAGGGTGTCTGTTAGTTTCTGGTCATCCTTCGAGGCCCTGGCCAGATGCCATCTCTTGTGTGAGCCCCTCCACCCCAACTCCCCAGGCAGAATCAATTCCGTATTAGCTTTGCTGTACAGCTTGCGTCTGCCTGCATCGCACAGTTTGCCATGCTTGTCTTTTTCCATGGGGCCCCGTGAGCTACTTAGGTTGGAGATTCACTGCTGTTTGTCAGATGCTTGGCATTTCCTGTGCCCCCCTCCCTCAAGGGCTCCCCTGTTTCCTCTTCCTCCTCAGGAACCGGAGCTGCATCACTTGCCTGCTCAGTGGTGGAACCTCGGCTCACCTGCGGCGTCCTGTGCCTTTGGGCCCGTGCGTCACAGGGATGATGACACTGCACAGCGTTCTGAGCCCATGAGGTCCTAGGTCTCAGTTCACTTTAAAAACCTCAGTGATCTCAGGGCCTCTGTTCTGACTTTGGATCCTGGGGTAGAAAATGGTTTAAACCCTTAGCCTTCCTTTCTTTACCATCTTGTCGTGTGACCAAGTCATCTTCTTCTTTTGGGCTTTTCCGTGTCCATGGCCTGGATCCTGCTGACAGTGCTGTGATGGTTTCTAGGGTCCTTACGCACACGGACCACAGCACGTGGCCAGCTCGGACCCACGTGATGGGGAAGAGAAAGCCCAGTGCTGGACAAGAGACCCGTGACCGTCGTGACAGTCGCAGGACCCTAGCAGGAGTCCCCTTGTGTCTGGAGCATTCATTTTACGCTCCTCCTTGCTCAGCATCGTCCTCATGTTTCGGGCCTGTGTCACACGGCTCCCTGAGCCCTTCTCCTCGCTAGTTAGGCCTGCTTAGCTAACTAGGCTAGCTAACTAGCTAACTAGGCCAGCCTCTTGCCTGACGCAGGAAAACTCTGAATTCAACCCCTAATCATGTTGTTCCTGTTACCTCTGGCATCTTCCCACAAAAGCTCGATAAATCGGTTACACTTTCAGAGCTTCTTGGAACATTAATTTTTTTAAATTGAATTTATTTATTCATTTATGGCTGCCTTGGGTCTTCGTTGCTGTGCGCGGGCTTTCTCTAGTTGCGGCGAGAGGGGGCTACTCTTCGTTGCGGTGCGCAGGCTTCTCATTGCGGTGGCTTCCCTTGTTGCGGAGCACGGGCTCTAGGCATGTGGGCTTCAGTAGTTGTGGCACACAGGCTTCAGTAGTTGTGGCTCGTGGGCTCTAGAGCGCAGGCTCAGTAGCTGTGGTACACGGGCTTAGTTGCTCCGCGGCATGTGGGATCTTCCCGGACCAGGGCTCGGACCCGTGTCCCCCGCATTGGCAGGTGGATTCTTAACCACTGCGCCACCAGGGAAGTCTGGAACATTAATTTAAACCCATTAATTTTTGTGGGGAAGAATATCCGTTTTCAGTGTTCTCAGAATCCTTGGATGAGACTGTTGATTGAAGACCTTGCGATACTTTATGTGCCTCCCCACGCCGCTTATGAGCCCTTTTCTGGAAAGTGAGAAGTTCGTGTGGGTTGAAGCTCAGTAAGAGGAAGGGTAGAGGCTCTGGAGCAGGTGGGTGTGGCTTCTAAGCCTGGGCAGGTGGGTGTGGCACGAGGAACGCACTCAACTAACCTCCAGCCCTCAGCTTCCTCATCCGGTCAGCGGGTAAAATGCTACTTCTAAGGCTAGTGTCGAGCACAAAATAAGATTTTTCTAAAGTTCAGGCACATGGTAGATTCTCAACAAATGTGAGTCCCCCTCTGCAATCTCCCCTTTCTCTCTGTGCCCTGAGTCAGAACAATTTTCCACAATCAAATTTGTTGAGAGTTTGAAAAAGCTTGAATTATTATTTTTTTCTGTTCGGCGCTCTATTTTCAAGCACACTAACCATTCAGCAGTATTTTGAAAGAACTGTATATGCTCTTCCTTGTGTTGCTATGATGCTACATCAGCTCAGGGGGCGATGGGCAGTGAAGCGGGGCTCACTACGGGGTATCGTGCACCTCGTAGCATCAGCAGATCAGGCCTGCAAATTACAACATCGGTAGCTCTCAAAGACATGGTGCACGGTGGAGAAAGTAAGGCGTAGAATGTGGTATATAACCTAATACCATCGTATCAGTGAAAAATACATGCAGGGTCCTAGGAATCTATCCCACAGCAATACAAGCACCCGTATGTGTGGGCTCACGTACACAGATATTTACTGCAGCTTTGTTTGTGGTGATAAAACACTGAGCACAACCCACATGCCCATCTGTAAGGGAATGGCTGAGTGAATAGTTGACCGTTTGTACCAAGAAATATTATGCAATGATTAAAAAGAATGCATGAGAGATGCTTCTACTAACCTAGAAGGATGACCATGAAATAACCCTAAGTGAGAAAAGCAAGCGGCAGAGATAAGGCTTACGAATCCAATCTCATTAAACCAGACCTCACGTGCGTGCACACGCATGCACACGTGCACACATACACACACGTCTTTATATATCCACTAGTTTAAGGGAGTGAATGACCTGGAGAAGTTGTGGAGATGGGCCCTGCCCATGCTGTTAACAGTGGTCACCTGCTGGGGGTGCAGGGAGATAAGAAAAAAAGACTATCAAAGACCAGGAAGAAAACCCCTTGATAGGAATGTTCCATAAAACATGAGAACAAAAGATTCCCTCTCTGCTCTCACTTAAAATGTGGAGACAATGAGAGACAAACACGGGCCAGATTGTACCATGAATAGGAGAAATACTGGGTAAGAGGATTCTGAGCAAAAAGAACACGTGGACACGAACAGCAATGTCTCAGTATCCAAAGGAACGAAATCAACCTTCAACACCTTAGCTGGCTGCTGTGGGTGGGAGAGAGGGGGGTGAGAGTGAGTCAGGGGTCAAAAGGGGATTTAAAGAAATTAAAGGGCGGCCACGTGTGTGGACCAGTGATGATGGTGTGCCATGAACTGAGGCGTCTCAGGGACTCAACAGTCCGCACCGAAGGTTAACAACTCAAATAAGGACTGTCTCCTGGAGATGTTTATGAGAAGAACAGTGTAATGGAACCCACATGTGGCACGACAGGCCCTGGGCCTGGAGAACAACTTTCAGCTGAGGGTCCGGCTCAAGGTCTCTGGAGATGACAGTTAAGGGGTCAGCTGGAGCTGCAGTTACGTGAAGGCTGCGCAGGCCAGGAATCTGTTTGCAAGTTCACTCTCATGGCAAAGGGTGAGAGGCTTCAGTTCCTTGCCTTGTGGCCTTTCCGTAGGACTAGTTATAACAAGGCAGCCACTGTCCCTAGAGTGAGTGACCAAGAGGGAAGCTGCAGTGCCTTCTACAGCCCAATGGCAGAAATGAAAGACCATCCCTTCTGCCATATTCCACTGGTCACACAGACTAACCTGATGCCACACATGCAAGGGGTAGGGGCTCATTGGGGACCATACTGGAGGTCCTTTTTTTTTTAAAAAAAAATTAATTATTATATTTTATTGGGGTAAAACATACATAACATCTGCCATTTTAACCATGTTTTAGTGTGTAATCAGTGGCATTAAATGCATTCACACTGTGGTGCAACCATCTCCAGAACTTTTCTCATCTTCCTAAACTAAAACTCTGCCCATTAAATAACAACTCCCCATTCTTCCTTCCCCCCCAGCCCCTGACAGCCACCCTTCTACTTCCTTCTCTATGAATTCGACGACTTTAGGTACTTCACGTAAGTGTAATCATACAGTATTTGTCCTTTGTGACTGGCTTATTTCACGTAGAATAATGTCTTCGAGGTTCATCCAAGTTGTAGCATGTGTCAGAATTTCATTCCTTTTTTTTTTTTTTTTTGCGCGGTATGCAGGCCTCTCACTGTTGTGGCCTCTCTCGTTGCAGAGCACAGGCTCCGGACGCGCAGGCTCAGCAGCCATGGCTCATGGGACCAGCCGCTCCACGGCATGTGGGATCCCCCCGGACCGGGGCACGAACCCGTGTCCCCTGCATCGGCAGGCGGACTCCCAACCACTGCGCCACCAGGGAAGCCCTCATTCCTTTTTAGGGCTGAATAATATTCTGTTGTATGTATAGACCACATTTTGTTGATTCATGCATCTGTTAATGGACATTTGGGTTGTTTCTACCTTTTGGCTGTTGTGAATAATGCTGCTATGAATGTGGGTGCACAAGAATCTGTTCAAGTCCCTGCTTTCAATTCTTCTGATACCCAGAAGTGGAATTGCTGGAATACCCAGAAGTGGAATTGCTGGAATTGCTGGATGATGTAGTAATTCTATGTTTAATTTTTTGAGGAAACGCCATTTAATTTTTTGAGGAAATGCCATACTGTTTTTCACAGAGCCTGCACCATTTTACATTCCTATCAGCAGTGTGCAAATGTTTCAATTTCTCCACATCCTTGCCAACACTTGTTTTCTGTTTTTTTGGTTTGTTCGTTTTTTTCTTAATAGCCATCCTAGTGGTATCTTAATTTGGTTTTGATTTGCATTTCCCTAATGATTAGTGATGTGGAGCATCTCTTCATGTGCTTATGAGCCATTGGTATATCTTCTTTGGAGAAATATCTATTCAAGTTCTTTGTCCATTTTTATTTAAAAAATATTTTATTTATTTGGTTACATTTTATTTATTTATTTGGTGGCACTGGGTCTTACTTGTAGTTTGTGGGCTCCTTAGTTGTGGCATGCATGTGGGATCTAGTTCCCTGACGAGGGATAGAACCCAGGCCCCCCTTGCATTGCAAGCATGGAGTCTTAATCACTGCACCACCAGGGAAGTCCCGTTTGCCCATTTTTAAATTTTTTTTTTTATTGCTGAGTTGTAGGAGTTCTTTATATATTCTTGATATCAATTCATTATCTGATATATGATTTGTAGATATTTTCTTCCATTCTATGTGTTGCCTTTTTACTCTCTTGACAGTGTCCTCTGATGCACAAACGTTTTAAATTTTGATGTAGTCTAACTCATCTATTTTTTGTTTTGTTGCCTGTGCATTTGGTGTCATATTCAAGAAGTCATTGCCAAATCCAGCATCATGAAGTTTTCCTCTACTGGAGGTTATTTTAACTCATATTCTCCATCATTTTTCCTTGCCCTCAGGATCAAGTCTAGACTCAACATGGCCCTTAGGGCTCTTCATGCCTGACCCCTGATGAAAACGCACCCTCTCTTCATTCATTCAGAAACTCGACACACATTTATTGAATATGACCATGTTTTAGACATTGGAAACAAAATAGACAGAAATGTTTGTTCTTGTGGGTCTTACAATCTAGTGAGCAAGCGCAGAAAACAAAGCAAAGTGTAAATGCATTACACATTCATGCGAAATTATATAAAAGAGTAGATATTAACATTCTTGGCCATAAGTAGGTGATAACTGCCATGTGGAAAGAAAAATAGATCAGGGTAAGAGGGCTCAGGGGTTCTTAGGTGGAGGGCTGGTTTGCAATTTTAAGAAGGTCACTAGGGTAGGCCTCTGAGTGGGAGACATTTAAATAAGCACTTGAAGCTGCCAGGGCGTGAGCCCCGTGGGTATCTGGGTGAGAGCCTGTGCAAAGGCCCTGAGGTGGGAGTCTGTCCATTCAAAAAGGAGGAGGAGGTGTGAGGTCAGAGCAGTTGCGGGAGGGGAGGTCACGTCCCGTGGCCTCTTATAGGCCACGTAAAGACTCCGAGTGAAGTACGGAGTAGAGGTGGGTCATGATCCGACTTGGCACTTACACAGCCTCACTCTGCGCCTGAGTTAAGGATTCAGTGTAAGGGGGCAGGGGCGGAAGCGGACTAATCTGTCCGTTAGAAGATTATTGTGAGCCTCCAGGTAGAAGACAGTGGTGCTTTGGATCAGATGGCCAGCCAAGGAGGTGTGATGGGGAAGGGTGCCCTGGTGCTAAATCACAGCTCTAAAGTCCCTTTTCTTTGCAAAGTTGCGTTTCTAAACGATGCTTAATATGGCACACCTCTCGTTACAACTCCTAGAAGAAAATACATATCTGTTTCGCTGAATGATTAATAAAGGATCTCTTACACATCTGGGTGTAACTACTTGTTAGCCAGAACCTCTCTAGCCAAAGGTCCCCCGCTACGAAAATGATAGTTTCGAGGACGTCAGTCTGTCAGTCTCTGACCTCTCCTGTCCCTTCCAAATGAGGAGAACTAGCTGAGGGTAGTTACCTGTGAATGCAGCGGTGGTGCCGAGTGTTGGAAGCGGGGGTGGGGGAGTCCGGGAATGTTGATCATAGCTCATGGGATTTGTAATTAAACTCTCTTGTTATTAAAGCAGAAATTCGTGAAGACTCCTGCCTGTGTGGGACTGGGAGTTATTTATCACAGGAATTCAGCCTGCTTCGCTATAAAAATGTTCTTATATTATTGCGTTCAGGAGATCCAGACACTGATTCTTAAATATCTGTAGCTACAGATGGGCAGACATCATGTTGACGTTCTTTCTAATGTGAAACTTACTGAGACTTCTGTGCGCGGGCGTGTGTGTGTGACTAACGTCTTACCCTTTCTTTGTTGAATCGCCTTTTTTAGGCACCAAGTAGATGTCTCAGGCTCACAAGAGCAGTTAGTAGGAGAGCAGAGTGAGTATACGAGCATAACTTATCCCTTTTCTATGTCCAGGACGCATCTCTAGGAGAAGCTAGCCCCCCAGTGAAGGCAGCAGCCATCAGTTAAAAAAACAAGCATTTCTATGATGGCAGCAACCTCAGCGGGGGTGCACCCACCATGTTAGTCTCTACTGAGGGATTTTGCTGACGGAACCATAGTTGAGAATTGTCCAGTGAGTTTTTCCTTCCACGTGGGGCCAGTTACCACTTGGCACGTGTGAAACTGAGACAAACACACATTAAAATATATTAACCTACGTCTGTTTTAAATAGAACATGTTAAATGACGACCAGTGTCATGATTACTTATACTTTTGCCATAGATTTTCCACCATCACTTTTTTTCTTCCCCCTCAGCTTGCAGGATCTTAGTTCCCTGGGCAGGATCTTAGCTCCCCGGGCAGGATCTTAGCTCCCCAACCAGGGATTGAACCCCTTTCCTCGGCAGTGAAAGTGCAGAGCCCTAACCACTGGACCACCAGGGAATTTCCTCTACCATCACTTTAAATGGAGCTTTGAATATGGTTGGACTTTGTCTTGTATCTGCCCCAACGATTCTTTGTTCTTTTCCTCCTCCTTTCCTGCCTTTTTTTTTGGTAAATTGAATATTTTTTAGTATTCCATTTTATCTCCTCTATTGACTTTTAACTATACCTCGTGTGTGTGTGTGTGTGTGTGTGTGTGTGTGTGTGTGTGGTTGCATTAGAAATTACAATACGCATCTTTAACTTATCCTGGTCTACCTTCAAATAACATTATGTTACCTCACTACCATCACTTTAGTTAATTTTTCATATGATCACGAGGGACAAATCAATGCTGTACCTATTATATTTATGTGAAGATTCGCTGTGTTCAGATTTGCATTTTAAAATCAATGTGGATGTACAGAGCCCTTCTGCCTAATCACGGAATTGATCATGCAGTTCACAGACGTTGCCGGCTTACCTGAGGATTTTATGTCTTCAGAGACAAATAACTCTTTCGGTTTTCTCTTTTGAAATAATGGATGTAAATTAAGAAAACAAAAGGAAGCATTTAGCAGAAATCTTTCTTTAAAGGGAAGTTGGAGTAGGGCTGCAGTACAGGCCGTGGTGTAATGGCCTTTCTTCACAGAGAAGGTGACAGGAGTGTTTACCTCTCAGGCATGGGTACCATTTTATTGAGGTTTGAGTTGACTAACTCATCGTCTGAGAACGTGAATGGATTTGAGGGGCTCAGTAAGGGGGTGAGCGCCCTTTGCCTATGACAAAACCCCTTGCCATGGTCTGCATGCCTTTCTTGCCTTCCTGTGCGACATGTGTGCCACATCCCATTTCACACCACTGTGTCTATCCCAGAAGTCAATGTCTTGTGGACCAAGGACGAGGGGCCGCTCCTGGCACAGGGACACGCATGTGCTAACTGCTCAGTACAGCTGAGGAACCAAATACTGACTTAATGGATCCGCTATGTCTATGCAGACCGGCCATCTCTGGAAGCTAGTTTTCTTGGCTACCAAAGGAGCAACTTAAAAAAAAATATCAGCGCCTTTACAAAGAGCATGGTGAAACATTGCCCCTGCTTATAAAATTATTGGTTTGACCTACAAGCCTTGAATCCTGCAAAATTCCATCTGTTATTATTTTACAATGTATAGGAGTTCACGTTACTTATCACTGTTTGTGCATTTAATTTTCAAAGTGACATTTTAGTGGCGTGTCATACCTTATAGTAGGTGATACATGAGTGGTTATTTTAGCTGATTAGCAAAATTAATCGGTAGAACTGTGTTTATGATGATTGAGAAAGGAAAGGGGGGCATGCTTTATTATTCAGAAATTCTTTCCAAAATACTTTTACCCAATGAACATACACATACATGATCAGGTGATGCTCATCGTATAACTATTTTGCTTTTTCTTAAACAGTTCTTTTAAAATTAATTTATTTATTTGGTTGCGTGGGGTCTTAGTTGTGGCAGTCGGGCTCCTTAGTTGTGGCATGCATGTGGGATCTAGTTCCCTGACCAGGGATTGAACCCAGGCCCCCGGCATTGGGGGCACAGAATCTTATCCACTGCACCACCAGGGAAGTCCCTAACTATTTTGCTTTTAACTGGTTACCTGGAATAGTTGCTTTCCAGGTTCTTATCAGGAACTATAATTGCAAACTCACTGCCATTAATATCTTTCAAAAGCTCTGCAGAGAGAAACAATATTTACAGAGGAGTGCCTGAAGTCTTTGCTGTCTATCCATTTTTTAGATGTCATCAGCAACCTGTGGTCTCCCAGACCCCTGGGGGAATGTGGAGTGATTGCAAGGTTGCCCGGAAATCCTCCAGTGAAAGTATGATTATTTCTGTCATTGTTATCGGTCAGGACACCACACTGACATTGAATAGTTTGTTTAAGGGAATAGAGCCTTTTCCAACATCCAGGTCTTTACTCAGAAGAAGAAAATCGTGTGATAAATGAAGTCAGTAATGGGATATGGGGCTGGAGTCTCCAGGCTCTGAACTTAACCACCGTGTTTCATGCTCCACTTTGGTATCACAGGATCCGGCTTTGGAAAAGATCCAAGGGCTGGCGTAGGTCACTTTTGTTCATCTGTACTGTGGGTACCAGGCAGCTGGTAACACGGGGAGGGGCGTTTCCCTCTGGAGGTGCACTTGCTGGGATGCTAAACTGTTCTTTGTAGCTGACAACCTTTGTAGCTGCTTTAAATATCTGTGTTTTACAATATCAATAAAGAAAAGAATTTTTAAAAATTTCCCCTTTGAAATGGAGCAGTGAGAGTAGCAGCCTCCATGGCTCAGGTCTGTCAGGACGCCCGGTGACTGGGGTGATCAGACCAGCTGTTGCTACCCTGTCCGTCACCCAGAGCTGAACTGCGGTAGTTAGCACAGTGCTTTGTATGTAGTCACATTTTGCTTGGTTTCTGCCTGCAGTGGACTGTGCATTCACAGAGGGAAGCATAAGAAGCACTGAATTTGAAAAAAAAGGAGTTCATATGAAGCCTCCAAATTATAGTAATTCTGCCAATTTACCTAAAGTTGCTCTTCATCAGATCTGTAAGTTGCATTCATCTGATCTGAATTCTAATATAGCATCAAGATGCCTCTAGTTTTCAAAAGCCAGGGGCAAGAGAGGGAAAATAGAATGATAAGGATCCAATTTAGCTCTTCATTTATAGAGCATTAAAACTACCCATGGGGGCGATAGGAAAGCCTTTGCAAATAGTAACGGGAAACCTTCTTTTTTACCTTGTCATCTAGAAATAAAGCAGATGATAAAGATAACATTTTTAGTGTAAAATGTGTTTCAAACATCTGGTCCTGAAGACAGTTTTTAATCCATATTAGATGCAGTTAAATTAATTAACTATATTTAATGTACATTTCATCCCCAAAGCAAATATAAAATGGAGGTTTAAAATTTGTCATCAAATCATGTTTCTTGATACAAATACTTTAAAGTACATTAAGCATGATACTTATTAATGGGAAAATGTCAAATTTTTTAGTTACGTAATGCACATCTTTACATATGATATATATATATTTTTTTTGCGGTACGCGGGCCTCTCACTGTTGTGGCCTCTCCCGTTGCGGAGCACAGGCTCCGGACGCGCAGGCTCAGCGGCCATGGCTCACGGGCCCAGCCGCTCCGCGGCATGTGGGATCTTCCCGGACCGGGGCACGAACCCGTGTCCCCTGCATCGGCAGGCGGACTCTCAACCACTGCGCCACCAGGGAAGCCCTACATGTGATATTTAAATACTCTTTAATAATTTCCAACTACAATAAAATATCTTTTCTTTCTCGAAGTCATTCCTCAATCGTATACCTCACACAATTGACACAATTAAAAAATTCCGGAGGGAATGTGTGAGACCGTGAAATGGGTTTGAACGTCAAGGAAGGTTAGGAACTATTAATGTAGATTACATCTTAGGAAAACAAGAAGAAAAGTAAGAGCAAGTAATGGAACGATCTGTATTATTTTATAAATGACAAACAAAATAAATTCTCCTTACATGCAGTCTTTCTCTACATATAAATGTAAATGTATAAAGTATTAAAAGGTCTGAAAGGATTCAACCCAAACTGTTAACAGCGATTCTCTCTAAGGAAGCAAACTGCTTCAGGCTCGGTGGGGAGAGAGAAAGCAGGTATGTGTTTAGGTACTATGTTTTACTTGTGTAATAATAATAATAATAATAATAGTAATAATGGAAAGCGAAAAGTTAAGGGGTGGCTATGTGGTGTGCTGGTAAATACTTAATAACCGGTTCTCTGGGGGAGGGGGGATATGCCAGTGTATACTTACATAAGATTATTATAATTTTACTGATATAAAGGGTGTGTGTAACTATGGGAACACTATTTCACGCTTGTCTTGATTTGAGGCAACCGTACTGCTTTCAAAAAAGAGCCAGCCACGAATCAGAAGAAGCACAGCCTAAAGGGATTCTGGCAAAGGTCACACATGCATCACCTGCCTCTTGTGTCCAACTCCCCCGGATTCAGCACATATTTACTGAGAACTTCATAAGCAAGATGTGGTCGGTGCTGAGATAAGGTGTACACAGTCATCCCTGGGAGCCCAGGGGAGGCTCCTTAGGCTTAGCTTGAAAGCAACTCTGAGGACTTCCTGGATGTGGGGGAAATCTGAACTTTGAAGGATGCGTAGAAGTTGGGGATAAAGTGCCTGTCACCGACAATATACCGAGTTGATACAGTTTTCAAAAAAATTTCAACAGTATTTCTTTTGAAAGAAAATCCTCTGGAATTAGAGTCAGCAGCTGTTGAGAAGTAGACAAGAGAGGATTCCAGCAAAAATAGGGGAAACCACGCCTTCTGAGTATATACAGATGTATAGTGGGTAGTGGGGCAGAGATGTGGTCCTTGCCTGCCTGGGTGTAAGGGGACTCGAGGAAGACAGAATAACAACTGAAGTGGGTGCCTGCTGTGAAGGTGGATGACAGGATGCTTTGGGGTCACGCAGCAGCCGTGGGTCACCGGAGCCTTATCTCAGGAAGTGATGTTTAAACCTAAGTGATGCTTAGCAATTAGCCAAACAGGGAAGCGTAAGAGTTTCTCAGGAAGAGGGAACGAAGGCCTAGAGATGAGAGTGTGACATTTTGTTAAAAACAAAAAAGCCTCTAGCGGCTGGAGCCAAGGGAGAGGATGGCTGGGAGGTGAGGCTGGAGAGGTAGATGGGGGGCCAGTAGAGAAGGTTCTGGGACACCACTGACAGGAGACTGGCTTCTAACCAGAGGCAATTGGAAGCCTTTGAAGAGTTTTCAGTGGGGAGGGGACATGATCAGATTTACATTTTCAAATAATCACTGTGGCCGCAGGCAGGAGGATTGATTGGATTGTTGCTGTGCAGTGATGTGAAACAAAAAACCCCCAAACAAACCGCAAAACAGCCTTTTTCATTTGACTTGAGCGACTCTGAAACCATCATAAAGAAAATTTCAACACATGCTGACTTAGGAAATACTCACAGGTCTATTCCTTCAACGATACTTAATGTCTTCTATTTTGCATTCTGTTTCTCCTTGCATATTCATGGCTTAGTCCCCGTGGCAGCGTGGGGCTGCCTTGGCGTTCATTAACCACGGCCAAGTAAACCCCAGCTGTTACCCACCCCGGAGCATGTGAGCTGCTGCCCACGGAGGAGCATCTCCACTGTAAATCCGTTTTCAGTGGTGGCTTTTATTCGTGACTTAGAACTTGGGCTCATATCTGATACCATTGTTTGTTTTCTCCGCTCGGAGGGGCTTCATAACTGCAAGTCCCCTCCAGCTGGGTGACACTGGCGTCTCGTGTTACCTGAGATTCGGTTGCTCTGAGCACGGCCGCCTGCGATAGTTTAAATTATTCTTGGCAAACACTCGTTCCCCTCGTCTCCTGCCAGGGGCAGACTCTACTCTGTGTCGTTGATTTTGGACTTGGCCACGTGACTTGCTTTGGTCAAAGGGCTTGTAATTGATGTCCTGTAATCTGGGGCCTTACATGTGCTTGCATGCCGGCCAGACAGGGGCCTGAACTCCAGGCACGCACGCTGAGGAGTGCACGCTCCAGGGGCCATAGTCTGGGGAGGGTGAGATGCATGGAGCCGGCCTGTCCTCAGCCAACACCCACCTGGCCTCTGCCTGTAGGAGAGTCACTGTGCTGAGCCCAGCCTGGACCCCTCAAAGCAGGAAACACGTTGTCATAAAGGCCCTGAGTCTGCGTGGTTTGTCCTGCAGCACATTGATGGCGAGAGCTGACTGAATCAACGGCCTCCTGGATGGTTCTTTCCCAGAGATCCTCTGACTGTATTTTCTATGTGCCACAGAGTCTTATATTAAGACTATATTTTGAATGATTTAGCCATTTTGAAAGTATAGTACTATGTGTTTGTACTAAACCTTGGTTAGGGTCCGGGGCTTTAAAGTCTAATGGGGAAGATGGGCTTAAATAACCACGTAAGTAAATTGCATGCTTACAGACTGAGATAGAATCCCTTGAACTCGGTTCTGTGAGGGCATAACCAAGGGAATCTGCCTTAGACAGCGGAGTCTGCAGCTCTGCCATGGAATCCGTGGGCCCGAGATTTAAGGATGACAGATAATGATACGACCACCCCTAACACCAGTCATACCTGTAGATCTCACGTGCTGCTGGAGGCTGCTCTAAGGGCTTCACCAACACGGACCTGCGTGGTCCTCACGACTCCTCTCTCATTGACGACTAGCCCAGCAAAGAGCTGGTGGTGGCTGAGGCCACAGGCTGAGGGAGCAGCACAGGAAGGGCCTTGGATGGGTAGGGACATGGTGCCCTCGGGGAGCTGAAAGGCATTCCTCCTGTGTCACTGGAGGGTGGAACGCCTACGGAGATGACCCAAGGCTGGGTGGGTCAGCTGGAGGGTATTTACGCTGAGAACAACGGGAAGCCGTCAAAGGGCCTTAAGTAGGACGTGGAATGGGTGATACCACCAGTTTACGTTTAGCACAGAGATTTCAGGCTGGTGCGCGAATGGTTGGAAGGTCCCAAAGGAGGATGAAGGGAAATCAGTAACGGGTAAGGGGGGCCTTGCAATAAACCAGGCCTGAAATCATGGTGACTTAGGCTGGGGCGATGGGTGTGGAGGTGTAGAGAAGCGAGCATGGCTGAGCTGTGTTAGGAGAGAAAATCTGCAGAGCTTAATGATTGGATAGAGACCTTTAGCATTATTTATTAGCTTCACGGTTGAGTATCAACATTTTACGTGTAACTACGCAGCCCCCCTGGTGGGTTTCCCAGTGGAGGCCCACAGCCTAGAGGGAAGAGTGGTTTTCTGGTTCAGTGACCCTCTTTGAAGGTTGGGGAGGAGACCCCAGCCAGTGAGCCGGTGCATTGAAGGCAGTGAACGGGTCACTGCCTGCAGAGACCACGTTCTGTGTTTGCACCTGTGTCGTCATCTGGAAATGACAGGAACTGGACAAATGTGAGGGCATAACAGTCCACAATGTGGGCATTGAAAGCTCCACCTGTTTCTGAAATATTATCATTTTAGATTTCCATGAGGGGCTCAGTGGCTCGCACGGAGAATAGCAAATGAGCCAGGAAGATGCCTTCAGGGCTGCAAGCCTCCCGCCGTGACTGGGGATGAATTTTACGTTGCTTTTCCAAAGTTTAGGAGGGTATTAGGCCCTTCCCTGGGAACTAAGGGTCTGCTCACTTAATGTTCTCCAGTCTTAGAAGCTGTTCCTACCTACATGTGTATTAAATCTATAATGAATGCAAGTTTAAGGGAGTTTATATTCTGTTTCCCTCTTCCATTTAAAGGAAATAGGATTTTGGCTTTAAATGCCTTTTGAGACATATTAGAATATTTTAGGTGATTAATAGGTTAGGAATAGTTTGCTTCTGGTGGGTTTTGCCTCAGCATTTTATTTTTCTTTATTCATTTTATTGAAGTTTCAGGTGTACAATATAGGGATTCAATATTTTTATAGATTCCGTTTAAAGTTATTACAAAATAATGGCTATATTTCCCTGTGCTGTACAATACAAACTTCTTGCCTATTTATTTTTTACATGGTAGTTTGTATCTCTTAATCCCTAACCCCTATCTTGCCCCTCCCTGCTTCCCTCTCCCCACTGGTAACCACTAGTTTGTTTTCTATATCTGTTTTGTTATATGCATTCGTTTGTTTTATTTTTTAGGTTCCACAAATAAGCGATAACATATAGTATTTGTCCTTCTCTGGATGATTTATTTCACTAAGCATAATACCCTCTATGTCCATCCATGTTGTTGTAAATGGCAGAATTCCGTTCTTTTTTATGGCTGAGTAGTATTCCATTGTACATAGACGCTACGTCTTCTTGGCCTATTCGTGTGTTGTTGGGCACTTGGGTTGCTTCCATGTCTTGGCTATTGTAAATAATGTTTTACGAACACTGGGATGCATGAATCTTTTCAAGTTAGTGTTTTTGTTTTCTTCAGATAAGTACCTAGGAATTGAATTGCTGGATCATATGGTGGTTCTATTTTGAGTTTTTTGAGAAACCTCCATACTGTTTTCCACAGTGGCTGCACCAATTTACATTCCCACCAACAGTGTACGAGGGTTCCCTCTCTCCACATCTTATCCAATGTTTGTTATTTGTAGACTTTTAATGATGGCCATTCTGACAGGTGTGAGATGATATCTCATTGCGGTTTTGCTTTGTATTTCTCTGATGGTTATCGATATTGAGTATATTTTCATGTACCTGTTGGCCATCTGTATGCCTTCTTTGGAAAAATGTCTATTCAGGTCTCTGCCCATTTTTAAATTGGGTTGTTTGCTTTTTTGCTGTTGAGTTGTATGAACTGTATTGGATATTAACTGTTTGGATATTAACCCCTTGTGTGTCATAGCATTTGCAAATATTTTCTCTCATTCAGTAGGATGTCTTTTCATTTGGTTGATGGTTTTCTTTGCTGTGCAAAAGCCTTTAAGTTTAATTAGGTCCCATTTCTTTATTTTTGGTTTTATTTCTTTTGCCTTAAGAGACAGCTCCAAAACAATATTGCTGTGATTTATGTGAGTGTTCTGTCTATGCTGAGTATTTTAAATATTGAATTTTCAAATAGAATTATTTTTTTGTTTGTTTGTTTGTTTGGGTTTTTTTGCAGTACTCAGGCCTCTCACTGTTGTGGCCTCTCCTGTTGCAGAGCACAGTCTCCGGACGCGCAGGCTCAGTGGCCATGGTTCACGGGCCCAGCCGCTCCGCGGCATGTGGGATCTTCCCGGACCGGGGCACGAACCCGTGTCCCCCGCATCGGCAGGCGGACTCTCAACCACTGCGCCACCAGGGAAGCCCCAAATAGAATTATTTGATTATAGTTTGGAGATACCAATACCATTTAATGTAATACCTTTAATACAAAGCTTTCTAAGATGAAAAATGGGACTGTACCTAATATATAAGGTGTTTTTTAAATCAGAAATATAGTTTTACTATTAAAATAGTTTGATATTAAAATATGAGGTACAAACTTCCAGTTATAATGTAAATAGTCTTGGGGATGTAATGTACAGCATGGTGACTATAGTTAATAATACTGTACTGTAAAAGAAGATACTTGTTATATCAAGTATATGATATATATTAATTTCCTATGGCTGCTGTAACAAATTACTACTACAAACTGGGGGGGCTTACAAACAGCACACGTTTATTCTCTCACTCTTCTGGAGGTCAGAGTCTGAAATCAGTTTCACAGAACCAAAATCAAGGTGTCAGAAGAGCTGCGGTCCTCCCAAGGCTCCAGGGAAGAGCCCAGCTCCTTCCTCTTCCAGCTTCCAGAGCTGCACTCTTGCATCCCGGGGCTCAGGGCTCTTTCCTCACCTTCAGAGCCAACAGGTAGCAGCTGCCCTCCGACTCTGCTTCCTTCTTGTTCGTCCCATGACTTTCTTCTCTTCTCTGTCAGATCTTCATCTACCTGTCTCCTGTGAGGACACAGCAATCACACCTAGGGTACACCCAGCATCCGTATCTTAATCACACCTGCAAAGCCCATCTTACCAATATACAGTACCATTCTCCCATTCCAGGGATTAGGACCTGGGTGCCTTTTCGGGCCATTATCCAGCTTACCAGAGAGCATAAAGGCAACATTGTCCAATTCCACAGAGCAGTATATTTGTGTAATGAGGCAGATTCAATAACCGACTGCTTTTTAAAACTGTGGTGAATAAAGATTTACCACTTTAGCCATTTTTAGGTGTCATGAGTTCAGTGGCTTTAAGTCCGTTCACATTGTGGTGCAGCCATCCCCACCGTCCATCTCCAGAACTTTCTCATCTTCCCAAACTGAAGCTCTGCCCCATTAAACACTCTCTCCCACCCGCCCTCCCCCCAGCCCCAGGCAACCACCCTTCTACTTCACGTCTATTAACGCGACTACTCTAGGGAGTTCATATAAGTAGAATCATACAGTCTTTATCCTTTTAGACATACCTTTTTATACAATTTTTTGAACTTGTTGATCTTAATACAAATATTCTCAGACTGTTTAATTTGTGATGTAAATGTGGGTCAGGGCAGCATCTAACATGAAAGTCAGATGCAGGTAAAAATAGGCACCAAACTTCTTAGCCGTTAGAATTTCCAGGAGTAATTGCTAGAATCTGCTGGAGACCTTGACTTCTATCCTTCCAATAAAGAGACGGAACGTTAAAATTTCCTTTAAAAAGCCAGGACTGATGTGAATGGCAAACACTATTTGTGAAAACATTTCTAGATTCCTCATACTCCACTTTGATTTCTCTGTTAAAAGAATTGGATGTGGGTGGGGTTGGCCACAGCCCAGGTTCAGAACAAGTAGTTTCAAAAATCAACCCAAACTGTGGCAGTTCCTGACACTCAGTAGAGCATGGAATTATAATAGAAGCACACAGGTTCCTGGAAACCTCCGACAACTGCTTGTCTGGTGACAGGAGAGACGGGGGAAATGTCCCTGCCTTTGGCTCTGCTATTTAAACAAGTGAAATAGACTAAAAGTAGCCCTCTTCCCCCTTCCCCCCCGACCCCAACTCCTTTTTAAACAATTATGGGTGGTAAGTTATTTGAGGTAGAACATCAAATTATTTAAATTACTTTAAAATAAACAGTGGGTATCTCTGTATTCATTGATGGGCCAGTTGCACATCGTTCCTTAATTCCTTCATTACATGGGTGCTGAGAGCCAACTATGTGCTGGTTCTGGAGATTCAGCAGTGAACAAGGTCCCTGCCCTCAGGAAGCTGACATTCTTCTAAGGAGGCGGTCGTTGAATGTGGTACTCAGATTGTGACAAGGAAACAGCTGACACAGTCACTGTGCTATGGAGGTGGGTAGGGCGATCTGTTGGATAGCACAGTCCCGCAGCAGCCCGAGCACCATGCTTCCCAGAGGACGAGCCACAGCCCCAGTCAACGGTCATGAACTTGGCGAGTTCGGGGGATGAGGCCAGTACAGCTGCAGCTGACGGAGGAGAGTGGAAGAAGACAGCTTGCAGAGGCCGGCTGCAGCCAGAGCCTGTCCCTGTTCACCTGTCCCTGTCCATATTTGTCCACCCATCCATTGATGTATATACCTTCCCATCAAAAGTCATGTGGGACAGCTTATAAACATACACCTAACAGGATGAGACAAATCAAGGAGAGAAGAGGGGGCAACTCGACAAAGAAAATAAAGCTGGAAGAAGATGAGCTGCAAAATGCACATCCTAACATCTGTACCCTTGTAAGCAGGGTCTACAGACTTAGTTCGGAGCTTCCTAGCAGCCAAAGCAAAGAGAGAAAAGGGATCAGTTAGATGATTCATGGGGTCCATGAGATCAAAGCAAACTATTTTCTTAAGAGAAATACTTCCCTCTGTCCTGGGAGTTGAGGAAACTTCTTCCTGGCATCTGTGATGTCTTGTCCTGTCACTGTGGCTGAGGGGCACCTTGGAGTCCCAGCATCTGCTTCCCTGGGTGGCTCTGGGTAGAACGGGCTGAAAGAGAGAGAAGGTGCTGCCTGACTTAGAAGGCGGGCGGGACCAGCAGCTTTTACTGTCTGCAGGTCGCGGAGTCCACACAGGAGAGGCAGACCCGAGGCTGCCGGCAGGTGCCCGCTGGTGCCCGCTCTCCTGCACGTCCGCCCCTTCTGCCCACACCTTGCCCTGAAGACAGGGGCGGCCTGGCCCCCACCCCGCTTCCGTGCATCTCCGCCAGCTCAGCTCCCCTCCACGCCCACCTCTGGCAGCCCCCGCCCTGAGCCTGGTTCCACACCTGTGTCCCCCTGTGCCGGAACTTCAGGAGGGCTGGTGCTGACACCCCCCTGATATTCCACGTCCTCCCAGGCTGGGGACCGTCCAGGTCCTGTAATAACTCCCCTGGTTTCTCATCCTTATCGTGGCTCTGCTTCCTGATCAAAGCTTGAGTGAGATGGGCTCTTACAAGGGGATCGGATGGCAGGACGGAAGCCATCCCCACAGCACACGTGGTAGCCAGAAATCCCCTCGAAGGACACGAGCAAACAGGGACTGGCCACCTGCCCTGCTATGGGGTCCTCAGTGAGGAGGGGAAGCCTGCTCCCACCCCCAGCCTGTCACTTACTCAGGAGCTGCCAGGGCCAGTCCAGACCCACTCGGCCACATGAGGCCACTGGGTGCTTGAAAAGTGGCTCCTGAAACCGGGGAACTCAATTTTTTTTTTTTTTTTTAGCCAAGCTTTTTTTTTTTTTAATTTTTTAATTAGTTTCTGCTTTATAACAAAGTGAATCAGTCATACATATACATCTGTTCCCACATCCCTTCCCTCATGCATCTCCCTCCCTCCCACCCTCCCCATCCCACCCCTCCAGGCAGTCACAAAGCACCGAGCTGATCTCCCTGTGCTATGCGGCTGCTTCCCACTATCTATCTACCTTACGTTTGGTAGTGTATATATGTCCATGCCTCTCTTTCGCTTTGTCACAGCTTACCCTTACCCCTCCCCATATCCTCAAGTCCATTCTCAAGTAGGTCTGTGTCTTTATTCCCGTTTTGCCCCTAGGTCCTTCATGACTTTTTTTTTTTTTTTAATTCCGTATATATGTGTTAGCATACGGTATTTGTCTTTCTCTTTCTGACTTACTTCACTCTGTATGACAGACTCTAGGTCTATCCACCTCATTACAAATAGCTCAGTTTCGTTTCTTTTTATGGCTGAGTAATATTCCATTGTATATATGTGCCACATCTTCTTTATCCATTCATCCGATGATGGACACTTAGGTTGTTTCCAGCTCCGGGCTATTGTGAATAGAGCTGCAATGAACATTTTGGTACATGTCTCTTTTGGAATTATGGTTTTCTCAGGGTATATGCCTAGTAGTGGGATTGCTGGGTCATATGGTAGTTCTATTTTCAGTTTTTTAAGGAACCTCCATACTGTTCTCCATAGTGGCTGTACCAATTCACATTCCCACCAGCAGTGCAAGAGTGTTCCCTTTTTTCCACACCCTCTCCAGCATTTATTGTTTCTAGATTTCTTGATGATGGCCATTCTGACTGGTGTGAGATGATATCTCATTGTAGTTTTGATTTGCATTTCTCTAATGATTAATGATGTTGAGCATTCTTTCATGTGTTTGTTGGCAGTCTGTATATCTTCTTTGGAGAAATGCCTATTTAAGTCTTCTGCCCATTTTTGGATTGGGTTGTTTGTTTTTTTGCTATTGAGCTGCATGAGCTGTTTATAAATTTTGGAGATTAATCCTTTGTCAATTGCTTCATTTGCAAATATTTTCTCCCATTCTGAGGGTTGTCTTTTGGTCTTCTTTATGGTTTCCTTTGCTGTGCAAAAGCTTTGAAGTTTCATTAGGTCCCATTTGTTTATCTTTGTTTTTATTTCCATTTCTCTAGGAGGTGGGTCCAAAAGGATCTTGCTGTGATTTATGTCATAGAGTGTTCTACCTATGTTTTCCTCTAAGAGTTTGATAGTTTCTGGCCTTACATTTAAGTCTTTAATCCATTTTGAGCTTATTTTTGTGTATGGTGTTAGGGAATGATCTAATCTCAAACTTTTACATGTCCCTGTCCAGTTTTCCCAGCACCACTTATTGAAGAGGCTGTCCTTTCTCCACTGTACATTCCTGCCTCCTTTATCAAAGATAAGTTGGCCATATGTGCGTGGGTTTATCTCTGGGCTTTCTATCCTGATCCACTGATCTATCTTTCTGTTTTTATGCCAGTACCACACTGTCTTGATTACTGTAGCTTTGTAGTATAGTCTGAAGTCAGGGAGCCTGATTCCTCCAGCTCCGTTTTTCGTTCTCAAGATTGCTTTGGCTATTCGGGGTCTTTTGTTTTTCCACACAAATTTTGAAATTTTTTGTTCTAGTTCTGTGAAAAATGCCAGTGGTAGTTTGATAGGGATTGCATTGAATCTGTAGATTGCTTTGGGTAGTAGAGTCATTTTCACAATATTGATTCTTCCAATCCAGGAGCATGGTATATCTCTCCATCTATTTGTATCATCTTTAATTTCTTTCATCAGTGTCTTATAATTTTCTGCATACAGGTCTTTTGTCTCCTTAGGTAGGTTTATTCCTAGATATTTTATTCTTTTTGTTGCAATGGTAAATGGGAGTGTTTTTTTGATTTCATTTTCAGATTTTTCATCACTAGTGTACAGGAATGCCAGAGATTTCTGTACATTAATTTTGTATCCTGCTACTTTACCAAATTCATTGATTAGTTCTAGTAGTTTTTTGGTAGTATCTTTAGGATTCTCTATGTATAGTATCATGTCATCTGCAAACAGTGACAGCTTTACTTCTTCTTTTCCAATTTGGATTCCTTTTATTTCCTTTTCTTCTCTGATTGCTGTGGCTAAAACTTCCAAAACTAGGTTGAATAAGAGTGGTGAGAGTGGGCAGCCTTGTCTTGTTCCTGATCTTAGTGGAAATGGTTCCAGTTTTTCACCATTGAGGACAATGTTGGCTGTGGGTTTGTCATATATGGCCTTTATGATGTTGAGGAAAGTTCCCTCTATGCCTACTTTCTGCAGGGTTTTTATCATAAATGGGTGTTGAATTTTGTCGAAAGCTTTCTCTGCATCTATTGAGATGATCATATGGTTTTTCTCCTTCAACTTGTTAATATGGTGTATCACATTGATTGATTTGCGTATATTGAAGAATCCTTGCATTCCTGGAATAAACCCCACTTGATCATGGTGTATGATCCTTTTAATGTGCTGTTGGATTCTGTTTGCTAGTATTTTGTTGAGGATTTTTGCATCTATGTTCATCAGTGATATTGGCCTGTAGTTTTCTTTCTTTGTGACATCCTTGCCTGGTTTTGGTATCAAGGTGATGGTGGCCTCGTAGAATGAGTTTGGGAGTGTTCCTTCCTCTGATATTGTTTGGAAGAGTTTGAGAAGGATGGGTGTTAGCTCTTCTCTAAATGTTTGATAGAATTCGCCTGTGAAGCCATCTGGTCCTGGGCTTTTGTTTGATGGAAGATTTTTAATCACAGTTTCAATTTCAGTGCTTGTGATTGGTCTATTCATATTTTCTATTTCTTCCTGAGTCAGTCTTGGCAGGTTGTACATTTCTAAGAATTTGTCCATCTCTTCCAGGTTGTCCATTTTATGGGCATAGAGTTGCTTGTAGTAATCTCTCATGATCTTTTGTATTTCTGCAGTGTCAGTTGTTACTTCTCCCTTTTCATTTCTAATTCTATTGATTTGAGTCTTCTCCCTTCTTTTCTTGATGAGTCTGGCTAATGGTTTATCAATTTTGTTTATCTTCTCAAAGAACCAGCTTTTAGTTTTATTGATCTTTGCTATCGTTTCCTTCATTTCTTTTTCATTTATTTCTGATCTGATTTTTATGATTTCTTTCCTTCTGCTCACTTTGGGGTGTTTTTGTTCTTCTTTCTCTAATTGCTTTAGGTGCAAGGTTAGGTTGTTTATTCGAGATGTTTCCTGTTTCTTAAGGTGGGATTGTATTGCTATAAACTTCCCTCTTAGAACTGCTTTTGCTGCATCCCATAGGTTTTGGGTCGTCGTGTCTCCATTGTCATTTGTTTCTAGGTATTTTTTAATTTCCTCTTTGATTTCTTCAGTGATCACTTCGTTATTAAGTAGTGTATTGTTTAGCCTCCATGTGTTTGTATTTTTTACAGCTCTTTTCCTGTAATTGATATCTAGTCTCATAGCATTGTGGTCAGAAAAGACACTCGATACAATTTCAATATTCTTAAATTTACCAAGGCTTGATTTGTGACCCAAGATATGATCTATCCTGGAGAATGTTCCATGAGCACTTGAGAAAAATGTGTATTCTGTTGTTTTGGGATGGAATGTCCTATAAATATCAATTAAGTCCATCTTGTTTAATGTATCATTTAAAGCTTGTGTTTCCTTATTTATTTTCATTTTGGAAGATCTGTCCATTGGTGAAAGTGGGGTGTTAAAGTCCCCTACTATGATTGTGTTACTGTCGATTTCTCCTTTTATGGCTGTTAGTATTTGCCTTATGTATTGAGGTGCTCCTATGTTTGGTGCATAAATATTTACAATTGTTATATCTTCTTCTTGGATCGATCCCTTGATCATTATGTAGTGTCCTTCTTTGTCTCTTCTAGTAGTCTTTATTTTAAAGTCTATTTTGTCTGATATGAGAATTGCTACTCCAGCTTTCTTTTGGTTTCCATTTGCATGGAATATCTTTTTCCATCCCCTTACTTTCAGTCTGTATGTGTCTCTAGGTCTGAAGTGGGTCTCTTGTAGACAGCATATATATGGGTCTTGTTTTTGTATCCATTCAGCCAATCTGTGTCTTTTGGTGGGAGCATTTAGTCCATTTACATTTAAGGTAATTATCGATATGTATGTTCCTATTCCCATTTTCTTAATTGTTTTGGGTTCGTTATTGTAGGTCTTGTCCTTCTGTTGTGTTTCTTGCCTAGAGAAGTTCCTTTAGCATTTGTTGTAAAGCTGGTTTGGTGGTGCTGAACTCTCTCAGCTTTTGCTTGTCTGTAAACGTTTTAATTTCTCCATCAAATCTGAATGAGATCCTTGCTGGGTAGAGTAATCTTGGTTGCAGGTTTTTCTCCTTCATCACTTTAATTATGTCCTGCCACTCCCTTCTGGCTTGTAGAGTTTCTGCTGATAGATCAGCTGTTATCCTGATGGGGATTCCCTTGTGTGTTATTTGTTGTTTTTGCCTTGCTGCTTTTAATATGATTTCTTTGTGTTTAATTTTTGACAGTTTGATTAATATGTGTCTTGGCGTATTTCTCCTTGGATTTATTCTGTATGGGACTCTCTGTGCTTCCTGGACTTGATTAACTATTTCCTTTCCCATATTAGGGAAGTTTTCAACTATAATCTCTTCAAATATTTTCTCAGTCCCTTTCTTTTTCTCTTCTTCTTCTGGAACCCCTATAATTCGAATGTTGGTGCGTTTAATGTTGTCCCAGAGGTCTCTGAGACTGTCCTCTGTTCTTTTCATTCTTTTTTCTTTATTTTGCTCTGCAGCAGTTATTTCCACTATTTTATCTTCCACCTCACTTATCCGTTCTTCTGCCTCAGTTATTCTGCTATTGATCCCATCTAGAGTATTTTTTATTTCATTTATTGTGTGTTTAATCGATGCTTGATTCATCTTTAGTTCTTCTAGGTCCTTGTTAACTGTTTCTTGCATTTTGTCTATTCTATTTCCAAGATTTTGGATCTGGGAAATAGAATCTTGGATCATCTTTACCATCATTATTCTGAATTCTTTTTCAGGTAGACTGCCTATTACGTCTTCATTTGTTAGGTCTGGTGGGTTTTTATCTTGTTCCTTCTCCTGCTGTGTGTTTTTCTGTCTTCTCATTTTGCTTATGTTACTGTGTTTGGGGTCTCCTTTTTGCAGGCTGCAGGTTCGTAGTTCCCGTTGTTTTTGGTGTCTGTCCCCAGTGGCTAAGGTTGGTTTAGTGGGTTGTGTAGGCTTCCTGGTGGAAGGTACTAGTGCCTGTGTTCTGGTGAATGAGGCTGGATCTTGTCTTTCTGGTGGGCAGGTCCACGTCTGGTGGTGTGTTTTGGGGTGTCTGCGGACTTTTTATGATTTTAGGCCACCTCTCTGCTAATGGGTGGCGTTGTGTTTCTGTCTTGCTAGTTGTTTGGCATAGGGTGTCCAGCACTGTAGCTTGCTGGTCGTTGAGTGAAGCTGGGTGCTGGTGTTGAGATGGAGATCTCTGGAAGATTTTCGCCGTTTGATATTATGTGGAGCTGGGAGGTCTCTTGTGGACCAGTGTCCTGAAGTTGGCTCTCCCACCTCAGAGGCTCAGCACTGACTCCTGGCTCCTCAATTTGGGATGATTTGTTGTCTATTCATGTATTCCACAGATGCAGGGTCCATCAAGTTAATTGTGGAGCTTTAATCCGCTGCTTCTGAGGCTGCTGGGAGAGGTTTCCCTTTCTCTTCTTTGTTCTCACAGCTCCTGGGTCTCAGCTTTGGATTTGGCCCCGCCTCTGCGTGTAGGTCGCCGGAGGGCGTCTGTTCTTCGCTCAGACAGGACAGGGTTAAAGGAGCAGCCTCTTCGGGGACTCTGGCTCACTCAGGCCGGACGGGAGGGAGGGGCACGGAGTGCGGGGCGAGCCTGCAGCGGCAGAGTTCGGCGTGACGTTGCACCAGCCCGAGGCGCGCCGTGCGTTCTCCCAGGGAAGCCGCCCCTGGACCCCGGCAGTGGCGGGCTGCACAGGCTCCCGGAAGGGCGGTGTGGACAGTGACCTGCGCTCGCACACAGGCTTCTTGGCGGCGGCAGCAGCAGCCCCAGCGTCCCACCGTCCCACGCCCGTCACTGGGCTCCGCGCTTTCAGTCGTGACTCGCGCCCGTCTGTGGAGCCCCTTTAAGCAGCGCTCTTAATCCCCTCTCCTCGCGCACCAGGAAACCAAGAGGGAAGAAAAAGTCTCTTGCCTCTTTGGCAGCTCCAGAGTTTTCCCGGACTCCCTGCCGGCTAGCTGTGGCACATTAGCCCCCTTCAGGCTGAGTTCTCGCCGCCAGCCCCAGTCCTCTCCCTGCGCTCTGACCGAAGCCCGAGCCTCAGCTTCCAGCGCCGCCTGCCCTGGCGGGCGAGCAGACAAGCCTCTCGGGCGGGTGAGTGCCGCTCGGCACCGATCCTCTGTGCGGGAATCTCTCCGCTTTGCCCTACCCAGGTATGTGGGGAGTTTCTTGCCTTTTGGGAGGTCTGGGGTCTTCTGCCAGCATTCAGTAGGTGTTCTGTAGGAGTTGTTCCACGTGTAGCTGTATTTCTGGTGTATCCGTGGGGAGGAAGGTGATCTCCGCGTCTTACTCTTCCGCCATCTTACCCGGAAGTGGGGAACTCAATTTTAAGTTGTAACAAATTAAAATGAAAAGTAAGAAACACTGGTAACTCGAGTCGGTTATTGGAAAACTTTTAAGTATGATTTGGAACAATTTGAGTATGTGAGTCTATATTTTTTACCTTAAATTTTATGAAAGCTAAATCCATATCTACTATCTCTGAGGAAAATTTATAGCTCAAATTGAGAAAGGTTGTGACTGTAAAATTTACACTGCATTTTAAAGACTCAGTGTGAAAAAAAGACCATAAAATACCTCATTAATAATTTTTTTCTGTAAATCACATGTTGAGACAATAGTATTTTGAATTAAATAAAATATTTGAGTAAAATTTCATGCATTTCTCTTTACCTTTTTAAATGTGGTTACAAGAAGATGTAAAGTTTTGTGTGTGGCTGGCGCATTTCTACTGGGCAGTGCTACTCTGTAACTCAAGGTAGCACCATGGATGAAATGACATTTATTTGTACGTCTCTCTATCAATGGTGGGACAGAATTACCTCCTGGCAATGTGGCGGAAATCGGTCTGACACTTTGACAAGGTCCTGAACTTGATTTTACTGGACCATCCAGTTTGAGTCAGACACTGTCTTTACCCAATGGGGAATTATTTTTGCTGAATCTGACATGAATAGGAGACAAACATATAATAAACCAAGAAACACATTTCACAATGCAGGTAACAAAGGATGTCAATCTCAGTTTTCTCCCAGGAGAAATTTTGTTGGTGAATTTATATCTCCATGTTCCTTGATATTTAGTAGAGTTTGTATTTAGGGCAGTTTCCGTACTTGGGTCTGAGATTGATCAGACCTCTTTGGGGAAATCTCAAAATTCTGGGTGTAAAAAGCCTCTCTTTGTTGAAAAGGAAAAGAGGCTCCAGATATTTTTATAAATGATGATGTGAAGTAAGCACAAATTATATGCAAATGGAATTCCTCTGGGTGTGTAATATTGACTCCGGAATTAAAAAAGCTTTGTAATATCGCCCCTTTAATTGGTACTTGCGACGGTCACATTGAGGTGCTTGTGAATCAGAGCACAGCTGGTGGGACTTCCCTGGTGGCGCAGTGGTTAAGAATCCGCCTACGAATGGAGGGGACACGGGTTCGAGCCCTGGTCCGGGAAGATCCCACAAGCCTGCGGTCTAGAGCCCACGAGCCACAACTACTGAAGCCCGTGGGCCTAGAGGCTGTACTCCGCAACAAGAGAAGCCTCTGCAATGAGAAGCCCGCTCGCCACAACTAGAGAAAGTCAGCCCGCAGCAACGAAGACCCAACGCAGCCAAAAATAAATAAATAAATAAATTTGTTAAAAAATAGAAAAATAAAAAGAGCACAGCTGGTGTGGACTTCTAGAACTTTCTTCATCAATCAACAAAGATTCTTTTCTGTTCCATCAGGCCCAGGGCCCTCCCTGGGGGAGATTGGAGGAGTGAGGGGTGATGGTGGAGGGGTGGAGGGTGGAGTCCAGTCTTTGCTAGAGTTCCCAGTACTGTCCCTGGGGCAGGGATCCGTGGTGGGAAAAGCACTGCCCCTGTGGTCTAAGCAGATGCAAAATAAGTATAAGCCAAAGGGGAAATCTAGAGGAAAGACAGTTATCGCCTTTAGGAGTAGTCTAGGTGCTCCCTGACATCACCAGTCCTTCATCTGGCTTCCTTATGGTTCTTTTCTTTAAAAGAAAATGTGAATAAGAGCGAACGAGGGCTTGACCATCAGGGTTGCGGGAAGAGCCACTTATGATGAATGGCAGCTCTTTGCAGAAAGTGCTTTATGCTACAATTTTAAACTTTCTTCACTGAGGATTTCAAGCAAAAACCTACCTTTTATCTGTGTGCTTCAGCCTCTTTTCCTCCTCAATTCACCTGGCCCCTGGCGGGGGGTGGCGGTGGGTGGAGGTGGGCGGAGAGCAGAGGTCTGTCTGGGAAATGGATTATTATTCCTCCTACTAGAATGTTACTACGAGACCTGGTAAAGCTGGGTCAATTCTAGAGACGTAAAATTGGTGTTAATCCTCGTCACTTGGAAGAGTTCTAGTAAAAACACACTGCGAACGATTGTACGTCCCCCAGGCATGAATAAACAAGTCAGCTTAGCCAAGGACTTGTTTTTCTCCAGTCACCATGCTAATCTCAAGCTGTGACCTTTCCTCCTCCCTCCTGGTTGTAGGTAAATCTACCTAGGCAGGTACTGGGTAGCCTTAGGAGTTAGAGGCTGGACCGGCGGCTTGCGTGTCGGCTGGCTTTCAATGGTAGACATTTGAAGTTTTGCATTTTCTGTGCGGGCAGGGAGAACCATGGAGCTGTTCCATGGCCCTGCGTCCTCCTGATTGCAGCAGTTTTCAGCTGTGCACACACCTCCTGTAACCTGAGGACAGTGTGTCTACTGGCATCCAGTGGTTTCCAAAATGAAGTGTGTGCAGTGAAGGCCTACAAAAGGGAAATGTGAGAGCTTCCCTTTCTATTTTTTTTTTTTTTTTTTTTTTTGCTGTACGCGGGTCTCTCACTGTTGTGGCCTCTCCCGTTGTGGAGCACAGGCTTTGGACACGCAGGCTCAGCGGCCATGGCTCACGGGCCCAGCCGCTCCGTGGCATGTGGGATCTTCCCGGACCAGGACACAAACCCGTGTCCCCTGCATCGGCAGGCGGACTCTCAACCACTGCGCCACCAGGGAAGCCCTTCCCTTTCTATTTTTTATCTCACCTCCCTTTTATCTGTTTTTTGGCATAAGTTTTACAGCCTGACTAATGCAGTGGTAAAGGTTCACAATCCCTTATCCTGGAGTCCAACGGCTCCCAAAGCCACAAGTTATTTTTTAATTCAGTTGTCAGCTCAGCCTGAACGTGTGGATGTGTGGCTCTTTATAGCTTTTATTGAGCCCAATTCATGCGAGTCACCAGAATAATCATATGTTTCTGTGCAGAAGTCCTGAAGTTTCCTCACGGGGGACTGGGGGGTGCCCTTGATTTCCAAGGCACGTAACGTGATGTATGGCATACGCACCCTATTAACTTGCTGAAATTGGAAAAATTCTGAAGCATGTTTGGTTTTGAGGATTTTGGCTGCGGGTTTGGGACCTGTAGCTGTATATTATATATTTATAAATGAATAATATACAGGGTTCAGGCTCCTGGTAAGTCTTGTGACCAAACAATCTTGGAGTCCAATACACAGGCCGGTGCCTCTGACATTGACCTCGCCTGGACGGGGCCTCCTGACTCACGGGGCAGGTCTTCAGGTGCCGTGTGTGGTGACTGCTGAGGCCCCACTGATCACTCACCTTGGGGTAAACACAGCAGGTAGAAGAACAGGTGTGGGGCAAACCAGAGACAGAAAGAATAAAATGTTCCCTGTACCTTGGTTAAGAAAATCCTCACAGCTTAGAGCCTGCCAAGACATTTCTTGGGATGGGAAACTCATGGCTGAATTCTAGAAATTAATATTTATTTTCTTGCCCTGTAAAATATTGCATTTGTCATAATAAAATTTAAGAAATCATTTTGTAAATAATGACTTTTTCACAACTGACGGAAGCAGTTATTCATATTTTAAATCCGAGAGAAAAAGAGAGAAATGTGGGCCTGAAAGTTACGATTTAAGTAGAGATTTCCAGTCTCCTAACTGTCATGGTGGAATGATGAAATCACAGTAACAAGAAAAATCAAATGATGGAAAACAGTCTGACAAGGGCGGCAGCATGCCCAAATGTTTTGTGTTAGCTTCCCTCAGCTTTCTCATAAGTTGTCACAATGTTTACTTTATACTCAGTGCCTTAAAAAATAAACTTCGTGCGTGGGACTTCCCTGGTGGCACAGTGGATAGGAATCCGCCTGCCAGTCCAGGGGACACGGGTTCGATCCCTGGTCTGGAAGATCCCACGTGCTGCGGAGCAACTAAGCCAGTGTGCCACAACTACTGAGCCCACGTGCTGCAACTACTGAATAGCCCGGACGCCTAGAGCCCATGCTCTGCAACAAGAGAAGCCATCACAACGAAGCATAGCCCCTGCTCGCCACAAGTAGAAAAAGCCTGCGCCCAGCAACGAAGACCCAAAGCAGCCAATAAATAAATAACTTAATTAATTAAAAGGAAGAAATCTTAAAAAAAATAAACTGGGTGCAATTCTGAAGGATTTTGCCAAGAAACTTTTGCATTTGCCGTCATGCCAAAGATGCAAGGGTATAGCATCCTTGGACATCTGTCATGGTGTTTACCCCAGGGCAGCAGAATGGCCCGTGCAGTGTTTGCTCCTGGAGTTTTTTGGTCGACTCTGGGGACACCAAGTGTCACTCTGACTCCAGTAAGTAATGCCAGTGGTACGGGTAGATGGACCTGACAGGCCTGAGGACTAACAGCGTCTCCGGCGCCTTTCTCCAATGAAGGCTATCCATCAGCGCTCGGAATCTGCTGGAGCCGCAGAGGGTGACAAGGGAATAACATCCTTTTCTCTTCCATCGACAGGGGTAATAACTCCTCACTCCCTGGGGACAGATTGTAAAAGCCAATAGCCAGGAGCTGTGAAGCAGGGAGGGTGGAAGAATTGAAAATTAAAGAGGGAGTGGAAATTTGGCGTAAGGCTTTAGTGAGATGGAAGAAACCATCAAACGTCAGGCTTTTAATTGCCTTGTTGTTGACATGAGCCTTTGCAAATGTTCATTTTGATTGCTTAATTATTTTAAGCAGATTATTAAGATCGTGTACATTTTATAAATGTGGGTTTACGCTTCATGTTTGTGTTTCAGTAGTGAATGTTCCAATAGGCTGAGACTTAATATCTGGGTATTTTTGAAGTCACTGTTGAAAAGTCTTTTTTGACAATGGATTTAAAAATATCGCCATGAAGAAAGATGCAGGAGCACATCAGACTGCTTAAAATGCTTAACCTGATGTCTTTATTTCCTGTTGCATATCTGCGTATTTATGGCAGCGGAATTTGACAGGGCTCCGTTTATGCATATCACATACAATATTTTTCAGCGGCTAAGAATTTCTGTTTTCGAGTAACCTTCAAAATGACTTAAATGCCGTGGGGACGTTCATCTTCTTATGGCAACTGATGATGAACAGAAAGTTCTTAAGGTCTGTAGTTTTCACGAGAGCTTTGCGTTCACGGCACCACATGAATCAGTGAGTCTGGGGGCCCCAATGTTGCTTTGCCTTAAATGTAGCCCGAAGAAAGTTTTCACGTTTTAGAAAATCATGCCGTTGGCAAACAGATGCCTTTGAACGCCGCCTGCTTTATAGGAAATGCGCTTCCTTAGCTTTTCAACGAGGACTGGTGTTCAGTTAAATCTCCTGCGGACTCAGTTCACTGAAGGTGAGAGCAGTCCTCACTCGGGCTCAATGAGAGGAGACACGACAGTAAATTTTTCCGGCGGCGACAGGAGATCTTGTTATAGGAGTCAGAGCAGGGGTCAGGGCAGAGCCTGTTGATGACTGAGGAAAAGAGAAATAAATTCATTCTGCTTCAGGCACTTTGTCAAGTGCCAGTAGCTTACCATTGAGAACTAGTCACCCGTCCCAGTCTTACGGCCCTAGAGGTCACCCCTCGGATATAAATCACAGCCCCGCATGGGTGCAGCCACCCACTGCCACTCGGGGATGAAATAAAAAAGAGGAATGCGGCTTTCGGAAGGGAAAGGGCTGCGAATATCCCACCACGTGTTGCTGTATTATGCGATCTGCGGTTCGATATTGATCTCCCGAATCAAGTCATTAAAATGTGCAGTTTTTGTTTATTGGAATGAAGCAATTAAATGGTTCAGTTATGCCAGACCTTACCTTTTCTGATGAAAACTATTGATTTGTTGCCACAGCTTTATAAGCGACAATGTTTTTGATTACTCTTGACAAACCTCCTTGGAGTGTTAATTAAAATGGTACCAGATGAGCAGGTGTGGGAGATCATTAGATCGGCCGGATCACACCGCCACACTTCATATTCTGCAGCCTTGCATAATGAATAGGGCACAAGAGGGGGGAAACAATATCTTCATCAGCAGAATTAGCATCTTCACTTTTTAAAAAACTAGGGGACATTACATTTTACGGTACAGATGCTTGGGAATCATTGGCTCACTCCTACCACTCCGTTGGATCAAAATTTGCTTTTCAGGTTTTGCTTTAATTTTTCCAACATCTAATGAGTTGCTGGTTTTGTTTCCGAGGTAGCAACTATTTAAACACATATTTATACAGATAACTGAGGAATCAAATAAGGCTCTTCCAGTGCTTATGCAGATGAAGTCATGAATATTAATTTGATCCCGCTTAACACATTCAAAATCCCCTCAGTAAAATATCTTCAATAGGATTCTAAGAAATATTTTACTACTCGTTTGGGGGACCTGCATGAAATATGACTATTTAGGACTACGCTCTTTTGAAGACTACATTCTGTTGATTTATAATACCACTTTCTCTGTAGCTATTGTAAGAGTGTTGCATTTTAAAAATTAAAAATACTCAATGATAATTTATAAAATCAGAGGAAAATAATATTCATGTTTTTGAGAAACGAGTGATCTTTACATTCGTGATATTTGTTACGAAACTTGATTTAATTATTACTTCATTAATATAGGCATTGAGGTGAACTTCTTCAGTTTTGCAGAACACACAGAATCTAAGTAAATGAAATTAGATTTAAAATCCTCTGTGATCTGGTGTCTGTGGATAGCAAGGCAGCTTGCATTTCTCAGATTCATGGGCCCTGAAAAGAACTTTGAGAGGTCATCTAATCCAATCCCCTGTTGCCAAAGTAGCTGTTTAAAAATGCACAATTTTTCATTAGTCTGGAATTTTAAAAAGGATTAATGAATTTATAAATGTATTATTTACAATGTTTTGATCATTTATATCTAACTGGAGCTAACAGTGAGACTTCGAAATGATAAGTTTTTTTTTTAAACCTCAACTTCTCTTAGTAAAATGTTTTATAGTTTACGAAGTGTTTTTCCATTTACATTCCTTCATTTGATCAACAAGCAAGCTTTATACCTTAAAGAAAGGTTTTATAATTTTTAAAAATATACTTCTGGCTCAGTTTATTCGGCTGACTTAAGAATATTTATAAGCTCTTATAATTTGAAGCTATGTTGCAGTTTCACAGCCTCTGTCATGAACAGCTTCTGGAAAGCATAAGGGAAACCCACACTGTTACTTGTGTTTTGTAGGTGAAGGGAAATAGGAAGTTCAGATAAAAGCTTCAGTATAGTCTGTTTAGTACTAAAATCGAACTCACTATTTCTAAGTCCCATAAATAGTCACTGTACTCTATCAACCACGTAAGCAAAATATTATAAATAAAAAACATAGAATAGTTTTGGCAGGATCTTAGAATTCTAGTGTTAGAATGCTTGCTTGTATTCTTCTGCATAAAAACTTAGTCATCTGAAACAAAGAAACCATCTATTTTGCTCATGTATTTTCAGCTAGGGCTGGTTCATCTGATGGACCAGGGGCTGAGGCTCCACCTTCAAGGCGGCTCATTCAGGTGGTCGGCAAATTGGTTGCTGGTTGTCAGCTAGGAACTCAGCTAGGTCTGTGGGTCGGGAGCCTCCCCAGGTGGGCCTCCCCGAGGGTCACCTTCCAGCTCGATGGTCAGGTTCCAAGACCGAGTGTCCCAAGAGAACAAGGCAAAGTACACAGCATTTAAAAACTCTAGCCTCAGAAGTCCCAGCATCACTTCTGCCATACTCTTGGTTGAAGCAGGCGTAAAGGTCTACTCAGGTTCGAGGAGAGGGGAGTATCAAGGTCAGGTTTCAGAAGAGCTTGTGGACTGAGAGATGCTGAAGCCATCTTTGGGTGACACAATTTGTCACAGAAACCATTTGTCCAATCCCTTTGCATAACACATATTATTTTGGGTGTGATTTAATTTGAGAGAGGTAGAAGTGAATGGAAAATCAAACAAGATTCTAATCATTCAACTATAGTTATTCTTTAAACAACATACTTTAAGCTGTGTTTTGTTTCAGAGAGAAGGGCATAAAGACAGGTCATTCTTTTTAAATTTTTATTATTTTTAATTTTATTGAAGTAGCGTTGATTTACCATGTTGTGTTAATTTCGAGACAGGTCATTCCTAATGAGATAATGAGTGTGAAAGCACTTTGAAATCTGTAATCTATAATGTAAGATTCAATGGGAAATAAAAACTGTGAATTAAAAAAAATCATAACAATTGTTTAGTCAATATCTACTTCACCATCCTTCGAAAATCAGTTAGGTTCTGATGAAAAGAAGCCACGCTGTTCCCAAAAATCCTAACTCTTTTGTCAGTTTTTGTTGTTTTGTATGTTGTTACATTAGAAACTCATTTGCTGTGGCAATCACGTTGGATGTTTGCTGACAGTCAATGACTGCACTGTAGCGTTATGTATCTGGAATCTTTAAGAGTTCTCTCATTTATTCAGTGAATACTTGTGCTTCTATCCTGTGCCAGCCACTGTTCTAGGCCCTTGGAAAATGATTCCCAGAGTGGTACTTTCAATGTACACAATAATGTACGTATAAATTTTATTTAATGGTTGTAACACATTTGCTCCTTTCTTCTGAACTACTGTGTAGGGTTTCTTTGTTTAATTTGTAATCGTGAAAAGAATTAGGAGATAAGGGCAATTTTTAGAAGCCCTTGGAAGGTTTATTTTGCTCTTGGTACATAGTTAATCCATAGTGTAACTTAGAATGTTTGATATAAATGATTCCAAAGAACATAGAGCTCTCTCTCAAAAAAATAACTTCTTTACCTGTTTATTAGTGTATTTTTTAAAAATGGTATTTTGTGTGTCCTTATTTGCCCATGTAACAATTTTACATGATCAAATTTTCAGTACCGATTTTCTAATAATAATGATAATTTTTCAGCCTTTTGTTGGAATACATTACATTGTATTGTACATGACATCTTTACATGCACTGTCTCCTTAGTGCTCAGAAGGACTGTATGATGGTGCATTATACCCATTTCACAGATTAGCCTATCTGGTTCTCACCATTTCTTCTTTTCCTGCAGGCTTCTCCGGACTTATAGCATGCCCCCCAAGATAAAGAAGAGCAGCACAGCAATTGTGGTCCTCGTAAGAACCACGTGTTGTCTGAATCATGCATCCAGGGTTACATAAATCATAGAATTCACTTAGGCGTAGAACTTCTGCCCCTTATTTCTACTGTCCATCGAGATTTGGCAATGCTCCAAACACAGGCGGGTATCAGCGTGTTTCCCACGTGAACAATCTGAGATCAGGTCATTACATATCCATCATCTAGTTTCTCCGTCTTGTACAGTAAAATGAAATCCCACTTATTAAACCGTTTTTAAACTGACGTAGTAAAAAGAAACAAAACAAAACAAAACAAAAAAAACAGAGCAGTGTTTCCATCTCGAGCACTCCCGGCTCCGGGGCCCACATCCCCCGGTTTCACACAGGCGGCAGCGCCAGCAGTGGGCGCGACAGAAGGGGATGTGGAGCATCTCACAGATGTTCCAATAAGGCCAGCAGGCTGGGGAGTGAGTCGGGAAGACTTCTAAGCCCTTCCTTTGCTCTGCGGGTCTCCAGCTGTGCTTGTGTAAATTTTATGCTGGGTCACGAGCTTAGCTCTCCCGCTCTTTTTTGTCGTGGCGTTTCTCACTTGTGCAGCATCAGGGCCAAGAGGAGAAGCCGCTTCGGGTTAGAAGGGGCACCTACGTGCGCACAGTTGCGCATCCCGTGCTGGCTTGTGCAGGCGGCATAGGCTGTGCTTTGAAGGGACGATCTCTCCTCTTTGGATCATCAGCGGCTTTGTGCTTATTGGCGAGGTTTCCTTGGTGGCGCTGTAATGGCTTGTTCCTCAGACGTACTGCATGTGAGACAAGCAGAGCCTGCATCCTTCCAGGGTCTCTTTATTCTTTCCTCCATATTGAAAATCGTTCCTGTCAGCCTGAGCTCTCCAAGCTGCCTGGAAGAACTTTGGCATAGTTTTCCTAACCTTTTGAACAGTAAACGCAAACCTCTCCAAAAAAAAAAAAGCCGGAGGACTTTGGCACGGAGCCACGAAGGATGCAGGCGACTCGGCTGCGATCTGACAGAATGTTCCACAAAACCCTGAAAGTTCTCTCTCAGGGTCCCAGAGTGGGAGGGGCACTTTGCTTGTACTTAACATACATCAACTGTCACCCAGAGGCAGTCGGCGTTCAGCCGAACACAATGGAACATCCAGATGGTCTAAACAAAGCCGACAAATGTTCACTGCTATTCAAAGCTGTTTACATCAACTTCCAGGATGTCATGCAGTGAAGTTTATGTTGTGTCACCACCGAGGTGCTTAGCCCTGTCCGCAGCCAGGACCGGCCTTTTAAAAAGTCCTGTTGCTGGTGTCCCTGCACTCTAGCGGAGGACAGTGGGACAGTGACGCAGGAGATGGAATAGTGGTAACTAGACCTTCCGCTGCAGACGTCCTAAGTGACTTGGCCCCAATTCTGTTGTTTTTTGGCTGCGCTGCGAGGCTTGCGAGATCTCAGTTCCCCGACAAGGGATTGAGCCGGGGCTGTGGCAGTGAAAGCCCCGAGTCCTGACCACTAGGCAACCAGGGAACTCCCCCTAATTCTGTTTTACTGACCGTTGATTGCAGCCTCGGCCCTGGACCCGATGAACGCACAGCGGACCCTCGCCTCCAGTGCGTGGGCATCAGGGGTGGACGGGCGGGGGCCCCGCTATCTGCCTCTGCAGACAGGGGTCTCCTCAGCCCCTCGCTGGGGATGTTTGCGCTGTGAAGGGTTTGTCCTCTTCCTCCGAGACGCTCCGCTATCAAGCCCTGTCTGCATGAGGGACGGACCTACATTCTTCTTCCCTCGACCTGTTCGTGGCACCTCCCTTACCAATTCCAGATGCACTGCCGATGTAGTTCAAGGTGTGTTGTACTGCTGTTCATAGCAATACCGCTGGGGAAGATGTCCAGCGAGTTTCTTGTTAAAGAAGAATCTGGAAGAACTGTCCCCACACTCAGGTTTGTAATCAGTACCAATTCCTCTCGTGGTAACATACTTGGAAAATGAGGAAATACGAAAAGCATATTGTATATTAATTTGCCCTGAAATTCAAACTATTACAAGAACAGAAAGACCCTCCACAGAATAATTTGAATCATTATTTTCTATATAAATAGATAATTTAAACCAATTTATATCATCTTTGGCTTAAATTTTATGCATTTAAAAAATAGGCATTCGGACTTCCCTGGTGGTCCAGCGGTTAAGACTCCACGCTCCCAATGCAGGGGGCCCGGGTTCAATCCCTGGTCAGGGAATTAGATCCTGAACGCCGCAACTAAAGATCCCGCAAGCTGCAACGAAGATCCTGCGTGCCACAACTAAGACCCGGCGCAGCCAAATAAATAAACATTTAAAAAAATAGGCATTAATTGTTGTGTCATTTCTAAGTTACCATGTTTCAAGTTTTCTGACGTAGTTTTTCAAGATGGGTGAGCTCATAAATTATTAAAGTAAAATGTTTAAGAAAATATGATTTGTTGGCCCATTTTCTCCAGAAACGACACTTAAGTTAAGATCAAGATGGAGTGGGTATGGAACAATGTCATGTGATGTGATAAAGAACTGAATTTTACTGATGGTATGTAATGTCCTCAAAGCAAGATTGATGTGAGGCTGTTAGGGAAAGAGTAACGACAGCTCCCCTCTATTGCTTGGGAACATTCTCATCTTCACAATTGTCCTGGAGAATCAGATCATTTCAATAGATTTGATAAGGAATAGGTTTTTGTTTGTTTGTTTTTTTGCGGTACGCGGACCTCTCACTGTTGTGGCCCCTCCCGTTGCGGAGCACAGGCTCTGGATGCGCAGGCTCAGAGGCCATGGCTCGCGGGCCCAGCCGCTCTGAGGCATGTGGGATCCTCCCAGACCGGGGCACGAACCCGTGTCCCCTGCATCGGCAGGTGGTCTCTCAACCACTGCGCCACCAGGGAAGCCCCAGGAATAGGTTTTGATCTCCTGTATTTTTATAGGTTATAGACCTTCTTTACATTATCACATGAAATTGAAAGCTTTAAGCTCCCAGGTTTAAGATGAAAGAAAAAGGTATTGTCCATAAAAATTTAATCTAGAACAGTATGTTTCCTGTATGTCATGCTACTAAAACAGGAACATGGAGACCCTCCCTACAGGCTTTTAAGAGTTTGAAATTTTTCGCTGATGATCATTTTGTCAAATGTTATTTCAGGAAGGCAGCGTGGGAGCAGTGGACACGATATGAGCCTTTATAATTTGGATTAGGGAGATCATTTTATTGGCTCTTGGTATGTGTGGTATTTTTGTAGATGTCTCAGAGTGATTGGATTAAAAAAAATACGGATAGCACAAAAAAGAAAAAAAAAAAGAAAATGTAACAAAGCCAGAGCACGGGCTTGTGCCCACTTTGGGTGACCCACGCTGAGCTGCCTGTCCTTCCAAGCGTGGGCTGCTCCATTTCCTGTTTTCCACACCCAGGAGCCTGCTTCAGTGGCAGGCTTTTCCACACACTGCAGGAGATCGCTTCCTTAAAGTGGCTCATTATTTATCATTGAAGTAAGCCATCGGAATTTTGTTAATTCCTGTTTGACTTAGCGCATGCAAAATGCATAACGTTAACTTATAACTGTTACCCAGAGTAATAAAAGTGACATTTTCAAAACAAACCTGATCGGGGAGTTTAGGAAACAGTGAAGATGGAGGTCAAGTTGATTCCCTTCCAAGCCTTTGGGTCTATAACCTGACACGAACAACAGTTAAAGCCTGTCTAGTTATTGGAAGAAGTTCTTTCATTTGTCTTGACTAACGTGGTCAAAATTTAGAAACCTCTTTAGCTCCAGCCAAATATCGAGTGAGCTGAAGTTCACCCTGTGTGGTCCTCATCCTATCTGCCTCTGTCTACCTGTCTGTATCAAGATTCTCCATCATTTTTGCCTGTCTCTTAGCAACACTTGGAGAGATTATGACAACCTAGTTTACACTCAAGTATAAACGACAGTTTGCTGAGTAGTCGACCTTTTCTAGGGCTCTTTGTACTTTAAAATAAGATACAATTCTAAGCTAAGAAAAAAAATTTGAAATTTTAGGCTTCAGTTAACTTGGTAGGAGGGGTATTTTGGGTGCATGACGAGACTTCTCAGCACACCTGTAATCATATCAACTAAAAATTTGTTTCTTTAAACCCAGATCTATGCTGTACTCTCTTGTATTTATTAGATGGTGTAGTATGCTTTTTTAAAAAAATTTCAATTCACATACAGTCCAAGTTTACTCTTATGTAGTGAGAAGTTACACACTTGAGATGTCTATGTTTCGCCCCCACCCAAAATCATCTGATGACCTTATTTCTTAATTTTCTCTCAACAGAAAGGAAAGCTTGTTTTCGTTTCCTTATTTCTCCTAAAATATACCATCCTTTCAAACATTTTTGAATTCCATAAAATCATTTTTAAGAATGTTACATTCTTTTAAAAATTTTATTGACTTTTTAAAGAGTACCTATTTTTAAACAAAAACTTAAGTGCTGTCCCAGCTTCCAGTTTTCCCCTGTTCACCTACCCCTATAAGTTGGCCATAGGTATCCTGGGCATCAAATGTCACTCAAGTATTTGGGGGATGAAAGTATAAAATGTGTAAAATAAATGGTGATAGGCTTTTATCAAAAAGCTGATAAAATGAACATTCTGATTGATTGAAGATTGTTGCTTTGATTCTATAACATTTGCAATATTTATTTGTAGCTTCTGCCTTAATTATTACACTAAGAGGAATATTTTTGCTTTGTAGTAATTGATGGGGAAATGTTTCAACACATTGCACTCTGATTTATAAAAGAGCACAAGATTAAAGTTGGAAAGATTGGATTAATCTGACACTAGGTTTCCCGATAACATATCTGATATATGGTGTGATACCAGTAAACATGCAGTAAAAAGTCAAGGGATTTTATCCCAGTATAATTTCAAAAGAAATACCAAAGACTTAGTGGCTTTGCAAAGAATTAAAAATACAGCAATTATTTATCTGATTAAGGCTGAAATACATCCAGGTCTAGATATAAGATTCTACGGGATTGAAAAGCTTGTAGCTGGAATATTATTGCACGTGGTTGTTGATTTTACTGGGCCTTGGGAATGTAGTTAATAATCAAGGTCTTGTGCTCTGTAAGGAGTCTTTTTGCTCTAACATAGTATGATTTGGCTACTTTCTCAAATTACTTCCCCCTCATTTTTAGATACACACAGTCTTTTCCCAAATGTCCTTTTTCTACCATGGTTTCCTATTATCAACAGCTTGGAACGGTTTATATTTAGAGTACTGGACAATATTGCTTACCTACGCTCCCCCCTTTTTTTTTTCTTAAAGAAAATTTTCATGAACTGTCTTATTTCTGTGTTATATAGCTAATTGATTAAAAGGCAGCAAAAATTCAGCATCTCAGCAAGTGCTCCACAATCAGCCATATTTATAAACATAGCTTCATAAAAATAGGCCATGATATTCTGTTGGCCGTACAATGACTAAACACTTACATCCTTGGAGAATCACGCTCATGTTCGGTGATGCATCAGCACACGTTTTATCTATCACCAAAAGAGCATCCCACTTAAAGCTTTTCCCCATGGTAATCAAGGTTAAAGTCAGAGAAAAATTATATTCCCTCCAGAGACTACATCAAGATGAGTTGAATAGTTTTAGAAGACTAGCCTACTGGGTCAAGTTCTTTCCATGATATCATCTTGACTAAATTTGACTTTTCCATTTCACTGCCAAGATGTTTGTTGACTTTTTTCTTGAAAAAATCTTGACTTCTAATACCTTTTGCCTGAAGGCAGGAGTATACTGTTTCTTTTATTATTATATGTTATCTTTCTTCAGTTGCTTGTTATAAAGATTGCTATAAGATTTGTTTGGTTCAGTGCTCACAGTTTCAACAGAATTTTAGTAACTTAGTAATGTGTTTGAAGCTGTAAAATAATTTTAGTATTCACAGGTCAATCCTTAAGAATGGTCAGGCCTCCTAATCTTGTTTCTAATACAAGGCACTCCTGTCCTTTGGACAGCTGCAAGTATAATGAATTCATTCAGTCCACAGATATTTATTTAGACCTCCTATATGCCATTTGCTGTTGACACGGTGGAGTAAGTCACCGTCCAGAGAGCCTAGTGTTTAATAGGGGAGACAACCAACATTCACCTTACAGTGTGAAAAGCAAGATGTAGGGGCTGGCTTTTAATACCTGGGAGAGTTGGGGAGAAAGCAAACCTGGGCTGCGTCGGAATAGGAGTTAGTCATCTGAACGTGCTCATGATGGAATAAAAGTTCCCGGTGGAGGGAACGGACTGTAGAAAGTGTGAAGGTTAGAGGGCAACTTCAGGAACTAACCACAATGCATGTGGGTGAGGAGGGTTCAGGGTCCACACAGGAGCTTGGACGTGAAGGCTCTTTAGGCAAGATGGGAGGCCCTGGAGGATTTTAGGTGATCAAGTGACATGATAAGAAAGGACAGTTTGATGGTTAAGGGCTGTACTAGGTGGGTTCAAATCCCATCCCTGTCATTTAATTTTTTTAATTTTTAATTTTAATTTCAGACTATACTGCAAATCTACAGTAATCACGACAATATGGTATTGGCATAAAAACAGAAACATAGATCAATGGAACAAGATAGAAAGCCCAGAGGTAAACCCATGCACCTATGGTCAACTAATCTATGACACAGGAGGCAAGGATATACAATGGAGAAAAGGCAGCCTCTTCAATAAGTGGTGCTGGGAAAACTGGACAGCTACATGTAAAAGAATGAAATCAGGACACTCCCTAACACCATACACAAAAATAAACTCAAAATGGATTAGAGACCTAAATGTAAGACCAGACACTATAAAACTCTTAGAGGAAAACATAGGACGAACACTCTTTCACATAAATCACAGCAAGATATTTTTTGATCCACTTCCTAGAGTAATGGAAATAAAAACAAAAATAAACACATGGGACCTAATGAAACTTAAAAGCTTTGCACAGCAAAGGAAACCATAAACAAGATGAAAAGACAACCCTCAGAATGGGAGAAAATATTTGCAAATGAATCAACGGACAAAGGATTAATCTCCAAAATATATAAACAGCTCATGCAGCTCAATATTAAAAAAAAAAATCCAACCCAAATTCCCAAATTCCTAATTTATCCCCCCGCAACATCCCTGTCACTTTAAATGCCTCTCTTTTTCTGTCTGGGAACTCACCTGGCTCAAGACGGTATTCTGAGGATCGAATGAGGTGATACATGTGAAATGCTTTAATAGTTCTTAACACTTGTGCTCAGTAAATACTGTTGTTATCGTCCTAACTCTGGAGTGGCTGATGAAGCCCTGGGGCCAGGTAACTAACTACCCTTTTGTATTAATCCAGGGGATAAATGATGAACTAAGGCATGGAGGTGGGGAGAAAGAGGTATAAATTATGGGGGATTTAGAAGGTAAAGCAACAGGATCTGGTGATCCACTGAACATGGTGGGGGTAGGGGAAGGACCTACTGGAAGAGGGGGAGGGGTCGGGGGTCCCCAGGATTCTAGCTGGGGTGTTTGGGTGGACAGTGGTATTAATCAAGGGAGAGAGAGAATGGAATGGGGGGGGCAGTGGGTTATGTCACCTGTGAAGTGTTGGAGGTGAGCCAGTTAGCATCCAGACATCTGGGCAGGAGCTCAGGAAGAAGGTTCTTGCCGGAGATGTCCATCTGAGCGTATGGTGGTGATCGAAGCCACGTGCATCAATCAGAATACTTTGGGCTGCAAGGAACTGCAGAAATCCAACTCAAACTGACTCAAAAATGAGATTATTAGCTCAGAAGAATGAAAGAGCCCAGAGGTAGGCTGACAGTCAGGCTTGTTTCATCTGGGGCTGTAGCCTTACTTCTCTGGGGCTGTAGTCTCATTTCTCTGCCTGGGGCTACTATGCCCCTCCTCCTCTGGCTGGTGGCCAAGGGCTCCACCAGCCTCATTCACGGACACATTTGACAATGTCCCAAAGAAGAGATGTTGGGTCTGAAGTGTGTCTCTTGGAAGGACGAGGCACAGAGGCTTTCCCAGAGCTCTCAGTCCGCCCACCTGTAGAGTTTGGGCACAGGTGGGGTCAGTGGTCTAGACAGGCAGGAGATGGGGACTTGAGTGGGAATCAGTATTCTGCCAGGTGGAGAACCAAGCAGGCTCACTCTCCCAGAGGAGCACATGAACTTCCCGAAGGAACTGTGAAGGAGAACAAAGCAGGTCTGGGACGAAATCCTGGGGAAAGTCAGGCTTCGGGAAGGTGAAGAGAAAGAAGGGTCTTGGGTTGTTTTGAAACACGTCTTTTTTTTTTTTTCTTGTAAAGTTTAAAAAAATTTTTGGCCACGGTGCATGGCCTGTAGCATCTTAGTTCCCCAGCCAGGGATCGAACCCATGCCCCCTGCAGTGGAAGCCCAGCATCTTTACCACTGGACCACCAGGGAAGTCCTGTTGGTGGACTTTTTTTTTTAACATCTTTATTGGAGTATAATTGCCTGACAATGGTGTGTTAGTTTCTGCTGTATAACAAAGTGAGTCAGCTATACATATACATATATCCCCATATCTCCTCCCTCTTGCATCTCCCTCCCACCCTCCCTATCCCACCCCTCTAGGTGGTCACTAGCTGTTTTTTTTTTTTTTTTTTACTGAAGATGTTTCTCACTCAGAAAACTTGAGAGAAACCACTGGCCAAAGAAGGATGGAGTATGGGTTTCACACTCTCTTGTGATTTGTTAAATTTTCAATCTCCACAGAAACCAAACCCAAGTCACTGGGTCCTAGGCCTCAAGAGAGATGCATTTTTGTAAGGGGCCTGTGAACCCATAGTTCTGACAAACATTTTATGTGGAAAAGACCCCAAGCCCTGTGGCCTTGCACATATGGAGTGCTTGGGAAATGGCGGCCAAGCCCGGGGCTGAGGGGGGAGGTCAGGCCCCCATCACGGAGTGTCTGGACCTCATGCTGGAGGTGACTGATGGAGACCCAGAAGGCTTCAGGGCAGGGAGTGTGTGGTCAGGACCGGAGGCCGGGAGAGGTCATTATGAGTCAGAGTTTATCATGGATTTATGTGGCCTAGACGGGAGAATGAGAGCATGGTTGGGAAGCTACTCATGAGAGTCTAGGAGAGAGATTTGAGGGATACTGTGTTGGATGTAAAGACAAAGTTGGGATTGAGGGGTGGGTAGGGGGCAAGGGTACAGATTCAAGAAGTATTTAGGAGGTAAGGTGATTCTAGTCTGGTTCACAGGTTTCTGGTCCAAGTGACCGGGTGACCAGTGGTGAGATAGCTCTAGGGCATGAGGACTGTGGGATCCGGCTTGTCCAGGAGGGTCGGGTGTGTCCCCTATGAGGAACCCAGAGGGCAGCCGAGGGGAGGTGTCCTGTAGGTGGCTGGATGGACAGATCCAGGACTCCAGGGAGAGGGCCAAGCAAAGCACTCTGCATGGTACATTCTATACAGTGAATCGGGGCGGGGTGACAAGCCTGCCCTCTGACGCTGGTTCCTTACCCAGTTCTTGACTTGGGCTAGACTTTGCCTCTTGACAGTCTCTGGAACCTGTTCTGCTACAGGCTTGGGGGGTCAAAACCTTTGGGGGGTCAGCAGAGGAAGAGGAGGGATGGGGTGCTGCTTGGTGAAGTGGTGACAGGCAATCCGACAGTTCTTTAAAAATGTGAACCCAAGGAAAGCCCCACAGGGCAGGTGGTGGGGTTCTGGGCGCCTCACCACTGCGTCCCCCCAGCCCAGCATGGTTTCTTCCCCTTCTCGGAAAAGCTCTGAGGGCTCGTCAGCTCCCCGGGTCCTCTGTGGCCCAGAGACGGATGCATTATTCCGGGGAAGAGTGATGAGATAAGAACAACAACAAAAAAGACAAATGATTAAAGATGTACTCTTTCGCTTACCTTTTCAGACTCATTTTCACAAGGTAGCCTTTCTTGAAATGCCATATTTTAGAAAAATATGAGCGTTTCCTATTTATGGCGACCTGGCCTGTGAGATGAAAACTTCTTGCAGTTTCAATCTCTCTCATCAGATTTGGGGGTAAATAGGCTTCACTCACCCCTGACAACAGCATGAGGAACAGTGCCTCCGTAGGATGGAACTCCATTGATTTTTCATAAAAGTTTAATAAGATGCTACAGGTCAAAAGCTTTGCAAAGTTTGCTATAAATTTTAGTGAGGAACTGAGCAAGATGTAATTGAATGAGAAAATGGAAATGAAACTTGTTCCAGTGCAGTGGCGTGGCTGACCCTCAAGAGCAAGGCTCAGGCCTGATCACTGATGACTTAGTACACCTGTTACCCATCAGTCACTTACTCTGAATGTCACTTACATTGATCAGGTACATTCTAGGGGTACCGATTACACAGGACGATCAGTATGCTTTGCATCTGACTTAATTTCCAGGTTGTGCTTTCTGGTTATGTTGTCTAATACCGTAATAAAGACTAGTGTAAATTATCTTCCTTTAAAACCAGCTGTACTATTTCCAGTACTTGTAATTTATGTTCTATTGATTTACTTTAAATTTTCTAAATGAATGCAAATTTATTTCACTTTGACATAAGATACTCTCTCTTCCTAAATATGCCTCTGCTTTTCACATTCATAATGTGTCTTACTTAAAGATTTTTAGAGTCTGCTTTCTTGCAGTTGCATTGGAAATGATACCAATCCGTGCATTCCTTTTTTCTTATTATTAAAAAGTGATAATCTCTTTAAAGACCATTGGATAGTGTCTGTCACTGATTTAAATTTTCTTGCTCAACACAGCACATTCTGCCTAAAATCAATCTGTTTATATCAATTTAACGTCATGAAATATCACACACACACATGAATGATGTTTCTTACAACTGTGTTTCTGTGGAGATACGGGAAAGATCGACTTGCTGGCTCCCTTTGCCGTACTACTTTCTCAGTTGACACAAACTTTCTCTCTCCCTTGCTGGTGAAATTTAGGATAGAGTTAGATGGATGCTTTTAGAATTTCTCTGCTATGCAAAAAGCAGCTAGTTCGCATTCTGGTTTAAGAGACCCGAGCCTAATTGAGACTGGGAGGTTAAGATGATGCAGGCAAAAACATTTTCAAAAAGCAGCCTTATAATTTAGGATTCCAGTAAATTACTAGGAAGTTGTGCAACTGCTATTTAACAGGCACGGACTAATTATAGCCCCAGAGTGGTGAGTCTCATCCTGCGGATATACAATATAATTCCTTTTAGAGAAGCAAAGACATGTTGTTAATACCAGGCCATATTAGCTTATATCCCCCCAATTTCAAAGGGGTTTCTTTAAAAGGGTACATATGACAAAGAACCAGCAGGTAGTAATCTGAGCTTTGGACGTTGAATTATTCTTTGGTGGCTCTTTTGTAAACGGAGGCACATAACTCAAAATTCTGAGTCACAATCCTCTACTCTGTAACATTTGTTTCTCTATAACAACCACTTTTATTTATTAATGACAATAATAATTACCATAGCCAAAAATTATTGAACCTTTCCTCTTTGCTAAGTGGTTTATATGCCCTAGCTCATTTAGTCCTGCCAATAACCCTGAGAGAGTATTATTCCATTATCTTATAACAGATGGAAAATGGTAGCTCAGAGAGGTTAAGGGATTTGCCCAAGATTACACAGTTAATAAGTGGGGCAGCGTGGATTCAAAGCCAGCTTAGCCTGTGCAGTATTGCTCATCTTAGTTGGGGATGGCTAATTGGGCCATTCCTAGTTCTGGGGCCCTGTGTGACTGAATCTTCCTGTGCCTTGAAGATCTCGAGGGTATTGGATGCTCTTGGAGGAAAGAGGCGGTTGGCCCTTGAGCTCCAAAAGGAATGTGTTTTGTAGTTTGACTACAGATTGTCCTGAGAGCTGGGGTTTCACACTAGTGAGTCTCTGGGGGCTGCTCCAGGTCTTGGAACCTATAGATGCTCCTGGGATCCCTCATGTCTCCCTAGAGGGAAGCATATTTATCCAGATCTTGGGTCTATGCCTCGTAATATCTAGGAAATGCCTAGGGGTGCCAATATCTGAACTTGTTGGTTGATTTGAGACACCCTGGTAAGACTCAAATCCCTATGGGTCCTCAAAGAACTCAACTTCTTCTCTGTAGCTCTTCTTGTCAAGAGCCTCGCCTATTCTAGGCATTGGTCCTCCGGATAGTTGAGATTCCTTCACATCAACCTGGGCAGGCTTTCCGGTCTTTACATACAGGCAAGAGAGCCTTTCCCCGAGGAGGGCGCCCCTTCCACCAGGTCAGCTCCTCAACCAGGTGCTGAGGGTCACCGATTCCCTCCTTTCCGAGCGTCTTGTCTGTGTTCACACCAGGTGACTCAGATACAAACACAAAATGATGGCTTTACTATCAATAATTAGTATGTAAATCTAGTGGTTTTTCTAGCTGATTTAGAAGCATTTTCTGAATATTTTATGATAATTTTCGACTTAGATGGAAGAACTTTTAAATCTTTTAATCACTCATTCATTCATTCATCATCTACTATGTGCAGTGAATTTTCAGGCTTGGGGATATGGCTGTGAATCAGGCAGATGAGGGCTCCACCCTCACAGGCTTACACTCTGATGGTGGTAGAGTGACAAGATACACAAATACAGAAATGCAATATCAGGGTAGGAAGAGGGCTGTGCAGAGAACTCTAGCAGGTGAAAGGATATCAGGGGCTAGGTGGCTCATTTAGACCCAACGTCCAGGGGAGGCCTCTCTGAGGAGATGGTGTGAATGACAGCATCCACCACATGCAGATCTGGAGGATGGAATTTCAGAGAGGAAAGAGCAGAGCCCGTTCAAGGAAGAGAGACAGGGCAGCGGGTGAGAGGGAGCTGGCTTTAACCCACACTCAGCTTTTCGTGCAGAAATGTAGCCTCGCTGCTCTTTGTACAGCCCCAAAACAGTTAGTTTAGGCAGTTAGAGGTCACGTTCACGGACCCTTTCTCCAAAGATGTCGTGAGTACATCCACCAGGGTCAAGCAAGATTAGGCGCTGTTGGTGCACAGTGATGAGACAGGTGGAGTCCTGTCCCCAGGAACCTCAGTCTCGGGAGGATGCTTGAGGGTATGGATGTGTCGGACGTGTGCCATGCCGTGTGATAAACCTCTGTGAGGACACGGAGAAAAGCATCTGTCGTGGGAAAGGGAGTCTTCCTGGGGGAAGGGAAGCCTGATGTGAGACTTGGGTACAAGCAGTCTTTGGCGGGGGAAGGGATGGAAAGAGGATTCCACGTGCAGGGACTTACCTAAGTGAGGGTCAGGGGTCACAGGAGAACAAGCTTGTTTGGGGACGGCAGTGCGGTGTGGACACAGCAAACAGTGAGGGGGGCAGTGTTCCGAAGATGTGAAAATTGTGCATGATAGAGCAACGCACAAATGCATTCTTAAAACTTGAGGTATCAATATTCTGTGATAGCCTATAAGAGAAAAGAATCTAAAAAAGAGTGAAGATATGTATATGTATAACTGAATCACTTTGCTGTACGCCTGAAAGTAACACGACATCTTAAATCAGCCATACACCAATGAAATTAAAATTTTAAAAAAATTGTAAAAGTTGAGGTATAGTTGACATGTAACATCCTACTCGTTTCAGGCGGACATAATGATTCACTATTTGTATATATCGTGAAACGACCACTACAGAAAGTCTGATTAATATCTGTCATATTATGTGCATATACCCAAATGCACAAATGCATTTTTAAACTTCAGAAACAAAAGAATACTATTATGAAAGGTGAAAATCATAAAAAGGAAAGAAATGTAAAGTATTTGTAGTTTTCAGAGCGAAACCTTTACCCTGGGGAAGTTCTTGTGTCCAAATGACAGTTTTGTGAGTTCAAATTCTCCTTGTCACGGAACCCCAGATTCAGAAACGAGAGCCTTTGGTTTTTTGCTTGATTCTGGCTTTTCCTTTTGCAGCACGCCCCAGGTAGAGCATGTGTCATTTGTTTTCCGTAAATGATACAAGCACTTTTATAAACAAGTTATCTTGGTAACAAAGGATGTAGCACCAGCAGGAAGGAAGGTCAGAAGAGCCTGGAGTTACTGGGGAAACATATAAAGCCTGGCCACGTTTCTTCCTGGGCAGAAGTGTTTGGCCTCAGGAGGGTGTCACGTGGGCTTGATGGGGAGGTTGCGGAAGTGCTGTATCTGCCCGACACACACGATCGCTGGAAAGTGAAGAAGGAAAGGAGTCTGTTCATTGTCCGTGAAGCAGAAACGCTACATCCTGATCCTGACGGGAAGCCCCGCTTTGTGTTGTTCCTGCTGAACCGTGGAGCGCGTTTGAATACTCCAAAGGAAGAAGGGGATGCGCTCGGTGTGGTTCATGGAATTAGATTTAGTGAAACCAATTCACTGTGCTGTCTTGCTGGATTGGTAAACCATGAGATATATGTATTTGTTTATTTTTAACTTATGTTTTTATTGAACTAACATTTGTTTATAGTGTTATATGTTTCATGTGTAAAACATTATAGGTCCACTTCTGTTTACCCTACAGCATGTTTACCCTACAACCCTACAACCACCAAAAATTTAGCTTCCATCCATCACCATACAGTTGGTCCCCTCTACCCATTTCACCCTCCCACCCCCGCCCCTCCCCCCATTCCCCTCTAGTAACCGCTACTCTGTTCTCTGTATCTACGTGATAAACCATGGTATTTAGTCTTCTATTAAGATAAAGCGTATTTTAATTGAGCAGCTGGCAGATTCTTTTCCAAGGTGTCATCTCATAAGGACATGTTTTACAAATTTGAAAGATGGATACTGTGCAGTGAATGTGCCTGTCTCTTATCTTGAAAATTCAGTTGATTCCCAAGAACTCTCTGGATGGTTTGCAGGAAAAGTTAGAAGAATTAGAAAATGTTTTATTTGGATGAGTGTGAGCAACGTTTGTTTACTTGAAGCAATTAAAGACAAGACTCCTGGGAATTCCCTGGTGGTCCAGGGGTTAGGACTCCCTGCTTTCGCTGCCAAGGGTGCAGGCTCGATGCCTGGTCAGGGAACTAAGGTCCCACAAGCTGTGTGGCATGGCCAGAAAAAAAAAAAAAAAGGACAAGAATCTTCAGGAAACCACATAATAATATCTGTTTCTTAATAAGAATTCTGATATAGCCAGAAATTTCTAATTTTCTTTCAAGAATCTAGACAAAAATTACCCAATACTTTGTAGTGTTTATGTGTGTGTATGTTCCAAACTATTCTTTAGGGTAGAAAACTGCAGATTGCATATATATCTCTCCCCCATATAACTATATCATCATATATTTAACTGTACATAAAAATGACACTGTGGCAATCCAGCTTAAAACCTTAGAAGGAAGTGATTACTGTATAACGGTGAAAAGGGCACAAAAGTTTTACTTTGCACCCTGATTAAGGGACTCGCAACAGAACTTCCTTCCTCTTTGCAAATAACTCACATAGTCAGGTTATCCATGAAGCAGGAAGCAGGCAAATATACAGAATGGCATTAGGAATATCTTCGGTCTTTACAAGAGATCGTATCACACTGTCTGTTTCCCGCCTTTATCAACACCCTGCATTAGGCAGCTGCTCTGAGAGAGGTGCCTGTTTCTCTGGCCCTCCCCTTCCCACCACTCCCAACCCCACCCAAAGCAGGTCTGTCGGTCCTCGAAGGGCACTCTTTCTGAAGTTAAACTTACTGGGCATATCTTAGAAAGGGTGGGAGATAATACAAAGCACCACTGGGTAAAACTCAGGGATAGTCAGCCTTGGGGGGGAATCACCAGAGGCTGGGGCAAGTCGGAAGGCTTCCTGGAGGAGATGAGACTTGAGCTTGGCTTTTAAAGGGGGAGTGGGACTCAGGCCAAGTGCAGAAGATGAGGAGGATGGTCATTCTGGGCAGAGAAAAGCTTCCACTCCTATTTGAGCCTCATAGAATGTAATAATGAAGGAATACCTCCAAAAATGGTCCAGGATAGGATTGACATGTACACACTGCTATATTTAAAATAAATGACCAGCAAGGAAAAAGAAATAAAACAAAAAGTTTGTTATGTTGGAAAAAACAATGGTCTGGGTATTGCAGGCACCCTTGTCACTTCGTGTGCCTCATTTGTAAAACCGGGGTCTGGACTCCAGTCTCTGAGGCCCCTCGTAGCTCTGTGGCGAATTGTGGTTTATAAGCATCCAGGCTCCCTTTCTCTGGTTGCCTTCAAGAACAAAGTACAAAAACATCCGGGAGATTCTTTCTTCAGCCCAAGCCCATCACAAATCTCCCATTTCTGAGTCGAGGATCTTTGTCACTCTTTCTTTTTCTGGTGTGAATCTTCCTGTCTCTGCTCCGGGCGTTTTCTTTCTCTATCTGCTGATTGAGACTAAACTGATCACTGAGGTCCTGGCAGGAAGCGTAGGTGCTGAATCATCATTTCTCCCTAATCCGTACTCATGCAGCTGGTTCCCCTGCAGCCTCCAGCCCAGATGAAGAGAGAGAAGGGGAGAGACTTCAATTCCCACGTCAGACACTTGGAATGAGAACAGGCTTTCCTGCCCCGAGAGGGGTTCAGAGGCATCTGGGGTGAAAGACTCCTGCTTCCCTGGGAAAAGGGCGAGAGGCACCCACACCCAGAGATCGGGATGCTATGGGATGCTTCTAAATCTCACAACACGCCAAGTGCTGAGAGTATAAACGTCTACTTGAGAAATTTCAGAAATATACTCCCACCTCTGCACAGGACTTGGTGACCCCTCTCTAAATGACACTGATTCTGAAGTTTCTCAAGAATTGAATTTTAAAAGTCGATCCAAGGGCCTGTGGCTATTAGAATATCAGCGTCTTCTTAAGAAGGCCTGCTTTGGGGTCAGCTTCTTGGCCCTAATGTCTCATTCTCCCACTGAGTGTGTGTGTGTGTGTGTGTGTGGTGTATATATGTGAGCGTGCATGTGTGTGCTTGTATGTATGTGCACATGCTAAGTGCCCATTTGCTCTTCAGACCATTCCCAAGTGACCAGAACCCGTGTCACACAACTGAGATTTGCAGTGAGGATCTGGATTAAAAGATTTCCCTGTTAGCGATGGAGTTATTGCTGCAATGGGTGCAATTATACGATTCTCATTTATTTGCCAATTCTCATTGTGTTAAAAATAGCAACGGCTCCGGGCTGCTGGGTGGAAGATTTGAGATTTAGATTTAAATCCCTCTGACATGTTGGAAATCTCTAGGGAGAGCCTACACTCAGGTGTGTTCTGAGTATCCACACTCAGGTGACAACGGTGAGGGGAGGAAGAAGAGATGCAGGCGTTTCCCACATCGCATTGTATAAAGCAGACTTGCCCGTAAGTTGACTGAAGGGCACTTCTGCCCTGACATAACCTAGGATCCTTCAGAAAGTTGGGTAGAAAATGCTTGAACTTCCATTAGTGAAACGACTGCTCTACAAACGTGCAGTTGTGACACTGAACTGGAGATCCCTGGAAAACTTAGAGAATCGTACCCTCAGCAGTGATATTATTTTTCTGAGACTTGGATATGGTATTTAGAAGTGAACTTAGGAGCAGGGTATAGAGTAAACAGTGAAAGAAGGACAACCAAGAAAACATCTTGATACTTATCAGGTGAACTTGCATCCTCGAGTATCCTTGGAACACATATTCTATTGTGGAAACTGAAAAAAAATTGTAGTTATTGAGAATAAGTTTTAAAATACAAAACTTATTTTGATCTTTCTAGCTGTTGCTATGGTTTTGAGTAATATATCATTAGCAGCCCGGCACTCCAATGATGTATTAAAGCCATACATCATAACAATGCCGTGGCTTTGATGATATATTAATGTAATTCGTGGTTAAGGCGCCATTGGCCCCATGATGTATGACTCGAAACACCACCAACTGGTTAGATCAACACACAGGGACCTGTGTGTTAGGGACAGGAGAATGGCAAATGATTCTGGACCAAAATACAATTGAACTTCTCAGAGATGTCTCACCCACAAGTCAGTTCTGTGAGATTGGATGGGCTTCAAAGGCTAGCCCAGGAAGGGTGGGTCTGTGCAGCAAGTGAAGGACAGGGAGATGGCTGCTCTGACCCCGTTAGAACCTGTGCCCAGGGCCAAATTGTCACGAGGTGGGGGAGGAACACGCCTCCGCTTTGCCCAGCACCAGCCATTATCTCAAGTCACCCCTGCTGAGATGTCACTGGACATTACTCACCTGATTCCAGAGGTCAGGGACCTGAGGTTCCTAGCAGGGAAGCAAGGTGATGTGCTCGGGAGTGACAGAGCTGGGACTGGAGCCCGTGTCTGTCTGTCTCTAGAGCTGGGTGGATGGGCTCCTTCTGATTTCGTGCCCCCAGCTTAGGGGAATGATGTTTTCCTCTCTTAAAAGGGGAAATGGAGAATGAGTTGTCTTCTCATCTTCCTCCCCACTCTCCTCTCCCTTCACCTCCTGGGTATACAATATCAAGAGGAGGCATTTGAAGGAACAGATCTGGGGAAGCCTAGGCAGTGTTACAGGCTTCTGGCAGCTGTCTTAGTTCCTCAGGGTCCTGCCAAAGGCCTGACCTGTGGTTGAGGGAGGGGGCCCCTGGGGGGCAGCTCAGCTGGGGACCAGAAGCTCGACTTTGACCCTTATGTCTACTGATCAGCCTCCTCCCAGGATTCCAGGCTTCCACTCCGGCTCCGGCGACAAATCCATCCTTCACACGGCAGCCAGAGTCGTTATTTAAAACTGCAAATCCCACCATGTAGCCATTTTGCTTCATTCCCTTCGAGGCTCTGCACTGCACTTAGAGTAGAAGCAAACTCATTACCCTGGTCCCCGAAGCCCCGACCCTTGGTGGGGCTGCACTGGTCTTCCCCCTGCTCCTTGAATGGGCTCGCTGCTGCCTGAAGGGTTTTAAAAGAATTGATGACCTTGACCAGCTTGGAATGGCTACTTCTAAGGTCTCACCTTAGACGCCACCTTCTCAGAGAGGCTGTCGCAGATCACCTGGGCGCTCTTTCCAGCCCTTCCCTGCCGTGCCTGTCTTATGACGCCCTGATAATTGATTGCTTATTGATCTGTTTCTTGTCTTCCTCCTGGAAACCCTAGTGGCAAAAGCCTAGACCTGGTCTCTCGTGTTCTTGCCTGTGTCCCAGGGCTTAAGACAGAGCCGGGCGCATGGGGCGGCTCACTAACAATGACTAAAACTAAAGACGATGTGTTGATTGATTGACTGACTGATGGTGGGGACAACTACAGTGCACGAGAAGCTTCAAAATCGAGCTGTCGCAGAGCTAAAGGAAAAAGAGTTCATAAGAAGGGACAGTGCTGGCCTGAGAGAGACGGCTGACATTTCCACGTGAAATAAGACATGGCCCTTTCTGCAGGAATTGGAAGGCGGAGCTGGACTAGGATTGGGTGGATTTTACATAACAGTGCAGGTGTGTACATGGTCGTGTGGGATCACACTGACATTCGTGCAAAACTTGAAAAAGTGAGAAATTATAATCACAGCCCCTTTCACGCTTCCTCATGTTGGCTGATGTTGGAGAAGCTGCGGGGGTTTCGTATTCATAATGATCACAGACACTTGTATTTGTACTTTTACATATTTTTCATAAGCAAGTTCCCCGAAATTGTATTAGCTTCAGGTCCCCCAAACCTAGGTTCAGCCCTGGTTGAAAGCATGTTTTGGAAAAATGAGAATGGGAAAAAGAGTGTGGTTGTAGCCTGGTGTCCTGATCAGTCTAGATCAGGGGTCCCCAACCCCTGGGCTGCAGACCAGTACTGGTCCACGGCCTGTTAGGAACCGGGCCGCACGGCAGGAGGTGAGTGGTGGTGAGCCAGCAGAGCTTCACCTGCCAGTCCCCATCACTCCCCATTGCTCGCATTACTGCCTGAACCATGCCCCCCCATCCCCTGTCCGTGGAAAAATTGTCTTCCAAGAAACTGGCCCCTCGTGCCAAAAAGGTTGGGGACTGCTGGTCTAGATGATGGAAAACTAATTAGCGTCCAGTAATCCTTTCACTTTACAATGGGAAGGAATTGTGTCTTACGATTTATTATAACTATCTCTTGTCAGACACAGAGCTCAGAGCCTGGGAAAAAAAGGGCAGTTTCTGGAACTTTCTTCGTTTTTTACAACTCATCTGTTTCTTGCCTTATTTTCTTGGGGTCTTGGAAAGCAGCAGACTATTTAATTTTGGATAAATTAACTCACATTAAGATGTTATTCATTTAGTGTGTTATTTGCGGTTAGAGGGCTTCTCAAGGGATGACAGAGAACGAGGGAATTTAGGACAACATCGTAGAAGGTATGAGAGGCAAGAAGCGTTTAGATAGCCCTCAAATCAAGGATCGAAATGCCCTTTATTAAGTTAAATAAACCGATTTGTTGAGTGTCTTCCAAGTGCGAATTGTTGGGAGTTAAACGGCGACTCAAATCAGAAGCCGTGTCCTTTAAAATTACGTTTATAGGAGTTATACTTCAACTTCCAAATTTAGTACTAAATGGTCATGTGTTATGTGTCATTCACTATTGTTAGAAAATGTCAAGAGTTTGACTTTATTATAAAACAATGCAGGGTTACAAAATTTTAGTATGCTTTAAAAAAACTTATCTGGCTTTAATTAATTATGAATATTAATTGTCTATAATTAACATACACAATTAGAATTCACATTGGCAAATTAAATAGATAAGTATTATTTGTGTTTATTGAAAGACATATTTAGGACTTCAGAGATTATAGTAGGAAAGACATTTCATGGTGCCTGAGGAGATAAAGCATTAACTCATGAAAAATAAAAATAACAGCACAAAAAAATAGCAAAAGAATTGTATCTCTTGGTTGGTTGCTAAATGAACTATACAGATAATAGATACTAGGGTAGTTTTTTTTTAAATTTAATTTATATTTTATATTGGGGTATAGTTGATTTACAGTGTTGTGTTAGTTTCAGGCGTACAACATAGTGACTCAGTTATACATACACATATATCTATTCTTTTTCAGATTCTTTTCCCATATAGGTTATTACAGAGTATTGAGTTCTCTGTGCTATACAGTAGGTCCTTGTTGATTATTTTATATATAGTAGTATGTATATGTTAATCCCAAATTCCTAATTTATCCCTCTCCTCCGGTAAACATAAGTTTGTTTCGAAGTCTGTGAGTCTATTTCTGTTTTGTAAATAAGTTCATTTGTATCATCTTTTTAGATTCCACATATAAGCGATATCACATGGTGTTTGTCTTTCTCTGTCTGACTTACTTCACGTAGTATGATCATCTCTAGGTCCATCCATGTTGCTGCAAATGGCATCATTTCATTCTCTTTTATGGCTGAGGAATAAAGGAGGAAGGGAACCTGCAGGAGAGAAGGGCCGGGAGGCTTTACGGCAGTGATGGGATTTGAACTCTGTCTTTCAAGGCTGAAGAGGAGTAATCAATCAACTCAAGAAGTTATTAATCCCCTATTAGTCTATATGCTTATATTTTATCTCACATCAGACTAGATAAATATAAAATGATTTCTGCATTCAAGATACTTTCAGGGCTTCCCTGGTGGCGCAGTGGTTGAGAGCCCGCCTGCCGATGTGGGGGACACGGGTTCGCGCCTCGGTCCGGGAAGATCCCACATGCCGCGGAGCAGCTGGGCCCGTGAGCCATGGCCGCTGAGCCTGCGCGTCCGGAGCCTGTGCTCCGCCGCAATGGGAGAGGCCACAGCGGTGAGAGGCCCGCGTACTGCAAAAAAAAAAAAAAAAAAAAGATACTTTCAACCTAATAGGGATATTACTAAAAAGAATGGAAATTTCCCAGGGAGCTGGAATAGTAAGAGCTGCAGTACAAGGGGGCCGTCACTGAGCCTGTTTGCCTGGAAGGGTCGATTTCGTGAATACTAGGAGGATCCCAGGTAGCGGATGGCTAAGCGGCTTCCAGATTCTTTTTTTTTCCTGCAGCCAATGAGGAATCATTTAAATACCATGAACATATTGTTCTTTTGTGCTCTCACCACCTCTGCCCATCATGCTAAGCACACGCATTCTTTGGAGGAGAATAACACAATTGAATCCTGGGCTGCCTGGTCCCAAGTCCCATGTTTTCAGGTGAGTGTGATTGTGCAGGTGGAAGTGGGACAGGGTGGACGGAGGACAGAAGTGACGGCAGAGGGATCAGGGAGGCGGAGTCAAGACAGTACGTGTAGGTAGGAAATCGCGAAAAGCAGACCTCTGAACTAAGGAGCATTTTAATCACCAGAAACAGAATCAAGATGCATTGCTATGGGTAAAGAAGATGTGGTACATATACAGAAATGGAATGTTCCTCAGCCATAAAAAAAGAATGAAATGATGCCATTTGCAGCAACATGGTTGGACCTAGAGATGATCATACTAAATGAAGTAAGTCAGAGAAAGACAAATACCATATGGTATCACTCGTATGTGGAATCTAAAAAATAATGCGAATGAATTTATTTACAAAACAGAAATAGACTCACAGACATAGAAAACAAACTTATGGTTACCAAAGGGGCAAGGGAGGGAGGGATACATTTGGAATTTGGGATTAGCAGATTGAAAAAAAAGATGTATTGCCAACAGCTCTTCCTCTCAGGCCAGCGTTTCATCATTACCCCCGGGTTGCAATGGTTTTTTCCAGCTATTATTAGTCATATACGACCAGAACCCCTGGGGCTGTCACCAGGACCAGGAGAGGCCTTGCTTACATGTCATGGAGTCGTAAGAACAGCTGAGTAAAACATGCCAGTGGTATTTTTCTTCTGGGCCTTTCCAATTCTCTCATTTTTGCACCTGCCTTTGAGTTTATTGAGACCAAAAAGTCTAACAGTGAAACACGAAGCCGGCATCCTCCGGGATCCCCAGGAGTCCTGTGAGTCTTGACAGCCAGATGCAGTCAGGGGCGCTGCTACAAGCTGTGGCTGACACGGGGTCACAGCCGGTCACTCACCCTGTCCGCAGAGTGACAGAGGAGGGGTCGGGACTACCAGATGCCTCTTCGCCAGTTCCTTTGATCCGAGCTTGCAGGGGGCCTCGTGGAGACCAGCCCTCTCTGCTGCGGGCCTTGTTGGGTGGCTCTGAGTCTGCAGTAGGTACGGCAGGGGACCACGGAGCCGGCCCCTAGCAGGGCCCCCAAACCTCCCAAGAGTTACAACTGGCTGGAGGAGTGTGGGAGATAGCGCAGGTGCGGCATGAGGGGGCGGCAAGGTGGCCCTGATCTTGGTGAGCCAGCACGGTGAGCCGTGTGTCCTGAGCTCCTGGCCATTAAGAAGACCTGCGCCCGGAAGGACAGAAGTGGGGACATTTTCCAGGGGTCTGTGAAATGTGCCTCGTGGTCACGTTTCTGGGACGGCTGTGTTTACACCTGAGTGTGAAATTTACCTTGAGCGATAGGTAGTGAACGTGTTGCTTCAGATGCAATGGGAGTGATGAGCACCTAGTTATAGAATTTCCATGTCAAGTACAGCAGGTTCCTGGACCAGATGAGGCTGGTCAGTGGGTGTTGAACCAGAATTCATATGCCTGGCCCCAAATTCGTCGTGTGTCTAAAAGAAGATATTGAACAGCTATTAGAACTAGGAAAAACAAAATGGAACCTTGAGAGGATATGTTATTTCCTTTTTTTTTTTTAGGTAAATTGTAAAAGTGAATTTTATGTTTGTTTTTTTTATTGGAGTATAATTGCTTTACAGTGTTGTGTTAGTTTCTGCTGTACAACGAAGTGAATCAGCTGTCTGTATACGATACGTCATTTTCATCTGTTTTCATCTGTTTCAATTTCTAAAACTCTACGTTGAGAAAGTCTTTTATGAATTTGCTATCCATCTAGATAGAAATCAAGAACGAGAGAAGTATGAGAAAAAAATAATAAATGGCGCTGACCAATTAGAAGACTTCTTCCATCCTTAGAACGCTCACGCCATTATTGTGATTTATAAATATTAAAAAAAACCCAAGCATGAGAGAAACAGATTTCAGGAGGGCTTCGCGTGGCTCAGCTGGGGAGGGCTGAGCTTGATCATTTAGGTTTTGCAAACACGGCTGCATAGTCAAGGGTTGGGGCTTAGGAATCTGTGGTTCAAACTCTTCTATCTCATAGTCTTAACCCCTGAATAGACCCAAAATGTAAGAAAATATGGACACAAAATCCTACTTATGGCTTACACAGAGGCACTGCTGGGATCCTGAAAACTAGAGTCAACACCTCACGCAGCAGAATTTCCTCTGAGCTTCTCCTCCTGTCTAGGGCTAGGTTGGGGGAATAGGAAATCATAGGCAGAGGGACAAAAGTATTTCTACATGCTGCTGCTTGAGGGTCCACCGTGCTGGGCGAGGGCTTGAAAAGGCAGTATGGCCCTGCCAGCTGTTGAAGGAAGTCCTAAGGTGCTTATGTTTGTTGGGGCTCTTGGTTGAAACTCATAGGAGCCCAGCTCAAAGCAGCTCAAGAAAGAATGAGACTTTATCAACTCAGGCCAAGCCTAAGAGAACAGAAAAGCAATGGAAAGGGCTTCTGCCTGCCTTGTCCATGAGCTCTGGGTTCACAAGAAGCTGACTCTCATCACAGAAGTTCTGCTTTCCTCTGTTTTGTTTGATTTTCAGGCAAATTTCTACCCAGGTGGTGTCCGCAACGGCCACTGCAGTTACAGTTAGTTCCAGTCGCTCTGAGCCCAGAGGGAGAGAGGGCACCTCTGTCCAGGAGCTCCAGCACGAGGATGAGGGTGCTCTCACTGGCCATGTGGGGTCAGTGTCCATCCTTGAAGCGATTGTGACCGTTCTGTGGTGCTGTGGCCAGGCCAGGGTCAAGACTCACTCTTGGAACTGGAGGTGAAACTCCAGCTCTCCAACCAGAAACATTCGATGAAGGGTGAAAGGAGCCTGGTGTCCAAAAGGAAAATGGGTCTCGTTACAAAGAGAAAGGGAAAGGGATGCTGGGTAGGTGAAGAGAACAGGTGTGTGCCAGTGTGCTCGAGGCCAAGGAGCCTGTCATCTCCGCACCTACAGTTGATGTCCTGACTGGCCCCTGAGCACACCCCTGCCCCCCCATCAGAAAACAACCCCCGGGCATCTGCTCCCCCATCAGACTGGCCCCCTGGCACTACATCCCCCAACTTCAGGCTACACACTGCTGCTCTGTGACATTCCTTCCCTACTATTTCCTAAGGCTGTTTCTTGTTTTAAGTAGTTCTTTATAAATATAAATGTAAACAGTCACAGTAAAAAAATTCAAATAGAAAGTTATTATAAAATTCCCTAACCACCAGCCCCTAGTCCCTAAGGTGACCAAAATAGTAGAGGTCTGGAAAATGTCTCCATATATGCAAGTATCTATGTATCTACCATCTATCTATCTTTTTATTTTTTTTATTAACAAATTGTTTCATATTATGTATATTGCTCTCCAACTTGCTTTTTCACTTAGTGATATTCGCAGCATCTTTCCCTATTGGCACACAGTTTCATTTAGCAGCTGCATAATATCCCATTAAATGGATGCACTATAATTTACTTAACCATTTTCCTGTTCATGGACATTCATGTTATATTCATGGTTGTATTTCAAACAATTCTGTCATGATCATTGCTGTACACATAGTGTAATTTTACAAGTGTATCTGTAAGCTAATTTCCTAGAAGTGAACTTGTTCAAAGGCTATATGCCTTTTAACTTTGCGTAGATGTTAATAAGTTGACCTCCGAGAAGTCTGCATCAATTTCTATTCATACCCAGAGCACTGAGAGTGTGTTTCCCGACACCCAGTCACCACTGGGGATCTAAATGTTTCATTTTAGTTAATCTGACCGGCGAAAAGGGTATATCCTTGATTTTAATTGCAACTTAAAATTAGAAATGAAGTTGAGCATCTTTTAATATGTTTAGCCATTCTCTATTTAACTTCTGTGAACTTAAATTCTGTTCTTTCTACCCTCATTAAGACGTTAACGGTTGGATTACTTCATACTCTGTTTTCCCCTTGAGAATTCATTTCTTCCTGGTTGTGTAATATGATACGTGTAGATTTATCATCCATTGAATCCCAGGATGTTAGAGCTGAAGAAACTCTTGAGCTGATGCCATGATGCATTTTCATTTCCAGATACACAAACTGAGGTCTAGGGAAGCAAACAATTGTCCAAGATCCAAGACTGGGTCAGAATCACAACACGCGCTGTCTGAGATGTTACCTGGGTCTTTTATTCTGCTGTTGATGACAACGAGAGGTCTATCTTGGACATTTAAACCACTCATTTTAATCTATGAGCATCCCAAAGAGTTTCTTTTGACTATAACCACAACCCAATGAGCCAGCTTCCCCATCCTGTGTTTCACGTAATGGTATATTTTATCACAGCCCAGCGGTCCTGCAGGCTGGATGTCTGCGTGTTAAACTCCCCTGAGCGCAGCAGTAAAACGCCCTGCATGTCAGGGGCTGTAGCTCACGGAGAGAGAGCTTCTAATGCTCGGTCAACACCAATGCGGGACAAATCAAGTGAGAAAAATCAATAGTCTCACTCCTGCCATTACTTACGGTTTTCACGGATTGTTTAATATAATGAAATAGCTACAGGAAAAAAAAAAGTCTAAAACTCCATATTATATTCTCATCTTTGTAGAGCTATCCCAAATTCCTCATGAAATTATCCTCATTTAATTTCAGTCTTGAAATTGGAATTTTATCTTCCTTACATTCTTTAGGGGACCCTTAGATAATTACTAAAATCTGAGTTTATCATTAGGAGAATTTAAAAATGAGAATTGATCTATCACAGACTTTAATCCAAGGCACCCTAAGTACATAGATTCCAGACTTCACTGTTTCCACTATATCACCTTGTTTTTTTTCCCCCTACTAAAAGAAGACTTTTAATCATTTTTATAATTTAGATACATCTAGGTCTTCTTTTCTTAAACTAAGATCTTTTTAAAAAATTAAAGAACTTATAAGTATGTTATAAAGTTATTGATATAATTTTCCAATTGATAGAAAAAACATAAGATTTTGAGGAAAATAATTGAACAAAACAAAAATAATTGGCCATGTAATGCTTAAGTTGCATGTTACCAAGTAATCCACATTAGAAAGCAAAATAAAAGTGAGGTTCAAATATAGAAGAAAAAGTGTATATTTGTATTTTAAATACTGTAATTAATTGAAAATACTTAATATGTGATCTCAGATTTTTTCTTTTTCAGCCAAATGTGTAGAGCTCAACTGCAGTTCAGCTGGGGATCTGTGCTGAGGGGCTGAGGAGTCTAAATGCACTATTTCTGTTTTCTGAGTGAGTTGTTTTATTTTTTCCCCTTTTCATTTCCAGGTTCTGGTCAGCTAGTTATTGGAATGCTGAACATTCTGTCCTGATACTTGAAAGTTCTTGACTTCTGTGTGGGCCAAGAGAGGCATAATGGGTACAGGGAAATTCTCCCAGCCCTGTTTTACTGACCTTCTCTCTAAGTACCTTCTTAAGAAATTGTGTTTAAATCAATAGAATTGTACCCTTGGTTTCAGCTAAATGCAATTGGGAACTAGTGTATTAATACTAATAAAAATGTTCTTGCTTTCAGAAGCTGACTTTCTGGAAAGTCATGGCAAAAGTCAGATTTTTTTTTTTTTTTTTTTTGCGGTACGTGGGCCTCTCATTGCTGTGGCCTCTCCCGTTGCAGAGCACAGGCTCTGGACGTGCAGGCTCAGCGGCCATAGCTCACAGGCCCAGCCACTCCGTGGCATGTGGGATCCTCCCGGACCGGGGCATGAACCCGTGTCCCCTGCATCGGCAGGTGGACTCTCAACCACTGCGCCACCAGGGAAGCCCAAAAGTCAGATATTTTTAATACATATTCAAGGGAACGGATTTCTAATGAAAAAGCAGAAGCAGGGTTGGATGAGGCAAGGGGACAGCAGCCCTCTCCTAGGATTCTTTCTGGACAGAGCAGCGGAGACTAAAGAGCTGGCCTGGGAACGGCAGTAATGAAGGGTGCTTCCACCTAAGAAAGTACTTAAGAAAAGATTGTAGAAATGTTCCTCTTAGTTGTCCGCCCCCCCCCAACAAAACCCAACACCCAGTGGCCAGATTTATGGGGATGCTGACAATTGAAACCTAACACTGAAGACAATGGAGATACCCACAAATATCAGAAGCTCTGAACATCAAATAATGAACAGTGGTAAATTCAGAGGGGAATTATTTACTGTCAGGTAAGTCAAGGTAGAAGAGCTGTTTAGGTAGGAAGTTGGGGGAGCCTAAAAGGGGGTAATGAAGGTGTGCTCCTCTCACTTTGGCAAACCTTTTTTCCATCATTAAAGATGGAAGTACAGCAGAAGACTATCACTATTTAACTGGAAGTGTACACAAAAGTTTGTTCTAAAAAGATTTTTTAATTAATTAATTGGCTGCATTGGATCTTCATTGCTGTGCTCTGGCTTTCTCTAGCTGCAGTGGATGGGGGCTACTCTTCTTTGTGGTGTAGGGGCTTCTCATTGTGGTGGCTTCTCTTGTTGTGAAGCATGGGTTCTAGGTGCATGGGCTTCAGTAGTTGTGGCACGCGGGCTCAGTAGTTGGGGTGCATGGGCTTAGTTGCTCTGCGGCATGTGGGATCTTCCCGGACCAGGGCTTGAACCCATGTCTCCTGCATTGGCCAGCAGATTCTTAACCACTGCACCATCAGGGAAGCCCTAAAAAGATTTTTTGATCAATAATTACCCATTTAAAAAGTGCACCATTGATAGAGATTGGTTCAAGATGGCAGAGTAGAAGGATGTGCGCTCACTCCCACTTGTGAGAGCACTGGAATCACAACTAACAGCTGAACAATCATTGACAGGAAGACACTGGAACTCACCAGAAAAGATACCCCACATCCAAAGACAATGGAGAAGCCACAAGGAGGGGCGCAATCACAATAAAATCAAATCCCATAACCGCTGGGTGGGTGACCCACAAACTGGAGAAAAATTATACCACAGAAGTCCACCCACTGGAGTGAAGGTTCTGAGCCCCATGTCAGGCTTCCCAACCTGGGGGTCTGGCAACAGGAGGAGGAATTCCCAGAGAATCAGACTTTGAAGGCTAGCAGGATTTGATTGCAGGACTTCAGCAGGACTGGGGGAAACAGAGACTCCACTCTTGGAGGGCACACACAAAGTAGTGTGTGCATAGGGACCCAGGGGAAGGAGCAGTGACCCCAGAGGAGACTGAACCAGACCTACCTGCTAGTGTTGGAGGGTCTCCTGCAGAGGCAGGGGTTGGCTGTGTCTCACCATGAGGACAAGGACACTGGCAGCAGAAGTTCTGGGAAGTACCTTTGGTGTGAGCCCTCCCAGAGTCTGCCATTAGCCCCACCAAAGAGTCCAGGTAGGCTCCAGTGTTGGGTCGCCTCAAGCCAAACAACCAACAGGGAGGGAACCCAGCTCCACCCATCAGCAGACAAGGAGATTAAAGTTTTACTGAGCTCTGCCCACCAGAGCAACAGTCAGCTCTACACACCACCAGTCTCTCCCATCAGGATACTTGCACAAGCCTCTTAGATAGCCTCATCCATCAGAAGGCAGATAGCAAAAGCAAGAAGAACTACAACCCTGCAGCCTGTGGAACAAAAACCACATTCACAGAAAGACAGACAAGATGAAAAGGCAGAGGACTATGTACCAGATGAAGGAACAAGATAAAACCCCAGAAAAACAACTAAATGAAGTGAAGATAGGCAACCTTCTAGAAAAAAATATCAGAAAAATGGTAGTGAAGATGACCCAGGACCTCAGAAAAAGAATGGAGGCAAAGATCAAGAAGTTGCAAGAAATGTTTAACAAAGATCTAGAAGAATTAAAGAATAAACACTGAGAAAAATTAAAGGACAAACAGAGATGAACAATACAATAACTGAAATGAAAAATACACTAGAAGGAATCAATAACAGAATAACTGAGGCAGAAGAATGGATAAGTGACCTGGAAGACGGAATGGTGGAATTCACTGCTGTGGAAAAGAATAAAGAAAAAAGAATGAAAAGAAATGAAGACGACCTAAGAGACCTCTGGGACAATATTAAATGCATCAACATTTGCATTATAGGGGTCCCAGAAGGAGAAGAGAGAGAGAAAGATCCGAGAAAATATTTGAAGAGATTATATTCAAAAACTTCCCTAACATGGGAAAGGAAATAGCTACCCAAGTCCAGGAAACACAGAGAGTCCCAGGCAGGATAAACCCGAGGAGAAACATGCCGAGACACATAGTAATCAAAAAGACAAAAATTAAAGACAAATAAAAATTATTAAAAGCAACAAGGGAAAAATGACAAATAGCATACAAGGGAACTCCCATAAGGTTAATAGCTGATTTCTCAGCAGAAACACTACAAGCCAGAAGGGAGTGGTGCTATATATTTAAAGTAATGAAAGGGAAGAACCTGCAACCAAGATTACTCTACCCGGCAAGGATCTCATTCAGATTCAACAGAGAAATCAAAAGGTTTACAGACAAGCAAAATCTAAGAGAATTCAGCACGACCAAACCAGCTCTACAACAAAGGCTAAAGGAACTTCTTTTGGTGTGAAACACAAGGGAAGAAAAGGACCTACATAAACAAACCCAAAACAATTAAGAAAATGGTAATAGGAATATACATATCGATAATTACCTTAAATGTGAATGGATTAAATGCTCCAACGAAAAGACACAAGTTTACTGAATGGATAGAAAAACAAAACCCATATATATGCTGTCTACAAGAGACTCACTTCAGACTTAGGGACACATACAGAATGAAAGTGAGGGGATGGAAAAAGATATTCCATGCAAATGGAAATCAAAGGAAAGCTGGAGTAGCAATACTCATATCAGATAAAATAGACTTTAAAATAAAGAATGTTACAAGAGACAAGGAAGGACACTACATAATGATCAAGGGATCAATCCAAGAAGAAGATATAACAATTATATATGCACCCAACATAGGAGCACCTCAATAAATAAGGCAAATGCTAACAGCTATAAAAGAGGAAATCGACAGTAACACAAAAATAGTGGGGAATTTTAACACCTCACTTACACCAATGGACAGATCATCCAGACAGAAAATTAATAAGGAAACACAAGCTTTAAATGACACAACAGAACAGATAGATTTAATTGATATTCATAGGACATTCCATCCGAAAACAGCAGATTACACTTTCTTCTCAAGTGCACACGGAACAGTCTCCAGGAGAGATCATATCTTTGGTCACAAATCAAGGCTTGGTAAATTGAAGAAAGTTGAAATCATATCAAGCACCTTTTCTGACCACTACACTATGATATTAGAAATAAATTCCAGGGAAAAAAATGTAAAAAACACAAACATATCGAGGCTAAACAGTACCCTGCTAAATAACCAAGAGATCACTGAAGAAATCAAAGAGGAAATAAAAAAATACCTAGAGACAAATGACAATGAAAACAGGATGATCCAAAACCTATGGGATGCAGCAAAGCAGTTCTAAGAGGGAAGTTTATAGCAATACAATCCTACCTCAAGAAACAAGAAAACTCTCAAATAAACAATCTAACCTTACACCTAAAGGAACTAGAGAAAGAAGAACAAACAAAACCCAAAGTCAGTAGAAGGAAAGAAATCATAAAGATCAGAGCAGAAATAAATGAAATAGAGACAAAGAAAACAACAGCAAAGATCAATAAAAATAAAAGCTGGTTCTTTGAGAAGATAAACAAAATTGATAAACATTTAGCCAGACTCATCAAGAAAAAGAGGGAGAGAACTCAAATCAATAAAATTAGAATGAAAAGGGGGAAGATACAACGGACACCTCAGAAATACAAAGCACCATAAGAGATTACCACAAGCAACTCTATTCCAATAAAATGGACAACCTGGAAGAAATGGACAAATTCTTAGAAAGGTATAACCTTCTAAGACTGAACCAGGAAGAAACAGAAAATATGATCAGACCAATCACAAGTAATGAAATTGAAACTGTTATTAAAAATCTTCCAACAAACAAAAGTCTAGGACCAGATGGCTTCACAGGTGAATTCTACCAAAGATTTAGAGAAGAGCTAACACCGATTCTTCTCAAACTCTTCCCAAAAATTGCAGAGGAAGGAACACTCCTAAACTCATTCTACGAGGCCACCATCACCCTGATACCAAAACCAGACAAAGATACTACAAAAAAAGAAAATTACAGACCAATATCACCAATGAATATAGATGCAAAAATCCTCAACAAAATACTAGCAAACAGAATCCAACAACACATTAAAAGGATCATACACCATGATCAAGTGGGATTTATCCTAGGGATGCAAGGATTCTTCAATATATGCAAATCAATCAATGTGATACACCATATTAACAAACTGAAGAATAAAAACCATATGATCATCTCAGTAGATGCAGAAAAAGCTTTTGACAAATTTCAACACCCATTTATGATAAAAACTCTCCAGACAGTGGTCATAGAGGGAACCTACCTCAACATAATAAAAGCCATATATGACAAACCCACAGCAAACATCATTCTCAATGGTGAAAAACTGAAAGCATTTCCTCTAAGATCAGGAACAAGACAAGGATGTCCACTCTCACTACTATTATTCAATATAGTTTGGAAGTCCTAGCCATGGCAATCAGAGAAGAAAAAGAAATAAAAGGAATACAAATTGGAAAAGAAGTAAAACTGTCACTACTTGCTGATGACAAGATACTATACATAAATAATCCTAAAGATGCCACCAGAAAACTACTAGAGCTCATCAATGAATTCAGTAAGTTACATGATACAAAATTAATGCACAGAAATCTCATGCATTCCTATACACTAACAACAAAAGATCAGAAATAGAAATTAAGGAAACAATCCCATTCACCATAACAACAAAAAGAAGAAAATACCTAGGAATAAACTTACCTAAGGAGGTAAAAGACCTGTACTCAGAAAACTATAAGACACTGATGAAAGAAATCAAAGATGACACAAACAGATGGAGAGATATACCATGTTCTTGGATTGGAAGGATCAATATTGTGAAAATAACTATTCTACCCAAAGCAAGCTACAGATTCAATGCAATCCCTATCAAATTACCAATGGCATTTTTTACAGAACTAGAACAAAAAATCGTAAAATTTGTATGGAGACAAAAAAGACCCCAAATAGCCAAAGCAATCTTGAGAGAAATAAAAAGGAGCTGGAGGAATCAGACTCCCTGACTTCAGACTATACTGCAGAGCTACAGTAATCAAGACAATATGGTACTGGCACAAAAACAGAAATATAGATCAATGGAACAGGATAGAAAGCCCAGAGATAAACCCATGCACCTATGGTCAACTAATCTATGACAAATGAGGCAAGGATATACAATGGAGAAAAGACAGTCTCTTCAATAAGTGGTGCTGGGAAAACTGGACAGCTACATGTAAAAGAATGAAATTAGAACACTCCCTAACACCATACACAAAAATAAACTCAAAATGGATTAGAGACCTAAATGTAAGACCAGACACTATAAAACTCTTACAGGAAAACATAGGAAGAACACTCTTTCACATAAATCACAGCAAGATCTTCTTTGCCGCACCTCCTAGAGTAATGGAAATAAAAACAAAAATAAACAAATGGGACCTAATGAAATTTAAAAGTCTTTGCACAGCAAAGGGAACTATAAACAAGATGAAAAAACAACCCTCAAAATGGGAGAAAATATTTGCAAATGAATCAATGGACAAAGGATTAATCTCCAAAATATATAAACAGCTCATGCATCTCAGTATTTAAAAAAAAACCAACCCAATTAATAAATGGGCAGAAGACCTAAATAGATATTTCTCCAAAGAAGACATACAGATGGCTAAGAGACACATGAAAAGCTGCTCAACATCACTAATTATTAGAGAAATGGAAATCAAAAGTACAATGAGGTATCACCTCACACCAGTTAGAATGGGCATCATCAGAAAATCTACAGACAACAAGTGCTGGAGAGGGTGTGGAGAAAAGGTAACCCTCTTGCACTGTTGGTGGGAATGTAAACTGATACAGCCACTATGGAGAACAGTATGGAGGTTCCTTAAAAAACTAAAAATAGAATTACCATATGACCCAGCAATCCCACTACCGGGCATAAACCAAAAGCAAACCATAATTCAAAAAGACACATGCACTCCAATGTTCATTGCAGCACTATTTACAATAGCCAGGTCATGGAAGCAACCTAAATGCCCATCGACAGATGAATGGATAAAGAAGATGTGGTACATACATATAATGGAATATTACTCAGCCATAAAAAGGAATGGAATTGGGTTATTTGTAGAGACATGGATGGGCCTAGAGACTGTCATACAGAGTGAAGTAAGTCAGAAAGAGAAAAACAAATATCGTATATTAACACATATATGTGGAATCAAAAAAATGGTACAGATGAACCGGTTTGCAAGGCAGAAATAAAGACACAGATGTGGAGAACAAACGTATGGACACCAAGGGGGGAAAGCTGGGGGCGGGGTGGTGGTGCTGTGATGAATTGGGAGGTTGGGATTGACATGTATACACTAATATGTATAAAATAGATAACTAATAAGAACCTGTTGTATAAAAAAATAAGTAAAATAAAATTCAAAAAAAAAAGTGCACCATTGTAAAGTAAAAAAACCAGTGTGCTGTTGTGTGTTGCAAAGTGGAGATGGTGAGATCAACCAGGCTGAGACTAACCAGTGGATGGCTCTGTGCAGCCCCAATCAGCATGGTGCACACTGGTGAGAACAGTCAGGGACGGATTAAACAGGGCAGTCAAAAGTCATTTTGCATTGTGTTTCTGATTTCAAAACTTATGCTCTTGACCACATGACTCTGTGTGTGTGTGTGTGTGTGTGTGAAGCTATCCAGGAAGTTGAAAGAAGGGGAGTTTGTACACACCTTTCATCATCAAGAAAGTTAAAGAGGTTACATGTGAAAAGAGCCTTGAAGATGGATAGGCATTTAAAAAATTCTAAATTTTAATTATTGGTATAAAACAGTATTTTTTTCTTGTAAAAATAATACATGCTCTCTGCAGAAAAAGTAGAGAATTCAATAATAAAAAGAAAGAAAGAAGAAAAAAAAACCCACCCAGGATTGTGCCACCAAGAGAGATGTCCTTTCAGCAACTTGGTGTATATCTTCTTTTTTTAATTGAGGTATAGTTGATTTACAATGTAGCAAGTTGGTGTATATCTTCTAAAACCTAATTTCATTTTTCTAGGTAGACTGGTGTGTAGATCGATGGAGAAAGAGAGAAGAAGAAGCATGTTTATTGGGGGGGGTAGTAATGTATTGTTTTCACTTGTTTATTTTGTTTTTTTAGTCAATGTTATCTTAAGGAAGTAGGTCACAGATTTTGATGGGTGGAGAGGGCAGAGGTATTTTAGGCAGAGGAAACCTTTAACAGGACCATGGATCCAGAAAGGATTGTAGGGTGTGATTCAAGGGTAGATGTGCAATTTGAGGTGGTGTTTAGGCTGAGGGGAAGTTTGGAGCCAGATTGGTAACACATTGGACTATCAGACTAAAGAGTCGGGAATTTATTTGGTAGAAAAGGTGAAACCATTAAATTATTTTTGAATTTTCTAAAGCTTTGCTTTACAAAGGTTAACTTAGGAATCAGAAACTGGATGGAGAGGAATATGACGAGATTAGAGACTTAAGAGCCTGTTAGAGGACTATACTCCAGGTGAGAGGAACCAGGAACAAAAATGAGGTGGGGACAGCAGGCAGAGAAAAGAAGAGCCACAGAAGAGGAAGAATTAACAGAGTAACTGGGTATCTGACTCGTGTGTGTGGCGGGGAAGGGAAAAATCAAAGATGGATGAGGGCTACAAGTGATGGGCCATAAACAGTCCTTGGGATGCTGAAGGAGGAGCTAACCCAGGAGTAAGATGATTAGATGTTGACTCTGGGGAATCAGTGAGAAACCCAAGGTGGGGGCGTCTGTCGGGCCATCAGAGATGTGAGTGTATGTTGAAACAGCACACGACTCTCAGTTACTCATAAGAAGCTTCTGGAAGCCAAAGGTGGGCACCCTATTAAAACCTTTAGTCTGCATCTTCCATCTGTGTCGAGCTCCCTAAGAGGGCGCCTCTTGCAGAGTGTCAGTGCCGTCCACACAGTCCGCTTGACCCTAGTGAGCGTCGGTCATGCTTCACTGAGCTCTGCATCTACACATGGTTCTGGACCATAAATGCTGGATCATCATTTCATTCTGAGATCCTTTTCTTGGTTCATTAATTTTGATCTTCTTGAAAATAGTGGAGTGGCTGTACCCGAAGCGTGTACCTAAATGAGAAGGAAATGGCGTGTTTTCACCAAAAAGGGAGTTAGAAGAGTCACTTTGTCTGCTTTAAGAGCCAGGTGGTCCACATGTGGGGATGTTCAGGTCCACCTCTTCCTCTTCCTACTGTAACACACCTCAGCTGTTTATAGAGATGGTGTGAATCTTACCCAAGTCATTAAAAAGGTTTCATACTCTGAATCCGAGGCTCAGGGAACCATGTGAGATTTGAGAATGTATTGGTGCCAAGCTGGAAGATTATGTTAATTCTTTTAAACCCTTTGAATCTGAATGAGCAGATGCCAGTCTGTAAAGTGGTTCCATGGAATCTTGGAGAGATGATTCTCAAGGCCTTGTTCTCAGGGATGCTGGCTGTGTGCAGTCCAGCTCAGGTTGGAGCCATGAGTCTAGAGACCAGGCTTAGACCTCCTACTGCTTCCTAAGACCCAGGCTTAGATCCCAAAGATTGCTTGATTGTGTCCATTTCTAATTTCTTCATCGCCACTACTCTCTGATTCAACTCCATCCTCTTGACTCTTCTTGACCTAGACTATTCCAACAGCTTCACTGGCCTCATCCCAGTCAACCCCTCCTCCACGCTGCTACCGGCATGGTCTTTCTAAAACGCTCCGAATATGACACTTACCTACGCAAAAACCTTTCAACGCTTGCACTGTTTATAGAGGTGAAAGCAAACTTCTCAGCTTACCGGAGCAAACCCTGGCATGCCCTGTCCTTAGTTACCTTTGCAGCCCTCTGCCACTGCCCACACTTGGTGCTTCCATGCCTTAACATGTACCCATTTCTCTGTTGGTAACGCCTTCTTCTTGGCCAGCTCATCTTCGTTCTCCAAAGACCAGTGTGTACGTCACTTCTGTGAATCATTCTGTTTCCTCGTTCCCTCTCTCTCTGCATGTTGGCTGAAAAAATTCCTTTCTCATCTGTGTCCCATTAGCTTTCTGTTCTCTTTATCATAATGCACATTGTGGTGTGGTAGATTGTTAACTATTTGCATGTCTTTTTCTCCGGCTGGGATATGGTTCCCCAAGAGCAGGAGTGTATTATATGTATCTCTTCACCTTTTCAGGAAACATAAAATAGGTGTTGTTAAAAAAAAATGGGGGGAGGGGTGTATTCTGAACCATAGCTTGATCCAACCTCAATCTTTAGTTTGGGGTTTGTTATTTATAAGGCAAATTGAATGGAAAGGGTAAGAGTTCTGTTTAGCAACAAACACACATATTTATAGCTCTCATCTTTTTATAATAAAACTGAGATTTTGTAGAATATTTAGAAAAGGGAATGTAATCGAATTTCCTTTTTCTCAACTTGCTAAGTCCAAAGCTTCCCCCTACCATTCCTTTTAACTTTATGATTCAAAATATTATAAAATGTATTGATATACTTGCATATCTTATAAAACAATGTAGCAAAAGTGATTTAGTCTTTTCTCAGGGATTGAGAATGTTAGTAACATATGTCAAGAACCTTTGAAATGTTTCTGTATCTTGCTCTGGTAATCTCTAGAATCTAAGGAATCGACTGTAAATACAGCAAAAGGTTTTTGCTGAAAAATGCACTGCTTGAGCTGAGATCTTGTGGCCATCCTGGAGGTGTGCCCCACGGATCTCCCTTCAAGAGAAAGGCTGCCGAGAGGAGGGTGGGTGGTCAGTGCACAGCCTCCAGCCTCTGCCCCTTTGGACCCAGCATCACGTACACCCAAGGCTGCTTTCACCCCAGATGGCCATGATGTCCTCAGAGCTACACTGGGGTATAAGGCTCTTCTTCTTCTTCTTCTTCTTTTTTTTTAAATTATTTTTTAAATTGAAGTATAGTTATTTTACAATGTTGTGTTAGTTTCTGCTGTACAGCAAAGTGATTCAGTTATACATATATACATTCTTTTTCATATTCTTTTCCATTATGGTTTATTACAGGATATTGAATATAGTTCCCTGTGCTATACAGTAGGACCTTGTTATTTATCCATTCTCTATATAAAAGTTTGCATCTGCTAATCCCAGACTTCCAATCCATCCCTCCCCCGCCCCTCCCCCACCCCCTTGACAACCACAAGTCTGTTCTCTATGTCTGCCAGTCTGTTTCGTAGATAAATTCATTTGTGTCACAGTTTAGATCCCACATGTAAGTGAGATCATATGATATATGTCTTTATCTTTCTGGCTTGCTTCACTTAGTATGATAATCTCTGGGTCCATCTATGTTGCTGCAAATGGCATTATTTCGTTCTTTTTTATGGCTGAGTAATATTCCATTGTCTATAGGTACCACATCTTCTTTATCCATTCATCTGTCGATGGACATTTAGGTTGCTTCCATGTCTTGGCTATTGTGAACAGTGCTGCTATGAACATTGGGGTGCATGTATCTTTTTGAATTATAGTTTTGTCTGGATATATGCCCAGGAATGGGACTGCTGGATCATATGGTAATTCTAGTTTTAGCTTTTTAAGGAACCTGCATACTGTTCTCTATAGTGTTTGCACCAGTGTACATTCCCACCCACAGCGTAGGAGGGTTCCCTTTTCCCTTTTTGGTCTGAGGCTCTTCTTGTCCAGCCCTGTCTTCCTCTGTCTTTTCACAAGTGTCAGACCTTTGTTTTGCTCTGAAGGCTCCCTGCCCCTTCCCCCTTTATCCTTCACGGGAGTTTCCTTGGCAAATCTCCTGCACTTTTGTTTCCATCTCGGCACCTGCTTCCCAGAGGGTCTGACCTCGCTGAGCTGTAGAATGAGAAGGAGGGGTGCTTGGGTCAGAGGAGCAGAAGGGGCGCCTGATGTGAACTGAACTGGGAGGAGAGGCAGTGCTACACGTCCAAGGAAGGGTTCTGTGTGTTTGTTTACTTCATCCTCAAATCTTTATCTGTGCAACGATTTAAAAAAATAAATTTATTTATTTATCATTGGCTGTGTTGGGTCTTCGTTGCTGCACGCGGGCTTTCTCTAGTTGCGGCGAGTGGGGGCCCCTCTTCTTTGGGGTGTGCGGGCTTCTCATTGTGGTGGCTTCTCTTGTTGCAGAGCATGGGCTCTAGGCACGTGGGCTTCAGTAGTTGTGGCGCATGGGCTCAGTAGTTGTGGCTCGCGGGCTCTAGGCGCACGGACTTCAGTAGTTGCGGCACATGGGCTTCGTTGCTCTGCCACATGTGGGATCTTCCCGGACCAGGGATTGAACCTGTGTCCCCTGCATTGGCAGGTGTATTCTTCACCACTGTGCCACCAGGGATGTCCCTGTGCAAAGATTTTAATCAGAGAGGATGATCAAATTTGCATCTGAAAAGATTATTCTGGCACCATGGTAGCAAGGGGACCCGTTCAGGAGGCTACTCCAATAACCTAAACGAGAGTTAGTGGTGGTCTGAGCTAGGGTGGTGATGAGATGAAGACAGAGGTGTATTTGAAGGATATTTAAGAAATAAGGAGATGAAGAAGAGGGAGGCATAAAAGCTACTGCGTTTGGGCTCATGTAACTCAACGGATGGATGAGCCACACGGTGAACTTGGGACCCTTGCAGAACTGAGTGTAGAGGGAACACCGAATCCATTGGATTCGCATGGACTGGATGTGAGATGCTCAGGAAGACAGTGAAGTGAACACTTGAAATTAGGGCCAGGACAGGTGAGAAAAATGTGTGCATGGGGGTAAGTGGTGCTGTGGGTGGGGACGCAGAAACTGGCGACCCTGGGACCAGAGTCTCCTCAGTGAAGGACGGGAGTGGCTGGGCTGTCAGTGGGGGACAGCAGCCCCCCTGCAAGGGGGCGTGGGGCCGAGCTGGAGGAGGGGTCATTTATGGTTTGACAGAAGCACAGATGAGCTATGAAGTGGAGGGGCAGCGGGACATCCATCCTTTCTGCCAACGCGGGTATGCCTGGAGGGTGGGAACCACACACACACAACCACATATGTGTGCGCACACACACACACACACACATCAATACATTTATTTTAAGGGAGCCAGCAAGCCTGAAGTTTGTAGGGCAGGCTGGCAACTCAGGCAGGAGTTGATGCTAGAGTCTTGAGGCAGAATTTCTTCTTTTTCTGAGAAACCTCAGTTTTTGCTCTTTTAGGGCCTTTCAACTGATTGGATGAAGCCCACCCACATTTACTGAAGATTATCTCTTTACTTAAAACCAATGCTTGTAGCATTAACCCCATCTACAACATACCTTCCCAGCAACACCTAGATCAGTGTTTGATTCAGTGACTGGGCTCTGTAGCCAAGGCAGGCTGACACATAAAACTACCCTCACTGGGACTGGGGATGTGGGAGGACTGGGTCATGGGACCTCGAGGTTGCAACGCAGACCCGTGGGGGGAGGGAAGCGCCTGCTGTGTTTGAAGACTCGGGGAGGGGGCTGGGTATGGCTACTCCAGAAGGCCTGGTGGCAGGTGTGTGAGATCGGTGGAGCCGCCAGGATGAAAGGGGCTGTACCAGAGGCTCCCGCGGCTGTGGAGGGACAAGTGTGACCAGCTCCGCTCCATCTTCACCCCCGCGGGTGAGCCCGGGGCCAGCCTGGCTCCTCTAGGATCCGGTCCGCCTTTCGGGAGCCTCTTCTGGAGGTAGGGAAGCAACACGTCGTAGATGGAGGGGGGCGGTCACGTGATGCCCTGTCCCCGCCTCCGCCACGCCCACCTTGCTGGTCGCGCCGTTAGGCTGCACTCTTGTAACTCTGTGTCACTTATTCCCTGGCACAGATGGCTATGTCTTATAGTGGCTTTCTAAGTTGTTTATTAACTATTGCCAGCTATGCTGTGACTCGGAAAGGACGCGTCTTTCAGGGGTGTGAGAGCAGGAGCTGCCACCTGTGGGAAAACAGGAGTAAAATCTGCCAATATTTTTGGTGGAATGAATATGTTTGGACTTCCCTGGTGGTCCAGTGGGTGAGACTCTGTGCTCCCAACGCAGGGGGCCCGGGTTCCATCCCTGGTCGGGGAGCTAGATCCCACAGGCTGCAACTGAGTCCGCATGCTGCAACTAAAGATCCCACATGCCGCATTGAAGATCCTGTGTGCCACAACTAAGACCCGGCGCAGTCAAACTGAACAAATAAATAATAAATGGAAAGAAAAGAATATGTGTATACTTTGCAAGCACCAACTTGCTTGGAAACAGTGGATATTTGCCCTGTCACTGCTCAAGAACTAAGTGTCACAGAGCCATGGAGAAGGCATAAAAAAGCACTCCCGCAGTGATCTGTGACTTCAGTTTTCCGCTCTGTAAAATAGGTGGAGAATAACTCCTGCCTGGATTTTTCCAGATGGTTAAAAGAAGCAGATCCAGTCAACGGATAAAATTAATTTCTTAGGAGAGCTGTTGTTATTGATGTAAGTGTGGCTACTTTTATTCTTATTCTCCTTATTTACATAGACTGTAAATGCAATCTGGAATTTTAATGTGGCCTCAACACCAGGGAAAACGGTACATGTGGGACCCCGCTGGGTCTTTCCCAGTAAAAATTGCTTATCATTGATCTGCTCATGTCTGATTTCTTAATCAGCATGATGTTTATTTAGACTTTCCCTCCTTGTGTGATTCTCACCCTGCTGGGTTAAACCCCAGTGTGGCCAGGCTTTTTGACGGGAGGACCACACTGTGGTTTCTGACGAAGCCTCCGGCCTCCTTGTCCTGAGGCTGCTTTGATGCTGAAGACAAATTGCCTCAGGGTATCCACAGCTTACCTGGCTTCTTTCCTCTGTTTATGAGGCCGGATTTGTCTCTCTTTCTCTTCCTGTGTGGGAGACAGATCTCAGTCTTGGAAATCAGAATTATTCACCCTCAAATCCATACGTGCATAAGGCTGAAATTTCACAGGAATCCAAGTTATAACCAAGGGGCTAATGAGGTTTCATGGGGCACAGTTACCTGAATTGCTGGGACCCTCAGCTGCTGTTCAGAGCTCAGCGCTGATGGCAAACCCGGCGTGGCCATGGCCATGGCCGTGGCCGCACTCACTCACACGCAGGGTGGCCACAGAGCAGGACGAAGGCAGAAAAAGAAGCTAGCGGTTTACGTCACTCTGGTTTTAATTTATCCATTTGGAAGTTGTGTGATTTTTAGGGCAGAGATTATTTCGAATTTTACCCTCAGCCTTAGCGAGCAGATTAAAGTGTTTATCCTTCTCATAGAATAAACTTTTTTCGAGCACTGGGTAGATGACTATCTTGCAGATCATTGCTCTGTTAATTATATCCCATCGCCTTTACTGTGTACATTACTCACGTTATCAAGTTCACATAAACGGATTAAAAATGTATGCATTTCATGTCCCAATAGAAAGAAGCTGCCTGGGTGTCAGTGATGCTCAGAGCACGTGCCCCGCCCTCCCCCGCATCCCATGGTCTCTCCAAGATGCAGACCCGATTCTCCCCGGACACTCTCCGTGCACACCCTTCAGCCCTTCTGGTTCCTTGGCCTGCCCTCCACCCTCCCTGTCCCCCTCCCCTGGGCACTCGAGTCCCATCACGCTGAACAACTTGCAAGTACACAAGTTAGGGACTTAGGAGCTACCAGGGCTGTACCAGGGGGTCTCCACCAGCAATGTCGTTCCCCGCTGTGTCCTCCTCCTTATCTGTGTTTCAGGAGACCACTCACGGGTCTCGTCACCCCCCTGTCCTGCCCCATTCACTCCTCCTCTGGCCTCCACAGAGCCTGGCCATCGGGGCACCCAGGGCAGCTGTAACTGCTTATTCAGGTGGTTTCTCCCTCATCAGATGGAGCGAGTCCTCACACCATGGACCGGCTTCCACCTCTGAACCCCAGCATCTAATACACTTCCTGGTCCTTAGAGGGCACTCAGTAAATATTTCTTGAATAAGCGCTTTGTATCTATTTCCTAAACTGGTTCTACAAAAGGCCATCTCCTAGGCAATTTACTCTTAGCCTAGTTTCTTAGCTTGTAGGTCTTTGCCCCTTGAAGTGTGGTCCGAGGACCAGGGTCACCTGGGAACTTGTTAGAAATGCAGAGTGTCAGGCCCTCCCCAGACCCACTAATCAAAATCTGCATTTTCGTAAGATCTCCAGGTGATTGTGGGACCCTTCAGATTTGAAACCACTGCTTCAGATAACTGAAAGTAAAGCGATCGCGTTTCTTTAAAAATAATTCTGTAATTCAGATTTTTAAAACCTTTTATGAAATACAATTGTATTATTCTAAGCTAATTTGTAAAAAAGTTTTTCCTAAAACCCTAGTATGCTAATTTCAGGAGTGATTTTTTAATACAAAATAAAATTTCATTTACATTTGATGCTATTACAGATACAGGAAATTTCTTTTTTCATTTCTTTTTTTTAACATCTTTATTGGAGTATAATTGCTTTACTGTGGTGTGTTAGTTTCTGCTTCATAGCAAAGTGAATCAGCTCTACATATACATATATACCCACATCTCCTCCCTCCTGCGTCTCCCTCCCATATTTTTTAATTTCTTAAAAAATTTTTATTTTATATTGGAGTATAGTTGATGTACAATGTTGTGTTAGTTTCAGGTGTACAGCGAAGTGATTCAGTTACATATACACATCTATCTGTTCTCTTTCAGATTATTTTCCCATTTAGGAAATTTCTGCTTGTAAAAAGGACCACACGGATGAGTGAAGTGTGACAAACAAGCTATGCGTTTCTTCCTAGGAGGGGCTTTGGGAGGCCCTCTGGCTGGAAGAGGGGCCAGTTTGTCTTGAAGTTGCATCTGTGTGACAACCCACCAGGGCTTGGATTGCATGTGACCGAGTTCACATTCGATTTTTCTAGAGAGGCATTTGTCCACATTTCATGTAGGGCTGAGGAAACGTCAGTTGTCCATTACAGGGAATGGGTCAACTTCCTTGACTCCTTTCCTGTGAGCATCCACAGCCAACCCATCGGCAGACCCTGCAGGCATCACCTCTGGAAGGTGCCCAGACCGCCCGCTGCACCCTACATTTCCCTCTGTCTCCCTTATCCTAGACCCCTCGTTATCACAGCAGCCCCCAACTGTCCCCCCCTCTTCTCTCCCACCGCCCAGCCCCCCGGCTCCACCCCGTGCCGGGTCGCACCCCTCCGCCCCCCGCCTCCGGGGGCTTCCCCTCCTGCCTCCCCCCGGCGGACCCTGCGTCCTCGCCCAGCCCTGCACCCTGCACCCTCTCGGGCTCTCTCCCCTCTGGCTTCCCAGCTCCCTTGTGTGCCACCCCTGCACACAGGCCTGCGACGCTCCCGCCTCAGGGCAGGACACCCTTCCCGCCCTGGAAACCAGTCCAGACGGCTTGTTCCTTCTGTCCTCAGCGGGTAGAGCCCTTCCCCGCCCGTCTCTCCTGGCCCCTGCAGCCCCTTTCCATCTCCTGATGCGGTTTGATTTCATCTTGGCAACTGTCACCATCGCCCGATATGTACAGGTTTATGACCCTGCCTACTTTTGTCTCTTCCCACTATAGTTCAAACTCCATCAGTAGAGTGTGTGTCCTCTTGTCCCCTGTGTCACCCTAGTGCCCAGAAGAGCCTGGCACAGAGCAATTGCTTCATCGGTATCGGGTGACTGGAGGGCGGAATGCAGTATGAGGGCGTCACTGGTAAGGATTATGGGGGGCACGGCTCAAGTCCACTGTCGTTAATAAGATGTCACCTACAAGGGACTGAACCCCGGACTTGCTAGTGAGCTGCCGTTCTGTCGGATTAGAGATCTTTCTTTCCTCATCCATGTTGGTGTAATTCTCAGAAGGCCACAGTTAGCAGCCAAGGAGGAGACGGAGCAGCAAGTTCTTAAATAATCACAACTGTTTATTCTCTATTAGGGTTACAACCTCTTTATTTATTCCCCTTCCCTACAATTTTCTTTCCTTTAAAAAAATCAATTAATTAATTAATCAATCAATCAATCAATTTATTTATTTTTTGCGGTGCGCGGGCCTCTCACTGTTGTGGCCTCTCCCGTTGCGGAGCACAGGCTCCGGACGTGCAGGCGCAGCGGCCATGGCTCACGGGCCCAGCCGCTCTGCGGCATGTGGGATCTTCCCGGACCGGGGCACGAACCCATGTCCCGTGCATTGGCAGGCGGACTCTCAACCACTGCGCCACCAGGGAAGCCCTAAAAAAAATGATTTATTGATTTACTTATTTATTTAACTGAAGTATAGTTGCTTATACACATATACACATTCTTTTTTATACTCTTTTCCATTACGGTTTATCTCAGGGCATTGGATATAGTTCCCTGTGCTGTACAGCAGGACCTTGTGGTTTATTCATCCTGTATGTAATAGTTCGCATCTGCTAACCCCAAACTCCCAGTCCGTCCCTCCTCCCCAATTTTCCTGCTTAGACTTTACGGTCTGTGCCACTTGGAACTGATGACATATTTATTTCCAATGGAAGTTATTTTCAGTGACTCCCAGCAAGTCCCAAACCATTAGTCCAAACCAAGGATCAGCAAACGTCTTCTATAAAAGGCCAGAGAGTAAATGTTTCAGGCTTTTGTAGGCAACGTGTGGTCTTTGCTGCAGCCATTCTGTGCTTATAGTGTAGCAGATGCAGACAATACTGAAATTCGTGTGATTGTGTTGCAACAAAAGTTTACAAAAGCAGGTCTGTGGGATTTTGGCTCATGGGCCATAGTGAGCTGACCCCTGGCCTAAATCAAAGTCATATATTTCTAGACTGTGAGTCCTGGTGGGCAGGAATGGTGTCTAACACATATATTAGGTATAAAGGAATATCTTCTGAATAAGGAAACATATATACATATATAAACCCTAAGACAAATCCATCGGTCATTTTATATTGGATGTAATTAGTCAGAGGTACAATGCTTGATGCTTGGTCCTTCTGTGGCTCGAGGATTTGGGGCTCTGGAACTTGACGGTGAGGAATGTGTAGCCAAGGAAGACTTTATATCATCACTTCTAAGACATACGTTTTCCCAACTAAACTTATTCCAAGTCAGAGTATGTCTTACAATGCCAGAAGCATGTTTCCTTTTCAGTGGTGTGTACAATCATGGCATTATTTCACAACTGACATGAAATGAATTGATCTTAGATTTGAAGAAATAAGGTCTTTCTCACTTGGATTTTCAGATCAAAGAGCGGCCAAACAAAACATTCATCTAAGTAAGAACTCTGTTGTCTATGATGCAAGGACTGCAAGGACTGATGAAGCTCATAGCATCTGTATCTTAGGTGCTAGAGGTACTGATTGCTTTAACTTTCAAACAATATGAACATTCATGGTGAGTCAATTGACAATGAACAGTCAAGTAGGTTTTCATGTTTGGACCATAATGGCTTTAAGAATTATTTTCTAAGTCATATCTCCTCTATCCTAGATAATCAAGAATCTATCGACATAGAAATTATCAGTGAAAGTACAATTTTAGATTATTAGGTTCTCTTTGAAAGCAGTTATAAGAAAGGTGAAGAGGAGGGTTTTCATACAAATCAGGATCTTTCAAGGTGAAAGATCTCTTAACACTGCTTTTCAAATTATTTGTGTTTTCAAATATATGTTAAATTCTCAGAAAAGCCATTAAATATTTGATTCAATCCAAGAAGCATTTATTAAGCACCTATTATGAGTAGGTGTGGAGTTACAAGCAGCTAAGGCTGGGAGCAGGAATGGGTCCCTGGCGGAGGGTCTGACCACTCACAGCTTCCTGGTGAAGGCACAGGGGGCGTTCAGTAGACTTTAATTCCTTTTTAATTCTTTAGCCCCATGTGATGGCACATTACCCACCTGGGACATGCGTTTTTGGGGGCTGGGAGGTTTGTGAGTGCTATTTTGCAGGAAATTCGTCAGAAAGGAAGTAGGGAGGGAGGAAGGGAAGGACAGGTCGTTGCCTTTGGGCATCTGGGCCTGGACTGGGACCACTGCTGTCTTGAGCTCCTGACCACGGATGGGTAAAGAGCCTATTCACATTCCTCTGACCAAGAAAAGTACGGGACCGAAATTGCCCACCCAAGATGTAGAGCAAGATCCAGCGAGCTGGGGACAAGGTCTTAGCCTGTGTGGGGAGCACAGTTACCTGATTTAAAGGTAGTTGATGATACAGCGGGAAGGTGAGGCGGGCAGGGAGATGAGCTCCTCCCCTGCTACTCTTCCCCCCACTTCCCTCCATCTCTGGGAGCCTGACGCTTTCTCTGAGGTGTCCCCAGATACACAAGTGGCAGGTGTGCGGCCCCATGTTTGCAAAGCGACTGCCATCGACACTTCTAACCAGGGGCTGAAGGGAGCCGGGACCCTCTTGTCGGCACCGAGGGGGTGACAGGAGCTACCTTCCATTCCTGCCCTCCTGAGAGACAGAAGCGAGGTCCCAGGCTTTTATTCGGCTTGGAGGGCTCGGAAGCAAACATAGATGACCAGCAACAAGTGTTTTACCAACGGATTACAAAATGAGCAGGCTTTGGGTTTCCCTATTCCCCCTAATGATCATGAATTGTGTTCACAATTGTGTTTCTAGGTCATATCTCCTCTATCCTAGATAATCAATAATCTATTGACCTAGAAATTATCAGTGAAAGTACAATTTTAGATGATTAGGTTCTCAATATAAAAAATGTATAGATTATTTTAGATTATTAGGTTCTCAATATAAAAAATAATTAATTGTGTTCACAATATAAAAACACTCATAGCCCCGAGGTCCCCCGCAGTCCCCTCCCGTCCCCAAACCTGCTAGGTGGCTCTGTTGCACATCAGATTGTATTTGGGAAAGTTTCCCGCAGAGCTTGAAAAACAGGAACTTGGCACCTCTGTGGGTCGTAAATCAGAGCTGGATGGAAACCCCCTGCTTCTGACTCTCGGTGCCATGGAAGCTCTTAGTGCCCTGCATGAAAATAAACGCAGGAAGTTCTGAGGGTGCTTCGGTGGAGCTAAAATAATTACACATGGGTAAGATCATTTGATGTCATTCCTTATTTGGCCACAGGTTTTCACAGAATGAGGTCATACAGTGACAGTTTTAATATCAGGAGAACAATGACACTCCTCATTGTTACCTGGCTGATCCCAGATGACAGGCTTTTTCTTTTGCAGAGGCGCGGCCACATCCCGTCCGCCCCCCGCCCCCCCCTTTAATCCCTCTACGTTCCGAACTCATCCCTCTGTCTTTCTGGGCTCTCATGTCTGTGACTCTCCCTCGGCACCTGGTTCCTACTTCTCGTTCCTCAGTACTCACCCGAGGGTCAGCCCGTCACGCCTTTGTGAGCAGCACCCACATCTAAATATTGCACCTTCCACCAAATTCTCTTGGGCCAGTAACATTCTAGGCACCAACGTAGCTGGAGAAGGTGGCTGCATTTTAGTGTTGAAAACAACCCAGCTTCTCATTTGACTTCCTTTACATTAAAACAAAACAAAGCAAAAGCGAACAAAGAGAAAATGAGCAGAGAAAAAGCAGAAACCACTGAGGCACGCTAATTTTACTTTTGGGCTTTGTTATGCCACGGTGGTTTTTTTTTTGTTTGTTTGGTTTTTTTTTTTTTTTTTTCGGTACACGGGCCTCTCACTGTTGTGGCCTCTCCCGTTGCGGAGCACAGGCTCCGGACGCGCAGGCTCAGCGGCCATGGCTCACGGGCCCAGCCGCTCCGCAGCATGTGGGATCCTCCCAGACCGGGTCACGAACGTGTGTCCCCTGCATCAGCAGGCGGACTCTCAACCACTGCGCCACCAGGGAAGCCCGCCACGGTGGTTTTTACAGATGTGAGAATATCATATGATTGGGGTGTGTTGTCTTGCCTTTTCTTGATATGTCTAGAGATCTCAACTGAAGTTGGGCAAAGGGAGGGTTTGTCCCAAACAGTCAGGCAGCGTGATGATGAAACAAAAAAAGCAGATGCGGAGCTTAGCATCCACCTCCTCCTGTGTTGTTTTGCAGTTTCTGTACTGCTCCGAGTGAAACGCGTGGCTCCATGGGGAAATGGAGCTGGGTTAGCATCCCGGCCTTGCCACCCAGCAGCTGTGCAACCTTAGGAAACCACAGTGATTCAGCCGCAGTTTCCTCATCTGTGATGCAACAGTGATAAATAATGCCCACCTCCTAGGCTTGTTGTGAGAATCAAGGGAGATGATCTGATTAAGTGAGGGCTCAGCACGGTGCGGGGCACAATCGTGGCTCTCCGTCCTGGTCCTTTTCTCATCAGTGACACTGGGAGTGGGTGCGTGGGTGGGTGTAGGAGATGTGAGGCCTCCCCTGGGTACTTGCACACTTTCTTCTCCTTTAAGGGAGGTAGGAGGCTGGGTGAGCACCGGCTGGGCATCGCCCCGGGAACTTGGCCGCAATCCAGGCCACACAATAGTTGTAGGAATATTTGACACTGGAATAACACAAGGCCACACGGCAGGAACAGAGGGGAAGTAAAAACTGCTACGGCCACACCAGGGGCAGCGCGACACGTGTTTCCACGCTTATTTATAGAAGCTGCTCCACCTCGGTGGCAGAGAGCTTTTGACAGTCCTAATTTATTTCTGGGGAAAATCCTTGGGACAAGATCTTTTTCTTTTCTTTTTTTTAAATAGTGAGTACTTTAGTAAGTGGGACGATGGCAAAGGTAGGTGAGCCGAAATGAGAGGCACAAAATGTCTTTTCTTCGTAAACATTATTGCCTTGGATTCGTAGATAGGATGTTATGAATAGTGAATGCAGATACGATGTTTCTTGAATGACTCTGTGATAAAATAAATAGGGAAACTACTAGTCGGACTAAAGTATGAGAAAATTAGGGGAGCTCTTAAAGTTACAACACGGTCAGGACTAACATCTGGGTGGTGATGATGGTGATGCTTCCTGTCGAGAAGGTGTACAAATAAAGGTTTACAGCCCCCGATTCTTGTGTATGTAAGACTCAAAGAATTTGTATGTTGTGGATGTCGCCGAGGTCCTGGGCAATCGACACCTGTTTTAGATGCCAGTGGTTATAATCGATCACTCCCACGCTTGTTGAGACAAAGAATGTTTTTGTGTTTTGGGTGCCACTATTTAAAAAACTGTCTGTCACCATTGCTTCTTTTGAGTCCTAAAGAAAAGGCTCAGTAATGAACACAGGTCCTGCAGGATGCCTGGTCTGTGCTTGCAGGGGGTTCAAACACGGGGTTTAGAATCAAACAGAATCATGTGAACCCTGCCCTACTACTTACTGACTATAAGACCCGGGCAAGTTACTTAACTTCTGTAAACGTAAGTTTCCTTGTCGTAAGATGGGGTTGCCTCAAGGATTCAATAATATCATTTTTGTATATTATGGGACATGCTAAGCATTTGAAACAAAGAGACTCCAAAATACAGTGGCCTAAATAAGAGCAGTTAATTTCTCTCTCACCCGAGTCCACACCTTGGGTCCAGGCAAGGAAGGAGGTAAGAGCCAAAGTCCAAGGAAAGTGGCTAGTCTCTGATGCTGGAAAAGGGCGAGAAGAGGGATGATCGTTTCCGCCCACGTTCCACCACCATTGGCGCATCTTAGGCACATGATCACACCAGCTGCAAAAGAAAGCTGGGAAATGTAGTCTTTCACTGGGGAGCCATGTGTCCAGGAAACCAGGAAGGATGGATTTTGGGGAGACAACTAACAAGTCTGTCACAGTATGTAGCTCACAATGCCTAGCACATGATAAATGCTTAAAGAGAGATGCTGTTATTTTCTTGAAGCATTTCTAACATGTGTTCTTTGGATGCATTTCCTCAATGAGATCATTTCCTGGAACATAGTAGATGCTCAGGATTTTTCAGGTGAGAAATACTGGATTAGTAAGCAAATTGTTTTTCTTTCAGTTAAGACGTTGTTGTGGATGGCGTGGGTTTCTCCAGTGCAACCTCTTTTCTTTTTTAAAAATGTTTTGTTTTTTTTTTGTTTTTTTTTTTTTTTTTTTGCTGTACGCGGGCCTCTCACCGCTGCGGCCTCTCCCGCTGCGGAGCACAGGCTCCGGACACACAGGCTCCGCGGCCATGGCTCGCGGGCCCAGCCGCTGCGCGGCACGTGGGATCCTCCGGGACAGGGGCACGAACCCGTGTCCCCTGCATCGGCAGGCGGACCCTCAACCACTGCGCCACCAGGGAAGCCCCTTAAAAATGTTTATAAATTTATTTATTTATTTTGGGCTGTGTTGGGTCTTTGTTGCTGCGTGTGGGCTTTCTCTAGTTGCGGCGAGCGGGGGCTACTCTTCGTTGCAGTGCACGGGCTTCTCGTTGCGGTGGCTTCTCTCGTTGCAGAGCACGGGCTCTAGGCGCACGGGCTTCAGTAGTTGTGGCACGTGGACTCAGTAGTTGTGGAGCATGGGCTTCGTTGCTCTGCGGCATGTGGGATCTTCCCGGACCAGGGCTCTAACCCATGTCCCCTGCATTGGCAGGAGGATTCTCAACCACTGCGCCACCCGGGAAGCCCGCAGTGCAACCTCTTTCATTTGCTCTCTGTGGTCAGCGGGCAGGGAGCGCTCTGAGGAAGGGCTGGGAAAGCAACCTTCCTGGGTCACCTCATCTGACCTCAGGGCATTGTGGCCCACAGAGGAGGTGTATGTGGGGAACCAGCACCTCCACCACCACAGTTGCCTCTACTCTACGGCAGATGCTGGAGAAGCAGTTTTGAATGAATGAATAGAATTTTTCAAAAAGTCACCCTTGGAAGGATGACTCCTGTCTCCCCTTGGCTCAGAGACGTGGTCCTGGGGACAATCTCAGCCCAGTGTCCCAGGGAGGCTGGGCTGGGGTCCACAAGACCTCTTGGGGCACCCAGGGTCCGCCCCAGGCTGGCCTCAGCTCAGGAGGGGAGCGTGAAGGGCCCAGCAATCACCAGTCTACTGGCTTCTTGACCGCTTCGTGTCAAACTCACATCAGGGATGCTCAGCGATTAGTCTGATTACACCCCTTCCGCCTTTTCCCCTCTTTCCTAGCAACAATTAAATATGCGACATTTCAGACTGGTTCTAAGCTTTTCTACAAACAAAACCACCATCACAGCCTGATCTCAGTCACTGAATTATTAATTCCTCACTTAACATAAAACAAATGCCTATGTGAAACAGTTAAAGTACTGCAGGAATATTTATTTTGAGTGACTAAACCATACACTTCCTGTTCAGCCTTAAGGAAAATTGGTCTTTATTATTCCAGGGAAATGTCAAGATCACTGAGTGTCGTAGCATTTTGACCTGTGTTATGGAGAACAAACTCTCCACATGGTTCTCATAAAAATATACATCAGAGATGGCTTCAAACCGAACGTCAAACTTAGTTAAAGGTACAAACCTCTTCAAAGTTTTTGTGAATATCGAATAGAACAATCAAATGCACATCAGTGAGAACCTTTTTTTCCCCCCCTGCCTCAGGGGCTGCTTCATGCTGATGGATTCAACAACTTTGTGAGAGTTAGAAATTCTAAGTTATGTGAGTGAGGTGTCTGCTCATCAGAATCACCTCTGCTGGCTGTCGGGCTGGGCTTCAGAAAAACTCCCCCTCCACCAATTTTTTAACAAATGTATATAACCACTTATAAAAACATTTAAAAAATTATGTTCTATGTCTTCCTTGACCTGTGTGATGATTACCTGGGTGTATACATAGGTAAACATTTATCAAACTGTACACGTTTCTATATGTGAAGTTAGTTTCCAACTAAGTATGAATATATACATATTTTTTCATATGCCATGGAATGTCAGCAAGAATTTTTTTTTAAGTTCTTTCTAGTAAGAGGTTGACAAGGGAGATGTGTTTTGTGGGCCACTATTTAGTTGATTAAAAATCTTAACTCCGCAATCTACTAGACTCTAGGTATGGCATTTTGGATCTGATTCCTTGGTATCCTTTGGTGAGACCATAAGAAGAATCAGTGTCTGCCTGGCAAAGGCATGACACCTACTCTTGGTCTTGGCAGGGGGAAAGCAGGATGTGTAAGGGGGAAGGCTGGACCACCACATATCATAAGCCTTGTTAAGTGTTTTGTGGCCCTTGCACTATTTTGTAATAGAGATAATTGTTAAATTCCAAAATGGACTGTGGAGGTATTTTCTTGCTTCAAGCAACTCCAAAGGCTCAATGGTATTGAAGGAGGCTAGGGACTTTCCTGGCGGTCCAGTGGTTAAGAATCCACGCTTCCAATGCAGGGGGCAGGGGTCTGATCCCTGGTCGGGGAATTAAGATCTCACATAACGTGTGGCCATAAATAAACAAATAGCTAAATAAATAAATAGAGAAGGTTAATGTCTAGAACAAAAAGATGTTAAATTTTAGGGTTACACTCCAAAAAAATTTAAAGGCTTTTATCAATAATATCATTGATAACACTGAGATCAAATATCAATAACTTAGTACCTGATGCCTGATTTTCTTTTCCTTTTAAAGCAAACCGTAAGCATCACCCTCGTTTAGAGACAGCATATTGTCATGTTTAAGGCCGTGGGTCTTAGATCCACACTTCCCACTGACTAGTGTATCACTTTGAGCAAGAAGCTGTAAGAGGAGGAGGATGATACCTCGTGGAGCTGATCTGAGGCCCAAGTGAATTAACCAAACACCTGGCGACGTGACTAGGGCACAGTGAGCTCTACAAAGACAGATACTGTAAGAGATTTCTGCCAACAGTTGTAACAGTTAATGATACAAATTGCTTTGTTTCATGTATGGAGAGGTGATGCACAGATTGAGTTCAATGCTTTAAGTATCCAACTAAGGACAGTGGACCACCTGAGCAAGTATCTAGAGAAGGAAAAGTATCTCTTCACGTGGAATTCTTTGGACTCCATTCCTAGTCAAGGATCTTAGTTACGTAGAAGCTTTAGAACCCAATAGAATGAGGACACCATAAAAACTTCTAAAAATGATCAGGCTGGGCATATCAACATTTATTGAAATACTGAAAAAAAATTCCATTTTGTTGAGAAATTCCTGGCAAGAACCAACAGGACAATTTGATTTCACTGATACAGTAAGTAATGTCAACAAGGAACCAACTTCACACTCTAAACATTGTATGGGTTCAGATCCAAGGGAGCAGCAGAAGATCTGTGAGACAAATATTCAGACATGACAGATTTTCTGTTTATAAACATAGACTAATGATAATAAATGAGGCCAAGCCCCAAACCTTCATATTTGAGTCTGCTTTTACTAATAAATCCTGTAGTTGATAAAGCAGTTGCTAAGTCAGTGTCTGGTTGTAAGCCACTTAACGATGAACACTAGAGAAAATTCGCTTGTGTGCTTCACGTGGGCCACGGACGCCAAGCAGCTGGCATTCTTGTTTATCAGCTTCTGCCTTTAATGGCACCAGCAGCGTGGCTGTAATCTCCGTGTTGCCCCTCTTTCTAGCTGTTCTCATGGTGTAATTTCCTAGGTCAACAGCATAACAATATGTGACACTTTTTAGGTGTTAATAGTCAGTAGGGAATACTGTATATTTCAAATAAAACCTGGACTTTTGGAATAAATGTATTTGTTTTTTACAATTTTTTCGCAATGTTAAGGACCCTCCAAATAACTATCCCCCAAATCTCGAAATTGCTTCCACCCATGTTCCATACCCATTGATGGTACCATTTCATTAACTGTTGACACTCTTCCCCTCAACTTGGTTTTTAACTGGGGAGAGCAAAGATGCTGCTGTTTTATTTACTGCTTTGGATATGGACTCTGATCAGCTAGTTTTTCCATTGTCCTCTGAGCCACGGAGGTGACACGGGTGACCAAGCTTTGCATGAGGGGCTGTGGACGCCCGGCTTAGCTAATGGGTACCCTTCACATGGACGCATATTAGAGGTGATTAATAAAAATAATAAAATAATCCTCTTTGTACACACAGAAGTAATAACTAATATCTTTGGTATACAACTTACAACGCTTGGAAAGAAAAACCAGGTAAGACTCCACCCTTGTTAAATTTACTTGAAAACAGAGGAGGTTACAAGTCACATAATTTACAATAGATATTAAATAAACTACAGTAAGAATTATGAAGATTTACAGACACTTAATCAAGTGAATGATTTTGATTCATTAAGACCCCTCTCTGTCTCTGAACTATGTTCCGCTAACTTGACATGCTACAATAAACACATATATTTGGTTTCTTCAGTCTTGGCTATCTTAGACAAAGGCGAAACCAAGGAACAATAAATTAGCATCATAATTGTCTACAGTTGAAACTATGATATACAATATAAATAAACTATTCAAAAGCCAGAAACATTTATGAAAAAATTAAGGGACTAGGAGATACTTTCTTTTTTTTTTTTTTCTTACAGTTTCTACAAGTGATTGTGCCGCCGATAATCTCAAAAAAAATTAAAGTCTAAATGAGATTCCCGTTTTTGATTTTAGTGTCTCACGACATATAATAACTAAGTACTGTTAAAAATAATTACCAATCAGAAAAATAACATTAAGGTAATTACTGCTTTAGCTCTTTTGTCATATCACAGGTTACCCCCTCCCCCTGGAGGACCTAAAGAATGTAAACACTCTATTTTATTTAACTTTAGAGTATTAATACTTTAAACAAATGTTGATCCACATCTGCACAGCTACCTCTGAGAATTGTGAAGTAAGGCAAGACTTGCGTATCTGTGGCATCGCCTGTTTATAACACTGACAGCGTCGTTTGGAGAGTTTGTTTCGCAATTCTCTGTCCTCCAATTTGTTCAACAGCAGACTTTTAGACTTAGAAAGGTCAGTATCACTCTCTTCCCTTCCCTTTTGGGGAAGATTGGAATCACTTTACTATCTTTCCAGGCCATACGTAAAGATCACTGTTTCCTCTCTGCGTTTAGGGGATGATCAATTGCAACGAGTCAATTTATCTGCGCACCCCTTCCTTTATGTTGCATAGCTTAACATGCTTCAGTTTTGTGTTAAACTATTTAGAACTGTGACTACTTGACATCCCAGCAAAATACATTTCATGTTGTATTTTTTAATGAACTACAAACCTTGATGGTTAAAAAGGCTGATGTAGTCTAACAAGCCTTTCTGCTGGAAGTTTTTATGAAATCCTACAATGCTAAAGCTAAAGCTTTCAAAGTTTGTACTCGTGCCCTTAATATTAATTAATCCTTTATATAAGATCAGAAGAGGGATACTGCCTGCTTTTTATTTTTTTTTTAACATGAACACATGACAAAACAAACCAGAACAAAGTCAAAATGGCAAGCTAACATATTCATAGACTGTTCTTATTAGCTGTTTGCAGGTCTAAGACACAGACATTCAAGATTAGGCTTTTCATGATTTGGTGGAGCTACTAGTGGGTGAGGCTGAGCGCTAGTCCTTAGTACTGATCACGGGACAGAAGGTGCTGCGTCCTTGAAAGGAAGAGGGAAGGGGCTATGATCGGTGCAGCGGATGAACTCTTGAGAATGGTTCCAGTTCAGCTTTACCACGGAGGAATTCTGTAAGCCCAAATCCCCCGCTGTGAAAGCCTAATGGATAACACAGATCAGTTCCTAGATTTCTTCACAGCGGAGATCAGTTTCAATATACAAGAACTGCTCTGTCCATTTTCATCCTGATGTGGCGTTGGGATCCACCTGTGAGTTCAATTCACTCCATTCCAATGTCTTTTATACGGAATTCTTTGGGGATGTGACACCTTTGATTCACAGTCTGCAATACAAATACCCTGATCCATCATTTATTGGCTATTAAGTATTTGATTATTATGCTTTATTAAATTCAATATCTTTAAACCAAGTGTTTAATTTGTGTTGCTTGGAGCCATTCAGAGTATTTTTTTTTTTTCCCTTTCTTTCTGTTCTTCTTTTCCCCCACCAATCTCTGTGTGTTTTGGAAGCCGCACTCCTAGGGGCTGTAACTAAGCTCGTTTTGCATGCAACATTTCAATCAGCAGGTTGTTGTAGGGGACATCCCCGTTCAGGTGCTTGTAGTAGAGGTATTCCTCGGCCTGCATGCTGATGGCCCGGATTTCAGGTAGTCGGAGTAGCAGCTGCCCGAATTTCTCTGTTTGCTGTGGGTAGTTGCACATCGTATAGTCCAGCAGGGCAGCGTTGACTTGCTCCTGGACCCCTTCGACCAGCTGGAAGTTCTCCAGGTTTTTGACATCTGGATTTAAAAAAAAACCACAAAAACACCACAATAATTCGATGATGTTTTAATTCCTGTTTACCCCAGCAGTGTGTTCAGTTAAAGGAGGTGTTTTCCTCCCGACATAAAGCAGACTTGATACAATGCTCGAGATTCAGTCAGCCCCACTCACCAAGCTTCCTGGGAAAACGATCACAAAAGCGCTTTAGAAGAATGTCTTGTTGAAATTCTGCCTACACCTCCAAATCAATTAGACACCAATGGATTTTGAGCAAGGTCAATTCTTTTCATATCTCACAAAAGGAAAGGTTTAAGGGTTCCTAAAGCAGAGAGATCATAATATATTGCCAGCAAATGAGTCCCTCTAGGAAGACCTATCTTAACCCAGTATATGACACAATTCATAGAATTCTGTATTAATTTTTCTGACCCAAGGTGAAATCTGTGTCCAGGGTATGATGTAGTTAATTCTAATAAAAAGTGACAGGGTTCTTGTTTCTGTTTGACATTTTCTAAATGATTCTGAAAGCCTTTGACTTGTCTAGCCTATGCTAATGAACCATCTGTACACTCCAGTGACTGCCAGCGGAATAGTCGCTGCTGGGAACTCTCTAAAATATATGTCTCAGTGACTAATGATCTTTATCAAATGAAAGCCTTGTCCTTTAGGCAGAATTCAAGCCAGGATGGCCGGCACCCTTTAACCTGAATGTGGTTTCTAAAGTCTGATACTTCACTTTTTTTTTTTTTTCTCCCTTTCTTTCTTTTTCCTTCTGGACATGAGTCGCTCACACAGAGGAGACGGATGCAGGCAATCCACCCAGCCTAACTCCTGGAGATCCTTCCTCTGCCTTACAGGTCCTCATAAATGCTGAATAAGAGGGAAACAGAGTCAAAAGACAGACCGACACATACACACAGACAATGAGCAAGGGAAAACGGTTGTGGTGGAATTTCTCTTGTGGAGTTTATTTACGTTAACTGTACAACTTTTACACAATGTGTATATAGAAGCCTCTAGAAGAAATGCATGGATATGTGTGTGTGTGTTTACAGACATCCATGCTAAGAAGGTAAACAGATGCATCTACCCCTCGCCCTGCTTTATTTTCTAATTGGAGAAAAATAAATAAGAACGATTCTATAGAAAACCACATAATACTATGACTAGAAAGTTAAATGTGCTAAACTCAGTTAAGAGTCACCAAAATAACTCTTATCCAATATTTTTGGCTCTATATGTTGTTAACCTTAGCCTGTATGTATGTGCGGGTCCACGTTGGTATCTCTAAATGCTGTTACAATAGGCTGCCTTACATTTGCTGTTGAAATGTGTCCAGGATGATTTCAGTGTTTACATTTTGAGCCGTAACTTTGCATGAAACATGCTTCCCCCTTTCCGTCCCCAAATCTCTGGCCCAAATTAAAAACAGTGGGGAATTAGTACCGACATAGTGTGAGCATTCAGGATCACATCTATGTCAAAGTACGATGGGGGAATCAGAAATATTTGATTATTTACTAATGAGATGTACAAACAGACAAATGCTACACTACGAGCTCACGCCTTCCTGTGGCATTTAAACTGACATTTAAGTTGTTACCCACTGGACGTTGTACCCAGGTGGCACTTGACAGTTAATAAAGCAGTTTCCATCTATCTCATCTAAAATGTCTAAAAAGTTATTTTAAGTTACTTAAAAGACTTAGAAATATTAGTTATATTTGGTTCAAAATTACAAAATGTAAACAGCTGGAAGTACCTTGACTACGCTGTACCTGGGCAGATGACAGAAAAATCTACATTCATGTTAGCCTGCTTCTCTGCCATGCTCTTATACTTTCAGAGGCTCACACTCTGCTGACAGACATCAGTGCTTCATAAAGCTTCGCAGCAGAGAACGGGTAATGCAAAAACAGTTCATCTGAATTCTGACCAACTTCTTAGTGCTGTTTCTCTTTACCCTCCACTCAACCTAAAGAAAACATTTAAACTTAAACATGAAACGTAAGGAAAAATTTAGTTTTCTCTTTTATTTACCAGTAAGAAGTTGAAAAAAAACCCCAAACAAGCAACTTCCAGTGTTACAGTGATTTTAACACAATCATAGGAAAAAAATCGAAATGGAGTACTATTTTATGCTACAATGAAAGATATTCTCACAGCAAGAAAAGCTAGCAATAGTTACAGAAGTTTATAGGGAGGAATTTGCACGGAATGAAATGCAAGATAAACGAATAATAGTCTTTTCAGAAAGTTGTTTTTGAAACCTTCTTTTTTTGATAAATGTATTTTTTGAGAACAAGGTTCAACCTTCTGTGATAAATTATGGAATTCTGTTAAGAAACAAAAACAGCCAACTGCTAACAAACATAAAACGAAGGATGGATCATAAGTTCTGGTTTATTCACTTACTATTAGTACATATAACCATTAAAATCTTCAGTTCAGCATTCGCTGGATAATTTCTGTGAATACTGGTCCAAACTGCCACCTTTCTCCCCAAAGTTTAAAAATGCATGCAATTTTCCTTCTGAAGGAAAATACTGTGTTTTTAACGTGTTTATCATTAAACACAAAAAAAGTTATGCTGCTAGTTGCCCCAAAGGTACTTACTAACTGAATGTCTATTTTGTTTTCCATGTCTGTACAGGCAATTTGTAATTTAGTAGCAATGATTCTGATATGTAAGCTACAAGGTCAAAAAAAGAAAGAAAGAGGGATTTCCCTGGTGGTGCAGTGGGGTTAAGACTCCGCCCTTCCACTGTAGGGGGCGTGGGTTCAATCCCTGGCCGGGAGCTAAGATCCCACAAGCCACGCGGCAAGGGCCCCCCAAAAAAAGGAAGGAAGGAAAGAAAAAGATTTTGATTGAATTACTCTCATTCACCGACCAAGAAGGTCCTGGATCATTGCTCTGGTTGATCTCTTTCAGCTCCTGTCTCTCTCACTGCATCTTGCCCTCCTTTATTAATCGTCCATTTCCCTATGTACACTGCCAGCATCTTCAGGTGACATGTTATATATTATATGTTTTAGTCAAGGCTTCCCCAGGGATTTCTCCAATTAATGTTTGCTTTATATTAGTGGTGTATTTGTCCAAGGTTGATTAGTTATAAAATGACCTATTACATTAGCTGTTACGTATCTTACAGCTGTTATGTATCTTATAGGTCTATCTCCTTTCTTTTTCTAATTTGAGAGCAGCTTTCAAAAACTTATTTATACAATAGACCTCTCCCTGAAATATTTTAAATGTAATAGTGTGTTCTGTTCAAAGAATCCTGTGGTGAATTCTTTTGTGAGCCCCTGGGTTCCTGAGTGTCTTTCATTTTCGGTCTGACAGGCAGACCTTGGTTTTTCCTCTATGGGGAATGTAAATTGGTATGGCCACTGTGGAAAACAGTATGGAGGTTTCTCAAAAAACTAAAACTAGAACTATATTGTATGACCCAGAAATTCCACTCCTGGGTATATATCTGAAAAAACTGAAAACAATAATTCGAAAAGATACATACACCTCAATGTTCATAGCAGCATTATTTACAACGGCCAAAATATGGAAGCAACCTAAGCGCTCATCAATAGATGAATGGATAAAGAAAATGTGGTACATATATACAATGGAATATTACTCAGCCATAAAAAAGAATAAAATCCTGCTATTTGCAACAACGTGGATGGATGTGGAGGGTATTATGCTAAGTGAAACAAGTCAGGCACAGAAAGACAAATACTGTAATGATATCACTTATATGTGGAATCCAAAAACTACAACAAACTAGTGAATATAAATATAACAAAAAAGAAACAGACTCACAGATACAGAGAACAAACTAGTGGTTACTAACGGGGAGAGGGAAGGGGGAGGGGCAGGATTGGGGCTGGGAATTAAGAGGTACAAACTCCTACGTACAAAATAAATAAGCTACAAGGATATATCGCACAACACAAGGAACATAGCCAATATCTTATAATAACTATAAATGGAATATAACCTTTAAAAATTGTGAATTAAAAAAAAAAAAGCCAATGGAGAAGTGCCAAAACACAGATGCCACCACCTCTCGGAAGACTTGGAATTTTCTCTTTCATGTAGCTCACTTGTATGTACTTTTTAGGAAGAGTCCAGAAATTTAAGTGTGCTCCCATAATGCTCATAGAATTCCTTTTTATGCTACTCAATGCCCTTTCCTGAAAAATTAAATATGAAATACATTTAAAATCTTCACCATTTCCTCTGGGATGCTCCCCTACCAACCAAGCCCTCCTCTAATGAATGGGTGCTGGCATGCTTGGGAGTCTTAGCTCATCCCTACCAGGAGTCCATAACACAGGAGATTCGTGAATGAACTGATATTTCCCCCCAGTTCTGCTGTGGTGCTTCATCCCAAAGTCTCCCGCGTTTGGCACACTACGTTTTTCTTTGACGTTTATGTAAACTTCATCTTAATACAATTTAGAAACGCAAGTTAATGAACCCTAACATTACAAATTCTGAGTTGGAAACAGTATGTAAACAGACAGAGGCATCCAACCCTTTCTCCAGCGCCTTTAAATTTTGATGACTGGCAAAATCATTTTGAGCTTCTCCTCTAAGTATCAATCTCTTATCATCTATTCTACTTTATTCACTCAGGGACTAATTACCAACTTTTTATGAGAGGCAGCATTACGATAAGCTCACAGTGGGGTACTCAGATTTTTTTCCATCCTTAGTGGAAAGTAAACCCTTAGGTCTTCTTGAATATATTACAGCTGGCTTTTCGGTCATTACGTGGCATTCAGGCTCTTTCTGAAGATGAAGATACTGATTTCTATCTCCGTGGTACCTGCCATGTGGCATAGGCTGTAAATCCTCCCGGTCAGCACACTCTTTTCAGAGACAGGTCCTTTGCTGGGCAAGGAGCCTGGGGGGCCGGGAAGACTCAAATGGCCCAAGAATATAATTATCTTTGTTCACTTTCCACACGTGGGGAAAAAAACCTCATCCTGTCCTTTCAAAGATACAAAAGTGGGGAAAAGAGGTACCATTCTGCAGCCGGAGAACACTTCTTTCCCCTGTGGCTTTTGGAGGGGTGACATCTGTAAACTGGCTCACAATTTGTCCTCAGAAGACCCTTTCCTTTGATAGGCCAGCAAAGGAGAAAGGAAATGAATTTTCTACAAGGAATTCATTTTAAAATTATTTTTAAAGGGCTATATTTAAATAATTTGTATAAATAATTTTGTAGGAACTTCTGGAGAGCAGCATGCTAGCTCTTTTCATATGAACCAAGTTCACTTAATAGTGAGGGCTCTTTAGGGGTTGGAGATGGGCAGACAGGACACTTTTAGCGCAGATGCCTGAGATTAGATTCTACGCTGCTTCCAGTAAAACTTAAACTCAAGATTTTAAATTAATTACTGGTAAGTCCTTTACATAAATGTGTGTGTGTGTGTGTGTGTATGTGTGCACATGTGTATGATTATTAGCGACCAGAACATACAATTCAATGTCTTCATATACAAATTACTAACAAGAAAATGCAACTCTTTGACAGGAACTGTGTGTAAAAATGTGGACATATAGCATACGTATTATTTCTGTATGTAGAAAGAAGCCCTTCCAACTGGTTGGTGCTTCATAAGTTACAAAACATGCTACCATGCTTCACTTATTCTTTCATACGTTATGTATACACAGTCTATGAATTCATTCATTCATTCATTCATTCATTCAGAGAGCCCTGTGCCAGGTGTTGAAGATAGAGGAATAAGACACAGTCTCTGTGTCCAGTGCTTCAGAGACAAGAAGTGGGTGCCCTTGACACACACAGGATGGGCACCTAACCCAGGACCTGGGGGCAAGAAGGGTTCTTGGGGGAAGTGACACCTGAGAGGTTTTGAGAAACGGGTGAGCTGAGCAACACGGGGAGGAAAAGGTGGCAGGAGACGGCGACCCCCACACACAGCCTCTGAGACAGGAAAGGGGGTCCTTGGAGCCCCACAAAGTGGCTTACCTTCCATGGAGGAGAGCAGGGTGTAAAGTAAGGATGGACCCTAAGGTTTAGGACTGTGAAGGGCGCTGCACACCAGACAGAGTCTGCATTTTGTTCTGGAAGCCATGCAGAAGCATTGCAAGAGCTTAAGAAGGACGCAGTCAGCTCTCTGAGTCAGAAAGAGCAGGTGTGTGGAGAGGCTGTCTCAGGAATACAGGTGACAAGCGCGGTGGCCATGGGGGTGGGGATGGACTTGAAAGGCATCAAGATGGTTGACTCAACAGAGCTTGTTGGCCCCAGATTAATCGCGAGCAAAGGTCCTGGATGACGCCAGGCAGGCAGGCTGGTGGTGGCCATCCCTTCAGCAGGAGTTGGAGCAGATTGGAGGGGCAGCCATGGTGAGTTTAAGGGACATGTGGGACATTCCCTAGGGATGTAGGGGAGACGGCTGGAGATACAGGTCTAGATGCAGCAGAGAGGCAGGCCTGGTGTCCAGACCTGGGAGCTGTCCGCGGACAGGTGATGGATGAAACTCCCGGAGTTGGTGGGATCGTGTGGAAAGAGAAGGGGTCAGTGGTGGGCTTCTGGAGACAGCCAACTTGCCAAGGATTCTTCCTTGAGAAGGCATTACAGGTGTTATGAGATTTAGACTCAGAGAGATTAAACAGCTTTTCCACGATCTCTAAGTTAAGGACACACCCAGAGAATGGGGGAGTGGCTGACATTTAGCAAGCGCTTGTCAACGTGCACAGGATTTTTTTTACATACCTCATTTAATACTGTTAAGAATCTCACAGGGAAGGTATTATGATTCTCATTTTCCAGGGAAAGAAACAGGCTGAGAGGGGTTCAGTGAGTCACACGTCCTGAGCTGGAATTGGTGTCTCCCTCGAAACCCCTGGGCTCCGCCCCACGAGATCACAGAGGTGGGACCTGAGCCCCAAAGGGCTCGGGACATCCCAGTCCCAGAACTTTCCCCCCATGTCACAGCCCACAAGTTCCTGCCACCTGCGGGGGTTGGAGAAAGGGGTGTGCTGGTTGGTCCAATAGTTCAGTTTCTAAAGGGTCTCATGATCCCTGAATGAAGTTTTCAGAGAATTTGAATGAAATAACATACTCCTGACACTTATATTGACGTATTACACACTGTAATCATCTTAATGACACAGATCATGGTTAAAAATAGTCACAGCTAACACTGAGCAGAGTCCAGCGTCACAGGTGCCCTCCTGGGGGCCTTTTCTGGACACACCGGAGCCCAGCCCTTGCCACTGGGGCTGTGGAGGTGCCGGGACTAAGAAGTAAGTTTCTCCATTCTAACCTGCTTTATATTTAGAAAAGAGGGTTTCAGCAATTTAAAAAGTCTGAAAGCCACTTGATTTTTGACAGGAATGGTGGTCTAGTCTAGTTTCAAGCAAGTCACTCAGTCCCCTCTGAGCCAGTTTTTCCATCTGCAAAATGGGGAAATAATTCTTAGGATTGCTTAAAAGTAAAATGCTACCTTAAATATGAATAAACTTTAAAAAGTGAACAAGCATTGTATACTCACGGGGCCTTATTTTTCTTATAATTTTACTGATAAAATTTGAAGATTTTGTTTGCTTCCAATACACACCTGGAAGGTAACCTTTCTACACAGCAATGTGATCGGTTTCCTGCCATAAAGTTGCATGGACAAAACAGAATCCCTGATGTTGCAGTTTTCCAAAATTAATGGAAGGTAGAGGGATTACTTGCAAGTTTATCCTATCCTCAATCACAAAGAATATTCAGGAAAACATGGCCAAGGCTTAAGTTTCAGTTAAAGATATGCCACCATGTTTTCTTAATTTTGAAGCCCAATTTCCCCAAACACATATGACACTCTGAACAAAAGGCTACTAATGCAGTGCCTCACATGGTTGCTGAAAAGTACAGGCTCAGGAAATACCACTGCATAAAGAATGTCACTCACAGTGGGCCTGCCCTTTTGTCAGTTTTGCATTCATAATATGTCACCCCCAAGAGGCAGTGGTTTTTCTCCCAAAGGAGAAGAACATTCCTCACTAATCAAATATCGTGATTTCTAGACCCGATTCTGTCTCCAACTGTGAGATCACGAGCATGTCACTCTTTGGGGCCTCAAGTTTCCTGGCCTGTAAAGGGTGAGGGCTGGAGACTTGACGATCTCCTGTCACCCAGCTCTAAGAGTCTACAACTGCGTGATTAGGAGCCCAGCTTTTGGAAGGAAGGTGCTGGATTGGTGTCGTCAACAAACAAGTAGGGACAGGCATCGCTCCGCACCCACCCCATCACCTGCGTTTTCACTCAACTGTCCGGATAGGACTTCAATTCTCCAAGATGTTTTTTGGCCTGAATTACAAATTATTTCAAACTCTGTTTAGTGTGCAGCCATGATTTGACACACCGTGCCACAGGAAAATGGTACCTGAATTCATTTATGTCCTAGCAGCGCCCCCCTTCACAAGGAAGGGTGTAGCTTTTGCATGGACTTGAGGACAAAGCTTGCAGAAGTTGCAAAGCTGCCTCTGGGTGCTGACATGGGTCAGGCACCCTCTCCGGAAGTCTACACATTATAGACTGGATACAAACGGCGTCACTTAAATGCGTCGAACAAGACACTGTTCCATGAGTTTACAGACGTGTCCTTCTCAGGATAAGACAGACATCCTCGCCCCGGTCTAACGCTGAGACCACATCTCTGCCGGGCTCCTCTCTGGACGCAGCGGTCCTCTTGCTTGTTTCTGCCTCAGGACCTCACGCTTGCTGTTCTTCCCGATCGTGTGGGGCTCTGTCCCTCACGTCCCCCGAGTCTCTGCTCGCACGTCGCCCCTTGGAGAAGCAGAACCATTTCTAAAACAGCACTGGCTCACTATCAGTTTACTCTGGCTCCTGACTCTGCCTTAGTTTTCCTTAAAAATATATGCCACGTGTGCAAGACCTATGCGTGCCCCCGTGTTTGTTCAGACACACAGTTCACGGTAGCCAAAAGGTGGAAGCAACCCAAGTGCCCATTACTGGGTAAAGAGATAAACAAAATGTGGTCTCTACATACAATGGAACAGTGAGCAGCCTTGAGAAGGAGGGACATTCTGATACGTGAAATATGCCAGTCACAAAAAGACAAATACTGTATGATTTCACTTATCTAAGGTACCCAGAGCAGTCAAATTCATGGAGACAGAAGTAGAAGGGTGCCTGCCAGGGCCTGGGGGGAGCGGGAAATGGGGGTAGTTTAACGGGTACAGAGTTTCAGTTTTGCAAAACGCAACGAGTTTGGGAGATTGGTTGGACAACAACGTAAATGGACTTAGTACCTCTGAACGGTACCCTTAAAAGCGGCGAAGGTGAGACATTTTATGTCCTGTAGAGAACAGATTGGTGGTTGCCAAGGGGGATGGGGTTGGGGGAGGGGTGGAGTGGGAGGTTGGGGTCAGCACATGTAAGCTTTTATATAGAGGATGGATAAACAACAAGGTCCTACCGTACAGCACAGGGAACTATCGTCAGTGTCCTGGGATAAACCATAATGGAAAAGAGTATGAAAAAGAATGTATATATACGTATAACGGTGTCGCTTTGCTGTACAGCAGAAACTAACACAACATCGTAGATCGACTATACTTCAGTTAAAAAAAAAAGAAATTTTATGTTCTGCGTATTTTACCACAATTAAACATTGAATAATGTACTGTACGTGTAGGTTATTAAACATAATGTAACAGACACCTGGGAATCCACTACTCTGCAGAACCAGATGGCCACCGACACCCTTCAGGTTACCTGTGTATTCCTTCCATGGGCCAAGTCCTGATGCCGTAGAGTGACCGCTATCCATTTTGTGTTTCCTCTTCCCTCACATCCCTAAACTGTACATTCTTACTGATGCCTGACTGACTTTACAGTATACGGTTATTTGTCTAATTGTTATGTTTGCCTGTCATCCTCACAAGAAGGAAAGCTGTGGGACTTCCCTGGTGGTCCAGTGGTAAAGAATCCACCTTGCAATGCAGGGGATGCAGGTTCGGTCCCTGGCCAGGGAACTAAGATCCCACATGCCGCGGGGTAACTAAGCCCACGTGCCACAACTACTGAGCACACAAGCCACAACTACTGAGCTCATGTGTCTCAACTAGAGCCCGCATGCCACAACTACAGAGCCCACTTGCCCTAGAGCTTGCCCGCCACAACTAGAGAAGAGAAAACTCACACGCCGCAACTAGAGAAGCCCGTGTGCTGCAGCGAAAGGCCCTCGTGCCTCAACAAAGATCCCGCGTCCTGCAACTAAAATCCGACGCAGCCTAAATAAATAAATAAATAAATAAATAAATAAATAAATAAATAAATAAATAAAAACGAAGAAGGAAAGCTGTGAAGGCCGGGACTTGGTCTAATTTGCAGCTGAGCCCCAGCACCTAGGCCAGTGCATAGCACAGAGAAAACCCTCACTAAATATGTGAGGGATGAATGAAAGAACACATTTCTTGGTTAAATACTGTTTGGCCCTAAACCAAAATCTTTCTTTCCTTCTTTTTCTTCTTTTTTTCTGGGAGCCTTTGACATGCTGTTATGCTTCCATATCAAATTCATGGCAGACTTTGTTTCCTGCAGAACTGTTTCATAATCGTAAACAAAAAGCACCAACTCCACTCTGTGTTGTGCTTTCTAGGGACACTGTTTCAGTGGGGATTCTGGCTGGGTGCTTTGCCTGCAGCGCCAAGGCAGCCGGCGTTTCTTGCCTCCTTTGTACCTTCTGCGTGTAGAACATTTATTTCCTCTGCTGTGCCGTCCACCCTCCCCGCGCACTCAAGGCCCCAGGCTGAAGGCTGCAGGGTATGGCTTTATTCTGTTCTGTAGATCCAACCGCTTCCTGGACACCCTGCCTGAATGGCTAGTGGGCATCACAAACCTGGGTGTGTAACACCACACGCTCCATTCCCTGGTTTCTGGGAGCCTGTCCCAGCTCTTAATTTTCCTGCACCGATTTTCAGACCAATGTCCTCCAGTTTTGGCACAGACATTCCAGCCTCCAGGAAGCCTCCCCCAAGCCCATCTCCGTTTGCCCATCACAGGGGGCGCTGGATATCACCTGGTTACCTGTCAACTGTGAGGACAGGGATCTTGACCTTGGTAACGGTCACCCCTCCCCAGGCCTAGCACAGTGCCTGGACAAAGTCGAACCCCCTTCACACTTGTTAAACGAGAGAATACATTTTCACATTAATGTACACATCCATCTTCGCCTTGTTTGTGTCTGGAAGGCCTTCCTGAACCTACAGTCCCTGGTTCCTGCCTCTCCTCCTACACGGCATCCTCGCAGAAGCCCAGATGCCCAATATAGACCCTAGGAAACTTGCTACTTTGAATTAAGCTCCCATGAATATGAATCATATGCAGAGTAACTCCTTAAGGATGGACTGAACACCTCACATGAGCCTAAGTCCCAGCTACTAGACCCTTAGGCAGTTTCAGAGTTCCTCACTTGGTTAAACCCATAACCAATTTCAGCTATAATAGTAGAACACATTTCCTATCATTCCTCTCTAAACAATGAGGAATTTTTGACTCAAAATAATTTCACAATTTGATACACAATTGAAGAAACGGAGTTCAGTGTGTAGGAGAAGGGAGACCATCTGGTTGTTCGATGTTGTGAAGTGGTACGTAATCTGAAGATGCTGAGAAAAGTCTATCTGGGGGCTGTGTGCTACGTCAGGGACCAACCGCTGACATACGACATTCATTATTTTCCTTCTCTGTATACATTTGCAATTTGTTTTCCAGAATTCCGAGGGATACAGATGAGGCAGGAAGGCTATACTACAGGGGTTTTAAGATCAAGAATTGAAACAGATTGTAAGTTTTATCAACCTCTACATGCCACTGATACTGAAAGCCACATAAAAATGCATGGAGAATGAAAGGGAGAAAAAAAAAAAAAAAGGTCTCTGGCTGGGAATCGATGGAATATTTTGAACCAGGAAACAGAATTTAAAGGGGCACAGGATGAGACAATTTCCCGGTTTCCCCCTAAAGTTCAAATAAAGCTGTCTGTCAAACAGACTTAATATGAAGGGCAAATACATACAACGTTTTGATAAAATAGGTAGCATTTCGAGTCGCAGCTGCCCTGGCTGGCCGGCCTTGGGAGCCTGGGTCCTCATCTTGTTATAAAGACCATCTGTCCTCGCAGAATAGGAAATGTCCACATGCATAAAGAGCTGTCCTTCTTCAGAGAAAAGCTCCTCATCCCACTCTCGTAGTCACGTTCGAAAACAGTTTTTGAATCATACGTTTGCATTTTTGATTTCCACTCAGGAAAGCCTGCAGTTTTGGACAAGCTTTCTTATTCTCTTCGAATAAGGTATGGGCGTCAGTTTGTTCATAGGCAAGTCTAGCCTATGAATAAACCAACGTTATCATATGAAAGAGAATTAAACAGGCAGATCCAAGTGGGGATATATTAAGCCAAACTTAAGCTCCAGTTGTTGAATTTAGCCTGGGCTCCATGTCTGGTTTGCCTCAGGATAAATTCAGCTTTCCAGCTAATCGAATGAGGAAAACTGCCTCAGGTATGATAAAATTTACAAGAGAGGCTGTCCAACCGTTCTTGTTAAAAATATTAGCTTAAAGGCATTCTTATCGTCTTTGGGATGAAGACCGTATTTGCATTCAATTATTTGATTTCAAACTTTTACGAACTTGGATCCCATGTTAGCTGAGCCAGTTAAAATATTATTTTGTGGCAGAGTGAGTGACAAAAAAGCCCAAGTCAGTCCGACGTACTCAGCTTTGGTTAGTGTCGTACAACTTTCCTACGGACTCTGGGAGAGGTTATTTCTAAAAGAAAGGGTAACATTTGAGAATATAAATGTACATTTAGTAAACAAGGTACTGTATTCGCAATACACAGTTGACTTCAAACATTTTTCCACGTTAGAGCCATAGTCCGGAAGACAGAAGATGTAATCTTCTAGATATTTCTACCTGTACAATCAACACTCCTTCATAATTCAGCATTTGAAAGGAATCCTTTTTTTTGTTTTTTTGCGGTACGCGGGCCTCTCCCGTTGCGGAGCACAGGCTCCGGACGCACAGGCTCGGCGGCCATGGCTCATGGGCCCAGCTGCTCCGCAGCATGTGGGATCTTCCCGGACCGGGGCACGAACCCATGTCCCCGGCATCAGCAGGCGGACTCTCAACCACTGCGCCACCAGGGAAGCCCAGAAATCCTTTTCTATAAAGGGCTCTTGTTAGTCCACTGGCAGCAGTGCAGCTGCATTGCCAGGGGCGGCTTGTTCTACACACAAGGCTGGTTCCAGCCTGTCTTCTCTGTCCTCCAGGCCTGGGAGGTGGTGAGGGATGGAAAGGGCCAGGGATGAGAAGGGCCGAGGGTCCAGGGGAAGCGGGGGAGAAGAGGGAGAAGTTTCCTTCCAACTAAAGAGCGGTGGAAATGTCAAAAAAAAAAGGCATTCGACAATCTCCCCCAAATAACCAGTTTATACAGTATCACTTGTATTACTCAGACCTCAGGGCCTGTAGCTGATTGGGCAGGAACCTCAAGGAATCTTCTCTGGTACCAAGGCCACCAGATGGTAGGACTGTCTGGTGCCAGAAAGACACAGATGTGTCTCCACCATCCAGCTGTGCTCCCGACCCGATTCCCTGGGTGATAGGGCCCCGGGGATATCACTGCTGTGACTTGGCTTCCATACTTCCCACCCAGTGGCAGCTGTGATTAGATGTGAAAAAATCAAACACCTGGTGGACCCGTTCTCATCCCACTCATTTCAACAGAAACCAAGACGTGACTGTAACACACGCATCACTTAGAAGAGTAAGTCTTGGTTATTTTAAAAGAAGGAAACACATTACAGTTAAGTCGATACAAGGATGTGTAACAAGGTAAGGAATTTTGCCTCCCAAAGGGCAAGAAAAAGACTATGGGAAACTCCAGCACCGTCTGTGGTTGGTGCATGGATTAACACTCAGCTACTTGAGCTCTGTGCAAGTTGGGTTTTATTTTTGATCGGAAGTTTGAAGAATGCCTTTCTGAATCACAGTGTGAATATCTAACTCCGGAGAAATAAACTCTATCTGAAACCAGCAGCAGAATCAGAAATTCAAGGAATTAAAAGTACTGTTTATGTGTCATCTATTTTAAAATCCATTTTTTAACTGTTAAAGGCCTTTTGTAAGGTATTTTATGAAATATAGGCTTAGTGTGTCTTACAATTTCTGAGAATGAAACATGTGTTTAGTTCTTTGAACTTTTATCAAAGCCTTTTCATCTATTTTATCTCCCCTCCCCCAACACTCCTGGCAGGCCGGGCACCAGCCTTCTGAGAAAGACACATCATGGATTAATGATAGGATTGGGTGGAAAACCTGTCAGAATTGGGAATTTTTTAATGCTGCATCTGATGCTCCCAATCCTCTTTTAATTGCACCCCACTGTGATAACTCTATTATTTTGGAGAAAGCATTGGGGTGAGGTCACTAACATTGCATTTCTTTAATTACATGTGAATTCAGCTTTCTGTTGCCAAGTTGAATTAGTGAGGTTTCTTGTACTTTGCATGTTCTGTTTCCACTTGTACTAAAAAGTAACATCACAATCAGGAAAATGCTTGCAACTTTAGGCCCATATGAGAACCGTTATTTGTATACATCTGTTCTAAACATCCAAGGTTTGTTTGTTTGGTTTTTTTTTTTTTTTTAGTTTGTAGCGTTAAAATAAAACGACTCTTTAAGAGCTAGATACACTTGTTACTTATCATTACATCATTTTCCTCAGCCTATTAAAATTCCGCTCAATAAGATCAGAGGTTGAATGAAGGGGAAAAAAAAAAATCATTCTGGCGAACCAAGACTTACTTTGAATCATTTGACTGTAAAAAGAAAAGAGAGGTCTTTGGGGTGAGAACTAAGGGGGAAGGGAAACATTACCTAACAAGATCATTAAGGCCAAATACTTATCAATTTTTTGGACATAAGTTAATAATTCATCCAACTGCTTAGGGATATGTATTTGTACGTGAAAGACAGAAAATCCATCACCAATTGGTTTTGTTATTTGTTTAACAACGTGGCAGAGAAAGTAACAGGAAAGATGAGACTGAGAACTTTTAAGAGCTTGAAACATTTTGCAAAGGAAGCTCTCCACACCCCACCTGCCCGCCTTGATGTGACTGTGGGTTTTGCTAAGACAGTGATAGCGCTGACATTACAATACCTAATATTTGATCATATTTGTTCTGGAAAATATTGTGCTCAGTTCTAAGCTTGCAGAGCACGGGAACAATGAATAGGTGGTGACCATACCTTTCCACACCCAGGTATCATGAATTTAAGAGTCGGCAGAGGTTGGCGCTCTTGGGGCTGTAGTATAGCCGCTCTTGACTATTTAGGGGAATTATTGATCCTTGCGTTTCCACCGGTGGGAAAAGGTGATTTTAAATCTGTGAACCTCTCACTGGCTAGCTGACCTTGGAATGAGGAACAGGTTCCAAGCCTCAGTTTCCTCATCTTTTAAATGTATTTTAACAGTCATTCTCACGAGGCAGGACGGCGCCTAGGCCGTAGAGTATCTTTAGTCATTTCATCCAGTGATGACTTCCTTGGCAAGAAGTATCTCCAGCGCAGAGAAGGTTCTTCCTCACCCGAGGCATCCCCCAGAGCGGCTGTGGTAAGGGTCAGGGTCAGCGGCTCGACCTGCTCACTGTGCTAATTCCCACAGTCAGGGCGTTGCTCCCGTGGCCCCGAGGAGGAGCCCTGGGTGGTGTCTGCCATGTCTCATGGGCATTTCCTTAAGTATTCAGTATATGAGACAAAACACCAGATACTCTTCCCCTGTGCCTCGTGGGGGCCCAGTGACTGGACCCACATCAAGTTCAAGGGCAGCTCCACACCACTCAGTGCCTCCGAGGTACAGCTGGTATTCATAACAGCTCTCATGTTGCGAAGCCAAGGATTGCCATAGCTTTTTAAGATTTGACTTTTGGATAATCTGCCGGTTATCTGTTGTCCTTCAGCCTTCATTAACAGAGAAAATCGGGGATAATTTTTAAAATTCCAGAGTGACATTAGATCACAGACAGCAATCTGGGAGCTGGTCTGACTGTGACCAAAGGCAGCAATGACTCCAGAACCGGTGAGGTTCTTCCAAGAGTGAACTGTGCTGTGGTTAGTCTTTGGTTGTGGAGAAATAAGGAAGCTTCCATTTCCTAAATTTTAAAGAAACACTTCTTCAAAGCATTAAACACATCTCAAAACAGAAAAAAAAAAAGATTCTTGAGACGCTTATCTTTCTCCCAGTCTATTGTGTAATAGTGAAAAAAGCAAAATCTTTTTCTGAGCTTTATTTTAAACTCTGTGAATATGACATTTGTGGATAGAGATGTCTCTTTTTACAAAGGTATACAATTTAGACTGTATGAGGTGAGCAGACCAACTGTTTATCTTCACTATTTCAAAGCAAACAAATTCCTCATCATCTAATCAAGAACAGTTCTTATTTCCCTGATTAAAACAAAAGTCATGGTGGAAAGGAAATCAGTTGGATGTATAGAAATACATGTTATCCTGTAACAGCCATCTGAGCATTTTCAGCTTGAAAGGTATGGACCTTGTATATTTATGGTGAATGGCCTATTAACTAATAATATCAGCAAGAAACATTTCTGAGGTCTCTATCTATGTTCCCATTATCTCACTTAAGGCTAAGACAACCCAGTAGGTTGACGTTATTGTTGTTGTCTTTATTATTCCACTTTGGTGCTGGTTGGTGGTAGAACTGGGAACTGGATTAGAATCCGGGTCCATTGGATTTTCAAGTTTTGCCCTCTGTGCCTTTCATCATGCCCTGCATTTTGTTACTGGGAGACAAGGTCTTTGACGGGAGTGGAGGCGAGGGAGAAAAAGGTCCTTCCACCCTCCTGAAGCACGGTTGAATGTTGGTCCCAAAGTTGCAGCACTGATATTCCTAAAGCCCCGTCTACAAAGGGGGTCCCCCCGAGAGGCTGGAAGTGCAGAATTGATGCGTCAGTGAAATGAAATCTTTTTAAACTTCTGAAAGAGCTTTCCAGCCACTCAGGCAGATGCCAGAAGAGTGGAGATGTGAGACTGGAGTCAACAGAAACCAGGCATCAGCGAAAAAACAAGGCAGCTTCCTTAGCACAGGTCCATCACTGTCTCTGGTAAGACGCTTCCAAAACGTTTGGTTGGGGTTCCCATAATCCCTTTATGATCAGGGTGTGCACTTCCGAGTGGGGGGTTGCTGTGGGACCACCAGGAGAGGGTTCCCTCTGTCTCTTGAGTGTCACTCATTGTTCTGTGGACACTCACGGGGCCTGTGACCATTGCGATCAGTTGAACCAATGAAAGGTCAGCAGGTGTGTCCCCTGTGGCTGGACTAGAGGCGGTGAAGAGAGGTGCGTGGCCTGTGCCTTAGGACAAGCCTGTCCCTTCCCAAATATGTCAAGTGTGAGGATGGCCACCGGCGAGGGGGGAGCCTAGCTCAGGAAATCACACCATCTGTGAGGCTGGTCCTAGAACATTCCTGCACAAGCACTCCTGACCACGCTCACATGCTTGGCTTCTGGACGCTGAGACAGATTGCAAGGGTCCTACACTGAGGAGCTGGAGGAAGCAGGGCGGATGGGGACCCCTGTGATGGGAAGACCTCGTAACGGGGTGAAAGTGGAAAGAATGCTTGTGAAACATATAAAAGTATCCACATTATTTTCCTTAACTAATTTGCATAAAGAATGCACCAATTTAAGAATTCAACTGGATCACAGGATAATATTTATACCAGTGCAATTCCAGCGTACTTTTTTTTTTTTGCGGTATGTGGGCCTCTCATTGCTGTGGCCTCTCCCGTTGCAGAGCACAGGCTCCGGAAGCGCAGGCTCAGCGGCCATGGCTCACGGGCCCAGCCGCTCTGTGGCATGTGGGATCTTCCCGGACCGGGGTACGGACCCGTGTCCCCCGCATCGGCAGGCGAACTCTCAACCACTGCACCACCAGGGAAGCCCCCAGAGTACTTTTCTTGATCTATGAACTTCCTTTATTTTTTCTTGATTAGGAAGAAAATTCAAATCGTATATGATTAGGGAATGAAATCAGTATAATCGTTCCTTTGCTTTACTGTATATTTGGTTTTCTACTACTAACTGATTCTCCCTCCGTCCTTTCTTTCTTCCTTCCTTCCTCTCTTTCTTCTTCCTCCCTCCTTTTTCTTTCCCTCCTCTCTCTTCCTCACCTTGTTTATTTTCTCATACATTCTCACCTCATTTTTACTGCATTCTCAGTTCTTGCGTAAAATGGATTCTCTTTCACTGCACCTATTTTAAAGCACATCCAACCCCACTGCACGTGTGGCTGTCGGACCAGCAGCCTCCCTGGCGGGGAGCCAGATAAGTTGATGGCAAATGTGCTGTCATTCTGGATTTCCCCATTAATTTGACCCTCCAGGGCTGAGGAAGCTGGGCTGGGAAGCCCCTCCCAGGCTCAATATCCTGCTCCGGGGTTTCCTGCCAGGGCCTATGCCTTCTGTCTGCAGCCACCAGCAGCTCAGGGGCAGCCCCAGCATGTCTGGTGTTAGGGTTCATTCAGTGTGTCATGGAAAGGGTTCTTTTTAACTATGCGAAATAAAGTACACGGAAAGAGTGCATTTTGGCCACCAGACGACAGAATTATTAAAAAGAGCACAGATGTGACATGGAGAGAAGCGTTAGCTGAGTTCACAGGGTTCTGTAATGATGCCTGGTTGAAAACCGTCCACATGATTTTCCATTTGACTTAGATCTCCAATTACAGTCAGGACAACCACCTCTAAAGCAGGTTAAAAAACATACTGCACATAACTAACACGCAAAACATCAACCAGGGAAACAGCAAAAGAAATAAATGAGGGCAAAAATATAATTAGAGATTGGCCATGTATGAATTATCTGTACAGGTTTAATTGTTGGGGACATTGGCAAATAAAATGGGTAACTTCGTGGATGTCACAGCCACCTGACTAGCCAGGGAAAGGAGCATCTATCTCTGAGGCCATCGTGCAGAAGGGGAGAGCCTGTCCATTCTGTTGTCAGAACTTCAAAGGGAAATTTAAAACATTCTCACACAAAATCTGGTAGCATATAAACACAGAAGGAAAACAAACAAACAAACCCCAAAACCCAGAAGTTGGGAATAATATCAAAGAAAATGGAATATTTGAAAACTTCATCATTGAAACATTCCTCCCTCCCTTCCCTGCCCCCCACTCCCAAACAAACAAACCCAGAGAAGTCAAACCACTTGGTTCAGAGTCATCCTTAAATGCTCCTTTGGGGAGGTTGATCTCCTGCTCAAGGTTTTTGCTTGTTTGTTTGTTGTTTGTTTAATGTTGAGTGACATTTCCAAAAAATATTTTTGTCGTTCTTTAAAACTCTTATACAAATGAAAAAATTATCCAGGTGCAAGTTTCTACCTTCTTGATAAATATATTATCTCTAAAGATAATTTTTATAATGGGGGTTTGCAGTTGGAGCATAGTAGTGAAATACGAAAAACCATTATATGGTAAGTCCTCCACATACAAACGAGTTCTGTTCTGACAGCATGTTCCGAAGTCCAATTTGTTTGTAAGTCCAACAAAGTTAGCTTAGGTACCCAACTAACACAACTGGCTATATACTGCTGCTTTTACGCTTGCTTCTGGACATTCTAGGCTTGAAATAAAGATACTGTACTACTGCACTCTATACAGTACTGTATAGTAAAGTATACAAAAGCACAATCGCTTGTAGAGGGTACACGCACGTGACAATATATGCCAGACACGTGAACTAACTTACGTGACTGGACAAGCGAACCCACGTTCACACCTTTGAAAGTTCACAACCTGAAGGTTCGTATGCAGGGGACTTACCGTATAGGTCATTACTATCGGAAAGTAATGAATGTCTGTGTGTGTGTGTGTGTGTGTGCTTGTGCATTTCATTGTACATATATTTTGAGTTTGGGAATTCAGTAGGACTTATGATTGCACACAGCTCAGATCTGAGACTTGTTAGGAACTGCTTTGTAGATCTCCTCTTTCTTTTGCCCAAATTGATGCCGAAATGCTAGAGAAGATCTGAGGTTTTGCCCGTCTCCCAGGCATGGATTGGTAGCCAAGATGCTCTCAAGGCAAATAAAGGTACTTGTTGCTCTAAAATCCCAAGTCTCCTCCCACTCCCCAATGTATGCTCTGTGAGAGAATTCAACTCATCCACGTGTCTGTCAGGCTTCCTGAGCTGATTAGACTCTGGCGATATCACTTTACAGGGACACGGTTTGCATCGTCCTCAGCCAGGTGGACGTGTAACTTTTGTACCTTTCACCTCAGCAGCGGTCACTGCCTGCTCAGAGAGTCAGTCTGGGGACACAGTAACCTGGAACGTCCTCCCACTGCCCAGAGGACCTGAAGGGGACAGTTGCAAAACAGAACCCACAGGAGAAGCATCTTTATGTCCATCCGGGCAACAGCCTGCTTTTGTTTTGAAAGATGCTTAAGCTTCCCGTGCCTTCCGAGTGGCTTTCCCAGGCTCTCTCTGCTCTTTTGTTTCAAATACAGCAGCATTTCTAAAATCCCCTACAACGGATGTGCCGAATCCCATGATTTTCTGTTCAGCCTGGAAGAAACGGGTCACGTGGGCGCACCTTCCGCGGCTGGTACGCTGGGTCTCACCAGGTATGCTCCTGCTGCCGCGGCTCTTCGCTTGATGTACACGGTAATGAAAGCTTGCTATTGATTTTTCTGTAGCTGCTTGTAACTATTATAGTTGATACATCAATAGAAAAGGAAAGCACAATGTTTCATGGGAGGCAGAAAATCAGAGAATACATGATGCTCTGCCAGTAAATCACGGCGTAATCTTAGGAATTGATAGGTTGTTCCTGCTAACTCGAAACCCATGGCTTTCCTGAAAAAGACTGTCCTATAATCGTCCAATCCGTTCTAACAGACTGACTGCACAGGAAGGTGCTAAAGGACACCAGACCATGTTTCATCTTCTCAAGAGGCCCTTCTTCCTCTGCAGGGCGAGTGAGTGGGGGTCACTTCAGCTGGGTGGTGTGCCGTCAGGAGGACCATTTTCCTTTCCCCCCTCCTCTTTCTAGGGCTGAAATGTCATAACCTTTGGGACACCATTAAACGCACCAATCGTTGCATTATAGGGGTCCCAGAAGGCAAAGAGAGAGAGAAAGGGTCTGATAAAATATTTGAAGAGATTATAGTTGAAAACTTCCCTAACATGGGAAAGGAAACGCTCAAGTCCAGGAAGCGCAGAGTCCCATACAGCATAAACCCAAGGAGGCACATGCTGAGACACATGTTAATCAAACAAACAAAAAGTAAAGACAAAGAGAAAATATTAAAATCAACAGGGAAAAGCAACAAATAACATACAAGGGAATCCCCATAAGGTTATCAGCTGATTTTTCAGCAGAAACTCTATATATAGGCCAGAAGGGAGTGGCACGATATATTTTAAGTGAGGAAAGGGAAGAACCTACAACCAAGATTACTCTACCCAGCAAGGCTCTCATTCAGATTTGACAGAGAAATCAAAAGCTTTACAGACAAGCAAAAGCTAAGAGAATTCAGCACCACCAAACCAGCTTTACAACAAATGCTAAAGGAACTTCTCTAGGCAGAAAAGAGCTGAAATGTCAGAGACCCCAAGAAAGCTCAGAGGGTAGGTCATTTCTGAGGACAGCAAACAACAGAGAGAAAATCACGAAGTACCATTCTTATTCTTAACACCCAACAGTGTGAGAGCTGGGCACTGGTAATAAGAGTATTTTTGTTATTGGTTCAGAAAAGGTACTAGGCTGAAAGGACCTAAACTGTGGCAGTTCCTGCCTTCAGAAAGGTACACAGGTCTTCCTTGGTGGCACAGTGGCTAAGAATCCACCTGCCAATGCAGGAGACGTGGGTTCAAGCCCTGGTCCAGGAAGATCCCGCATGCCACGGAGCAACTGAGCCCGTGCGCCACAACTACTAAGCCTACACTCTAGAGCCTGCGAGCCACAACTACTGAGCCCACGTGCCACAACTACTGAAGTCCACGTGCCACAACTACTGAAGCCCTCATGCCACAACTATTGAAGCCCACACACCTAGAGGCCGTGCTTCACAGTAAGAGAGGCCACTGCAAAGAAAAGTCCACACACTGCAACTAGAGAAAGTCTGTGGGCACAACAAAGAAGACACAACGCAGCCAAAAATAAAAAAATAATTAATTAATAAAACATTAAAAACACAAAAAGGTACACGGCGTCCTGTGACTCATGGTGATGCTCTTATGTCATTAGAATCATGCTCAAAAAATGTTTGGGGCATCAACAATGCCTGCATTCTGCCTTTATAGAACCTTAAAAAAATCTTAACTCAATAACTAAGACCCCTATATTAACATGCTATCTTATGACTTTTCTTTCCCTCTTTCTGTCTCCAACCCCCCACCAGCTTCACTGAACATTTTCCCACATTTAAATACACAGGGTTAACTCTACAACAATTACATCTATTGTGTACTCTTCCTGTTTAGGCCATTTTACAAGCATCTTGTAATTAGTCCATTAATTACTGGATCGCTGAGCATTGTTGGAAGCTCTCCACATCACATGTATTAATGAGTTAACAAGGAGCCATATTTTTAAGTGGTGCTGACAATCATCCCGAGTCTTACTGCTATAAACACAGAGGCATGAAATATAAATGATACTAACATCCAGGATTGTTTTTGTCTCTACATCAGATTGATGCTATAAAAACAAGGGGTTTCCCTGGTGGCGCAGTGGTTGAGAGTCCGCCTGCCGATGCAGGGGACACGGGTTCATGCCCCGGTCTGGGAAGATCCCACATGCCGCGGAGCAGCTGGGCCCGTGAGCCATGGCCGCTGAGCCTGCGCATCCGGAGCCTGTGCTCTGCAACGGGAGAGGCCACAACAGTGAGAGGCCCGCATACCGCAAAAAACAACAACAACAAGCTAGTGGTGGATAAACTGGTTATTAATTCTTTGAACGAGTAGCACAATTTCATATTTCCTCCACTAAGTATGTACCAAGGATGACAAAATACGGGTTAGGTTCTTAGTTTTTTCATTTGATTTTGGTCCCCTTTTATGTGTCATTCTTGGGATAGAATGAATTGGGATAGAAAGAAAGAAAGTGTGTGAGAGAGTGCTGCTTCAAATTGCTTGACATGGTTTCTAATCAATGAATGTTTCATCCATCCATCCATTCATGCTTCCATCCCTCCATCCATTCATCCCTCCATTCCAGACTGCTTGAACACCTACTATTTGCCAAGACTGGGGACTTCAGCAAGTGGTGCAAACCTTAGTACAAACAGATAATTGCAATTACTATGTGGAAGCCAGTAGGAAAATGTCATGGGGAGTCAAGCAGGGATCTTGGAAGAAGATGGGCCCTAGGGGATCGACAGGAGTCGACAGGTGGAAGCAGAAGCTAAGTCACACAGACGGGGACAATCTCCTGCACGGTCGGCACTGCACTATGCACCCTTGGGATGTAAAGCACCGCAGGACGGGCTCCCTACCGGTGAGGAGCTCGTGGTGTGTGTGCTCCCGGCTCTGTGATGCACACACCCGGCTGGCACACAGGGCTTTCTGAGTTTGCACCACGTCCTTGCTACAATCAGCCTCAGGTGCCAGGGCCCTCTGCCCGCAAGCCTCTCCCTGGTAGAAAGCCCCCTCCCTCCTCTCTGATCTTATCCCCTCGACTGTGCTTGCAGTGTGTTGAGGGGGATATGGGTGGATGGGAAAACACAGCTGAGGTGGCTGGGAAACAGCAGTGACTCAGTGGCTGACGGACTGACTTGACGGATCAGGATCAGAAACAAGGAGGCTCTTGGCCTTGGCACCATATGTGTTAATTCCTAGAGCGGGGTGTAGCCGGTGCCATGCAGGGTGGGAAGCGGCCTTGGTCACACACCAGTTACCAAAACCCACTGTCATCGGTCGTGGTCACTCTTTTGAATACAGGGTGTGAATTTACAGCTCTAAGAAGTACAAACAAATAGACCCTGTCTACAAGCGTGCTGTGCACCAAGGATTGAACCAAGAGCTGGACATGAAACGATGAAGGAATCATCTCCACCCTTACGAGGCCAGAACATGCCCACAGGGTCCCCTTCACCTTTCCCCGTGCCTGGAGATCAATTTTTATTTTATTTTTTATAGATAATTTGTACAGCTAATGAAATGTATAAAAGGAAAGAGAAAATCACTCATGTAGAAATGGTGATTTTAATACATTTTAAGCTTATCAGGGAGGTTTTTATTTTCAAAACTTGTTTTTTGCATAGATTTACAGTCTATGTATATCTTATTTTTGTTTTTGGCTTTTTTAAATTTTATTTTAATTTAATTTTTTTATTGAAGTATAGTTGATTTACAATGTGTTAGTTTCAGGTGTGTATGTATCTTATTTTTGATTCAGACCTTTTCCCTTCTGTATCAGTGTTTTCTCACTGTTTTTCACTGTATTGTACTGTTCTCTCTCCCCATTTTCAAAAGTTTTTTTTTTTTACAAACATGTGGTTATTAACTAATAATTAACCAAACTTCTTTTTTTTTTTTTTTTTTTGCGGTACACGGGCCTCTCACTGTTGTGGCCTCTCCTGTTGCGGAGCACAGGCTCCGGACGCACAGGCTCCACAGCATGTGGGATCTTCCCAGACTGGGGCACGAACCCGTGTCCCCTGCATCGGCAGGCGGACTCTTAACCACTGCGCCACCAGGGAAGCCCCAAACTTCTATTTTTTATAACCAATGAAAAACATAATACTGCCAGTCAGACACCCTACTCAGCACGAGATAACTATTGGTATACTGACTCACTATCATTAAGTAAAAACGAAAGAAATTTTGTGTTATTTAGCCTCGGCAATCTTATTGTAGGTAAATGTACAATTCCTAAATGGAGTCTTAGAAGTACTGAAAATTCTTGGGGCAGTTTGGGTGGTCTGGGAGCCATGATTCTCAGAGATGGACAGGATGGGCATTGTTGTGCACTTCTAACAATTTGCACATGGCAGTTATTTAGTAAATCGTTCTAATTTGATTTTATTTAATATTTAAGATATTTTTATTAGTAGAAAATTAGATCTTAAATATATCATAAGTTGCCTTAGATGTTCTCCTGTACCCAGAGATAAAGAATGGCAGAAGGTTTCCATGGTGCCTACAGATGGCCATTTACACAGGCTGTTAAAATCACGGCTGTATTGTGTTAAAACAAACAAGCAAACCCCACTGTCCTGTGTTTTCCTCCACAGAAGATTTCCTACGGTAGCCTTGGCTAAGCAATCCAGAGCAACGGGATCCACTGAGGAGGGAGACAGAAACCAAACCTACTCTTTTTCCGTATCTATATTTGGAGGGCTGTAGACAGCTCACATTCATCTCAAAGAATTCTCCACATAACACTGCAAACCTCGTAGATGTAGTTCCACAACTAAATTAGCAACTCAGGACACATTGTCAATATGTAGCAACCTTATTAATATTTAGAAATCTTGTATTTCGTAGTCTTTAGTATTTGGTAACTTTATAATTTTTATTTTATTTGTAGCTTTATTTTGCTTTTCCAAACTTTTTTTTGGGTCGCATTGTGCAGCATGTGGGACCTTAGTTCCTGGACCAGGGATCGAACCTGTGCCCCCTGAAGTGGAAGTGTGGAGTCTTAACCACTGGGCCACCAGGGAAGTCCCCAGTTTTATTTTGTTTTTTATTACAGTGAGAGGTTGTATGTGTATAACTATATATATGTCCATTTTTGAAGAATACAGTTATATTTGGTAATATTTAGTAAAGCTTACAATCATTTATCCAGTATACTTGTCCCAAATATTTATTTATTTTGAAATCTCAAATCTCCAGGGCTCACATCTCCATCTGTATGGTAAACAGCATTCTTCTAGTACATGAATTCTTCCTTGATGCTCAAACCCTTCTTAGGGTCACTTTCTTTATTTGTGGCATCAAGGCACCCAGGAACCTGCAATGTGAGGACCTAGTGTGGTCAGACCTTCTAATTTTTCAGAAGGAACCTGAAATCTACATTTTATGTTGGTTCTCTTACTTAAAAAGTTGGATCATCTTCTTAAAAAAAAAAGGGGGTCCAGGGCTTCCCTGGTGGCGCAGTGGTTGAGAGTCCGCCTGCCGATGCAGGGGACACGGGTTCATGCCCCGGTCCGGGAAGATCCCACATGCCGCGGAGTGGCTGGGCCCGTGAGCCACGGCCGCTGAGCCTGCGCGTCCGGAGCCTGAGCTCCGCAACGGGAGAGGCCACAACAGTGAGAGGCCTGCGTACCGCAAAATACAAACAAACAAACAAACAAAAAAACACATTTACTGAGCTTGGACCGCACTCCCCTCGCTGTCCTAAGAGGTTCTGCAGCCACAGGGCAGGGCCCTCCTCTGGTGACACTAAGCTTCCAGCAGGGGAGAGAAAGCAAACCAGTAACAGCACATAAACGGTAGATGCCAAGGTGGCGTGCGCTCTGAGGAAAAAGCAGAGCAGACCAAGGGGACTCACCATTAAAAAAAAAAAAAAAAAAAAAAAGGGTCCAAATTTTACTAACGCGCCACCAATTTAAGACATTGCCTAGGGTAATATTTTTCAGACCAGGGTTAGTGGACCATCTGCTTCAGACCTGCCTGAGAAGTTGTTTAAAATACTGACATCACTCTGAAAATTCTGATCTGGTAGGTCTGGGCACACTAACCTATACCCGAAGTGATCCTAATGAGCAACAAAATTTAGCAATTACTGTTAAGGCCTAGAGTGCTTGAAGGGATTAAATGAACACTCCTGGCCCTTGTCCTTGGGTTTTCCTATTTAGTAGGTCTGAGAAACCTGTGCTTTTCATAAGGACCCTGTGATGCTGACATGGGGGGTACACAGACAGTGGCCCAAGGGGCTCACGTCTGAACAACATGAACAGCAATTATAGCAATTATACAAGTCCTGGGTATGGACACGTGTGAAACAGAATGGGGTGTGGGGCGTGGGCCTGCGGTGAGCCAGGCTGGACGGTCCCTTCCTCACCACATGCTCGCTGATCCTACGGAGTGTACTCAAGCTCAGTTTTCCTGTCTGTAAAATGAGCACATTTCACACTATATCCTAATTGTTGAAAGAGTTACATGACATAACAATGTCTTGGGCAGCTCATGGCACATAGTAGTTTCTTAATAAATATTATTTTAATTACCATCTTCAGTGTAAGACTATTTTTAAAAAAATTTTTATTGCAGTAGAGTTGACTTACAGTGTTGTGTTAATTTCTGCTGTACGGCAAAGTGATTCAGTTATACATATATATAATTTATCTATGTATGGTTAGACAGTATAAGACTATTTTAAGTCATTGAGCCTGGTTACCACGTTTTATAATGCTATTTCAGATTACTGCAAATGCTGTAGCAGAGATTGAAAAACACATTGATTAGTAGGAGAGAGAAATTTTTTCCCGAAGAGGAGGGTTGGGAAAGTCTGTCTCTCTGTGAGGGAGGAAAGGGTTTGTCTGAGGGGACCTATAAATGTGTGTGCTGTGTGTGCGTGGCGGTAGTGGTGTAGGGATCAAAGGATGTCGGGATCTTTGGAAAGAGAAGGGACCTGCTGGACTTCAGTTCCGAGTGTCCGTGAGTTCACATTTGGATACACCCTTCCTGCTTCAAACTCATCAACAACAGAAAAATATTCAGTGAGAGAAAAACGACACAGCTAGGCTCAAAAACAATAACAATACCTCTGTCAGCAACAGAACAGAAATGCAGGGCAGTGGCCAAGGCTGAAAACGGTCAACAGTAGCTGGAGTCCAGCTTCCAGAGGGTGGTGAGGGCTGAAGTGGTGTGGTCAGGCCCAGAGATCAGGGCGTGGCATGGGGCCAGATGAGGGACTCAAAAAAAGAGAGACAGAGAAAGAAGAGAAACTATTCCTGCTTTACTGCCTGAGCGGCGTATTCTGGCAAGCTGTGGAACTAGGAAAGGTAGCAGGGAAAACCTATCTCTGGATGAACTGAGGCAGCTCATCCCCTGTCTCTGTGCCTGGATCTGACCTGCCTTCAGTGTTGCCATAGTACAGAGGCCTTATCACTGTTGCAAAACCTGGCTCCAAACTCGGGCTCTTGAAGCTCTAGATGGAAGGAAATGGGGCAATGCCAAGTAAAAATCAGCACAAAGTGGGCTAGAGACCCAAAGCCAGAGAAGAGAAAGAGGCAGAAACAATAACCACCAAAAATCTCACTCAAGAGCAGTCTGAAAATCATATCATGAAAAACCAAGAAGACACATATTGCTAAGGATGAAGCCAACAACAACAATGAAAACATCAATTCACTCCAGGAAGAACCGTTTCTGTGGAAGATTTGGATGCGAGTTTTAAAATTAGTTTGCATAGAGTGTTCAAGAGGTAAATAAAGGGATACTATTCATTAAAAAATATGAAACCAATTGGCAAAAATTAAACACTAGTAGACACATATGAAAAATAATTTTTTAGAAATCTTTAAAATCAAAAATAATTATTCAAATAAAAATTAATTGATGAGATACTTACTAGACTAGATATGGTTGAAGAGAGAATGAAATGTTATTAATGCAAAAAAGCAGCACATTGAGACAATGGGGGAAAAAGGCATGAAAAAGAGAGACATAGGGACTTCCCTGGTGGCACAGTGGTTAAGAATCCGCCTGCCAAAAAAAAAAAAAAAAAAAAAAAGAATCCGCCTGCCAATGCAGGGGACACGGATTCGATCCCTGGTCTGGGAAGATCCCACATGCTGCAGAGCAATTAAGCCCGTGTGCCACAACTACTGAGCCTGTGCTCTAGAGCCTGTGAGCCACAACTACTGAGCCCATGTGCCACAACTACTGAAGCCCACATGCTTACAGGCCGTGCTCCACAACACGAGAAACCACCGCAATGAGAAGCCCGCGCACCGAAACTAAGAGTAGCCCCTGCACGCAGCAACTAGAGAAAGCCTGCGTGCAGCAACGAAGACCCAACACAACCAAGATAAATAAATAAATAAAATAAATAAGTTAAAAAAAGAGAGAGAGAGAGACATAAAAGATACATAGAGTAATAGGGGTTAACAGAGAGATTTACAAAGAAGTAATGTATGAAAAGAGAATAATTTTCTTTCATCCAGTATCCTCTAGCTAGATACCGTACAAGTCGCTCCTCGGTATCTACAGGGGATTGGTTCCATGCCCTCCCCCTCCGCCAAGGATACCAAAATCCACGGATGCTCAAGTCCCATAATTGGCCCTCCACATCCACGGTTCTGCATCCACAGGTCCAACCAACTGTGTATCATGCAGTACTGTATGTATTTATGGAAACAAATCCACATGTATGTGGACCCATGTGGTTTAATCCCATGTTGTTCAAGGGTCAACTGTACTTAGACATCTTGGGGTGAAAGTGTAAGATGTCAGCAATAAAGAGAAAACCTTAAAAGTTCCCAGGGAGAAAAGGCAGCAGACCTCCAATAGCCTTCTCAAGTGTTGAGAGATCTTGCCAACCTAAAGTTTTATATCCAACTGAACTATTCAAATGAGGCAAAATTTGAAATATTTTCATGCATACAAAGACTAGGATGGTTTACCAGTAAACAGATCGAACTCATTTCTTAAAATACAGATTATAAACACATGCTCGCCATATGGCCCTGCAAATACATTCTTGGGCATTTATCCCAGAGAAATGAAAACTCAAGTTTACACAAATACCTGTATAGGATGCTTATAGCGGCTTTATCTGTAATAGCCTTAAACTGGGAACAACCCAAATGTGTCCTTCAACAGATGAAGAGTGGAATGAACTGTAGTCCATCTACATCGTGGGCTACTACATGGCCACAAAAACAGCAAACTATTGGTACACTCATGAATGGATCTCAAGGGAATACTGCTGAGTGAAAACAGCCAGTCCCAAATGGTTATAAACTGTATAATTATATTTATATAACATTCCTGAAATATCAAAATTACAGAGATGAAGTAATTACCAGGAATTAAGAATGGGGGAAGGGGTGGGTGTGAGTACAAAAGGGTAGCACCAAAAAGCCTTGTGGTGATGGAAAGGTCCTGTATCATGACTGTGCTAGTGGTTATACCAATGTGGTTATACACATGTGATAAAATTGCGGGAACGACACACACACAGGTGTTTAGCTGGTGAAATAAGCAAACTGAATAAGCTCTACTTGGTCTGCACCAATGTCATTTCCTGGTTTTTACACTGAGTATAGTTAAGCAAGATGCTGGCACTGGGTAAAGCAGATGTAGGGTATGTGGAATCTCCCAGTAAGATTTTTTTGTAACATCCCGTAAATCTATAATGTTCTCAAAATTAAATATCAAAAGAGATGACAGACTGGATGAAAACAAAACAAGTCAAAGTCTTGCAACATGCTGCTTACAAGTCAGCCACCTAAAACACAGAAACACAAGAAATCCTACCGAATCGACTGAACAGTCGACAGTAAAGAGATGGGGAAAAATATGTCAGTATTCATTTTTAAAAGCTAATAAAACACTCAATATCAGACAAAGCTGATTTTAAGACAAAAGTATTAAAAAAAGAGGAACATTATAGTAATACAAGAAATAACCCACCAAGAAAATACAACAAAGGTAACAAGAATAATATAAACTAATAGAACTTGGCACCTAACGGACACTGTATTTTTTTTAGTACATGTGCCACATTTAGATAAATTAACTAATATCAAATTATAAAGGACGTCCTAACGTATTTCAATGAATCAATAATATGCATAACCTCATCAAGCAATCAATTAGAATCCAAAAATGAAAAGCTAGTCAAAATGTACCCATTTCTTTGGAAATTTAAAAACCCACTATTAAATAAATCATGGATTTAAAAAAACAGATCAGAATGGAGATCATGAAATATTTATAGCTGATAGGATTGTCCAGGTTGTGCACCACCCCAAGGGACACACTGACATAGACAATGGTGAGAATTGCGCCCCCTAGAGGTCGGTAGAGTGACCACTGAGGCAGGTCTGCATGTCCCAGAAAGCCTGCCCCATCAGACCTGCTGCAGATTCAGCTATGGCCATGCCAAGCAGCAACTTTCTAACACTGAATGCACTCATGAAGAAAAACTGAAATGCACGGCTGAAAACAGATTAACAGAATATTCAACTCAAGAAGCTAGCATGAGAAGAACAAAATAATAAAGAGCAGAAGGTAAAGGAAAAAATGAAGGATAATCAGAACGACAGCTTTTTTTTTTTTAAGGAAAAAAGGTAAATAGACAAAACTTTTCATAGTACATTGTGGGACTTTAGAAGCATTTCCATGAAAGACTTCAATAAAGAGGGCTTGTTATCACAGCTTCAAGTCAATATTATCTAGTCAATAAAATAAGACAAGAAAAGGAATTTGAGGGGCAAAACATAAATCTGTATTTACTTGCAGACTATGATTGTGTGGAAGATAAACTACAGGAAAGCCATTTCAAATGCAGGAATTCAGCAAGTTTGTGAAACATAAGTTCAATGTTAAAATAAATAGTTACATGTACATTAGCCAATTGGAAAATATAAGAGAAAAAGTTTACATTCACAATAACAACAAACTCTATAACGTAGCTAGGATAAATAATTTACAAATGATACCTCTGAGGAGAAAATGACAAGGCATTATTGAAGGACACCAATTGTACACCTGACTAAAGGAAAGATAAGCTATGTTCATGGATGGGAAGCGCTCAGTTCTGTAAAGATAATCATTCTCCCCATATTAGTCTCTAAATACAAGGCAATTCTTTTCAAAATTCCAACCAGACTCCTTGTAAAATTACAGCAAGCCAATCCTAAAGTTTATATGGAAAAGCAAAAGCATACGGATAGTTAAGACTATTTTGAAATAAAAGGTAGAGGGACAAAAAGCATAATGTTACTTAAACATGTGGGATAATCAAAGAGACCATTAGGACAAAACAGAAAGTCCAGAAAGAGATCCACACATATACAGATCTTGAGTATACATGAAAGCTGGCATTAAAAATAGTGGGAAAGACAAGCTATTCAATTTAATGAGTGTGGGGGAAACTGACTACCTATAAAGAAAAGAAGACAAAATAAAATAAAAACTAGGTCCCTACCTCATACTATACACAAAAATTAATTCTGGGTGTATTAAAAGATCTAAATGTGAAAATCAAGGTCTTAATATATTTGGAAAAAAGCTAAAGGAGAATGAATTTTATGACCTCAAACGTAGGGAAGGATTTCTTAAAAGAAGCTGCAAAAACCTTGTAGGAAAATATGAATGAATATGGCTACTTCTGTGAAAGAAAAGATACATTAAAAGAGTGAAAGGAGAAGCCAAACTTATCTATGTACCTATGTATTTATGTATATATCTATATCTAAGAGTGCCCTTCGAATCAGTAAGGAAAGGCATACATCCCAATAGGCAAAGGACACGAACAGGTACCTTCAGAGAAACACGTAAAAAGATTCCTAATCTCACTTGTAATCAGAACGACAGAAATTCAATGATAGTGTCGATGACTTGGAGAAATGGGAACTCTCAGTTTCCGTGGCTGGGAATGCAATTTGGTCCAGACATTCTGAGGAACAATGTGGCAGTTTCTAGAACTGAAAAGGATTCCCAGCCATATATGTCCAGGAAGACATGTAGAAAAATGTTCCCTTAGTGTGGTTTGTAATAAATATCCACCACCTGGAGAACGAATCAATAGATTGTGGTACATTAAATAACGAAATCTATGGCCCAGTGAAAATGATGATCCAGGCTCTGGATTTATGAAGGATTCCAGATCTGCAAGAATCAAAATAGGAATCTGGAAAACAACATGGAGTGAAAAGGGAAAATGAAGATGTTTCTTAATCCTGAAAGCCTCAGTTCTTTTGTAAGATAAGAATACATTTCTGCAGCTACCCCTTTGAGAGAGGAAGTTTCTTGAAGTTATAATTAGAAACGATACTGTTACAGTATTCATGCAACCAATCCTTTCTGATATGGGTTGTTCTGGACAAATGCCAGGACATATGGTTATACAATTTACCCTGTAATTTCTTGTGGCGAGCAATAACGACAACTTTTTCTTTTTTAATTTTAAAAGAGACGGATAATTACTAAAACTCTATCCTGACTATGAGTATCAGGAATGTACTAAAGATTTTTAAGATGAAAACTTTAATTTCGGTTTTTCTTAAAATACTTTAAAACCTGCACACAATCGTCTTTTCGTCTCTATTTCCTACTCTCCCACGCTACTAAGCTCAGTCCTTTGATTCTGAAGCTAGCCATGGTAGGAAAGGGAGAATCTGTTAATGATCCAGGCTCAGAATATCTGATAAATTATAAGATTCTGTTTACCTTAAAGATTTGGAGGATAGGGATTTGGACACCAGATGCTTCTTCACATTAAGAAGAAAAGTCTTCATAGAATCAGCAGGTCAGCATGAACCCTAAGTGCCCTGAAATTTCAGCAGTGCTTCTGACTTTGCATTGAGAAAACTTGCCATCCCCTTCCTAAAACTGGTCAGTAGAAATCAGCCCTGGGTGAAACTCCACGTGGCAGTCTTGAGCGGGATGTTGGGAAGAGGGCTTGCTAGCCACGAAGAAGATGGGGCGGGTACTCCACCCTTGTTGTCGCAAGAAAGATGTGGAAGTACCAGATATCCTCCAGATTCCCGACTGGTCTATTTAGACGGGGTCATCACGATCCTCAATGACAAGCATTGGTATAGTGCCTTACGGTTTACACACTTAGTCACTGAGCACACTCGCTAAGTGAGTATTTTTTCTAACGTGAACTATATTTTCCAGGCATGGTGCTGAGTGCCGGGAATGCAGAAGGAAAAGAGGCCTGGCGTTCTATGCGCAGCACACAACACAAGGACAAAACACTGGGGTAGGTGGAGATTTGTGAAAGGAGCAACAGGAATTCAGAGGAAGAAGTATGGATCTGTCTGTGAAGTGAGAGAAACAAGACTTGTCAGAGGTGGTGATTTTGATCTGCGATGTGAAGGGTGACCCCCACACAAATACCCGACACACCCTGGTGTCCGTGTTTTACAGTCGAGGGAACAGAATCTCCAGGGGGACTCACATCGTGAAGGATGCTGCTGACATCAGCTGGGGCTCCCCCCCAACCCCTGCCCCAACCCATCCTGCTTCCAGGTGGGAGAACCCAGGACTCTGAACCAAAACTATTTTAAAGCATGCACGAGTTCGTGTTTTCCTTTTCCCCAGTCCACTGCGTTTCTTGAGTTTGAAGCCAGGAATACTTGGGCGAGGGGGACGGGTGGATATGATAGAATTAGAATCACTATTAGTAAAATTGTTATTAGTAAAGCTATTACCCTATTATAATCCTATTCTTTTAAAACACGGTCATTAAAGAACAAAGTTAATTTCTCTGAGAGGTTTTAGTTCTCAAATCTCAACACTTCCCTTGGAAGGAACAAGTTACCCAGGATTCTCATTCCAAAAGAAATAGCTTTCTTTCTCAAAGTGAAATCTTCCATTTTGTACTCTGGAAGCTGTAATTTCTGTGTAGCCATTAGAATTAGAGATTAAGTGTTAATAAGTTTGAAAGAAGAATTTACAATCTTTTTAGGTAAAGTTAACTACAGAACATTGACAATTCTAGAAAATGGGAGGGAAACACTGAAGAATTTCCTGGGGAAAACATTTCTCCAGGGAGCAGGTGTCAACCCAGCTATTCCACATTGCTACAATGTCATCATCATTGGCGCCCCAGCAGCCTAGAAAGGGGACGGGTTGTTTATTGTGTGACTTTGGTCTGATTTTGGGATGTATGTAGATGAACTAAAAGGAAGTGGCTTCAGCTTGCTTCCTCTGACATATTTCAAAATATCAAAGGTGATAATGGCACCCTGGGTTAGTAGATCAAAGATTTCAAATTACGTCTTGGTGCTGAATGAAGAGAGTAGTTTCCGCTGTCACAGGGAAGATCTTTTTCATATAATCTGTACACCAGAGATTATATTCGGGGAAGAGGAATTTCCCAAGAAGGGGCCTTCACTTATATGACTTTTGCTGGATGTAAATAGAGAGGCCTTGGATAATAATTATTGGTACCATGGGCCAGGTGCTGTGCTAAGTTCATAATAATGACTGCATTTAACCCTCACAATAGTGCTTTTAGGGAGAACGTCACTATTTCGATTTTACAGATAGGGAAACAGGAGAGCTAAGGTGCCTAGGCATCTGGATTCAAGCCTGCAGCCTTTCCCACCTTGGTGGGAATAAACTGGTTATGAACGCCTCCCCCTTCCCCTCTTCCAACGTCAGGACCCCAATCCTAAGACTTCCTTTCCAGTGGGTGTAGACGAATAACAACAGGTCTGGGATTAGAAAACCTGGCTGGGGTCATAGGCTCTCAGACTCCGAGCTGTGTGGCCTTGGGCACGTCAGCCACAGTCTCTGAACCTAGCCACGTTCTAAAATGACTCTAACTTGTTATGTTATATGTAAAGAGTACTTTCTAAATAAAAAAGTTCTACACGGTAGTAGCAAGCATTAGAGGAAAGGCGGGGGGGAGTTGTTTAATGCGGCGGCCCCCAACCTTTCTGGCACCAGGGACGGGTTTCGTGGAAGACAACTTTTCCACGGATGGGGCGGGGTGGGTAGTCGGTGGTTCAGGCGGTAACGTGAGCGATGGGGAGCGGCAGGTGAAGCTTCACTCGCTCGCCGGCCGCTCACCTCATGCTGTGCGGCCCGGCTCCCAACAGGTACCGGTCCTCAGCCCGGGGGTTGGGGACCCTTGGTTTAATGGGAACAGAGTTTCAATTTAGGAAATGAAAGAGATTTTAGAGGCGGATGGCAGTGGTGGTTACAAAACAACGTGAATGTACTTAATACTGCTGAACTGAACACTCAAAAATGGTTAAAATGTAGGTTTCATGTTACATATATTTTACCACAATTTAAAAAAATTTTTAAATGAGAAAAAAAAAATCTGTACCTTAAAAAAAAAATCCTGCAGCGATGATAGTAATATAATCATTATTTTCTCTTAGGACAAAGAGTAGAGAGAAAGGGTTATTTCAGGTGTGCTTTCGGTGCTTATATATTGCCAAGGCAGGACAAAATGATACACACCTTGAATGTGCTCATTCCCCTCTAGGGACTAGGGAGAACTGTCCAGTTTGAGGTCAGTGTTGCCACTCTGGTCACACTGCTGCCTTTATGGATGGCTCCCCCTTACCCCCCAGCTGCCCCCGACCCCGGGGCAAAGCTGGGCGAATCAAAGTGTGATGAATGTGCCGGGTGCCTTCTTCCAAAGCCGGGACACCCAGGACCTGGCATGCGCTGCAGAGCCCTCCAGGATGTAATAAAAGGCATCGAGCATTCCTTGCTTTCCTGGGAAATTACTTGTATGCATCGCAATGATGACATTTTTAGACGTAGTGAAGAAATTTGGCCAAGAAATATCTTGATCTAATTTTGAAATAATGCAACAGCCGTAATTCAGTCAGTATTGAAATCCACGTCTGTGCTCTTTTCCTGTGTGTGGAGTCCAAAATTTTCAGTTCAGATCTTGACCCTGTGGGACTATGCACGAGTCACTTGACCTCTGTTCAGCTCAATTTCCTCATCCAGGAGGGAGAAGTGGTTGGACTTGGCCACAGTGCAGGTTCTTTTCAGGGCTCGGGCCAAAGTTTCTGTGAAAAGTCCAGGTAGCTCAGGGTGTGGGGTGTGTGGGAGCAGCCCTGGAGGGGACCCCCCAGCCAGCTTCCCAATTCCTCCTGCCTCTGATGGAGGTCAGATTTGTGCCATGGGAAGGTTGAGAAAGGCCTTTTCATTGACAAGACAGGACTGGTGAGACGGGCATGTGTGTGGCATATGCAGTGATACAGAGGGAGGGAGAAAAAGGAGGGAAGGAAGGAAGGAGGGAGGGAAGGAGGGAAAGAAGGAGGTGGCCGGGCAGCCACGACCGGTGCACCAGGCAGTGCAGTCCCGCGTGTGCCTCTTCTGGAAGGGTGTCCGCAGCATCCAAGTGAAGTTCTGTACCACGAGGGGAGCTTCCTTCTCTTTGGAAAGGCTGTGCTGCCCGCTCAGATACCACCGAGTGCCACGGTTTTGCACGTAGTAGGCACTTCGCATGTTTTGTCATTTAATGCTTCCAAGCAATGAAAGGCCTTTATCTTTTATATCTGCTCTTGGTTCCTGGCTTGAATTCGTCTGTCTTAACCAAATATTACCCAGAACTCAAGACTGGATTTTATCAGTCAACTAGAAAGAAGGCATACGAATGACTCGGCTGTGAGTCACGGATTGGCTCCATTCTAGAATGACCCCGAGGCCTGGGGGGGTCCGGAGTTAACTCGTGTGCAGGACCTGAACTGACCATGTTAACCAGCTAACCTCTTCTGAGTCAAGGCTAGGACAGCTGCTTTACTTTTTTTCTTTGTTTTTGTGGTACATGGGCCTCTCACTGTTGTGGCCCCTCCCGTTGTGGAGCACAGGCTCCGGACGCGCAGGCTCAGCGGCCATGGCCCACGGGCCCAGCCGCATGTGGGATCTTCCCGGACCGGGGCACGAACCCGTGTCCCCTGCATCGGCAGGTGGACTCTCAACCACTGCACCACCAGGGAAGTCCCCGCTTTACTTTTTAATTTTTTCTTTTGGCCGCGTGGCATGTGGGATCTTAGTTCCCTGACCAGGAATTGAACCCGCGCCCCCTGCATTGGAAGGGCAGAGTCTTGACCACTGGACCACGAGGGAAGTCCCTAAGACAGGCACTTTATTCTGGGATTTTAACAGAGCAGCTGGCAGGACTAAGGCAGGAAAAACATCAGCTAGTACATTCAGCATTCTCATCCACTTTCTTCGTAGGTTATTCCCAGTTTGCTAGGCCAATACAACTGAAAAATCATCTCACTAAATAGCAGTAGTTAGCAAAATGATGATATTAGTATGAACAACTGAAAAATGATAAATATCTTTAGGCATAAGCTATTCAGAAATATGCCTAAATAAATGCTATTTGGGCAATTATATTCTTGTGCCAGCAGATAACAAATGATAATCACTTCTTCCATGGCTGTAAATTCGTATTCATTCAGTTCAAACTTAGAACTCCAAAATGAATTATATCTGGTCATTGCTAAACTGCTTTGCTCACTGAAAGAAAAAAAAAAAATCCACACAACACCTATTACACTGCATTTAATTAAGACAAGCATTAACTTTATGTGCCATTATTTGCTTCTGTGAAATCTCTATGGTGTAAATATTGAACGGCGGTATCCCTTGAATGCTAATCAATCCTTTCTGAATTTCAAATGATTACATAAATTTTAGGAAATGCTTATTTGCCAGCATTACCCTCTGCTACATATATATCAGCCAGGCATTAATATGGAGATCAGTGTGGTTATTTGACAAGTGTCTGGTGAGTGTTTTTCTAAATTAGAGTATCCTATACGGAAAGGGAAAAACTGAGATTGAATGCTAATTGTAAGAAGAACCCAGGGAGCTCTCTCTCGCTTATCTGTTTCATGAGGAACAATTTAGCCAATGCACTTGGGTAAAGATGTGAGGGGAATGTATCCATCACTAGACTTTGCAGGCCAGTTGGTGACAGCATGTGTGTATGTGTGTGCGTGCACGTGTGAGGGTTTGCACGGTGAAGTATATTGAAAGGCTACAGTAAAGCAAATATTGTGACCAGCCTCAGGAAGGACAATTACCACATCATGGGAAGGTTGGTTTTCGCTGTTTTCGTCTTTTATGCAGATACTTTGTAAGCAGCGTTTTATGACATGCGGACAGTTGTGCTTGTTTCAGAATTGAATTAATACAGTATTCAGACATACATGGTGATGCACAAATACAAATGTTTGCTAGTGTTCCAGCCTCAGAAGCTTTTCCAGAGCTTCTGGAGGGAGGCTGTGAGCTGAGGAGGGGAATGGGCCCTCAAACGCGTCCTGGCTCCGCCGTGGGTTTGCTCCACAGCGGTCCATACACTTGGTGCGCTGTTGTCTGATTGACAAAGTGATCAGTTCATTTTGCTTTAGGCACTGCAAACACAGTGTTTAATCACTGTGATCAAATCTGTCTCTTGGATTTGGAAACCTCTTTCATGAACTGGATTTAATGTTGCAAAAAAGCAAAGGGGCATTCGAGTTTCCCTTTGTTCCTGTTTGCTTAGATTTGTGTTTTCTCCCCCCCACTGCCCCCGTCCACCACCCCTCTTCCAACTCCATAGGGGCACACAGTTCGATGGCAAAAAAACCCTCAGACCCAACAAGCTGCTGGACCTCTTCTGGAGAGGTGGGCAAAACCAGTAGCCTCTTCTGTAACCCCTGGCATTCCCTTCTCCAAAAGCGTTCGGCGCTATTTCCAGGCTAGTCTAGAAGTGCCGGGGGACGGAGCACAGGGTCTCTACTGTGTCCATGTGTGCGCCCCCTGCCAGGGATGCCCAGCTAGGGGAGGGCGGCTGGGGGAGGGTGGGGCGCCCGGGCACAGCCAGGGCAGAACAACCAGACCACCCCACAACTCGCCAATCATCAGGGGAGGCTGCGAAAACTGCTTCCTCCCCCCAGGAGGTGGGGACTTACACTGATGCTGTGCTGACCTCTGGACTGGGATTGGCAAATGGAATGCAGTTTAGCAAAGAGGTTACACCCTCCTCTGCCTTCCTCCTCAGGGCTTCAAACACCCGGGGTGGCCCGGGTGGGGGAAGGGAGGAAGCGGGTGTGCAAGGTGAAGTCTTCTCTTATTATAGGAGAGCGCGCGCCATCTGTGCTGGTAGCTTCAAGGTGGCCCTTCTCATCCTGCAGCAAAAGAACCGGGTCCTCCCTTAAGGGGGCCGGGATTGAACTGCTATGGTCTCCAGGCTGGTAACACGGGAGACTTTTGTGTACGTACTTAAGGATGGAATGTTTGCTCTTCCTGCAAGTCCTGTGGCCTCTGGTTAATGAGATGTGAGGGCAATAGCTGCTCTGAAATTCTGGGCCCGTTATAAAGCCTTCATGTTTCAACTGAAATCTACAGATATAAATAATCTGGTCCTGACAGTGATGAGAGTTCCCTTATGTGACAGAAGTTCTAAGCTCTGCACAGAGGCCCTGCCTACATGTGGGTCACCTCCCTACTGGCATTTTGCTTTGCCTTCTGCTCTGCGGGGAGCTTTTACAGTGCGTCTTGGCCACGTTCTGACCTTGAAAGCCAGGAGGAGAAATGACATATGTAGGAAAAGAAAACAAAGATAGACCTTTATTTAAAGCTCCAAGCAGAAGAATTACTGGACAAAATTCAAACAAGAAAAAAATACCTATCCTATCAAAAACTAAGCCCTTTGGAAAACCAATGACTGAAAATACATTTCCTTAACCCAAAAGACTATGAACTCACCATCCACATTCTCCAGCTAGAAAACACGGTGCACTTTTATTTACTATTAACAATGCCAACATCATATTGCAAGAGTCAGGGTGGACCCTTTAGCAAAGCGGAAGGTTGTACCTGAAGGTAGAATTGACTAATTCTTCCCCTCCCCACCAAGGAGCTTCAATGCCCTGAACCTCCCAGACACCTACGGCTCCTCTTTTTCTACTTTAGGGTTTTTAATGCCAAAGACCACCAAAGGGGAAGCAGACAATGACCGTCAAGTTACTTTGGCTAATTTTCTCCTTTGAACACCCGAGTTCAAATAGATAGAAAGTAGACATACAAGTAACGAAAGCTTATGATCATGCAGTTTTCCTAATGCATAGTGAGTGGTCCAAAGCAAACGACAAACCTAAGAGGCAACAACAAAATCACAAGGAGAGACTCTCCGAGAGGGAGGTACCAAGGCTCTAAGGCAAATGCTTTCAACAAGCCTGCTGAAATCCTGAACCCAGAGTTCATACAGAAATACAAACACACACATGCAAACAACTCACATTTAGAAACCAAGGGAAGTAAAAAGCTTCACAATTATTTAGGATATTCAGTAAAAATTGGAAATTCATGTAAAGCAGTTCCCTGCTTTTACCCAAGAGAGGCTGGTTTTCTTTTTGGTCCATATTCCTCACATGATGGTCCCAATTCCCTACATCATTCTGTCTGTATAGATGGTGCCTTAGGATGTAGGGAGCATTTTAAAAATATTGATTGATGAGCTCATATGTCTCTGAAGGGGACAGTGTGCCGTAGCAGAGAAAACACGGACTGGAATTTGGGGTTGCTAGTTCCAGACCTGGCTCTGAGCCTAAAATGTTGGGGGTAAATCACCTAGTTTTTTTTTTTACTTCAAATGCAAAATGGAAGGGAGATAGTAAATGATTTACCCGCTTGAAGTATTTTATTATTAACACTACAGAAGAGAAGCCTTCCTGCTCCCTCCTTCTGTAGCTCACTTTGATATCTGACCTGCTTAGTGTCACAATTCCAACAGAATCTAAATACTGATCATCAGTCCTTAATTCCATTAATTATTTTATTCCCAAAGGAGAAGATTCTGTTTAGTCTCTACTTTCCTTGTAAGAATTCCCTTCACAATGTGAAGACATATCCTTATTTTCTAAAATTAAAAGATGTCAAATTGTCTAATATGTGTTTATTCTAGTCTCCCTTTCTTCGAATTTTGTGCATTTTTTTAAACTAATTTTTCCAGTTACCGTTATATTTTTTTTTAACCTAGAAGTTGGAAGGAAAAGCTTTCTTTCACTTATGAATGCAATAAATATTTCTTAAAAACCTACTATGTGTCAGAGAGTAGGCCAGGAGCAGAATGCAAATTGGTAATAGAAATAATGTAATTTTGCAACATGGATGGACCTAGAGATTATCCTACTAAGTGAAGTTAAGTCAGACAGAGAAAGACAAATATCATATGATATCACTTATATGTGGAATCTAAAAAAAAATGATACAGATGAACTTACTGAAAAAACAGAAATAGACTCACGGAGAGAGAAAACAAACTTATGGTTACCAAAGGGGAAAGGGCTGGGGAGGGATAAATTAGGAGTTTGGGATTAACATATATGCACTACTATATATAAAATAGGTAACCAAGAAGGACCTACTGTATAGCACAGAGAACTCTACTCAATATCTTGTAATAACCTATAATGGACAAAAATCTAAAAAGAATACATACACACACACACACACACACATAAAACTGAATCACTTTGCCGTATACCTGAAACACTGTCAACCAACTATACTTCAATTAAAAAAAAAAAAAAAAGAAAACAGCTGTTAGAGAGTTCTTTGGAAAAACTAGTCTCCGAAACTAACCTGCACTTGGATAGGACTTTGCAGCTTAACCACTTCCCATTACAGATCACAAGCTACTTTGGTAAAGGCTTTGCTTTGAGTTTAAAACTAAGTAAGTCTAACTGGATCACTCCGCTGTACACCTGAAGCTAACACAACCCTGTAAATCAACTAACTATATTCCAATATAAAATAAACATTAAATAAAGTATCTGCTTAAAAAAAACCTAAGTCAGTCTACTGATGCATCTATTTTATCAGCAACCTTTCCTAAGTCCCTCCGGTGTACTGAGCAATGTGCTAGAAACCTGGAATGTAGAGAAACATAAAGGACAATTTCTAACCCCAATCTACTTTTTACGCTGGGGAAATCCTCTCCAAGACAATAAACAATCTCTTTAACTCAGCTGAGTATGAAAAAGTGCTTTCAGAAATATTGGCTGACCAGAGAAGAGAATAACTCACAACCAGTCAAGGGCACTCATCGGGGGAAACAGGATGCAATATGCCTCTACTTTCTCCTGCCACCTGGGATCGAACAAGAGTCCAGCAGCGTCTAGTCATGGAGCCTCAAGGCTGAGAAAATCCCAAGCCAGAGGAATCTCTTAGCTGGCACATTCTGGTCACTTGCTGCTCTGAGCACTTAGGCCACATGCGTATTCCTGATGGGCTTGACCATGTAATGACATCATTCAGGAAGCTGCTGATAAAGACCAGGTGATTGCTTCTCAGCTCTGCATTTGTTTTCAGGAGATACAGTTAATGGGAATTCTACTGGTCTTTGGAATGCATGCGATAATGGTAGTGTTTGGGGATCACACCTCTTCCTCTATGAGATTTATTTCTGCCCTGGTTGGTGACAGCAAATTTCATCAGTCACTTTGATTTCTTTCTAAAAGGTGGGAGTACAAACCAATAAAGAAACAAAAATTTTATTTTGGCCTCTCTTGGGTCATCAATATCAACTGGCCAACTTAGAATTATCTCCACGGATGCAAATTATCTCACAGTTAGGTGAGAAAAAGGGTCTGGGGGAGGGGGGAGTAATAGGATTTTAGGAAAACATTCCAACCAGCAAAGACTGGGCCTCCAGAGTCTGTTAGATCACACACAGAAATATCCTGGGAGATGGGCATTTTTTACTTTTATTCCTTTTTTTCCAACCAGCTTACCCAATTGATGTCTGCTCACGGATACTATTTGAGGAGGAAAATAATCAGGCAGCAGAGTGGAAGAATTTGGGTCAACTGTACTTTTTACTTTAGTCCTGTCATTAGCTTTTCATGAAATCAGGACCCAGCTTCAGTGAAGGTTGACTTTTGGAAGGAAGGTGGTTGGACCTCAACTAATCAGCTGCCGTTCCTATGGAGTTTCCTATTCTGGTTGAAGCACCCAGGACCCTGAGATGCATCCCAGCTGTTTCCCCCTAACCCCATCACATCCCATGGTCTGCACCCTGTAACGTGTCCACACCCCATCTCACTCCTGTCTCCAAGTGCGTTAAAGCCACTCAGAACACAGTTTCTAGTCCCTTTTCCACATGACTACCAACCAGGAAGGCAAATCAACTTCAGCGACGCACTTCATCCCCCTTTAAAGAATCCTGCCGTCTGCCTAGATTTTTTGCAGGATGAAGACCGTGGTACCCAGTTTTGGTCACAGCTATATCCCGGGGGGCTGCTCACAGGAAGTGCTCAGCCTCTCCAGCACATCCGCTGTTTCCTTCAAGCCACACGGGTCTCCCAAGAGTCCCGGAGACCTTGAACTCCTCTTGCCCTCTTGCCTCCGTGCTTTTGCCCCAGGCATCCATGAGGCTGAGGAGACTGTACCTGCATGTGCTCACAGCTACCCTCTCACCACGTCCATCAGGAAACCCTGCTTCACCAAGAGCACACAGTCTCTCCCCACACAGCCCCTGGCCTTGGATCAGTCCACAGAAGCCTCGTTTTCCTCCAGGGTCCCAGAGGCTCAAGGCTGGGCTGGGATCAGACCACTGCAGGTTTCAGACTCAGGGGCACAGGCTCGGCTTTCGAGGGAGGCCCTGGTATGATTTCACTCCCATCACAGGTAAAACAGGCTTTTGGAGGGTGGCCTGGGTACCCAAAGGTTAATTACTCATTGTTTCTTTGGGGGAGAAAAGCTTTCCATTCACAAATTGGAAACTACCTGAACTTTACTGCCAGTTACTTTATTCTTGCTTCTTTAAAGATAAACTCTTGGGGCTTCCCTGGTGGCGCAGCGGTTGAGAGTCCGCCTGCCGATGCAGGGCACGCGGGTTCATGCCCCGGTTCGGGAAGATCCACATGCCGCGGAGCGGCGGATCCCGTGAGCCATGGCCGCTGAGCCTGCGCGTCCGGAGCCTGTGCTCCGCAACGGGAGAGGCCACAGCAGTGAGAGGCCCGCGTACCGCAAAAAAATAAAAAAATAAATAAAAATAAACCCTTGGGCAAACCTGATTTACCTCTGATCGATCGGAAAGCCACGCTGTCCTTTCCTCTTAAACAACAAACAGACATAGTTTTAAGGGACATTCAACTGGTTATTCCCTGGTGCCCAGGATCCTGAAACAGTCAACACCCTTACTAAACCAGAGAGTTCTGTGTGGTTGAGGTTCTGGTAAACACACGACCCAACTGTTTGGGAAGATGATCTGTGAGGTCCTCGTGCTGAGAGCACTTCAGGAGCTCCCCAACCCCATCCTGACCACCCGTCCCCCAGTGTTTGGCAGAGATATAATAACTTTGAAAAATGATGAAGGAACGATAAAAGGGATGAAAACTAAACATGGCTGATGGTTAATCTCACCATCTTCCAACGTCATGCAGTTCTTCAACTCATTTAAAATACCACTGAAGTGAGATGAATCTCTTTAAATATTTTATCACCAAGATTTCTTACACACACATTACCACATTTTTCATTTAATTACTGATCAAACGTACGAGTGGAAAAGACGAAGATGTTGCCATATACCAGAATAATTTCTGAGCAGGACCCAGTGCTGGCATGGTAAACCTTTGAACACTACATCTATGAAATCCTGTTGTCTTTTTAAATTTTCAGTAACACTTCTGTTTGCTATATTTATCACATTTTCCAAACTATGAAAATGTTCCTTTCCTTTTAAATGTTGACTACATGTGAAAAATTAACTCTGGTTCTATTACTTCAAACTATCCCTTTATTAGCAACAGTTGTGCAGTGCTGTCAAGAGGCATTTTAAAATGAAAGTACCAAATTTGGAGTGTAGACACATCTGTTTTACTTTGCAGTATGTTTTATTGTTTTATTTCTAAGGATATGAATTCACAACTATCTTATAACTGAAGACTAAAGAAAAAACATATGTTGGTAAATCTGATTTCTGCATTTTTTTTTTCATTCAAGGGAAGTTGCCTCCCTCAGCTGTCTGCCAATAAGTAATAAATGGACTTGGCAAAAAGTTTATTTAAGTTGGCTTTATTAAGCCAACAAAATACAGAAATCAAGTATGGGACAGGCAGAAAAATCTGTTCCTTTGAAGTCAATAAAAATCCATCTCCTTAATCCTTTTTTTATTCCAAGCAGTGGTGATTTTTCTCAACTGACTCACTGGGAGCCTTGATTTAGCTAATCTGTCTTGCTTAGTTATCTTTCTTCTCCAAAGCTTTCCTAAAGAAGCATCCTTTCCCCTTGACAACCGTCATCTTTTATGCTTGCATAGTCGTGCATCTGGTTATAAACATTCTGTAGTTAATCCTGATAGAGATTTAGGAAACAGGTTTTTAATTACCATCCATATTTTACAAGAACAAAAACAGCAGTAGCTTGCAAGCTGAAACAAAAGGTGCAGAGAAACGACTAACAGCAGAAGGGTGGCCAAAATGTGACACCATGCGTCTTTCCTAACCCTCTGTCATGGCTGTCTATCAGCGTCACCCACCCATTACATCCATCAGGGAAGAACACTCAGGACTCCAGTCGTAACTCCTTCCCCATATGCCAAACCACCCACTACAGGGCTATGACTCAGCCAGGAACACACACAGGAAAACATAATTGAGCTGGAAGATTTCACGATTAGAAAAGAAGGTCATTATCTTGGAAGAACAAAAACATGGATGGACCTCAAGACACTTAAAGGTCAGTATCATTTAGTCATTTTTATGAGAAAAGGATTCCTTACCTAAACTAAAGAGCACCAAGAATTTCAGACACACGAACTCTCGTTGGTCAAACTGTAGAGAACGAAGCTTTGCCACCAACTCCTGTGCATGACTCATGAGGTTGTTGAGTGTGGCCCCCGCTTGTGAGGCTATGATGGAATAGTCCACCTGCAACACAGGATCAGTTTAGGGGGTTTTCAGAACCGGAAATTCTATATTTATTTATTATGTATGTTAAAATTTATATATGTATATACACATATATTAAAAACATGTATACATATATATTTCCCTTGAGACTTTTAAGCACTATGGGTAAAATCAGGTTGCAGTATAGATCCATAACACAGGGGACTTTCCCCATGAAGACAGTTTGATACACATTCTATTATAATAAACTGTATCATAATCATCCTGATCAATCTAATCATTTTGATAAGCTTTGTAGGAAGCAGGTCTTGACTGCCTCAATTGTACACGTAGATACCTTTATCTTTTTTCCTATTGTGAAGTGACATTATCACCTAAGATGAAAATTGTTAGCTCATGAGTAAGTTTAAAGAAAAATATACTGTCCATAAGAAGTGAATCCAGGGTGGCATTCTATATGCACATGAAGTTAATTAATGAGGCAAGTGAAGGCAGAGATATGTTTCTAATTTTATTAAGAGACTTCATTTTAAAGTAATCATTGCTCAAGATTGCATGCTTATGGATGATGAAAGAATCACATTTAGATTATTCTTTGATTTGCTGCTTCCTCAAAAGCTACAAAGACTAGCTACTTTCCTATGATTGTCAATACATTTCTCTCTAATGCCAGCAGTGATCTTATTTATGAGAAGAATAATCTCTTGATTCAGAAAACAAAAAAGGTTTACTTCCCTCTTCACTGAAAAAAAAAAAAGTGCTGCAATGCATCCATCTCAGATTATTCACGGGGACACCAAAAGTTCAATTTATAATAATAAGTTAAAATGTAGGGGTGGCTATCAATGGCAGAACTGGCTTTGCGACTGCAATTACAGCATAAGGGGAAAGCCCAGTTGGTACCTGACGCTCCCATCTTTTTTTTTTTTTTTTTTTTTTTTACTGGTGAGCTCTCAGGCAACCAGATACTCTTTTAGGTGCATTTAATATTTGCAGCAGCAGCAAATTTGTCTGGGAGGCAAGCCCTCATCTGCCACTCACCCGGAGCAGACTGTATTAAATTTTTATATTTATTGACATTTCATTACCATAATTGACTGCACTTGCTTCTCTAGGAGAAGGCACAGGGCTGCCTCCTAAGCAGGAGAATGAGTCCCTTGAGGAGAATTTGCAATTAAAAACAAGGCAGGATGGATTTTTTTTTTTTATTGTGTAAATATGATGAGTTGAATTTTCAGCTTTAACTTGAGAATACCGGGTGTACAGAAACCTTTTTTTGAGAGTGAGAAAAATTATGAGTCAGTGGAAAGACGGCCCCCCCAAAGGTGTCAATCGGTTTACAGAGGGTCAACTGTGTGTGAAAAAGCCCCAGTCTGTACGTGTCCTGGGGAGGCCACCGCATCACCACCGCACTGTCCTACTCGCCGGGTCCAGGTGCCCGCATCTCCCCGTTAAATTCAAACATCAACTGTTCTAAGCGCACCTGTGGTTTCTGTTGCAGATTGTGTGAAAGGAAGGGTCAGCACACAGGCAGCCCGAACCCTGAGCCGGAAGCAGAGGACAAGTGGATGGATGTCACGGACCACGTGAGGGTCACCTGTCTGGCACACCCCAGGGATGTCCCAACCATCAATGTACCAGTTCTCTTACAGGAGAACTTTCTACTCCAAGGATGTTCTTCTTACTTAACAGGGGTGGCTGAGCTCTGAGTCCCTTAGAAACTGTACATGGTCTAACTACTCCACATGGTAGTAATATAAATCCTATAGGGGCAACTGGGGTAGAATTGGGAATGGCAGCCAGGGCCAGAGGTAGAGGAAACCTGGGACAAGACAGGAGAGGCTGTGGGCCAGTGAAGCCATTGATGAAGCAAGAGCCTTGGGTAGTCACAAGAAGGCTCCATCTTTCGTGCCCCCATCTCTCAGGGAGGCACTTCAGCTGGATAATAGTAAGGTGCCACCCACTTCCATTGTTATCTAGAAATGAGAGTAGTTGGGGCAACACTGCAAACTTAAGCTTGGAATCAATTGCTGAAAGCATCGTTGGTGTAGCTTAGAAGGTACATCACACTCTGTTTTTTGTTTTTTGCTGCAGCGTGTGGCATGTGGGATCTCAGTTCCCCGACCAGGGAATCAAACCTGCACCCCCTGCCGTGGAAGCGTGGAGTCCTAACCACTGGACCGCGAGGGAAGTCCATGTACATAACACATTTTAATAAAAATCTCTAGTGGATCCCTAAACCAGGAAGGTGTACTACTAAAATAAGCCAGAAATATGTTGGTATTAATTGATTTTTTATTATTAAGATGGGGTTCATTCAATTTTGCTATGTCTGTGGTTCTAACAGGTAGGAAGTAAGTCCAAATACTAGACCTTCACAGGTGCAAATGTAGTACATTGTAACTGAAAGGACTCTAAATAATAAATTAAAAAAAATATATATGGGTCAGGCTTTCCTGGTGGCTCAGCGGTTGAGAGTCCGCCTGCCGATGCAGGGGCCACGGGTTCGTGCCCCGGACCGGGAAGATCCCACATCCCGCGGAGCGGCTGGGCCCGTGAGCCATGGCCGCTGAGTCTGCGCGTCCAGAGCCTGTGCTCCGCAACGGGAGAGGCCACAACAGTGAGAGGCCCGGGTACCACACACACACACACACACACACAAATATATATATATTAAATTAATTAAAATTTGCTATGTGTGTAAATTGAGCAGGTATGAAATAAGTTCAACTATTAGAACTTCATACTTGGAAAATAACACGCTCTAATGGAAAGGGACTGAAATGGTTTCACAGGATTCTGTACTTAGAAGTACTTCAGGAAATCAATTGTCACGCCAACAAACTTTATCGCTATACATTTATTTACATGCTAATTTGAAAGCCCAAACATGCTTATGAAATGGGGGCTCTGATAACATTTCTTTCAAGGCTAATTTATCAAATTGCATGGCTCTGAAGGAGGGGCAGTGATTTATTCCTGAAACAGCGCCCAGATCGGCAACTTCCTGACATTTTATTACAAACATAATTATATTTTCATTGTTGAATGCGGAGTTTGCCCTCATTTCAGGAGCAGCTGGCCTTGTCTTTTATGTACTTAGTGAAATTAATTTATCGCTCTCTTACATGGAATCTTTGTGCCATTAAATTCAACAGAGATATTGAAGAAATACTGTAAGCAGATATCCCCTTTGGATAAATTTCACTCACCATGAAGGTAGCAACAGTTGTAGCTAAATTGCTTTTAGTTCTAACAGCTGAAATTTTTGATAACTTGTATGTTGTAAGATGCCTGTCTTTTTAATATGATACACAATAATAGAAGGTAATGAATAAACTGCCAGTAGTCCTTTCCCTTAGGAAAATCTTACAGCGGCTGTTAATTAGCTACAATATGCAAATACTGAAAAGTGGTGCCACATCAAAATCCTCTACTGTTGTTTTATATATACACATACAGCCATATGTTTTGTGTGCGTGTATTTTTCAAATACTGGATAGAAACGAATTCTTGTCATAGTGATAAGATGCTAAATATGTGGAATTGATTTGGCAGTGCTTAACATTACGGATAATCATTATTTCCTTTTGACTTAACAAGGTTATTTAATGTACACTTATAGAAGCCAGACTAAAAGACAGAATTAAAATAGCTAACTTTAGGGTTAAGTAAGAAATTCCGTTGTGTTGGCAAAACGCAAAGTCGCAACAATTGATACTAAAGACCAGAAATGCCATCTACTCCTTGACTGTTCTTGGTTTGGAAATTCAGAGAAAGAAATGCACTTTCTCTACTTTTTACATGGTAATTACCTTTACCCAGGGACAGCACTTAAGGCAGAATGAAACATGAAATAAGGAGAATTTCTAAAGAGCAGGAATGGAAGTGCTCTGAGAAAGAATGGCACAAACCCATTTGATTTCTGGAACTCAGAAGGATGAAATCAAATTAATGTGTGGGCTGAGTCTTGTTCTTCTAATGCAGCTCCCAGTCGGGTTTCGGAGGGAGGGGGTGGGGAGTCAGACCCGTGATGCAACTCTGAAAATGGGTACACTTCTCCCAAAGACCTGAGCCACAGGATGAAAAGGCTCAACAAAAATTCACAAGATCAGGAAGTCAAGCCCACTGAGGCTTGATTCTAGAAAGCCTTTCTCATGAATAGTGCAGAAAGCAGAGACCAGACAGTGATGAGACTGGTCCAAGCTGCAAAAACTCTGAAAGAATGCTTTCCTTTAATTTGCTTGGGAACATGTGATTTATTTATAATTCAGCAAATGATGTGGAGACAGCCTTTCATTTTCAAATAGGCACTGCTGGGGTTTCACAGCACATAAACATTTATGGCCGATGCAAAAGATCACAGTGCCTGAGTCCCGAGTCCTGAAGCACCGTTCCACACATGCCTGGAACAGTCCAATGGAGTAAACAGATCTCTGCATTCCTTGCATCCATTTTAATAACACACCAGTTATAAAACGGAGGCTAAGAAATGGGAGGGACAGGCCAAAATCCTGTAAAGTTGGAATTAGGCCCATTAAGCAGACTTTCTCTTCCACCAGGTGCCCAGAAGCCCACATGTCTCTCTTCCTTCAAACCTTTGCTCAAATCTCACCTTCTCAATAAGGCTCAACCAACCAGTCCTATTAACACGGCAACCCAAGGGTCACTCAGCAACACAACCACGGATGTACGTTGATGCTCCTTTACACAACAGTTCCTTTTTTAAAGAAAAATTCAATAGCACTTTGACCTCTAACATTTATTAGGATTATTGATTATTGTCAGTTTCTCCTGCAACAGTGTTAAGCTCCATGATGGCTGGACCCTGCAGGATGCTCAATAAATATTTGTTGCCTGAACAAATATCTATTCAGAAAGGAGCAGGACCTCACTGTAATTTCCTCTTTCCACCTTCATTTTCAATAATGACTGGTTCTTACAACGAACACTAACACTCCCTTCCCTTCTTACTTGCTTGCCATTAGGTCAAATATTTAGATGATTGATATATGATATTTGAATCGGTCTCTTCCACCAACATGATTCCAAAATAGTGAGGATTCCACCATTTCTAAGGTTTTTTTTTAAAAAAGGCAGACAAACAAGTGTGGTAGATTCATGCAGAAGCTTGAGGAAAAAACCCTAGGTACTAACCATTAATTTTGATTTAGCAATTGTTTTGACCCTTCAAAGCACAACTCTCAATCCCAGAAGCCTGGAAACGGCAGGCTGTTTGTGATCGCGCCGGCTTTTACAAGTTTCACTGTAATCATCCAAGCAGGAACGGAGCACACCAAGTCAGCTTTTCTAAATTATTTGCAGCCAATGTCCCTTTCAAAGCACAAAAGTGCTCCTGACCTAGTTAAATTCGTGCCATCTTGAACGTGCTTAATAAAAAGACACTTTTTTTTTTTTACGGTGTCTACACTCACCTGTTGCCCAGTAACCAGAAAGATGGATCCTTCTTTTCCATGAACCACTTGTCGGTAAATGTGGTCGAGAATTAAGAGCTCACTCCAGCAGTTCTGAAGCAGCTTCATTTGGTCATCAACCTGTAAAAGAAATAGAAAAAAAATGACACTGTAACTCAGTATTTTTTTTTTTCTTGCATGATTTTTTACCTGAGAAACCACTAGAAGCAAGGAAGGACCACCAAAGGTCACCGAAGCACAGATGCTCAGAATTTCCATCCTTCCTCCTGAAAATCATTCTTTTCATTTGGACAAATACTATTTAGGCCACATATAAATACTTAAACTAAATATTTATAATCAATGAGCTGCTAGGAAACGGTACTCTATTAGATGGGTCTGTCATTAGATCTATTAGCATTTGCCTGTGGGAGGTACAGGCGCCTCAGAGTGTCCTCAGTGGACCCCATTAGAATGACCCCAAATAGCCCAGGCTTGTGTAGAGGTTAATCCATTGAGCCCAAGCTGAAATAGGATTTGGATACTGGCAAGCCACCAAACTGTGAGGATTTATATGAGAGGCAATCAGCTAGACACCTCAAATGACTTCTGAATTTAGAGGCACACGGCGTTGTTTGTCATCCGTGTTCACCCAAAGTCCAAATTGTGCTAGACTTTGACTAGAACAATCACCAAGCTTGGTCTTGATGTTCACCTGCACTTGCTTTAGGATGTGGACAATTTTCCCATAAACCCCCTACACTTCCGTTTCCACATCTGAAAAATGGGCTGAGTACAGTAGCCCTCTCACAGGACGGCAGTGGGGAGTAAACTGAAGAGGACTGCATCACAGTGAGTATTTTATCCATATGGTGTCGCCCCCCCCAGGGGACCGCATTCTTTAATGACAGCAACATAACCTATTTCAGGTGCAGGCCACGTATCCACGGTCAAACGTGGAGGGCATATGGATCCATTTCCATGGCTATTTGTGACAGTTTCTTTTCATTTTGTAATACGTACCAGCCAAAGATCTTGGCGTGCCCAAATACATCACACATTTATACCAACAACACCTGATATTTAGATGTCATGTAACAGTTTTGAAGAGTTTTGCATATTGTTTTAGATTTAATTCAGAGAACCTGCCTGTGGAGTTAGCAGAACCGGCATCATTTTCTTCAATTTACATTATGAGAAAATATGGTCTCAGAGACCTATTAACTGGTACACCTAGAGGATCCTCTTTCTCTCTCTCAAGCTCTAGGATGTCTCCAAATTACATGGAGAGGTGCCAGACTCACAGACATAAGAAACAAACTTATGGTTACTAGAAGGGAACCAGGGAATTGTGGGGATAAATTAGGAGTATGGGACTAACAAATATACACTAAATAAAATAGATAGGCAACAGGATTTACTGTAATAACACAGGGAACAATCAATATTCAGTATCTTGTAATAACCTATAATGGAAAATAATCTGAAAAAATATATATATAACTGAATTACTTTGCTGTACACCTGAAACTAACACAATATTGTAAATCAACTATACCCATTTTTTTTTTTTTTTTTTTTTTTTGCAGTATGCGGGCCTCTCACTGTTGTGGCCTCTCCCGTTGCGGAGCACAGGCTCAGCGGCCATGGCTCACGGGCCCAGCCGCTCCATGGCATGTGGGATCTTCCCGGACCGGGGCACGAACCCGTGTCCCCTGCATCGGCAGGCGGACTCTTAACCACTGCGCCACCAGGGAAGCCCTACCCTTTTTTTTAAAAAAAAGAAAAAGAGGTGTTAGAATTTTCTAAACTGAATTAATTTAACTCACTTATAACAAATTCATCTTTAAGCAGATACTTAATGAGATTCTGGACGGTTGGGTGATACTTAGGAAGTTTCCACTCACATATTACCAGTGATAGGAGCTTAGGGCTGACTATTTCCATGAGTCTAGAAAACAAGACAGTACTGAACTTAGACTAAAGCAAGGATTCAAGGTACAATTGTGCACTTTCCAGCTCTGAGAGCTTGGCCAAGACATTTAGTTCTCTAAGCCTTATCTTCTCACCTAAAAATACAAGAGAGAGTTTTTGTCTTGAGACTGGAATGAATAAAGTGTGAAACAATACACTAATGAAGAAACAATGCCAAACACAAGGCTCCCAGTTGGAAGGCCATATTGATCCTGTTGAGAAGGAAAAAGGTAACTGCAGAGATTGAAGCTACAGTCAGGCTCTGTGATCAGGAAAAGGCATCCCCAAACATCTCCGTCAGCAATGATTTGTTCTGACCCACAGAATTTCACTCATTAAGTAAATAGATGTTAAGAGCCATTTATTTGTTGGGTCTAAGTGCTGGGTCTGGGGTATAATGGTGAACAAGGTAGAAGCAGTCCCTACCTTGTGGAAATTACTCTCCTAGGGGAGAACGCTCACCAACACAGATGAGTGGGTTGGTGACAGAGGGAGCTCATCCTTCTTCAGAGGAAAATCTCCAGTGTCGTGTGTACACGTCGGGCTGTGGCAGCAGCTGAAGGAGACCCACCTTGCTGCTCTCTGCACACAGCTCACACTAGGAGCTGCAGCCAAATGTCCAAACAACATGGGTGTCCTCACGCCCAGCAGTGTTCAGGGACCGTCCCTCTCAGATGCTCGGGGCAACTTCAAAACCAACTGCACTTGGTTCTACTGGGCTTACTACACTTCATTCCAGCTCATACCCTATCAGCGTCTTATTTCAAATGTAGCAGTCCACGGTGGCAATTCAGTTCCCCTGCAAATTTTCTTCTGTGATGTGAAGCTTTAGTTATTTATTTAGCACTCTTTCCAGGGAAGCTAAAATACTACACTTGGGGATCTTCTCCCCAGAAAGAGTTATCATACCCAAAGGTTGCCGAGAATTGGGGAATAACCTCGAAGCGTGGTTCAAGACATCTGGACGGGATTCCAGCTTAAGAACCTATTTACACGGCAGGAAGATTTCTGATTCCCATCTTGCAGGTGGAAAAATGAAAAAGCTAAGAGATGATATTCCTGCTATAGAGAAGAGGAGAAAAGGTGAGTGACTGTTAAAAGCAGCATGTTTCCTGGAGCCATCACACTGAGGGGGCTTTTCCTCCTCATGTGCATGTGGTGGCCCCTATCCTTGGTATATAACGTGAGAGGAATACTTATGGCAACAGTTTGCCAGCATCAAATCCTGTTCAAGTTGTAAGATAAGAACCTCACTTTCCCTGGCCTTCTTTTCTTTTAGGATCAGGATACACTTCCAAATAAGGATATATTTGTGTGTCATGCTCAGAAAAAGAGTGGAATGTATCATTTTCAGACCTTATTCTTAACTCTGTGTGTGTGTGTGTGTGTGTGTGTGTGTGTGTGTGTAGATGGACTGGCTTTGAAAATCTGTCTATTTCCTGGATCCTCTGTTGCTTCAGAAGTTGCAGGAATAGATGAAATTGAGCATGTCTATTTCCCATAACTAGCACTTCCATCTTTGGTTTTGTATTTTGTGCCGTTCATGCCATCATTTCTTCTGTTTCCACCAAGTACGGTCAGTGCTTGTTTATTTGTCTCACGCCATGAGGCCGGGGCAGCCTGGAAGCCGCAGCTCCCAGGGTGGGGGGGGGTGGTGGTGGTCCAGTGCAGCCCCAGCTTGTGAAATAAAGGAAGGAACACGTGACTGACCGTGGTGCCTTCACTCCGGCAAGTGTCTGCTTTTGGCCGGTGTCTCTGGGACATGGACAACAACAGCAAAAGTGACTCCTTCGGGGCTCGTGGAGGGAAGGGTCATCTTCACCCGGGGATGAACACACGGGTGACCCTCCCCACACGGGCCAGCAGGTCTGGACCCACCGCTGGCCCTCGGTAAAGACTTCTTGACTGATTGTAATTTTAACACCCCTCTCGGGCAGTTGATTCCTTGTTTTAAGGCTCTCTGAGGAGGTTTTCCAAGCTGACATTCCGTTTCAATATTTCCACAATTGATTATGTGATATTTTATGTTATCTTGAAATTGGAGAGGATGCAGCTTCACGGGGCTTTGGGTGACATAGTGTTTATGCAGCTCTATGAATGAAAGGACAAGGCAACTATGATGACCGACTTGTTCCTTATCTCCAGATAAGAGATGTTGGCAATTTTGAAGATAATTTCTCTTTAGGAAGGAGTGTTATAGGTGATATGGTGGAGGGGGTGGGGAGGAGAGGAGAAAAATAATCTACTACTTTTGAGCAAATTTCCAGGTATGAATGCTGTCAACAAACAATTTCAGGTGGCATTTGGGGAGCCCAGACAGGGGACTGAGGGAGTGTCATTTCCATGACATATCAAAACCTCTCACTAGTTGGTAATACCCCCTCGTACAATCCTGTGTTATCAGCTGTAATAAAAAGAAGGGCTTATCTCAGAACCCGAGTCACTCATCAGGAGAGACTCACACTGGTCTTACAGATGAGCGTGCGAAGGAACACAGGCCTCACAGTGTTGGGAACACACCTTCCCACAACCCAGGATGTTAATCATTAGAAACCTGTGCTTTCTCATAAGAGGAGTGAATTTGGCAAACAATTAGAAGAAGAAAAATGTGTAGATCTTTCTCAAGCCCAGGTTGAACTTATCAGACCCTTTTTGTTGCCCCTTCAAATTTACCTTTGCACAGTCTGGCCATTGAACTGTTATTCCACTTTCCCTCTTGCAGGGGTATTTATTTGAAAATCGACATCATGAATCATTGTGGTTAAGCTTTACGAAAGATATGTTTAGGAAAACATTCGACTGACATGGGTTGGTAATTTAAAGTGGACATGAACCCATTTCTAATTTCGGATCATTGAATCTGGTGTGTGCCAGGCCTTGTGCTAGAAAGTTGGGGGGAAACAGAGGTGGCCAGGACACAATCCCTGCCTTTAAGAAAAGTCACACTCCAAGGAGAGGAGACAGAAGTGTACATCCATTATAATAACCCCATGTGCATTAGAAGCTGGGGGTCACTTTACCCTGCTTCATTTCTTGGGGAGACTTCCAGGGGGGTCACAGAAGCTTCTGAGAAGGGTACGTTTAAGCAGGTCTTAATGTTGTAGAACCACTTAAAAAACTCTTTTTTTTTTTTTTTTTCCTCAGTAGCTCCTGTTAAAACAATGCTTGGAACAAAGGTTTTTTGTTTTGTTTTTTTTGCAGTACGCAGGCCTCTCACTGTGTGGCCTCTCCCGTTGCGGAGCACAGGCTCCGGACGCGCAGGCTCAGCGGCCATGGCTCACAGGCCCAGCCGCTCCGCGGCATGTGGGATCTTCCCAGACCGGGGCACGAACCTGTGTCCCCTGCATCGGCAGGCGGACTCTCAACCACTGCGCCACCAGGGAAGCCCATGGAACAAAGTGTTTTAAAAAAAACATGAAGATTCTTCAGAACCATTACAAATAACATCCAGCTATTATTTCTGGACAAAAGAAAAAAAATCCTTGCAGGTGGACCTCCATTTCCTTATACTTTCTTTTGCGACAATGATGACATTTATAAAGGTATAGTCAGAAGCAGGGAGAGAAAACTCAAACAAATCAGCATCAACTTAGCAACTCCTAATGAGAACCTACTTTGGTCAAGACCGACACACAACTGCTTGAATCCTTTACTGGCTTTATAAAAAACACTACTGATGATTATCAGCAACCTCTGTAATAAACTGCTACAAAGTCCAAGAAAAAATGATTTCACACTAACAATGATTAAACAAGCACTAAGAACAATACAAGAGAAATAACAGCCTAACTCCCCTGTCAATTGTTGCAAAACCCAACAGATTTATGAGCAGTTCTTCCCCACTCAGAGACAACTGCAGTGATTCCTGTGTATTTGTTAATTGCGGGCTGTCGGTCCAGAGTACAAAGACCTGCCTGGCAACACTTAGCCAGGGACTCAGCTCTTCTGGCCCCTTCTCCGTTTCTCCAGTGGACCAACAAAGGATTTTTTTCTCCCTCTGGTATAGAAACTCTCTTCCAGGTGAGGGAAGCAGGAGGCAGAGAGGTTTGACTGCAGGGTACCTGCCCCGTGTTTCCACTCCCACCAACTCCCTCCCATCTAGGTCACAACCAAGAGTCCATGGAAATAGGACCCTGTGAGTCAACGGTCTTCTCCATCTAGTTGTAATTCATCACATACACCGTCACTAGAACGATCTATTTCAGTCAGGCTATTCCTCTGGACACAAACCTCATCCACATTCCCTAGATTTCCCTCCGAAGACCTCTCCCAAAGCAAACCTCCCTGACCAGTGTGTGGGGGTCGGACACCGATCAGTGTGCCCACTGGCCCATCATCCAGGAACTGAGGGGGTCGAGTGGCTGCCCCACAGCTGATAGCCTCAACCTCCGGGGACATGGGCCACCTCCACACCATCAGGGGTAAAGTGGTTGGGAAGTGAACATGAGAGCCGTCAGCAGAGGAAGGAGATAAAAGATAAAACAGACCAGCCCTCAATCTACTTCTTGAACATCTCAATCCAGGGGTAGCAGAGGTGTCAGGGGCACAAGACGTCAGGGAGCCCTAAGGGGACTACCCTGAACCCAGGGTCCAAGAGCAGGCGCCCTGGACCATGATGAGTCAGCAGAACAGGCTCAAAAAATCCTCGGTTAGGAAGCGAGGGAATCACGTGGTTTGTGTTGGAGGCTTTCCATCAACAATCACTAAATTTCTTTTGAAGACGAATGCTTCCGAAGGTAAGTTTCATTTATCCAGAACATTCAGATGCCTGGTATGCCTTATTTCCCAGGGATGCTGAATTCAATTTTCTTTTATTTAAAGATGGGCTAATGCCAGATATTCAATGCCGACTTTTTTCATTTATATACATGTGAAGTTATTACATCAGTGAGAGACACCTTTGAGGTCTGGAAGAAAAAGACTGCATAATGTATGCAAACATGAAATATCACTATTGAGATCTATGTTATCACCACACAACATGATGTAATTTAACCAATTTATTTCAAACTGAATTGTAGCTACATTCTCAGAATTTGTCAAAGTGAAGGATAACTTTTGCCCAGACTTTCCTCTTCCTCTTATCCACATTTCAAACAGCTTCTTATTGAAATATACATTAACTATAAGTTAACAGTACATTCATCGTACTTGTGGCGTCAATTGAGAGTTTGCACTCAGTAGTACTGGTAGTGTCTTCTGTTCAGGTTTCTATGTCCAGCCACATAAAATTTACGTGATCTGACTAAGTTGAGCGCTAAGAGGTAAAGAGACCATTCTTCCTTGTGGTCTAAGGAACAGATCACATTCTGCTGTTTCAAAGTCAAAGCATGTTCATTCTTTTACACAGTTGTCCAGTTTTCCCAACACCCATTATTGAAGAGACTCTCTTTTCTCCATTGTATATTCTTGCCTCCTTTGTCGAAGATTAATTGACCATAAGTCGATTATGGGTTTATTTCTGGGTTTCTGTCCTGTTCCATTGATCTATGTGTCTGCTTTTGTGTGAGTACCGTACTGTTTTGATTACTGTAGCTTTGTAGTATAGTCTGAAGCCAGGGAGCCTGATTCCTTCAGCTCCATTTTTCTTTCTCAAGATTGCTTTGGCTATTCAGGGTCTTTGTGTTTCCATACAGATTTTTTTTTTTTTTTTTTTTTTTTTTGCGGTAGGCGGGCCTCTCACTGTTGTGGCCTCTCCCCTTGCAGAGCACAGGCTCCGGATGCGCAGGCTCAGCAGCCATGGCTCACGGGCCTAGCCGCTCCGCGGCATGTGGGATCTTCCCAGACCGGGGCACGAACCCGTGTCCCCTGCATCGGCAGGCGGACTCTCAACCACTGCGCCACCAGGGAAGCCCTCCATACAGATTTTAAATATTTTGTGTATAGCACAAGGAACTCTACTCAACAGTCTGTAATAACCTAAATGGGAAAATAATCTGAAAAAGAATATATAGATATAGATATAGACATGTATAACTGAATCACTCTGCTCTACACCTGAAACTGACACAACATTGTAAATCAACTATACTGCAATATAAAATAAAAATTAAAAAAAAGTCAAAGCATGTTTATATGCAAAGACATGGGAAGAAAAGGGTTTTTTTTGCCACTCAGAGAAGGTGAGCTGTGTCCATCATTCCCCTAAGAGAGGCTCTGACAGGACAATTAAGTCAGCACGACAGGGCTGATTCTTCTGTAAGGTGGCAATCTTTTACAAAGTCAAGAAGTAGGAATTAGCATATTGGTGACCTTCATGGCCAACCCAGCCCCAGATTTAGTGAGACTGGCATTAAAAAGTTTGGTTTGTACAAGGGCATGCTTAACCTAGGACTCATTCATCTTGTCAGGTTATGGACATTTCCCAATCAACAATCAATCAAATTACACAGATTGGTGTTGGGTGCCACTGAGACTTGAATGAAATAAGACCTAATTCTTATGCTCAAGGAATTTACAAATGAACTGAGCAAACATGACATATCCACACAAAATAACCAGTGCACAAGGTAACATATAACGTGTTAAACTCCGTGGAACGAATGATTAGAAAATAAATAAATATGTGTGTTTGTGTGTGTGTGTAAAATAAAACATCCTACACACTACTATATATAAAATAGATAATCAACAAGGACCCGCTGTATAGCACAGGGAACTCTATTCAATACTCTGTAATAACCTATATGGGAAAAGAATCTGAAAAATGTATATATATAACTGAATCACTCTGCTCTATACCTGAAACTAACACAACATTGTAAATCAACTATACCCCAATATAAAATAAAAATTAAATTAAAAAATAATAACAAAATAAATGCAACATCCCTAAAATTTTTTGTAGGAGTTTATATGTACGAATAATCAAAGATGAAATGACAGAAATGAGAAAATGGAGATAAAGGGAAAATAAAGGTAGGAAAATAAGTCGAAGTCAAGAATAGCATCGGCTCCCAAGCTCGATAAGGGCTGCTCCAGTGGCTGGCAAAGGGCCACAGTTTGGGTCCTCGTCACCGGAGCACCACTGCTAACATGATTTGTGGACACGTGACATTCGAAACAGTTTCTCCTAGTACTGGACTCCTGAGAGAAACTTCACGTGTGTTTTTACAGGAGGCTTCTAGATGGCACATAAACCAGGCTCTGACAACATCCCCTCCATAGCCAACACTGAGCTTCACAGCAAATGCTCCTGTAAAGCTAATGTTAAGAGAAGCCAAAGGGATGTGGGAACAGATGTATATGTATGACTGATTCACTTTGTTATAAAGCAGAAACTAATAATAATAATAAAAAAAGAGAAGCCAAGATAATCTGGTCCTAGAACACAATTTTCTGATGGTCTGCTTTCCAAAGATAACCTGAGACACTCCAGAAATGGAGAAAAGGTATACACTTTAGGCCCCTTCATTTATAGCCTAGTTCAGGACCATTAGACACTACAAAGGAAATATACGGGCTTTACAGCTCAGAAACCTGGGTTTCTACCTTGACACCCTCACCATGTAACTTTGGGCAAAGAGTTCAAACTCCTTAAACCTCAGCTGCTCCCCCAAGCAATGGCTTTTTTGTTAAATGGGATAAACGCAAGTGTGCCCAGCTGGGTGGCTGGCACACAGCAGACACCCTATTAATGGTAAGGAAACCTGAATCTAAATAAACAAAGGAAGGCCAAATATAAGAGGTGTTGAATGAAGTACAGAGGAAAAAGATTTCAGGTGACGGCAAAGGTTGCTGAACAAGAAGATAAATAGTTTAAGGCAGACTGATGTGAAATATTTTCCAGTGCTTTCTCCTAGTAGGTATTGTTTCATTTATGACCACTGCCTGTTTCCTGTTCCCTAGTTTAGAAATCTCCTCTGTATAATTAAGGCAACGTTCCTCACATGTCTGACCAGGCGGATCTTCCAGCCATGAGGACAAAGCCCTTTAAGCCTGGTTGGAATGTCCAGAAAGCATCTGTGAATATGATTGTCGTTTTAGGAATAGGGTAGTGAGGTTAAGATTATAATCTTCATTTTCCAGACACTGCCTTAAAAACAATAATGACACCAGCCACAGAATTCCAGGTATGCAACAGTCTATTGTCTGGACAACAGTGATTAAGGCATAAATTAGGGAAGGTTTTGGCAGCCCTACATGCCATGAAATGGATCCATGGCTGGAGCCCTTGGGACACCAGATGGAGAAGAAAGGAAGATGCATGAGCTGTGACTCCCTTAAGGTCTGAATGCAGCTTCCTCCTTGGTAGACTGCGTTTCAAAGCCAGAAGAAAAAAAAAAGTTTTTAAGAGGCTAAAATGTCCTTGGGTCCTTTTTGGCTGGCTGCTTCAATCAGGCTTTTGGCCAAAGAAAGGAGGAAAGAACCCAAGTGGCCTAAATATCAATCACCAAAAATACAACCCACATTAGGGCAGAGGCAAAGGAGAGGCCCCTCAGGACCGTTCAGTGATGGGAATTCTCTGGGTACAAAGGCTCCTGGGAGAATCCCTCCACCCTGTTCCCCAATGACACAGGAGGACATGCTCCCTTCACAGGATTCAACTTCCCCCTTCAGGTCGCAGTGCTGAGGATACATGAACCTGCGTCTTCAGAGGTGCCCAGAAATATGTTCACAGAAGTGGTGGCAACTAAAGAGAGAACTCCAGGAGTCCAAAGTGCAGGATGATTATTTCTAGGTAAACCAAACCATTTTTGCTTTGCCTAATTAATGTCTGCTTGGTCAGTGCTGAAAGGACCCAGTAACCACCTTCAGTTCAAAGACTTCATGTTACAGAGGAGGCCATTCCGGTCAGGTGGGCTGTGGTGTATAGCAGGTTAGTCGGGGGCCAGAAATGGGGTGGGAATCCAGGTGTTCTGAATCCTAGCCCAGTGCCCTGTCACTAAGCCTTTTTCATACAGGAAAAAAGAACAATCTTTCTAAAATTTTTTAAAAAGGTAACATTGCCTCAATTTATTTCCTGCAAGGAAATAAATTAATGGTAATTTAATGTCTCTATTTCAAATGTGAAGAAGGTTGACTTGAGAAATAAAGTCCTTTGGAAAAATATACACCAAATAGGGTTACCCAACGAGAGAAGCTTGGATTTTTTAATCTGGACATAAAATCTAGACAGATGCTCTTTCCTATTCTGGGGGAAAGACTATGAAGGTAACTTGAATGGAGGGTGAGCTAAGACCTGGCATTGACTTAATCCCAAGGGGATCTGTTTTGTGCCCCAACTGAAATGGGGATACCGTTCTTCTGGGTAAACTAGAATCAAGATGGAAAAAGGGCCTAGAGAAAAGAAAAAAAAAAAAAAAAGAAAAAAGAAAAATGAGTATCCTCTCTTCCTATTTTTGAAAACCCACAAATTATGATTTGAGTTTACTGACTACATTTTTCTCTCAAGATACTTAGGCAAATATTAACTTAATTTGATCCTGGGGCCTTTTTCCTAATAGTCCACATATAACCTCAGAGGATGTGTCCATTTGGTCATGACAGAAAGAGTGGTACCTGGCCAGCCATCTGTGGGGACCACCTTTCCCCAGCTGTATCCCTGGAGCAGCATCTGGGGTCACCTCCTTCAAACCTCTCGGCCCTGTACCTCCATAGCCATGCAGCTGGCTTCCTAGTGTCCCCTGGGTCATTGCTGAAGGGCCAGGTAGCCCCGGCCTGGCCTGGCCCCGGTCCCGGAAGACCCAAAGGCAAACTGAGTCGTCACATAACTCCTGGTTGCCGGCGCCCCTTCCTAGAGCTCAGCAGGGAGGGATACAGCAGGGGTCCCCAACCCCCATTAGGAACTGGGCCACCCAGCAGGTGAGTGACGGGTGAACAAGCGAAGCTCCATCTGCCCTCCCCATCACTTGCATCACCACCTGAAGCATCCCCCAGCCCCCGTCTGTGGAAAAACTGTCCTCCACGAAACCAGTCCCTGGTGCCAAAAAGGTTGGGGACCGCTGGGACACAGGACTCCTCAACCCCACTACAGGGCCCAAAGTGAAACATGAAGGACATCAGCATCATGGAAACACTATTTTCCAATATTGTATCGGCGCTCATTTCAAATAATGTTTTAGCTCCTCAGTTCTGGCCAGTTAAAAGAGGAAAGAAAGGGCTTCCCTGGTGGCGCAGTGGTTGGGAGTCCGCCTGCCGATGCAGGGGACATGGGTTCGTGCCCCAGTCCGGGAAGATCCCACATGCCGCGGAGCGGCTGGGCCCGTGAGCCATGGCCGCTGAGCCTGTGTGTCCAGAGCCTGTGCTCCGCAGTGGGAGAGGCCACAACAGTGAGAGGCCCTCGTACAGCCAAACAAAAAAAAAAGAAAAAAAGAAAGAAATGAGCTGTGTTTTGGTAACATCCACGTTATACTTGAAAGCAAGCCATCTGCCTATATTCAAATACATTTAAGCCTTACGTCGAACAGACATGATTTATAGAAACTATAGAAGAAAAACAATACTCCTCATAGTAGAAAACCAACCTATGTGTTTTAAAATCTTTTTTTCTGAGTGACTGATAAACAAGTCACTTGGAACCGAAAGGGGGACCTAGACGAGGGTGTTAAAACACCCACCTTTTGCCCTGGGTGGCATCCCTGCTGGAATCCTCAGCTCGGAGACCTCCATCCACACGTGAGCCCATCGGTTCAAGGAGGGGAGTGCCCGGGAGCTCAGATCGATACGGTGAAGCATGGAGATGGATCTCGGCCCGGAGTGAGCCCGTTAACAGGCTCGTCTCCTGACGTTTGCCCAGTGGCACAAATTAGACTCCACCACAAACCACATTCTTCAGTGCGGCCCTTCCTTCTTTGCTTGCTTTAATCAAGCACATTGCAGGCAGACCTCAAAGATGACTATGAGAAATGACAGTGCATCTTCTCTACAGACTAGGTCTTGAAGAATTTGCACATTCTGTCTGAAATTATGGGCAAGGCAGCATAAGTGCCTGTTTTTAAAGCATATTCTCTTAAGAAGCACCCTTTCCTTCTTCTTCTTCTTTTTGTTTTAAAGCTAAAGGTGCTGGATGTCTCTCTAAGCAGGAAGCCTCATAACAGCTTCACTTCATCCTCCCTTACGAGCTCAGGAGATGTAGCCGTGCTCATCCCCTGTGCTTCTCAAACTTCAAGGCACCTACGGTTAACTGGGATCCTGTTCAAATGCACGTTCTGATTCAGCAGATTCTGGGATTGGGGTCCTGCACATCTAACAAGCTGACCAGTGAGGCTGGCACTGATGGAATCACCACCCCTTGAATAAAAAGTTCTAGAAAATCCCAGCAAAAAGATGGGTATCTCCCCTCCACATGTGTATGTGTGTGCACACACGGCCTCACACATACACTCACACACCACCGTTTTGGGCCCAGGAATATGGTACGAGAAAATACAGAGATGGTAAAGGGTGAGAGCTTGGGAATGGGACAGGCCTGATGCAAAGCCAGATTCCACCCATGGCTGACAGAGGAGGGTGACCTTGGGCAAAGGACTTAACTCCTTGAGCCTTACTTTAGTCCAGCTTCCATCAAATTCTTTTTTTTTAAATTTTATTGGATTATAGTTGATTTATCATGTTGTGTTAGTGTTTCAGCAAAGTGATTCAGTTATACATATGCATAGATTTATTCTTTTTCAGATTCTTCTCTCATGTAGGTTATCACAGAATATCGAGTAGAGTTCCCTGTGCTCTACAGCAGGTCCTTGTTGGTTGTCTATTTCATGTATAGTCGTGTGTGTATTTCATCCCAACTCCTGATTTACCCTCCTGCCCCAGCTACCATCACATTCTAATTAACACTGACACCCTGAATTTGGGAGGAGAGTTCACTGAGCTAGTGCATGTCTGGAACTTGGGCAAGGCTTGGGCTCAATAAATACGTGCCCTGTCTAGAGGACACCACTGTGCTTCTACAAAAGTCTGGCTCAGTCCGTCACCCTCAGCTCAACGGTGACTACCAACCAAGAGTTCAACCCCCAAAAACCCAAAGCAACAACTCCAGGCTTTTGTTGGGACGTGGTGCCTCCAGTTCCCTGTCCCGGGGGCTGACCAGACAGAAACTGTAGCTGCTGCACAAACCCGGAGGATCTTGACCTCAGAAGGATGAGGGCCCTGGTACCCACTTGTCCCTTTACCGGCCACTCCCAGTCAAGGCGCAGGTGGCACCAGGTGAGCGCGTGCACGCTGGTGCCTGTTTGTCAGTGACCTTCACAAACATCCATCTGCCCCCATGGTTGCCCCGGCCTTGCTGGCATCCCTGCCCTGGCCCTGAAGAGCGACTTCTCGACCATTGACAGCCAGAAGGGCTTTGTTGCCCTGGGTGTCTCCACTGACTTGCTGATGTGAAAATTCTGGTTTGGGAACTGCATTCAGCTGGCATCAAGCTTTAATCCCTATGAGAGAGTAAATACCCACAGGAGTGATATTTAAACCACTGGTCTTACAAGCGCGGTCAGAGGGTCCAAGAGGTGAAAACTGTCTTCCCTTTTGTGCTCAGATGCTATTTGCCCTTTGACCCTCTGCCTCTCAGGACAGTGCAGAGGCCCCAGGATGAAATGACATCACTCTTGTGGCAGGTGGAACGTGTGTTGGTGAATTCTTGTGCTTTAACCATTTCTCAGTTTTAACTCCTAAGACGGTAATAGTGAGAGTTAAAACTCACATGAACTAAAGGTCTTGGGGTCCTCAGTCATTTTCAAGAGTGCAAAGGGTCTTGCAGTCGAAAAGTCTGAGACTGCTGCTTTAAATCAGTATCAATCATTTTCATATTAACATGGGTGAATTTCTGACAAGTTAACAATTCTGTGCAGTGGGTTCAAAACCCTGCTAGGGTTTGTGGGAAGATCCTCAACAGTGACAAAGAAGGGCTGGGGATGAACTGGAGAGATAGACATAAGTAAATGCTACCGGGGGAAAGAGGGTAAGATGATCAACATATGTCCCAGATTTTGTCAGACAGCCCCGATTCCAGAGAGTTCCGTGACTACATTTACACTTGTCACATCAATGGCTTCGAGTTTGGTGGTGGTGTTGGTGGTGGAATATATGGACATATTAGCTAAAAAAGAACAAGCAAGATACTATAGTCATATAGGAAGGAGGGAAATTAATTCCAGGTCAAGCCACTGAGGAAGGTTTCTGGAATTGGGGTTTAGCTCAGCCACGTCTGATAAATGCTGTGAAGGGGTCTCGCTGCGAGCCAAGCATAGCGGCGGGAAGGCTGCAAAGGTGGGAAAGTGTGAGTACTTGGGTGTGTCTAGACTGAGGAGGGAGATGGAAGGTGGAGATGCTGACATGCCTGCTGAGTGGTTGTTAACGTTTTCTGCACATGAAGCTCATAGCTGAGAGCAGTGTGATGAAATCAGAAAACCCAGGATAACATCTCGAAGGAATGTGCTCTCTGAGACTCAGGGAAGGAAAAATGGGGGGGTCCTGAAGGAGACCTCTGAGCGGTGACATTGGTGACTGAGCATCTGTGTCCTGCAAGCAGTGCACATGCTCCCGCAGAGTCTGGAAGAGAAGGTTTATGGGCAGTATCACCAAGAACATGTAGTGTGAGAAGGGAAGGGACCAACAGCAGATCTTAGAGGAAAATATTGTTTTGGGGCTGGGTAGAGGGAGGGGAGCCAGGGAGGGAATAATCAAGAGTTGGTGCCCGGGAACCTCAGGGATGCAAAACGGAGAGCAGACGAGGCCGGAGAAGGTGTGGTCAAGGTCACCGGGAACGTCTGAGATTAGTGAGCCGTTTCCACTGAGAAGTGTGGGTCCAGCCCCCGTGCTGGTCCAGCTCCAGACCTCCCGGCTGTGGAGACACCAGGAGCAGAACCAAGGGCGCAGGTACCGTGATGGGAAAAGGCAGGATGATGACAGACAGGATGCCGGATCAGGGAGGCAGGCTTCGTTTTTTTAGGAGTGGAGACTCGCACATCCCTGTGGAGTGAGGGGACCCAGTGGAGGTGGAAGACTGAAAAGAGCTTACATGGAATGAAAAATCTGACGGAAGATGTTCTCTCAGAAAGTGGGATGAAGAGAACAGTGGGAAAGTGAGAAGAGAAGGGACCCTCAGACTTCACAACGGGAAGAGGGGACACGTAGCTGAAAGCACACACATGAGCCTTTCTGGAGGAGAGGTTTTGAGAGAGAGAGAAAGAGAGAGAGAGAGAGAGAGAGAGAGAGAGAGAGAGAGTGTGTGTGTTGATGGGCGGGCGTGTGCATTTGTGGAGTATACCTGTGGCTAAAACATGGCAGGTAGGTCAGAGCTAAAAGAAGTCACCTGAACAAAGCCCTCAGCTTCTTCAGAAACTACAATTTGCCCACCCTTTGCTTCTTTGTCCCAGTTTTAACCCAGGTCAGGGTTGTAGAGAAAAAAAGGGACTCCCATGTGTTGAGATTGTCTTCTCCTCGGGGGACCTCTATTATTGCACTCATCATATTGTAATGCAATTATCTGAGGGTTTTTTTTTTTTTTAATTTCTAAAAAAGTTTCCGGAACTCATTCTCTCCCTACCCTCATACCCTTCCATTAATAATAGACATAACTATTTGGCATAAATAAGCCTGTCTGACATACTAATAAAAGGAAGCACAAAGTCACTTAGCAACAGTGAGTGAATCATATTTGACTCTTGTAGCTCTTTTCCTTCCCTTCAGCCTGAGTGCACCCAGCATTTGTCTCCTGACCACGGAGTTCGATAAACTGATGGTCTCACAGCCATCCTCCCCTCCCTCCGTCCTTCAGTGGGGAGGGGGGGCTGGGCAGGTCTTACATCAGACCCAAGAGAAACGGGAGAGAGTGATACAGACTTAAGAGAATTGTCTCGTAAATTCTGCTTAACTACACAGCAGATACCAAATGCATACAAAATAAACACATCTGCTGGTTTGAACAATAAACTGTGTTGGTCTTTACCAGGTATCTCTCTATTTTAGAATTTCAGAAATGTAATTCTTGTTGGGGAACAGTGTTCTAGCCTCTCCCCCCAGCCCCCAAGCAGCAGTGGTGCTCATATTTTACACACATGAGCCCTCCTCTTTGAAGATGGAGACAATTTCATCTCTGTGCATCCAGATTCTCGCACAGTGCACTCTGCAAATATTACTTAATTTAATTTAAAAATACCACGTCAGTAGTACATGATCCCTATTATATAGACAAGGACGCTAAAGTTAAGTCCCTTTCCTAAGAGCATATGACCAGAAAGCGGCAGAGCTAGGATGTGAGGCAAGTCTGCCTCCAAAGCCCATGTAATCTCCACATCAGGAGGCCTCTGTTGGGATCAGAGGGAAGTAACGAGTTACCCAGCACCCTGCACCAAGCCCAGGAACTTGTATCAAATACAGCACCAGACTGTCAAGCATCAATTAAGGAGAGAAGAAATTGACATTTCCTGATCATAGACTACCAGGAACTTGATTTGTGTGAAGTCCTGTAATCCTCCATTACGCCTGTGAAAGAAGTAACCTTGTGTTCTGCAGGGGGGAGCCTGACTCTTACACAACATAGGTAGAGACCCAAGACTGGGAGAGAGAGGGGACACGTCTAGCTCTGGCCACTACCCTCTCCATTCCCAAGAGGTGCAGATCCGGGGTAACTCGTGCTGGAGCCTCCTTGGGGCAGAGCCCGGATGTTTCTGCTGCCCGTGACTTTCAAGTCATTTGACCTGGTACAAAACTGCTTACAATATGGCCCGATGACAGAATTCTTAATACATCGTTACCAAACCAAACTTGGGTCCGCTTGCCCACCAAGCAGCAAAACCAATCTACTGACACCAGGTTGTGATAAAGGAAAGTAGACCATTTATTGCAAGGTGCCAAGTAAAGAGAACGGGCATCTCGTGCTCAAAAGACCTGAAGAACTCCCGAATGGCTTTCAGGGAACAATTTTTAAAGGTAACATTTAGGGTGAGGGCTGCAGGGTGTGCCTCTTTCTTCTGATTGGTTGGTGCTGAGGTAACGGGGTGATGTTTGGGGAATTTTAATCATACTCTGTTTTATTGCCGAACTATTTTGTTTCCTGACTGCTTTTCCTTTGTTTCTGCATCTCCTGACTTCCCTAATCAGTAACTGCTTGAGTCTGCTCTTTGGAACTCAGGAAAGGCCCAGGAGGCTACAGCCTTTTTCTGCAAACATGAAACGGGGGATGCAGAGGGGCTTTTGTGCCCAGGAGGGCCCCAAAGGCTCCTGCTCGGTTTCAGTATTAGATTTTAGCACTGTTCAACCGAGCTTTATCTTGTAGCTAGAAAACCTGATTCTCTTTTGGTAAGTATGTTTGCTTTCCTGTTACATTTTGTACTTATGGGTATAGTACACTTTGGTACTGCATTTTGTGATGCCAAAAATGTTTATTGTGCTTCTATTATCAAATCGATGAATTAGAGAAGGTACTCCAAAAGGATCAATGCATTTTTAATGAAACTGCGTAACTCATTATTCTCTGAGAATAATGGCAGCTCTGTGGAGGTTACAAGTGAAAGTCTACAGATGGGTACCATTTAGCTGTCACATGGAAAAAAAATTTCTAGAGATTCCATCGGGCTTTAAAATCATTGTTTATTTGTATGATTTCCACCCTTCTGACTAGTTCACCTAAAAAAGTTACTTTTAGTTTATGGAAAAAAAATTATTCTTCTTCTTAACCATGACTGTTCCTTTTTACCTTGACTCTGAGCTTCAGAAAGGAACACTAACTATTAAAATAAACTTTGGGACTTCCCTGGCGGTCCAGGGAAGATCAGGGTTAAGGCTTTGCACTTCCACTGCAGCGGGTGCAGGTTTGATCCCTGGTGGGGAGCTAAGATCCCGCATGCCGCACTGTGCAGCCAAAAAAAACCCCAAAACCTTTGAACATATCCAGGGAATGTACTTGAACTCATATTATACATTGGGTGGGAGAACTGGGGAGTCTCTTGGAGGCTTAAACAGAGGAGGAGCAGAAACATTCCATGACTTGTAGCTTTAATCCTTGATTAGGCTAGTTTGATAAATGTGAAATGCTTTTATTGTCAGTGTAATTATTCAAAAAAGATTCATAACCACTAAAATATATAAAATATATTCCTCAAAAGAAGGGATGCTGAACCTCTAAGTCCTAAAATGTAACTGGTACACAACTGACCTTTGATAAGTATTTACTGAATGAAAGAAGAAATCTTAAAATTATCTGACCAACGCTATAGTAGCTCAACTGTACATTTGTGACTTCAGTTGTGTAAGTGTAAGGAAATCGGGATTCGTGTTGCTTCGGTAGCTGCTTGAGGTTACACACAGGATCCAGTCTTTCATTCTCCAGGGACTATTAAGAGGCTGTACAGGAATCCACAGAATCCATAAAAATTGGTATCATCTCACCATTTGAATTGATTTAAAAACCACTGTATGCTCGCATATTTAAATTTTAAATTACTTTTAAAGTTGATAAGAAAACTTAAAGGAAACCTCAAATAAGATTTGCATTGAGAATAATTTGGATAACAAAGAGGATATTTGTTACTCAAGAAGAGGCAGCTGGAATGAATGCCTTAGGATGAAATGCATTGATTTTCTTTCAGAAGTACTTGAACTACGGTGTACGTTTCTTGAAAAATTCCTTCTTACTCTGCCCTACGCTATTAGTAGGTAAATCTAAATGGTTTATGGAACATCAAACTATAATGACAATAAGGTGACAATAGTGTTTTATGTTGTTGATAGTCTGATATCTGTAACCCCTTGTCTTGTTTAAAGTTACCATTAGAAATCTAAGTTCTGAAAAAGATCTTAACTGGTAGAAAAATTGTGACTTTTTACCTTTAAATGAAAATAAATGCTATATGAAAAATCAGAATTTCTAGACTGGGGACTTCCCTGGTGTTCCAGTGGTAAAGGATCCGCCTTCCAATGCGAGGGACGTGGGTTCGATCCCTGGTCTCGATACCTGGTCGATCGGGGAAGTAAGATCCCACATGCCGCGGGGCAACTAAGCCTGTGCGCCACAACTATGGAGCTCACGCGCCACAACTGTGGAGCTCGCGTGCCTCAACTAGAGAGAGAAAACCCGCACACCGAAACTAAGACCCGACGCAGCCAAAAATAAATAAAATAAAATAAAAAATAATAAATAAATCTTAAAAAAAAAGAATTTCTAGACTGAAAAACTTAGAGACATTTGGTCTGAGTTTAGTTTCTTAGAGCTTATGTTAGAAGGGCCATCCTAATTCCAGAAAAAAATATAAATTCTTTTCAGGTAGCTTGCATACATTTCTGGATGAAAAACTGATTAATAAATGTAAAAGCTTTGTAGATTCTCAGCAAGTGTTTTGGGGTTCTTTGTTGAAAAGCTAACAACTAATTATAAAAACCTGACTGGACTAATCAATTACTCAGATCAACATTAGGTGCCTATTATAGACATAAACATGGGAATTATATCTCCCTTAAGTAATGTACTAAAATCAGGAGTCTAAAACATTCTAATATGAAATGTGAAGGTATAAACAGTCTAATTATTAAAAGTCCTTCCAAATAATGAGCTGACTTTTATGTGAACATTAGACACATAAAAGACATTTTTTGTTTCAGTTTGATTCCTGATTTTGTAATTAGCTTTATATTTTTACAATGACAAATGTCAGTCAAACAATTAACTAGTACAAAGTACCCTGGTGCAAGACATCTAATGTGATGGTCTCATAACAACCACAAAAAATCATGTTTTGTTCTTCAAGGAAATTTTAGAATTGTATACATGAATATGATTATGATTTCTAGAATGTAAACATACTGATCTTTTAAAAAGTGCATCTGTGATATCCAAGTCTTTTTTCAGCATCTTTCCCCTAATTCAGAGATATCCTTAGACTAATGATAACAAAAATGTCCTCCTACAAACAAGCTTTCGGGGAGCAGTTGCCTGTCAAATATATACTGTTCCTTCCCTCCAATGAGCACTCTCTCTCTGTGGCATTGAGGAAAAAAGCAAGTTCTTAAACAGATTCAAACCAGAGGAAAACCAGAAATAGAAGCCACCAGACACCTGCTGACAAACTGTGACAAATCCCACTGACACCGCAGTGACCCCCAGTTAGTCAAGATTTAATTAAGGGCATAATTAAGTCAGTGGAACAGAACAGTAATGAGTGTTTTTTTTAATACGGGTAATTATACGTAAAAATACAAAGTGTGATGGAGACTTAAATATATCATTAAAATGAACAGTATAGAATAACAAACAGAGGGCAAAGTGTGCGTCTTCTATTGCTGTGGAAAAAAAGAAAAAGTTGAATCTGTCTCAGGCTGAGTAATACTCTAGCAAGTTTATGTTGGCTTCATGCTGGGAACATTTGTTATTCTAATTTTGCAACAATAAGCAACTATGGGTATTGAGATCCTGTTTTCAATGCAGATTCCACTGGCTTTGAAGCCTTTCTGTGGTTAGCATTTTGTCCAACTGCAAATGAGCAATTAAGAGACTGCAAATGTTTGGCTTCCTCTGGCTTGCCTTCTGGAAGAGTCCATCTGAGCGGGAGACCTGACAGATGCAGAAGACTCACTAATTCAGAGTGAGCCCCCATTATGTGAGAGGCTGCGATTTGAGCATTGCTTTAGGCACGGACATCACCCACAGGATGATGGTCTACGGGTGGGGAAATACTGCGGAGGAAGAGTGAATGGGCTGAAATAAAGTTGGTAACTCTTCCAACGTGAAAACGAGGCGTTTAGGTCACAAGCAAAAAAAGTCTAAAACCACATTATATTCCGTGACTGAAAAGCATCCTGGTGTGGTTTGGGAGATGTCCTTCTGCTGGGATTCTTTTATCTATGATGTTCCCCGACCAGGGGCCTCATCTCTCCAAGCAACAAGTGGAAAAGCAGATTCCACTCACCATCCAACTGTCTCTTTACTTAGTGATGCTGAAGCTTTCCTTTAAAAAATTCAGGCCGTCTTCTTCCTGCAGGTACTAAACAGATTCCCCAGTCTGGTCTAACCTGTGCTTTTGCAATATTCCAGAGGAAAAGAAATGAACATCTCTATAAGCCTATTATTAGCAGGGCCAGTGGTCAGACACTGCATCTTTCTACTGAGGGCTGGGCTTGATGTTGCCTGAATAAGGATTGGGACAAGGGTGCCTTGTAAAGTATATGTGAATTATTTATAATCTGCGGCACAGCTGCATCTCTCTCACTCAAAAGTTCAATTCCTACTGGTACTTATATATTATCAGACTGTTTGCCCAATATTAACTTCTTATAAATCCCCATGTATCTATGATGATAATGAATTTGCCTTTGACAAAGCTATTCAGTGTAATAAAAATGTCCACAAACAGAACTTTAACACTTCACACAGTGGTGTGAGTATCCACCAGACACAAGGGCAGTGGAACACAAAAGAACTGGCAAGAAAACTCACCTTGTGTTTAGATAGTGAGTTTACAGAACTCACGTCTCCTGAATGCTTGCCATAAAAATAAACATTATCTCTCTGACAAGGCTAGTATAACAGTTATCAGGAATTATAAAGTCAAAGGTTTTATATATACACACACCCCCAACCAGAGTTAATAATTAAATTCAGAAGACTTATAAGTTAAGGCATATTAGAATTCCTAATATTTTAGTGATCATTAAATCTATGAACACCAGGAGGCAGAGATAAGTGACTTTTGCAGCTTTAGAATCTGTAGTACAACTTCTAAGAGGCCACACAAGGTTCATGCAAGACACTCGTTCCATTAATCTGGTATCCAGTTCAATTCACTTGTACCATTTGAGCCAACAGACATATTTTTTGGCGGCGTCGACCAGTGGTTCTCGTTAGGCAAATCCATTATCGGTCTGTGTCTAAAGCATCTTTTTGCAAAGGTCTTGTTCTCTCCCTTCCCCAAATCACCTCAAACTTTCTGAACACAATAATAAAATAGACTAAGCCCTTTATTAAAAGCTTAGGGGGAGTGCAAAACAGAAAGTCCAAAGCTGTTTGGTGGCATCTGTCTTTTCATGCGAGCAACTTTTGAAACCCTAATGACGGAATATCCCCCTGGGTTCACCTTACACGACCCACACACACGTCTGATACCCGCCATCCCTTCCACCCTCATTTTTTTGGGCAAGGCCACCCTTATCAAGTACTGTATGAATGAACAGAAGTCTCTTTCATCCCCCACTTGCCTCATGGCTCAAAAGGAACTACTAAAATAGCAACAGAAATCCAGCCGCAGCCTGGTAGGCGGCTTGCACACGTCCCATTCTTGTTCCTCAGGCCCGTGAGAGGTTGGAGAGCTCAGCAAAATTTTTATGTATGGGAGCAGACCCAAGGAAAACTCACACGCCATAACCAATTGTGGACAGGGGGTCATCTATCAGCAGACAAATGCAGGAACTCCAGAATGTCTCTCCCCAAATGAAATAATATATCTTTGAAAGCCAATGCCCGTTTTAGGCCCGAGGCCCATATATCAAGCCTGAGCGGCTTGTGGAATCGCTCCAAGGCCATTAACCTTCCACCTGTTTCCCCTTGTCCTTCAGGATGAGACCCTGCCCTTGATTTTACTCCCTTCCCCTGTTCATCTTCCGACAGAGTGTAAATGTAAAGCAGCAAGCCTGTGAAATAATTCAAAGGCAATGGACCAGGGGCATGGTTACAAATCTCTGCCACTGGCACTGTGACTTATGCAGGCAGTTTGTCACACATGAGCCAGGTGACCTCTGTGACATAACAGAGAAAAATATCGCCGGAGATCAAAGATGGGATTCGAGCGCTCTAAGGAACTCTGTTCCACAGAGTGAGAGGGTTTTTTGGTACCCAAGGATGCCCCTAGTACCAATACCATTTGTTCCAGTGAAATAGGAAAGGTAAGGTTGGGGCTGCCCTCATTGAAATCATTTCTGTCAAGTGGTATTGGGGCTCTCCTGTAACATCAGGATTCGATTTCTGTTTTCTGGATAGCACCTTTGACTTGCTGTGAATGCCAGAAGTAGGCAACATGAATCTGTCAATTTGACCTTAGTACAGAGAAGTTAATAGAATTCGAAAAATGTAAAAGTGCGCACACGAAGAATGTGTCCACTTAAGAACTTAAAAGCTATAGTTATGATGGTAAAAACAAAGTTTTACTGAAAATTATAAATTTGCTGGATGAAAGAAATGGGTTAGTAAATTTTCTGAGGCTCACACTACTCATTAAAAGGAATCGTACACGTTTAGTTATGTATGTATCATGTGTAAAAAAAAAAAAAAAGATAGTATCAAATGAGATCACCTACATGAAAGTACTTTTGAAAGTGCAGGGAATTCCCTGGCCGTCCAGTGGTTAGGACTCCAACCTTTTACTGCTGAGAGCATGGGTTCAATCCCTGGCCGGGGAACTAAGAGCCCACAAGCCACACGGCACGACCAAAAATAAAAAATAAATTAAAAAAATTAAAAAGTCCAAACCTTTCTCCAGATGACATTAGATTTAGGAAAATGTCAAATTACTAAAGACACAGAGATGTTTGCTGGAAGGAAATGAGCAGTTTAAATATTCTTAAAACTGAATTAGAATTAATTCCTACTTAGTATTTATCACTTGAATTATGATTTTCTCCAGTCACTTTGTGCATTTGAATATTGTGTGTTGGGTACAGAAACTGAACAAGGCTGGAAACAGTCCTCCCTAGGCCCCTTGTCTCTTTGGTAGGAGCATTTAATTTTGAATTTTTCATAAATTAAAAACAACAACAACAGTCTTGATCCACTGATTGGGAGCTGCAAGGAGAACTCGGTTCATTCATTTCCTGCTCTAAAGCAAGGCCTCAGTTGGGACGTGTGACACCCTTTGTCACCCCCTCCTCTAGTTGTGTACACACAGGATCTCTTCCAAGTGTCATACGTATTGGTCTTTAGTTGGCCAAGTAACGTGACTTTCCATTCTTCAAGCAGGTTGACATCAATGTCCAATGTCTACCATGTGGAAACGTTAGAAAATAAAAATAATTAACTTAAAGAAATAATTGGAAAGTTCTGCTGCTAAAGTCTTGAGCCATTTTTAAATGCCTGCCTTAATTTTCACAGAAACGCGAAGCTACCCAGCCACAGGGTTCTTAACCAGGGGCTGCCCCTGGGCTCCAGGGGGTCTGTGAAGCCCCAGGATGGCACACAAACACCTGTTTGTGCATTTTTCTGGGAAGAGTCATAACAGCTTTCATCAGATACTCAAAGGTGTTTGTGATCCAAAGAAGGTGAACAGTGATTGACAGAAACTAGAATTCGAAGCCCCGAAGTTTTTGCCACCAAACTAGAATCCAGAACTGTGAGAACTTGAAAGGCCCCTAAAGGTCACTCAGCCTGACCTGTCATCTTGCAGATGAGACAAAATAGGCTGACAAAGGCAGCCACATGGGCACGATTTTATAATAAAATGCCAATTAGTGAAAGGAGACCTCCGGACTCTTGCTTCCTAACCTAGGACTCCTCCCTTACACATGATCCCAACCTTTCCATTGACTGTTGTTTAAAAGTCAGATTTTGTTTCATGTCCCTTAAAATAATTTATCTGTGATACAGAAACCTAATTATAAGAGATACCCGTGTATTTTAAAAAGCATAAAACATTTTATAATTATGGCCTTAGGCATCTGCTGTTATGAATAAACATTAAAAGACTTTCCTTTGTGGATTAGAGTTTGTTTTGACAAAAACAGCAGTAGAATGATGGATACGATGCCTTGAATTCTTGTTAGGTTTCCTTCCTGAAATAGATGGGGTGTGTGTGTGTGTGTGTGTGTGTGTGTGTGTCGTAGGACAGGGTGGGCCTAAGTTTTAAGTAGCTTTGTTGTACCTATTTCATTGTAAGCACAGTTTAAGCTTCTCTATAAATTAATATTTAATTTGCACAGATAAATCGGTTGTCTCTTACGGTAAGCGTAGATGCGCCTTTGGAATATTCGTGAAAATTTCAAATCAAGATCATGTAATGCTACCAATAAATATGTTTCTACTTAATGTTTATTTTGAATTCTCTCTGCTTCCAAACCATGAACAAAAGTACAAAGCAAGGCATGCCATTGAATTACCTGAATCCTCAGACTAAAGCAAGGCATTGAATACTTCCAGTAAACCACCTAAAATAGTCGCTCCTTTTAGAAGGAAATGCTGGACCCCCAAAATGGAAAAGATCTGCTAATAATAAGCTATCCTAAATTTTTTAATCCAGTAATGGTCTATGATTTAAAAACAAATAAAAATATGGTTAGCCTGCAGCCAAAAAAAAAAAAAAAGAAAAGAAAAAAAAATTCCTGGGCATGAATCACTGCTTACATTCTTTTCCATCCACAAACAATTTCGTTTGGGAAAGTTGCCACGTAGTATCGACAGTGACAAAAAATGGCATTGTCCCGTGAACATCTGTTTCCGACTCCTACACTGATACTGCAGGCTGAGGATTCAGGACCTGGTTGGTGTTCACAAGTTGCCACAGAGGAACTGGAAGTCACTGGTACGTTGAGGTTTTATTATTGGAACACAGGAAAACTTTATCATCGTGCTGGGAAGTTCTGTATCTTTTGAAATATTGGAACCGGGGTTATGTTAGCACATTAAACCATGCGGAAGACTACTTCTGAAGAAAAGGGAGGAAAAACATGGTTTCTTGTCTATTATGTCCTTGGGTTGATGTTCCCACTCAATCTTCATATAACTTCCTCACCCACCCTCAACTGCAAACTATTTTGTTTGCTAAGGTTGTGATTGAGTTTAGTTTCTTGGAAAAAAATGAGAGAACCGAGAAACCAAAGAAATTCTAAGCCAAACATGGTAAATAAACACCATTGTTTCTTAACAAAAAAATCAAATGAAACCAGAAGAGCTTTTATATACACTTTGGTATTTTTTTTCTAAATTCAAACTACCATGCTTACACTTTTTAGAAACCTGGCAACACAGGGCTCATAAAGGCTCCTAACTAGAGAATCCTCACCTCAGTCCAAGCTGTTAAAAGAAGGAAGGCTAAGAGCTCCCGGGAGAAAAGCCAGTGTGCACAGAACACAGGGAGGGGTGGACACAGGATGCAGACATGGGGCTTGTGCCTTTGAGCTTGAACCTGGTTGTACCAGCGATGGTTTATGCTAACCTATCAATAGCCGTGCAGGGGCACAGGAGAGATTTCTCCTCTGTTTTACACCTTTTCTCTGTTTCACATCTACTTTTAAACAAAAACCATTATCAGGAGTAAAAGTTATTCACAATGGTAATTCTAAATGGTAACGCACTGTCTGCTCAAATTATTTGCACACTCCAAATTAATTTGCATATTACTGAAGCAAAGAGGCTTCCCTGTTTTTTTGTGGTCAAACACTGATTCACTTATATGCATGGAGGTGCTGAGGGGAAATGCAATCAATGCCTGACTTCCATGTATTTTTTAAAATGTTTCATTCTATCTACAAAAGAGTGCATATATGTATATGTATAACTGATTCACTTTGTTGTTCAGCAGAAAGTAACACAACATTGTAAATCAACTATACTCCAATAAAAATTAATTTAAAAAAAATGTTTGTCTAAAAAGACATATTGGAACGTATTCTATAGGATACTGTTTGCCCTGTTTGACACTGCACATAATAGGCACTCAAAAAATACTTGTTGAATAAATCACTGAATCACAGAGCCAGCTATCCAACTGAGGATAAGAAAATAATAAATTTCTACTGGAGAGAGATAAATCTAATGCTTCATTTGCCTAAGAAAGATAACCTTTTTCACCAGAAAACACAGTTTGTGCATAAGTAATTTATGTTTAAAAATAATAATCTACTAATACTAAATACCTCAAAGTCATAATTTCATATCCTGAAAATCACCACAAATATAACTCTTTTAAAAATAATTACTATCATTACCACATATGGAAAAATACAGCTGTATTTGGGGAAGTTATCTTTTCTTCTTCTGATTCTGGGCCATACTGATGAAAAACAAAAACAAAGTACTTGAGATTTGTTTTTCTGTCACTTAACTACAGTTTTATAATCAGTTCTCAAATAATTGCACTCATCACTAGTTATGAAAAAAGAAAAAAAACCTTAGCAGACAATGTATAACACTATTCATGCATGTGAATCCTTTGTTATAAAAAATAAGATAAAATAGAAATTTGTTGTATGTGTCATATGGGACAGTAGTAGCCTATGTTTATATTGTCTTTTATGTTTTTCAACTCACCTTTATCATGCCATTGGTTCCTCACCCGAGCCTTGTAAGATAACCGAGTACAGCCATTTTCATCCCTTTTTATAATGAGGCATCCTTCAGGATGGAGTTGATTCAGATGGCCCCATTTCTACAAAGTTTTCCTGGGAGCCCTTTCCTTAGATAGAGTACAGTCCTGCCCTGTGTTCTTGCATAGGGATCATCTCTACGACACATTCTTTGTAAACTCCAGGTCTGCCCTCCCAGCCACAAATGGCCTGTGAGCAGGAACCAGGTACTTCTTTTGTTGTTGCGGTATGTGGGCCTCTCACTGCTGTGGGCTCTCCCGTTGCAGAGCGCAGGCTCAGCGGCCATGGCTCATGGGCCCAGCCGCTCCGCGGCATGTGGGATCTTCCCGGACCGGGGCACGAACCCGTGTCCCCTGCATCGGCAGGCAGACTCTTAACCACTGCGCCACCAGGGAAGCCCGGAACCAGGTACTTTTATTTACCTTGTAACCCCACTGCTTAGCGTTGGGCCTGGCGGCTCAATACATGTTTGCTACATGCATCAATCAGGAAACTGGCATAGGGACACATCTGTAAGTGCTTTGACCCAGAGCTCACTGGTGGCTCAGGTGATGCTGAGACCTGACTCTTGGTCCAGGGCTGTCCACTCCCCCTCCCAACTTCAGCCACATCAACGAATCCTCTAGAGATATAATCTGATAATAACCAAATAAGTTAACAAAAAGGCAAGCCCTCAGTGCCGATTTTAGTAAGGAGGTCAAGATAAAATTCTTCATCACACCTTTTGTCACCCAGAGGAAATATCAGCCTGCCAACTTTACAAACATGCCAGTAAAAAGAATTTCCTTGGCAAACAGATAGCATGGAAATGTCCTCTTTAAAAATCAATTAACCCCCTAAATTCCTGAGCTTGCTAGAAATATTTCCTATGCCATGGAATACAAGGCTCTCTGAGAAGCTCTTCCCCTTTCTATTTCTGGATTCTTCTTTTGTTCATCCATGCTAATAATAGTAGCAGACTTGGGGGGTTATTTATAGCAGTGTGAGTCTGTGAACACTTTATTCATTTATATTTCCTGTGTTTATTGTTACCTTACCATTCTGGTAATTAAAAGTGTCCAAGATTTTATTTAGTAACAAATCACCTGTAAATAGCATTTCTTTTAATATATGAAAGCCTATATTTAGACTCAATAAAATATTTTACTCCCATTTCCCATTAACTAAAAACAGATTTCAATGGTGGGGCATGGGAGGGGTATACAACTGTGTGTTCTTTCCAAATTTTATATGAATTATTATTATTTGACCTTTAGATGTTTTGATTAAAAGAATCTCACTTTACGTGGCCACTCATGTATCCTCATATCACTCAAATTTTGTCTTTTGATACTGAAGCAAAGTTGGTATTATAACTAACCCACAAGGAGTTTGTTAATCAACAGACTATCGTTTAAAAACATATCTGATTGTTATATAATATGGTTGAAAATATAATATTAAAAAATGCCTTGGGGGGCTTCCCTGTGGCGCAGTGGTTGGGAGTCCGCCTGCCGATGCAGGGGACGCGGGTTCGTGCCCCTGTCCGGGGAGATCCCACATGCCGCGGGGCAGCTAAGCCCGTGCACCACAACTACTGACCCTGTGCTCTAGAGCCCGCGAGCCACAACTACTGAGCCCATGCGCCACAACTACTGAAGCCTGCGCCCCTAGAGCCCGTGTTCCGCAACAAGAGAAGCCACCGCAGTGGGAAGCCCGCACAGCGCAACGAAGAGTAGCCCCCGCTAACCACAACTAGAGAAAGCCTGCGTGCAGCAACGAAGACCCAACACAGCCAAAAATAAAAAAGCCTCATTTTCTCCCCGCCCTTGCCCCCCAAACTGCTTGCTCGAATACAGTCTCTATAAATGGTCCCACCCAGGGATTCCCTTTGTAGCCAATGGGTTTTCTGGTATAAGAAGTATCAAATCAGGAAGATCAATTTTGCCAGATTTACTTCTGCTGTTTCTTTACCCTGATTTTTTTAAAATTTTTATTTTATATTGGAGCATAGTTTGATTAACAATGTTGTGTTAGTTTCAGGTGTACAGCAAAGTGATTCAGTTATACATATACATGTATATTCTTTTTCAAATTCTTTTCCCATCGATTACCTTGATTTTTGGTGAGTTAGAGCCTATCTGTTTACAAGTATTTCCTTGTGAAGACAGTCATAGCAAAGAGAAATCCATTTCTCCCTCATATCTAAGACAACAGACAAGCACGTTCTGTCAACATGAAGCAGCATCCCATGTCCCTGGATCCCTTCATAACACAACACAGACTGTTTTAATCACAAAATCAAATGAAAGATAGCCTGTGTACATCTTTTTTTAAATTGACCCACTTTTAAGACTTTCAGAAAAAAATATCTGCTAAATACTATGATTGGCTCTGTCTGGGAGGAGTGAGATGCTGAGTAACCCAGGTGTACTGGCCCCTGCGGTCTTCCTGAATATCAGCTCTGCTTTGCATCGCAGCTTTAAATCCACTAGAATGGAGACAATTAAGTGTTTTTTTTTTTTTTAAATTGAAAATAGTCTATTTCTCAAAAACTAAAAATAGAACTAGCATATGACCCAGAATGTCCACTCCTGGATATACATCCGAAAAACACCCCCAACTAATCTGAAAAGATACATGCACCCCAATGGTCATAGCAGCATCATTTACAATAGCCAAGGCACAAAAACAACCTAAGTGTTCACCAACAGATAATGGATAACGAAGATGTGGTACACGTATACAATGGAATATTGCTCAGCCATAAAAAAGAATGAAATTTTGCCATTTGAGGCAACATGGATGGACTTGGAGGGCATTACGCTAAGTGAGATAAGTCAGAGAAAAAAATCAAACACTGTATGATATCACTTATATATGGAGTCTGAAAAATATGGCAAACTAGTGAATAAAACAAAAAAGAGGCAGACTCACAGATACAGAGAACAAACTAGTGGTTACCAGTTTGATGGGGGGTGGGGCAATATAGGGGTGAGGAGGAAGTGTTATTCTGCGATTATATGAAATCATATGTGTGAAGCTTTTGAAAACTGTAAAGCACTATAAAATTTAATGAATCTTTCATGCAATAAATAAGTGAACTAATATTACAAGGAAAAAAGAAGATAGTCTAGAGAAATAATCAGCAGTTAAGTAGAGGATTCAATCGCAAAAGCTCTCTTTTAATATATATATATATATATATATATATATATATATTTTACTTCTCTGCTCTAAAACTGATCGAACTAAGAGAGTCAGGAAAAGTGGGAGCAATTAATAAACATTTATTTACCAGTTCTCAACATGAGATAATTTAACAACTGGATTTGCCCGACCCTCAAATGTAACGGAACAATGATTTGGGGGCAGCTCTGCTGTTTCAAGTGCCCTTTCAACGTGTTTTTACCTAGTGTTCTATTTTGATAAAGTTAAAGCTAAACAAATACTCCTTACCTCAGAAACCTGTGTAAAGATATTACACCTTTGCAGCAAACTGTTTTCAGATCTAAGCTAAGCATTGATTTTGTGGGGTTTTTTCCTTCCTCCTGAAGTGAAGTGGGTTAGGGCTCAAAGCTGTGGAGAAACCTACTGCAAAAGCATGTGAAATACTATTTTGTGGATATAAGCACCGTGATATAGCCACTATTTTGTGGATATAACACTGTGAAAGTGTGTTCTGTGTGGCACGTTTGATTTAGAAATCAAAGAACGTTAATCTAAATGGTTCTATACATAATGTGACTGATCTCTAATTTCTCACTAGGTAGTCATCTGGGTAAATAATTCCTAACCAAAGAAGAAAATGGCTCAAAAAAAAAACATCTCATAAAAGGACAGGAATCTGGAAAAGTGGGTAGTCTGTTCTCATTTCAAAAAATAAATTCATTTTAATAAGGACCTACTGTATAGCACAGGGAACTCTACTCAGTACTCTGTAATGGCTTATATGGGAAAAGAATCTTAAAAAGAGTGGATATAGGTATATGTTTAACTGATTCGCTTTGATGTACAGCATAAACTAACACAACATTGTAAATCAACTATACTCCAATAAAAATTTTTAAAAATAAATAAATTCATTTTCACTCTCTTGTTCCAAAGGGTGTCAACGTGTTTCTCCTCTGCCCTACAAATTCTTCCAGAATTCTCTCATTTACTGACCACTGCCACGACTCATGTTTATACATCACAGGTAGGGTATGCTCCCACGAAGTAAGAGTCAGCAACCTGAATCAGCTCTAATCCAGATTCATTGATACATTCAATTTTTAGAAGAGATTTTCTATTAAACATTACTATGCAGGAACAGTCCATGAAACCTCCGACTGGTCATTTTATTTAAAGGAGATTCTTGACTTGTAGTTTATTTAGAAATAAAAACCACAAGACACTCCAAAATATGACTTGGCTCATAGAATTTGCTAGACTGTCTTTCCTCTCTACCTTACTTACTCCTCAAAACAAAAGTCCACAGTTAATGCACAAAGGGACCCTGTTACCCGTCCATTCAAAGAATGCCTACTCCTTTGGTCCCCCGTACAATAAATAAATGAATTTATTTCCGTTTTATCGATGTATTTAGTTGACATATGAAATTGTAAGATATTTAAAGTGTACATTGTGATGATTTGATTATACATCTACTTTTTAAAAAAATTTATTGAGTATAGTTGATTTACAATGCTGTGTTAATTTCTGCTGTACAGCAAAGTGAATCAGTTATACGTCTATACACATCCACTCTTTTTAAAATTCTTTTCCCATATAGGTCATTACAGAGTACTGAGTAGAGTTCCCTGTGCTATACAGTAGGTCCTTATTAGTTACCTATTTTATATATAGTCGTGTGTGTATGTCACTCCCAATGTCCCAGTTTATCCCTCCCTGCTACATTTTGAAAGGATTCCCCCATCTAGTTAATTAACACATCCACCACCTCATTTCTTTATTTATTGTTGTTTTGGCAAGAAATTTAAGTTCTTCTGCACAATTTATATAGTCATACCACCTCACAAATGAAAAACACTTAAGAAATTCACTTCATTTTTTTTTAGCCATACTAGAAGCGAGTAAAATTCACTTTTTAAAAACCTCTCAAAACCTTTAAACTTTATTTTGAATGTTGAGCTCTCGAGACTAAACTCTTCATCAAAACGTTCTGCAAGGTCCCATTTGAAGCCGACAAGTCCAGCTTAGAGGTAACCACTCATGCATGCGTGCATAGTACTGAGACCCAGTTAGAGATTCTATTTTCCAATATTCTTCCTAACAAATCCCTTCAGAGTTCTGGTCTTTTTACTCAGATGTGTAAGTCAAGACTGGGTAAATAAAATCAAACAGGAAATGTATGATCATGTAATAGTTTACAATGTGATTCTAAGAGAAAGGAAAAAACTGGATTTTTCCAATCTGAGGAGCCCCAAACCTTTATAACCTCTTTCATCTCACCATGGGAAACCCCTAACATTTCTCATGAGATCACTGAGGCACCTACATGTACACGAAGTACTACTGTTATCGGAGCGTCTGAATTCTCTATGAATCCTTCATCAAAACTGAAATAGAACTTAACGGCACTTTCTGCATAAACTGGTTGGATATGTGTATGAGACATGTCTTAGGGCAAGGAGAGTGGGGTCGGAGGAATAGGATGACGTGTTAGAGCGGCCAGTCAGTGAGCCTATAGGTGAGGAGAAGGTGGACCAGCCAGAGAGCATCTAACGATGCTGTAGTTATGTCTTCAGTCTACAGGCAGGAATATCTTTTGTCCCATGACCAATGAGGAATTATGTTTAGAAAGAAAACTCGGTAAAGGTATCTGGGCTTCATATCTGTGTTATTCAATTTGGGTGGTCTACGCTTAAATCCTCTTTGACCACCATGCAGATTCTTTATCCCCACCTTCCTCCTAGCCCCAGTGATAACCTATGCAAGAAATTCCTTGGCAGAAAGCAAATCAGAGGCACTTATACCTGAAACGAATGAGCTTAAGCTTCAGGAAACTTCCCATGGATGAGCGCTCTCCAGGCTCTTGAGGGAATCCAAGCAATTCTATGCACAAGGACTCAAGTTTGTAAAATGTGCAAAAGAGAGGATGTTTTTGTTTTTCATCAAGCACTTCCTAAATTGTGTAAGTTTCAGGGTCCTCAAAGCTGAGGTCAGTCTGCATTGCAAGTGACCACTGATTTGGGCTAATAAGTGAGTGGGCAAGAGGTTGTTTCAACTGCAAAGATACTGGACAAAATAGTATCAGGGTTTTTTCAGTGCCTGGAAGTAAATTAAGTAAGGTACTAAGCAGTGGGAAACAAAGTCCTTTTGGAGTAGATAAAACACTCATTGCTGCTGGCAGGGTTATTGATTCTGGTATGTCTGGCATATTCATGCCCATCTATAATTTTGTAGGTAAATCCCTGGATTTGTCCAAATGCCACCCACTGCTCTGCGCTGGGGTGAGAGAAGCTTTGGAGAGACTATAGCTTAGATTATCTCTGATTTCTACTACAGAAAAGTGGAATCTGTTAGAAAAGCAACAAAGATAATGAAAGGATTGGAGATAAAGCTTAGAAAGAATATTTAAAACAGCTAGCAATTTTCTCCTCATAAAAAGGACTGTGGAGGAAAACAAACTGAGTCCATGTCAAGGTGGTGACTCAGACTTTGGGGTCAAATTCTAGAGAATCCATATTGAAGTAAGAAAAATCTTCTTAAAGGTTTGATGGTCCAAATCTGGTTTATGTTCTTGGAAGGGAGAAGTCACCTGGGATCAAGCAGTGAATGTCCTCAGCCACCAATTTCCCTGAGGTGTCACTCCGATTGAATTTGCATCCTGGTCCGTTTGTGTTGGCAGAGGGGCCCAGTCTTAACCAGACTCCTGTGTCTTGATTACTGAAATCAGTTTGAATCCCTTAATGACAATATCTGTAGGTTTTCATGGAGCTTCAACTCAACAAGCTGTAACTCAGTAACAGGTTAGAATCAAGCCAAGGGTACCCTCCTGTTTTGACTTTATGACAGAGGGGGTGACACTTCTGCAGAAGGAAGGGTTTAAGTTGCAAATCAAATAGCATCCTGACTGCTGCTAAACTCTGAAGTAGACTGCAGGGGAGTGTGGAGAAGCCTGGCCTCTAAGAAGAGCTTGGATTCTTATCTGCACGGGGTGGTTTAGTTGTGTTCTCCAGAATAATCAGTGGTTCCCAAAGCAGGCGTCTAAGGACCAGCCCTGGCCTCTGCCGTCTCTCTGTTCCAGGAGCATTTTAGGAAGTTGGCAGTCCCTGCTCCCAGAGAGGCTGGTTCCCCTTCCTTCTCAACAAATGGCTCTCAACGGCTCAAGCCAAAAACCCAAGTTGCGCTTGCCTCATCTTTTTCTCCCAAAGCCCCTTTGAGCAAATTCTGTCGGCTTTGCCTCAATCTGTGTCCTGCCTGAGTCCATCTGCTTCTCCCCATTCCCACTGTCATGCCCTGTCTAAGCCGCTGGGTTGCTGAATCTCCTACACCCTCTCTTGATTCCTCCTGACCCATTTCCCACCTCCAGCCAGAGCAACATTTCCTATAATGAAATTCGATGAAGACACTCCATTGCCTAAAATCCTAAGAGTTCTGTCCCAAACAGAATAAAATCCAAGCCCTACGTGGGCTGCACATTGCCAACTCTTTGACTTATGCACTTGGGTCTTCTTCATGTTTCTTGAAAATACCAAGCTGGTTTCCACCTCAGGGCTTTTGCACTTGCTGTTCCTGTGCCTGGACTGTTACATCTCTAGATTTAGCAAGGCTGGTTCTTTCCTGCTGTTTAGATTTCAGTTCAAGTGTCCACCCTTCACGTCTGTCTTCTCTGAAGCCCTCTAACTGCTCCCTCTCTTCCTATCTACCCTCCTCACTCATTTATTCTAACTGTTCACATTATCTTTCTTGGCAGTTTATCATCTGCCTCCCTCTCACTACAAAGTGAGTGTCGATAAAAATGGTACCCTGTTGGTCTTGTCCACAACAGCATCCTCTGATTTAGAGTAGGGCTTGGCACTTAGTGGGTATTTAATGAACATGTATTGAATGAATAAATGAATGAATGATTCGAACAAATAATTTTAAAAGCTGGTATGTGATAGCTCTAGGTCCACTGGGCTAGATAGCACCCTCCCCCCAGTGACGTGAATATAAACTGATTTGGTGCCACTAAATCAATGACTATGAAATAAACAGCAATAGATAAGTGTAAGGTTAAAAAGAAAAAGCTTTCTGGTCAAAACACATGTTATACTGAAGAAATTTTCAAATGTCACATTTGTTTAAATTAAACATGAAACAAAGACCAAGACCTCAAATATATCCATGTCACCAATTAACTGGAATTTACCTAGAAGGAAAAGGCCTATTGGAAAGAATAGCAGAAATAACAAACTATACAGAAAAGATATCAACTATATGCCTTCTTTACAACAACAAAGTTTTAAGTGATACATAAGAAGAAATCATTGGAATGTATTTCAGCTGAATGCTGGGAAACGAGCGAAAACCACACCAAAGCTGAACTCAAAAAAGGAAACAGGACTTCCCTGGTGGCACAGTGGTTAAGAATCTGCCTGCCAGTGCAGGGGACACGGGTTCGAGCCCTGGTCCGGGAAGATCTCACGTGCCGTGGAGCAACTAAGCCCTACTAAGCCCAAGTGCCACACTTACTGAGCCTGCACTCTAGAGCCCGTGAGCCACAACTACTGAGCCCGTGTGCCACAACTAATGAAGCCCGTGCACCTAGAGCCGGTGCTCCGCAAGAAGAGAAGACATCGCAGTGAAAAGCCTGCGCACCTCAACTAGAGAAAGCCCATGAGCAGCAACGAAGACCCAGCGCAGCCAAAAATAAATAAATAAACAAAACAAAAAAGGAAACAGTAGGCATATATGTCCAACAGTCACCGTGGTACATTTCCAATCCCTCTGGGTCACCCCTTCTCAACTTCCCATGGTAGCTTCCCTTTGCTTTGAATAAAATCCTTACTTAAGAGCCCATGTGAGTGACCTTAGTCCCCTGTCCAGCCACCTCCCATGTACATGCTCACCTTCCCACCGCAGGAATTATGCACTGGTCCCCAAAGTACAGTGCACAGACCTTATGTTTTCCCACCAGCTGTTCTCTGCTGGGGACGCCTCCCTGGCTCCCCTCACTTCTAGCTGCTCATCTGGTTGACATCTCCCACTCATCCTCCAAGGCTTCCCCCTCCCCTGCCCCAGGCTGGGTAGGCGCCCCCCAAGAGCTTACCCTACATTCTGGACAAACCTCTATCTCTCAGTTTTCATCATTATTGGACCACTGCCATGTTTCTCAGAGGTCGGCCTGCTGTCTATGAGAAGTCAATCGTCTTTTCCAGTTCCAATACATTTCACACATCAGTGGAAGCATAGTCACAAGTAGCTGCACAAGCTTTCAGAGTCAGGGTTGGCTGTGGTGTTTGGTGCTGCATTTACTTTAATTGAGAAAAGTGCCCAGGAGGATGTAACTTGTGTCCGGCCAGGCCCACTTGTCTCGTCTACTGTAATGTAGCAAGGGGACCGACACACAGTAGGAACTCATTACAGGTTTGATGAATGAGAGGGTGAACAAGTGAATTCATAAATGAATAAAAGCTGAAATCTGTCCTAATCCTAGGTCACAACTCATCATTTATGCCAGAAATGTTTTACAGGTAGCTTGAGAGTGGGATTCAACCCTAAAGAAAAACGCTACGTCCTGGTGAATGAAATGCAGGTGTAATATGTTTTGATTCTTTTCAAAAGCCAACCCTCAGCTGGACCCATCCAAATACAAGACTGGAATGAAGTTATGTTTTCAAGATTGTGACATGTCATTGATAAAACCATAAAAGGAATTCTCAATGGTCAAATAAAACTCCTTTGAAAACATTCATAACCACAAATCCCAATACATGAGTGCAAACTATTAATGCTTTTAAAGCAAGTTAGACCCCACAAAAGTGAGGGCTACTGTTTGTACTGCAGATATCTGGCATGATTTAAACCTAATATAAACAGTAATACTATGGTGCCCAAGCATCTTCCCTCCTTAATTTACTTGCCACAGAGATCCAGAATTTTTTCTTCTCCAAAACTGGAGCAAGAATCAATTAAAATGTATAATAATGTGTTAACTAGCTAATACAGCAATTAACATGAAGGGGCATTTCAAGCCCTGAGTTTTTAGCAACAGGACTGTTCTTTCTTCCCTCTGTAAGGTTTATAATTGAAAGAATACCGTGAGAGATGCCTTTCATCAGCTCCACGAGTTACATTTCCCGCTTTGATAACTGTACAAGGAAAATCTAAGGCACTTCAAGCTCCCCAATTACATTTGATTAGCTAGTCAAAATAATATAACAGCTTTCATCACCCAAAGGAAAACTTTTGAAGAATTCTGTTGCCAACACTTCTGCACAAACACTAATCTATATCATTATTTTACAAGGGGAAGTGTAATATTTAGTAGTTTTTTTTCTTTTTTTTTTTAATTAGGCAATAAGCCAAGCCTCTTATCCATCACGACTTCAGATCCAAAAAGCACAACCGTGGTGCTGGGATGTGTGTGGTAAAGAAGGATTTGTGGTGATTTCAGACGAGGCAAGATACAGTGGTCAAAATAAAACAGGTCTTAGAATGAGCCAACATGTCAGGGAACACATCTGAAAACAGGATATGTACTCAAAACTCTGTGATATATATGCACACAAGATCTGCCTGGAGGAACCACGTGGGACCCAAAACATATCCACGTGGGACCCAAAACCTATATGTGAGTGGAATTATTTTTTACCAAATGAATGTGAGTGTGTCAATCACATCAGGAACACTGCTTAAGAAGCCATTGAAATCCTGAGAATTTTCCCATTACCAATTAGCAATTTAACGTCGCTTGAAAGTGAAGACAGAATGTTATCTCTGCTGCCTTTACCCGCATCCCTCCCAACCCGTCCTCCTCCACATCTTGGGTGTATCCATTCAACACGGATCTGGTACCTTCTGTGTTTCATCCCCCCCCAAAATATGTTTTTAATTTAAATGAAATAATTATCTTGCTCTCACAGGTAAAGTATTCTGTAAACAGAGTATTTAGAAATGTGATAGTCAATTCACCAGAGGTGGTCCCGCTGTAGACTTTAAAAATCAACACTGTGAGCCATTGGATGAAAGGCCAGTTATCTCCACGCTCCCCAAATGAAAGACAAGAGGCACCCATCTGGGGTTACCTTCTGCCTTTGCAACACTCTTATTGCGCAATAAAAGACAGACTTTAGACCTATTGGCTAATTAGTCCATTTGTCATGTAAAGGAAAAGCATTCTTACAGAATTAGAAGTTGGATCAAGGTTGGTTGTAAAGTTAATCCCAAATGTTGTGTAATCCTGGTGACACTTCTAAATATTCAAGCTAACGTGGTGTTCTTTTAGTTTCTGGAGAGAAATGAATAGCGGCAGGGCCCAGCGGTCCTGTGCACTTCAGATTTGTACAATTTCTCCTTCAAGTGTTTGGCTGTTCCTTCAGAGGACGCTGTATGTGAAGAACTCACAGACTTGGTCCTGGGAGGTCGGAAATATGGCATTTGAAAATGATTTCCAGGGAGGAAGTTAAAAGGGAGGGACGCATTGGTAGCCCTTTGTGGGACTGTGTGGAGATGTCGCTACACAACGTACATAGGTAGCAGGGCCTTGCCACGCACCGCTGCTGAGAAACAAGGAGAATTTCTAATCTGTCTTTGCACGGGCGTTACAGGGATCCACACATTCCCCTGCTCAGTCTCCTTTGCCTTTGCCCTTGAAGGTGACCTGCTATCCCCAACAGAAAACCCCGCTGCATGGGGTCCCCTCACCCAGAGACAGGGCCACATAGACATTCCATCTACTGTTCTTGAATGCAGCCCACTCCTAGGGTCTATGTACTCAACTGTTTCTCATGCTTCTCCATCCATCCTCAGACCTACGGGGTTTGGGTGCCCTCCTGGTCCACCACATTCCACCTGCAGGGAAAAACGCAGATGCAGCCGAGGACAGGGGTCCCAGGGATCATGATCCTATATAAAGCAATGCCTGCAGGTGCCTCTAGGAAGCTGAGGCATCCCGAGGGAAGGAGGAGAAGCCGTGTGAGTGAGAAAAGAGAAAGGGAGTCTGGGCAGATTGAAAAGGAGAGATGGAGGTGAAGGAAAGTGGAGAAAATCAGGAAAATGATACAGAAGGTCCAAGTGTCTCCAGAGAAGCTGGCTGGGGACCCATGCACAGGTGGCCTGAGCTTCGCCTGGTGCACGGAAAAAGCAGAAGTGCAGAGAGAATTAGGTTTTAAGCATCAGACATTTAAGAAAGACCCAGCTGCTGGCAGAGGTGATGCCGTGTACGTCTCTGTTCTCGAGTGTGGGTGGTATTCTTGGGTTAGACGTTAATGTCTTTAATGTGAACAATAGCACAAATGCCCAATTTCCATGCAGCCATTCTGCAAACGGATGTGGAGCCCTCAGAGATTTGTATGATCGACTTCCCAAGTTGTCGAAGAATAAGTAGGAATATAGTCATCCCTCATTTACCCTGGAAAATAGGAAGATGTATTTTACCTCACAGGTTCAGAGGGCAAAGTCCTTCAAATTGTGTTAAGGAGTGTCACACACGAGTCATGTCTTCGGCTTTGTCACCCATTACCTGACTCTGTATAACAGCAGACACCGTGGGCAGACAGGGTCCTGGGGCTCAGGGACTCAGGGAGCCCTCCCTCCCCGACACTGAGGAATGAACGTCTCGGACTTTCTGTAAGATCTGTGAGCAGTTTGTGTGCCCTGCTGGGCAGACACAGGTCTTGGAGTGAGCAGGGACCCTCGTTGTTCTCAGCAAACAAGCGTGTACCTGCTTCTAAGCAGACAGACTGATGCTCCTGCCTCTACTGATCATGCGGTAGGAAGCGGTGCTGGGCGTTGGTGGTGGGGTGGCGGGGACAGCCTGCCCAGTGTTCCCAAGTCGAGAAGACCGCACCCCTGCTGCACCCGATGGCCTGGTTCTGTGCCCCCCCCCCCGTTACAGCCCCTTTTACGGATGAAGGTTTAGAAGCTCCAGAGTCTGCCACCAATGGCAAACTCCTCATCTTCTCCGATGCAAACGGTTCCAGATTCCAGCCCTACAAGGTCGCCCTCCAATTAAAAAAAGAAAGAAAGAATTTACATGTTCTTGGGCCAATTTAAGAAACCGCTCTCTGTAGTTTAAGAGTCAAAGAGGTCCTTTAAGACCTATTGTAAAGCGGTATTGAGATGGGCATAGTTTACAAAAGACCGCCATATACATTTTTTGCTTCGAGGACATTGTTATCACTTATTAGCCATGGGACTTGGGGCAAATCGGTGAAAATCTTTAGGTCTTGGTAGGTGACTCTGAACACTGGGAGCAAACATGCCCACTGCCCAGGGATGAATTAGTATTAAGTGAGATACAGTACTGGTAAAGCACACTTAACAACTGTCTGACTCACAGTAAAAACTCAATAAATGGCGGGTATTATTCTCACCTATTATCCAAACTCTGCAGTCGAGGAAAAATGGAAGTATTTTCTGTTAACCTTGAGTCTTCCATAAACCCTCGCCTATTAATGGACCTCCAAGCCTCGGGGGCAGGTTACCTGCTGAGGTGTTTTTTTCCCATGTCTTTGTTTCTTCCTCCATCTTTCTCATTCCTGATCCCCACCCATCCCCCAACTGATTCAAGCGCCTCGGTTATTAATTTTGCTGGTACTAACAGATTATTTGACTAAAAAACTTGGTTGTTTAAAAACCAAGTTAGCAAAAGTACAATGAGGTAACACCTAACACTGGTCAGAACGGCCATCACTAAAAAGCCTACAATGATAAATGCTGGAGAGGGTGTGGAGAAAAGGGAACCCTCCTGCACTGTTGGTGGGAATGTCAACTGATACAGTCACTATGGAGAACAGTATGGAGGTTCCTTAAAAACTAAAAATAGAGTTTCCTGCAATCCCACTCCCGGGCATATATTCAAACAAAACTCTAATTCAAAAGGATGCACACACCCCAGTGTTCATAGCAGCAATATTTACAATAGCTGAGACATGGAAACAACCTAAATGTCCATCGACAGATAAGGGGATAAAGAAGACGTGGTGTGTATGTATGTGTATGTGTGTGATATATATATATATATATATATACACATATATATATAAATATGTGTGTATATATATGGTGGAATACTACTCAGCCATAAAAAAGAATGAAATAATACCATTTGCAGCAACATGGATGGACCTAGAGATAATCATACTAAGTGGAGTAAATCAGACAGAGAAAGACAAACGCCATATGATATCACGTATCTGTGGAATCTAAAATATGACACAAATGAACTTATCTATGAAACAGAAACAGACTCACAGACAGAGGACAGACTTGTGGTTGCCAAGGGGGAGGGGGTTTGGGGGAAGGGTGGATTTGGAGTTTGGGATTAGCAGATGTAAACTATTATATATGGAATGGATAAACAACAAGGTCCTACTGTAGAGCACAGGGAACTATAGTCAATATCCTGTGATAAACCATAATGGAAAAGAGTATGAAAGTGAATATATATAACTGAGTCACTTTGCTGTACAGCAGAAATGAACCCATTGTAAATCAACTATACTTGAATACAATAAATTTTAAAACATTAAAAAATAAAAACCTAGTTAACAAACTTTTATTAATCAATTAACTCCGTGTCTCTTTGGACCCATAAGGGAGGGATGGACGTGTCCTCTGAAAGGACCACGTTATGTGACCGCAGTGGTCCAGGGCTTTCCCTCTCCCTCTCCAAGACCAAAGGAGACCTTGTCCTGTCCTCATTTCCCGGAGCTGCCCTAAGGAGCGGACCAGAAAAGGGCCTGAGGCACCCAGTCCTAGAGCAGGCAAAGAGTGAGCACCCAGTAAAAGGGGCCTCTCTTCCCTTCACCACCTGACCTTGAGCAGAGCAAGGAAGATGCCCATTCTCTTCCTACCCTCATTGTTCATTTCAGACGCCTGACAATGGCTCAGCCAGTTAAACACGGGTTCCTTGGGTATGGCTGGCTATTCCCATGCTCCCCACGATGCTGGTAGATAACAAATAGATTAACAGGGGGCTTGCCTGGTGGCGCAGTGGTTAAGAGTCCGCCTGCCAATGCAGGGGACACAGGTTCAAGCCCTGGTCTGGGAAGATCCCACATGCGGCGGAGCAACTAAGCCCGTGCGCTACAGCTACTGAGCCTGAGCTCTAGAGCCTGCGAGCCACAACTACTGAAGCCCGCGCACCTAGAGACCGTGCTCTGCAACAAGAGAAGACACCACAATGAGAAGCCCGCGCACCGCAACGAAGAGTAGCCCCTGCTCGCCGCAACTAGAGAAAGCCCGCACACAGCAACGAAGACCCAACACAGTCAAAAATTAAAAAAAAAATAGATTAACAGGAACAGAAAGCGTATCGGGTGTGTGAACAAGCAAACCCGGTATGAGGCCATCATCATTGCTTCGACCAAATCTCCTGGCTTCCCAGGGAGGAAACGACTAGCATGGAAACGACTAGCGCCTGGCTACACTGAAACCAAGCTTCGAGAAGTCAGAGTCTAAACCGAGTCTGCAGTTTGCAGATGCATCGTCTCTAAATACAGCAAATGTAATACTTTAAAAAGGAACACAGAAAGTGGAGAAGCCACATCTCCGCAGTCAGGGGGCCATTTCCACCAAAGAACACCACCTATAGCACAAACAGGTATTGATGGGACAGTGACCAAGAAGACTATAAAGTCTAAAGAATGGATTTCTCAATCAGTAACCGATGTGGGTGCGGTAAGACCCATGCCTGTCCAAGCAAGGAAGGCTAGAATCATATACCTTCTCAGCACCATCAACCAGCCCAGAGGCTTCTGTGCCAGGTCTGCCTGGAGGGAATCACAGAAGCAGACGTCTGATGCCTGAAGAGCCCCGAGTCATGGAATCAGACCTGCAGATTCCAATGTTCCCTCCAAATTCAAAGGCAGAAGAAAACTTCCCAGCCCCGGTGGAAGAAAAGCCAGTTTTCTCATTTCCTTGTAAACCTAGAAGGGTCGGTTTCTCTTCTTCTGATCTCTTTTTGATGAGTAGGTTGAATGGTCACAGATATTTTAATTTGCCTTCAGATAGAAGCACTTCTCCCCTCTTGATGGGAAATCACTTCCATGCTCATCATTTGCTTCCAGGAGGAACTACTTTGCATCCAAAGAAATGAAAACACAGGTACGTGAAGTGACAACGACTATAATTCTGGGTATGTGACCCTGAATCCCAAAGCTCAGGGGGAATCAAAGGGGGGCAGGGCGGCGGGCGAATGTGGGAAAACATGATGCACACACTGCCCCCAACACACACACACACACACACACAGAAAAGAAGGGTTAAGCAAGTCCATTAAACATGGCTTAAAATTGGGGCAAATCCATAAAAAGGAATGAAATTGGGTCATTTGTAGTGAGCTGGATGGACCTAGAGTCTGTCATCAGAGTGAAGTAAGTCAGAAAGAGATAAACAAATATTGTATATTAACACATATATGTGGAATCTAGAAAAATGGTACAGATGAACCTGTTTGCAGGCAGGAATAGAGATGCAGACGTAGAGAAGGGACATGTGGACACAGTGGGGGAAGGAGAGGGTGGGACGAATTGGGAGATTAGGATTGACATAAATACACTACCATGTGGAAAATAGATAGCTAGCGGGAACCTGCTGTATAGCACAGGGAGCTCAGCTCAGTGCTCTGTGATGACCTACATGGGTGGGACGGGGGGAGGGGGCGAGGTCCAAGAGGGAGGGATATAGGTTTACATAGAGCTGATTGACTTCGTTGCACAGCAGAAACTAACACAACATTGTAAAGCAACTGTACTCCAATAAAAAAAAGAAAAAAAAATTGGGGCAAATCCAACGAAATCTCAAACCGCAGACCTATATTGGTTGGGAAAGTGAACTAAGGCTTGGGAAAAGTGATCTAGGGTGTTAAAAATAAATAAATAAAACTCTGCTCAAAAAGCTTCTGCACCAGAGCACAGAGAAAAGGCTTGCTCCCACCCCCAGTCTCCTCACTTTCGAGAAAACTGGCTTCGGCACGGCTGAATTCCTTTGGCACAAACTCCCTGAGCCTCTGAGCCCTATTTTCCACAGGAACACTAGTTATGTGTTTCACTCAGGATTAATTTAGAATTTTTTTTTTTATTCCTCCATGTATCAGAATCATTCACGGAGGGGAAGTTCTTCTATACCCATTCCCAGAATCCTCTGAAGACATCTGGTCTCGTTAGAAGATCAAATAGATCCTCCAGATTCATTAGTTGTTCAACAAAGTGGGAATTATTTTCTCACTGCTCTTGCGTTTGTGAGATATTCAAGACACAGATGGGAGAAAAATAACGGAAAGAAAAAAAGCACAATCTTCTTGACTCACAAAGACAGTGCTTTCTATGATAGGGCGGGGCGGGAGGGGGAGGGGGATTCTGGAATTCGCTCTTGATTTCCGAAAACACAAGGAAAAGTCAAGAGTATAGGCCACTGTAAGACAGATGGGGTTTAAAGATTTGAAGGGAGGGACTTCCCTGGTGACGCAGTGGTTAAGAATCCGCCTGCCGATGCAGGGGCCACGGGTTCGATCCCTGGTCCTGGAAGATCCCACATGCCGTGGAGCAACTAAGCCCGTGCGCCACAACTACTGAGGCTGCGCTCTAGAGCCCGCGAGCCACAACGACTGAGCCCGCGTGCCACAACTACTGAAGCCCGCGCACCGCAACGAAGAGCGGCTCCCACTCGCCTCAACTAGAGAAAGCCCGCGTGCAGCAATGAAGACCCAACGCAGCCAAAAAAAAGAAAAAAGGATTTGAAGGTATAGCGAATGTACGATACTACCCCAAAAATATCGTCATACTTCAGTAATTTGTGGCCCATCTATCAACTGGTTACAATCCTAAATTCTCTTCCTTCCTATTTTTGCAAACATACATAAAAAGGAGCCCATGCTGTTACACCCAGCATCAAGTAGGACCCAGGACATAACTTCCTTTAGCCATTTTCCTGCAGAGCAGAACTGCACGTGGTTGCCGCACCTGATTCTCCCCGAGAGGGCTGTGAGCAGAGGGAAAGGCACTCGGAGAGCTTTGGACACTCCTCCAGGGCTCAGAAGTGCCGGCTGGTAGATGCACTTCACTGAATGATGCCCCAGTGGCCTGCGAGAATTATAGTAGCTTTCTAAAGTGACTCACTCACTCCCAGGGGGTCGTCTGGGCTCAGAGAAAATCTATCTCCCTGATTATTAGTGACTTAGTAATTGGGTGGTAGTGATGGACTTCTGATAACGTGGAGATTTGCTTTAGCTTCACTGGCAAAGGCGTGTATTTTTGGAGTCAAAGGTTACACGGCTTCTTTGTGTGTGTGCATTGGGGAGTGGGGGGCAGGGCTGCGGAGGAGCACAGCTTCTTGGAAGCTGAATCTACCAGTCCCAGTTCTGCCTTTCAGTAGCTGTATAATCTGGTACAAGCCACAGGCCCCTTGCCTCAGCTTCTTCGTATGTAAATGGCGGGGGTAGAATCAAACGACCCCCACCGTCTCTTCCAGATCTGGAAAAATCTGTGGTTTCTAGGCAAGGAGTATCATTGGATGCACAAGTGCTGTTTGGAAACCTACTAGTTTCAGGGTGTTAATTTCATCTTTTCCATGCCATGATTTTGGCTGGAGATCAAAATTGTTCCTTCCTTACAGGTATAGAGAAAAACGAAACAGCTCACTGACATGTATCCTCTATCTTTTTTACCCTACTCATCATCCAGCTCTGAAATTGCACGCTTTCTACGAGTATATTGTATTTTTTTTTCTTTTTTGCTGTTCACGTGCTATGTCTCAAGATACGTGTTTGGGAGTTATACATTCCTCTTTCCCATTGCGATATTTTGAATGGGAACCAGAATATCTCTTTTTACACCTTGTAACTATGTAGAAAAACAAAACAACCCACCAAATTTCCTCTGGCCCTTCTGATCCCTTAAATAGTAAACAAATGGAATCTGTATTCCCTCTTCTCATCCACGGAGAGAGTGTAACTTGTCCTGGGAGAGTGAGCAAGGGGTCATTTGCAAAATTGCCTTATTATCCTATTACTCTCCGGGTGCAAATATGTGCCTTTTCATCTTGGGGTTGTAGAGGTATAAGCAATCTGATCTGCCCTATAAGTATATCGCTTGGTGGGTAATTTGCAGTGAAGTTAACAAGAAAAAGACAAATGTGTAAAGGGGAGCATTCATCTTCCCAAACGATATTTTAAAATCACAAGTTAAAAAAAAAAAAAATCACAAGTTTTGCAGGAAGGTAGGCAGGGACCGGGCTGCAGGTTTCGGGGATGTCTTGGAGGCCAGGCCGGGAGGGAGAAGCCTTGTCCATGAGCCGTTCTTAGTGGTGGCAGGTAGACAACGCCCAGCAGAAGGTCCATGACACCTTTCCAGGAGCAGTGTTTCTTGGACTGCGGGTCATGCCTCATTAGTGGGTCGTGAAATCAATTTAGTGGGTCATGACCAGAAATTTTTAAAAAGCATGAAATAAGTTAGACTAAAGCAGAACAGAATAGAAAATATCAGAGTGCGTGGCATGGACGAAATCACGTACTATCTAGTGGAACTCTGGCTCAGTTGTATGTGTGTGTGCATTTTGTGTGTGTGTGTGTGTGTGTGATGTGTTTGGTACACCAGGTTTCAGGGTAGAATATATTTCTTACTGCAGGTCTTAGTTCAGAAGTTTGAAACCCTCTGACCTGGAGAAATACACGGCAACGCACGTCTCCATGCTGGCTTCAAACGCCTTGGTCTGGTTTCCACAAAGTAAATTTATAAACAAAGGAAAAGGAATTCTTCTGAAGCAAATGGTCACCTCACAACTCCATATTTAAATGACCCCTAAGTTATTCTGAAATTCTACTTCTCTTTCTCTGGAAAATACTTAAACAGAATCAATGTAAGCCCAAGGCAAATGGTGAAGTGGGTCCAGTTTGTCTTTTTCTCCTGGGGGCACCTCCCACCCCTTACAGGTGTCACCCCCAGGGTTTGTATCTGTTCCCTTTCCCTCTTTAAAGCATATTCTCATGAAAGACTGATAAATGCCTTAAACAACAGTAGAAATGACTGATATTGCTTTAATATGTCCCGTTCTTAAAAGTGTTTACATTTTAGCCAAATATGAACTCTCGTGCCCTGGAAAGGAATCTCATACAATTTAATTACAGGGAAAAGAAATGAGAAATTTGGAGAGAGTTTTTTCCTAGCACTCTTAAAGTCCTACCTGGGGGGCTCTATATTCACCTTATAACCTTCCTTTCTTTTTCCACATGTAATTAATACACATGATTTCTTTCCTCACGCTTTTGTGAAACAAAGTTCGTCTTTCCTTTTTTGAATAGATATTTATGAAATTGTCTTATAAAATCTTTGAGAGCAAATATTTTGTCTTATTCCACTTTGCATCCATCTTACACCAACTAACTGCCTGACAAATTTGAGGTCCTCAACTGGCAGTAGTTAATGACTATTATACAATTTTACTTTCTGCCACACATGTGGTGATATTGTTTTCCAATGTCAAACTCATCAGCGTACAAGTGCATGTTTTTTTCCTGAGTATAAGAGTAATACGTAAAGCCTCCACACACTTGTCATAGAACAATAAGAGCAATTTTAAAATAGCAAAAATAGCACTGATTTATTGAGTATATAATATAGGCCGGGTTCCCAGGACTAGATGCTTTGCCCATATGGTCTCATTTATTCCTCTAAAAACCTCAATACACGTATTGCTATTCCCTCCATACCCTCCATCACCCCCCAAACACCACACCTACAACTTTACCTACAAGAAAACTAAGGCTCAGAGATTGAGGACCTGCCCACAAAGACAGTTACTAAGTAGCAAAGATCTAATGCAAACTGGTTTCCTCTGACTTGGAAGGATGTGCTTTCCTCACTTGTACATTTCCTAACCTCACTTGTACATTTCCTAACATTTTGGCTGTATGTAAAATTATCATTTTCATTTTCATTTTCCAATTTCTTACCTGTTCTCTTAAGGGACAAACTCGTGATCCTAAGAGCACCGGGAAACTTTTGTTTGGTTTTGTTTTTAATGATAAACAACGTCCTGACTATCCCAGGGTGGTTCCACACTCAGAGGGTCTGGCCTGACAGCTAACGGTGCATTCTGCTCGACCCCCAAGTGATCCCCACCATCAGCCGTCTGTATGCGCCGGATAGAGGCCTAGAGAGTAGGGCTGGACCCGTCAGCATCCGACCAGCAGGCTGGGGGTAGCCTAGTAACTTACTCGCATCCATTCAGATAATTTTTTTGCTACAGATCACAGTGCCAGGTGAAGACGGCCATGGAAAGCGCTGTTTTCCATTTGCACGTGGCTTCCACATTCCCCAGACCATCCGTGCACACACGACTTTAAACAGAAAGCTTTAACTTAAAAGTCTGCTTCGTACTGTCCTCTCAGAGGTTTTAAATCTCCTCCCAAAGTCCTAGGTGTCTGAAGCAGCCACAGGAACAGGAAGAAATTGATTTTGTGACAGACAGACTCGAAATCAAACCCAGGATTCAGTTTTGTTTTCAACACAGAGAACGAAATCACTGACCACCAATTACAGTCTGGTAGCTACTCTCTGATCCCAAACTTCCCTGTAACTTTCCCATATTAATTCAGTTTCAGGAAATAAAATAATTATGTAGTTAAACAGAGATCCTTAGACAAACAAGGCCTGTGTTTACAAGGTACCAATCCATTAAAATCAACGACAGACGTGGATTATGAGTAGCAAAGCCCAGCCAAGCAGGCTAGCACTTGCCATGGGCCCATTCCCCAGCCAACAGCGGTAAACATCCTATTGGAATCTGCTCCGAAAACAAAGGCTCTACCAACCTAATGTCAAGGTAAACAGGTAGTAAATACCTACTTGCTAACTACTAATCAGTGGTACCACTTGCATTCTTTAGCATCTCAACACAACTAAATGTTGGCCTTTTTTTCCTTCTAAATTGGCACCATTATAACAGAGCTTTTTACTTGGTAATTTTTTAAAAGTTTACTAGGTTCTGTTTCACACTGGCTTCAGTTTTTTAGCCATAAACCATCTGAGGTTAAAGGGAGTAAGTAAAGACATTCTCCGACTCAGAAAAAAAAAAACCCAACCAACTTTCCCCTATTTGACATGAAATGCCATGCCCCCAGATGAAGAGCTACAGAGAAGAAAAGCCCCGTAAAGTTAAGCTGCAAATAGTTCTGAAGTCAAGGTCGAAAACATCATTTTACAAAGAAGAAAAGTAAGGAGAACGTGTTTTCCACACCAAGACCCTATTAAGCAGGGACACAGCCGGGTCTCCCGGAAGGGGAGGTCTAAGCTCCGAGGGTTGGCACATACCTTGAGCTCCCTGAAGAAGACGCTACTCCGGGCCCACTCCACGATGGAGAAGAGGGTCTGATCTGCCATCTTGCACATGAGCCCGAATGTACTCAGCCTCTCGTGTTTGCTGCGGTTCGCCTGCTCCTGCTGCAAATAGGCCATGATCTTGGCCTGGACCTGGGGCTCATCGGGCTCACACTTCAGCAGTTCCAGGATCAGGTGGGGCATGCTGGCGGGGGAGCTGGTCTGGTAACTGTCCATGTAGGAGTAGCCCATGATGGACTCCGGGGAGCTGGTGTAGGGGTCTGGGTACTCAGACTTGATGGCCCGGTTGGGAAAGTGGCTGTAGGTCTGGTACCCTTGCAGGCTGCCAGGAGGTGGCATTGTCATGCTGATGGGGGACGTTACAAAGGGACTCCGGTCGTAGTCTGTAGGAGGCAAGGCAGCATGGTTCAGAGGTAGGCCTTTGGAGACAGAATGGATGTTCTGAATCGCAGAGGAGATGCTCAGCTCGGAGGGCATGGCTTGGATCACCTGAGACATGGCTTCTAGCTTAAGTCCATTGGCTCGGATGAGGGCTTTTTTCTGCTGCTTCAGGGCCCTGTCCCTCTTGTACATGGGCCCAAACTTATTCCTCCCACCACGCATTCGGTCCGCCCTTACCGCTGTTGGGATGGGGGAAGAAAAAAAGAAAGTAAGGGTAAAAATAAGATGTAAATTATTAGCATTCTCCAGATCTCCAGATAGTTAGAAAGGCTGAAAATGGACCGGAAGTGGTCTGTGTGTGGTTGTTTTCACTACAATAGCCCACGAAGATTAAAAAAAAAAAGCCATGTCCTCTTTATTTATGAATTCTTTCCTCCACGTGTGTTTGTCATCAAAAAAAATATTTCCGGGGGCTTCCCTGGTGGCGCAGTGGTTGAGAGTCCGCCTGCCGATGCAGGGGACACGGGTTCAGGCCCCGGTCCGGGAGGATCCCACATGCCGTGGAGCGGCTGGGCCCGTGAGCCATGGCCGCTGAGCCTGCGCGTCCGGAGCCTGTGCTCCGCAACGGGAGAGGCCACAACAGTGAGAAGCCCGCGTACCGCCAAAAAAAAAGAAAAAAAAAATTTCGGATACGTAGGGACATATTAACCCTTTGGCGACTGCAGAGATTTCCTAATTTTTGCTACACACAGCAGATGCTTCATGTTGCTAAAGAAGAGGATCAGGTCCTATCATGCCAGTGATGCTGTGATTCTCTTTATGGAAACCCAAACTGCTAAAAGGGGAAAAAAAAAAAATCAAAGGAGCCATTTCTGGATTAAATTGTGACTATTTTTCCTTTGAACATCTTCCTCTCTCAAAGTCTTTTGGTTAATTTGCTGCAAAAGTGTTAGGTACATACTCTTCTTGGAAAATCATCCTCACCTGGACTTGCACACATCAGGTAGCCACTGGTTCTTGTTTTCCATTTAAGCAGAACTGGACATAATTAAAGCAAATTCATTTCAGAAGCTGTCAAAACGGTCCACCGTCACGATGCTATGTGGCGTCTGGGGCCACGTCTAGTAATTTACTTAGCAGGACTCTCCTAGCTCGTGGTGGCCAGTGGCAATTAGATAGGACCCAGCAACCTCTGACAGCTTGTGACATATTGAAATTGCTGGAGGTTAAGTTTTTGAGCTTTTTATCTTAGGATTAGTATAGCATTAAAAATTTATTGTGAATGCTAGGTATCCAGAGCACTGCACAAGATAATAAAGAGTTTTTCATCTGGATGATAATTTATTGAATATTTAATTGTTTCATATCACTGTGAACAAAGCATGAGCATGCATTGCAAGTGACTTACTGTTAAGAAAGCACACTTTTTAAGGTAAAGAAATGTAACCTTTTCCCTTTGTTAAAAAAAAGGAATCAAATGACATCATATGCAATCACAACATTTAATTTTTAACATTTTATCTTCTGAGTCTCTACTATATTAAGTAAGCATCTACCACATTGTTTTGCCATTTGGAAAATAATACAGGGATTGGTAATGAAGAAATTAACAAGAATCAGTTACTTCTTTTCTCAATCTCGTCTTAAAAGCAACACTGACTTAACAGTCCTCCTGATAACCCAAGTGGCTACTTCTATTGGGAAGGAACCTATTAGCAATTCAGCAGACTTATCTGAAGTTTTTTGAGTATTGCCATCAAGTCTGAGTGCCACACAACAGAAAAGCCCCAAACACGACTAGTCTGTGCCTCACTGATCAAATAAAATGCACTCCTGTATCTGGCACATCTCAGGGATCTGTATCACTTCTTATTACTTTATTTACAATATATTTAATCTCTGGAAAGTCAGTAGGTCAGAGGCTGAAAAACAGCAACACACCATAATAGTCCATGAATTACAAATGATTTACAGAAGTCACATATTAAACGTTACTTCCTGCCAATCTGTACATCGTAAGTGCAGGTTCTACTTTTTCAACATAAAGTTTAATGTGGCTTTTGAGGAACCATTCTCTTGTTTTTGTCAAACCAATGCTACCGATGTAATGGTTCATTATTTTTCATGTTTCCTGCTTCTCAAAAAAATTTTTTTTATTTTGCAGACTCAGTCATCATCTTAAAAAAAAAAAAGAAATGTGTTTTCCCACACAATCAAAAGTGATACTCTACATGAGAAAATCTTTTTATAATTAAAGGCTTTAACTCTTATTCAGGAATCATGAAACTAATAGTAACAATTATGACAAGCATACCTATTTAAAAAGATTAAAATCAAACTTTTTTACTAGGGCATCCTGATTTGAAAACTTAAAGGATTTAAAAAAATATTTTGGCAAATTATTTTTACCTGTTTTCAGCTGAATCATGTTAGTCTCGCTTTCATCTAACATGACCTTTCATCTAACCTATGAAATGCATCTGCTCCTCAAACTAAGGAAAGAGGTGAGAAGGCGAAACTCTGGTATTAGAATTTTTTTCCGAGTAAATTTCACCAGCATTTAAATGAGACTTGGACTATTCTGCTGACAAAACATCAAAAGATCTTATTGTCAATAGTGTTAAAAGACTAGGAAAATACTGTTACCATGTTATAAGTACAATGTTGTTTTAAATCCAATGTCCTTGGAGAGTTTTAACAGGCAGTGGTCTTTAGAAAAAACTTACCTTCTAGCTTCATTCCAACACTCAGACATTTTTGAAATCGACAGTAAGGACAGCGCTTTCTCTGTGTCTTGTCAATTTGGCAGTTCTGGTTTTCTATACACGTGTACCTTTTATTATTTTGGACTGTTCGCTTAAAAAAGCCCTATAAGAGAAAATAGTGAGACATATTATCAAGCTAACACCCGTCTCTTCCATTGTTTCATTTTAAGGAAATCACCAAATCTTTTCATTGCACCGTTTGAGCCCTTATGTGGTTCTGTGGTTTGTTTTACATTTTAACAAGATCAACCCTCCAAAACCAGGCTATGGTAGAGATTTTTCTGGCATCAGAGTTATATTTCAAGAATCGCATCAAATCTTGGGGAGCTTTAGCTACACACCATCTTATCTCAACACTCAGGGAAAAATACATGCATATTAACCAGTAATTTTTTGAAGAAAATCTGTTTTCCTATTAACCTTCATATTCCAGATAAGGCACTTATAGAGAGAGCGGCATTGTTTTCAAGTAGTCTGATACAATTTCAGTGGCAAACTACTGTAAAATAGCAATGGAAAAATGGAATAGCAAAACACCTCAGATTTTTTACAAATGTCAGCACTAGATAGTTTTAAAAGCAAAAGGATTTAAAGAATAAAATGGGAAAATGTTCATAATTCCATTGGAATACATTCAAGTTGGAGAACTGTGTAAAGAAAAAGGTGAAACTCATTGAGGGAAAAAAGCATATATAGCAAAGAGCTGAATTTTAGCAGAGTGTAAGCCTTCCTTATATTTCACCCACAAGAATTAATCAAAAATAAAACCTGTAGTTTTGTAACATAATAACAGCTTGGATGGTATATTCCATTTGTCCTACTAGCCACAAAGTGAAACCATCTTACTTTGTTATAAGGAAAGAAGGGATTTTCTTGGCAGTGGTTTAAGTAATTGTACTGAGTTTTCTACTTTTAAAAATGTTGAAAAATAGGGGGTATCAAGTTTACTGGGAATATATGAAAAAGGTCTGAGATAAATCCTTAATGTATAGTTGACATTGTAAGTAATAATACAGTACATCTTACATATTAAAATTTCTTGCATTTAAATAGGTCATATAATATATTTATGAAAACTACTCTTATTATAAACTTAAGATCTGGTTTCTAATTCTTTATGATATAGATTTCAAAAAAATCTTAAAAATTATTTTTGGAATAAATCAGGATGAAATCATGCAGTTGGGAATTTAGACCTTTATGTCTGTGGGTAAAAAATGTTTGGACGTGTAGCACAGAATACTCTGAAGTTAAAATGTATTCGGGAAATACTTTGTCATGTTCGCTCTCAAGAACAACGATGCTTTAAATATATATAAGTCAAGCAAAATCAATACTTTGGACCGTTAGAAATAGAAGTCTTTCTACAGCTCTATCACCTTCCTACCATAAACTATTTTCAAGCCATGAGACTGGCAAAGTTTTCTAAACAGCATAAATCTCTTTGCCTTTTGAGTTAAATTGGACACATATTTCTAAGAATCATCTCACTAAGACTCACTCATTCCCTCTCTCATTTTTAATTGGGTACAAAAAAGACAGCCTGTATTTATTTAGCTTTAAGAAGTAATCCAATGGTTTATTTTGGTTTAGAGCATTATATTTCTCAGGTAGCAACGTAGAAGGCAAACCTTGCAGCTTTCACAGGTGAGGAGCCCATAATGGTACCCAGACACTTTATCTCCACAAACAGGACAGAGTTCCTCGAGATCTTCATCATAGGAGTAATTCACCATTTTAAACTGAGACACTGAAACAAGAGAAATGCACGCACATATCCAATTAATTTACTAGGTAGGTTTTAATCCTGCAATAAAAACCATTTTGGTGACTGGTGGGCAAACATCACCAGGTAAAATAGAAAATAAAAATGTTTTACCCAGATGTACCGCAGAGAGCTATTTTCATACAGTGGAAGTAAAACATCTTTTGGCATGCGCTTTGCATTCTTTTAATTTAAAAATAATTCTAATTTCTTGCGTTAAAAATTCTTAAGCTGACCACTGTTGAACATTAGTGCCCCTGACTCTGCAAAGCAACAGATCAGAATAGAAACACGAATTGCATAGAGTAACAACTTCGAATTTCTTTTAAACCTCCTTGAGGTTAAGTTCCAAAGTGTCACCTTTGCCTAAGGGAGAGAAAGGAGCACACGGCATTATCCTCCCACTGGAATGAGTTTGCTCAAAGTCCACCGAACTATAAGGGTGTTTGGGGAAAGCAACACCAATATGCAAACACTTGGCAGGGGAACGGACGCCCCCAGAAACCTTCTCAGCAGCCCCAATTTAACGACAGCCTGCGGCTCCCAGCGTTCAGATCTGTTAGATTAATCCAAACATTCAGTTACGTATTGATAGGGCTTTCCCCTCCACACTTTTCAAAAATCTCCTGTAAAAATAAAAAGGCAAAAGGCAGGACGCCCGGACGCCATAAAAAAAGAAGAAGAAGAAGAAAAAGAAGGAAGGGAAAAGATACACACGAGGGTTTGGTTTCGTCGCAAAGTACTGAAGTCGTTTAATGAACCTCACATGTTTCCGATCATCACCGCAAAATATAAACACCTCGAGTTCGCCCTGTTAAACAGAAATCAGGCCGCGGCTCTGAGCGGCTCCCTGCAGGGATCGGGTAACCGGCCTTCCTTCCGACGCAGCACCGCGAAGGCGTCTTCACAGCTCCAAGATGGATAAACTGCATAGCAGAGGCAGTGGCCAGGAGACCCCAGTTAATACCTGATCCGGTCCCTCCCGGAGACTCGGTCCTCGCCGATCGAGCCTCGCAGCGCGCGCCGCAGGGGACGGATCCCGAGGGCAGGTCCGCGCAGCCCGGCCGCCGCCCGCAGCCTCCCTGCACCTCCGGTGAAACCCCGGGCGCATTCGCCTCTCGCCCCTTGCTCAACTTTCGGCTACACACAGGCGCACAAACGCCCCAGTCAAGTTTGTTTTAAGTTAATCAGTGGCATTTGCAGGGGGCGGGGCGGGGCGGGAGGGGGTGGATGGGGAACCGAGGGCCGGGCAGAAGCTTCCTCTGATTTGTTTACCAAATAGGAAAGGGAGAAACAGCCCCCAGCCCAGCCCCACAGTACTCGGCCGCTCTATCACCATAGGGGCCTCTCCTTGCCAATGATCACTGATTTTTTTTTTTCTCTTTAAAATAAAGTTCTATTTTCTTTACGGATTCTGGGGGCCTCCGGAAAGGGCCGTCGGGGTGAGGGTCCTTGCAGCGCTTCTCGGCTGAGCCGCGACCGGCAGAGTGGGGCCGGCTCTCTCCCAGGGACTCAGAGCCCTGGGCTGGGGCATAAACCTGGGTGAGTTAGCCAGAGTTTGGGCGGGTCGGGGAGGGTGTCCTGGGAAGAGATGTTCCAGCCGAGGCAGACGTGTGGGCTCCGAGAAACAGAAATAAAGAGACGCAGAGCGCAGTCCTCCCGGCGGTGCCCTGAGAGGACCGCGCTCACGTTTGGGGAACCTGGGGGTTTGGCCGAGGCTGAGACTTCCAGAAGTTTAATAGCCCCATCCCTCCTAAAGCTCGTGACTATTGTCTTGAGGCACGTTTTAGGGACGGAAAAAGGTGTGCTTTACCAAGTGTGTTCTCTTCTCCCTCCCCCTTTCCCCAACAAAGTAAACTTTAACTTCGCCTCTGAGAGGCTCGGAGAGGCAACCGTTTCCAGGGGACCCGGTGCGCGCCTCGGGGATCCGACACCCAAAAGACTGGGGCTGGGGGTGGGACCGTCTTGGAAAATTCAAAGGCAGAGGCCGTGTGGGGAGACCGACGCTGCGGTGCGAGACCGGGGCACCTTTCAGAAGCGCCCAGGTGCTGTTAACCCAAGTTAGCGTTTCGAGCATGGAGTGCATCCGAGCAAATAAGTCCCGGTCTTGAGAAAGTAGAGGGAGCGGTGGGGTCTTGGACAGCGAAGGCCTCAGAGGCGCGCGGACAAGTTCCCCGAACTGTCCCGGGACCCGGTAGCGGGTCCTCTTTCTGCCCCCCGGCCCCCCGCCCCGCGGGTCGGACGGCGGTGCGTTCCCGGCCGAGACCAAGGCGAGCCTGGTCCTGGGGTGCCTTCCGCGGGGGCTCCCCTCCGGCGCAGGCCGCGTGGCCTGGATGGAGGAAGCCTCGCCCGGGCGCTGCCCACCCGCTTTCGACCCCGGGGCTGAGCCAGCGGCCGGAGGCTTCCTGGAGCCCTAGGCACCAGGGAAAGCCAGCTTTCTGCTCTGGGGCAGGAGGTCGGGTCGAGAACGCCCCTCTCGAATTCTACAAAGGAAATATTGCAATGGCATCTCCCTCCCACCTCCCCCCAAACCCTGATTCTTGCCTCCCCGGCTTCCTGTTCCAGCTTCTCCCTCCGCTGCTTTTCCCGAGTCGCCCAGAAAAGCGCGCGGTAAGGAGAAGCAGAAACTTCTCCTTGGCCCAAGAATCTCGCCGGCCCCAAGGACGCCCAAAGGATAGTCCTTCGCGGTAGTTGGCGGCGGAGGGTCTCGGAGGCAGCTCCCCGGCGCCGCTTCCCCCGCGCCCCTCTTCGCGGAATCCCAGGTGTCAGAGGGAAAGCCTCTTTGGGCCAACCGGGTCCCCTCGGCAGCCAACCTCCAAGTTGGACTCTAGGGTCTCGGGCCCAGGGGACGTCCACGGCCCTCTCTGGAGGCTGAGCGGGACCCCAGGATCCGCGAGCGGTACCCGACCCCACCAGCAGGACGCACGCCTTCCCGCCGCCCCCTCTTCTCAAAGCAGCGGGGCGACCTCAGGCCCCGGGCCCAGCGCCGCCTCTCCCGCACAGCCGCGTGCACCAGCCCTGAACTCTGCTCTCAACGCCTCCCCGGCCCTTTCAAGTTCGTTCAAGGGGATGGCAGGAAGCGTTCCGGGATCACAGGCCCGCCGGCCCGCACATCCTGCGCGCTGGCAGGGGCGAGCATGGAAGGGCACCGGTGACTTTTCCTAGCATTGTTTCCTCCCCGGCCCCGAGCAACTGCGATAAACTTCTGAAGGGCTCAATACGGCCAGATCTGGAGTCGCTTATTTTGGAATGCGGCGAAAATACAGCCTACGGGATTTGCTTTTTTTTTTTTTTTTTGCTGTTGTTGTTAGCAATCAAAAGCTGGGAAATGAAAAAGGCCTTCCAGTTTCCCAGGTCTCAGACAGAAGAGCTTGAGGCTCAACCGCCGCCCCCGTCCCACACTCACTCCGCAGCGGCCGACCAGAGGATGGGCTGGGAATAACTGGTTCTCTCCAGTTCTGCCTGCAGTTTTATGAAGTTGTTCAAATTCGAGCCGGCTCCCTGGGTGCGCCTGGGCTGTGGGGTGCCCGTGCGTCCTAACACCGCTAAGCCCGCTCTCCCCGAGGCTCCATCTCTCTCTGCAGTTGACTTTCCCAGGCAGTGCTCTTCCACCGCTCAAGAGCTCTGGTTCAAGTTCCCGCCGATTCCAACGACTGGGAACCTGCTCGGGTTTCCCGCGAGACATTCCGTCCCTTAGAATGATCTTTAGAATAATACGATCTTTAGCCTGAAGCTGCCCCGCTCTTGTAGCCAGAGCTCGAAGCCTCTCTTTTCTTAATTAGAAGTGGCCAATTAGGCATTGCTTGGAAAATCCCCGCCCCGCATTGTTCAAGAGCCATAAACTTTTATGCCTGCCCCTGGGGAAGGGGCCCGACGCCCGCGCGCCGCCCCGCAGCCCCGCAGCCCCGCGGCGACCAGCGCTCGGCGGCCAGTCAAGCGCCCGCGCTGGGCGGGCGGCTGCAGCCCGCGGGGCGAGCCCGGGGCGCTGGAGCCGCGGGAGCCAAGCGCCGCGAGCGCCTCCTTACCTTGCATGTTTTCCGGCATCTGCCCCTGTTCCCCATGCGACCGAGCCAGTCCCAGAGCTTCCGTCTCCACTTTGGGCAGCATGACAAGGCGGCCGCGGGCGGGGTAGGGGGTCCGTGCCGGTCCGGAAGCCCAGCACCTGGACGCCGGCAGCACAGCTTCAACTCCGCCGGGAAGGAGGGGGCGACCGGGTGGCTGCTTCCTCGCCCGCCGGCAGGAGCGCGCCTCCGCCGCCTCCGGGGCTGCCGTCAGGACCCCTGAGCCCCGTCCAGGCTCGCGGCTCCCGAGCCGCCCCCGAACCGCGAGGAGGAGGCAGCAGGCTGCAGGCGAAGACCGCGTCCGGGCGCCCCGGTCCGGCTCGGCAAGGGCGCAGCTGCCCGGGGCGCGAACGCGCGTACGGCCGAGCTCCGGGCGCGCAGCGGAGGCGGCGGCCGACCTCCTGCCGCAGCGGCACCGCCGCTGCTCCCGGACGGCTCGGCTCGGGCAGCCCGCACCCCGCCCTCCGCCCTCCGCCGCGCAGCGCTCGGGACCCGCAGGGTCTCTCGCGCGCGCTTTCTCTGGCTTCACTCTCCTCTCCCTCCTCGCCTTTCCTCTCCTCTCCGCCCCTTCCCCGTCTCCGCTTCCCTCCCGCTCGCTATCAGGCTTGGAGTTAGGAAGTTCCAGCCTCCCTCTGTCGCTTCGTCTACTCTCCAGCCCGGGGAGGCGAGGCTGGGAAGGAGAAGGGGAGGAAGAGGAGGAGAAGGGAGGTGAGTGGGGCTGGGCAGGGGCAAGACGGGATGAGGGGTGATGACAGTGAATGGGGACGCGTGCTCCGGACTCGGGTCGGACACCAGGCGCCAGCCAATGAGGACGAGGCGCAGGCTCCAGTCCCCTCGCCTGCCCCAACCTCTTCACCCCGCCTCGCCCCCTCCTATCCCACCCAGGCCCGGGGCGGGGGATGCGCACGCGGCGGGTCTTAACAGCGGGTGAGAGGCGACCTCTGTCTGAGCGCGGCGGCCAAGGAGAAGCTCGGGCGGAGGTGTCCGCGCGCAGAGGGGAAGCCAGAGGGACGCGAGTGGGAGTTGGGGGTGAGGGAGCGCCCCCCGTGTGCGCCGGGTGAGCGGCTGCAGGAGGAGTTAAACACATTTAAACAACGCAGAAATGAACAGAAGAGCTGGCCTGCTCTCGAGGGCCTCCCGGCCTCGTTCCCCTCGGCGCTCAGTCCGCGGGCCCCCGGGAGTGGCGGAGAGTCACGGTTCACCTGCTCACCGAGGGGACAGCCGTGTCGCCGGGAATCTGAACGGCTATCCCCGTTTCCCCATTCTTCCCCAGTTCCTTCTCTCACTTATAAACACCACCCCGCCTCCTCGAGCCCAAGATTATCTTGGCGGCAGACTTCCTAAATTTTGGTGAACTGGGTTTCCATATAGAATGCAAAGAGCAGCCTGGGCTTTCTTTTTCATTTTGCTGCCTCTTGGGTGGGACGATCCACATGAGGCCCAGAGGCCCCGCACTTTAAAAAAAGTTTTAAAGAACCATCTGTTATGCAAGCTATTCCTCCACCCGCCCAGCCCCATCTTCAAAGTTTTCAGATCTCATCGCAACACGATGAAAACATTTTTTTTTTTCTCTCCAGCCTCCTGACTGCATGTGAAATGCCTCATATTCAGTGTCTGCTGTGAGACCGGGTAATGATCAGAGTCCACTCACAAGGGGGTGAATTTGAATCTCAAAGGCTCTGAATTTATTCTACTTGAATGGTATAGAGATCACACAGTCAAACTGGCCAGTGCAGTATTTGAAGACTTGAAAAATACTCCAGTCATTGCCATGCATAATCTACACTCTTATATGAAATGGGTCGTTCATCACCTCCCCGCGCCTGGCGATTCAGATACTGTTGCCTCCTGAAACTGATTTGTCATTTTGCTGTTTAACATGCAGTATGCAGAATCTAAGTTATTTAAATCTCAGTTTTAGTAGCATCTGCAGGTTTCATGAAAATGTTTAAACTTGGTGGGAGGGCTGCCCATAGTTTGTAAAGGGGAGTGGGCTGAAGTTGCCAAACTAGTGACCCTTAAGATGCTCAGATTTTGGTGACAGTCCGTCCATTTGCAGGATTTCCTATAGTTATTTTAAGTATCACTGTGAATTAAATTCAAAAAGGGGATAAAGTCTCAGGGCTCAGATCAGTGCTCGGTGCGCTTTCCTTATGGATGCAGGTGAACTTTGAGCATCAGTTTATTACAAAGCCCTAATTTAAGAGCACCCTCATCCCACAGCAACCAAACAGCCTATGGGGGCACTTTTGCAACGCCTTCCCAACACCAGGCTGGAGCTCTGTGGGAGGGAAGGCCCTCTGGTTGCTGGGACGGGAGGAGGAGGTTAGGAGAGCTGAAAGAAGTAGATAGAGGGTCTGAGAGCACCAGGGACTTGCAGTGTGGCCTAAATCTTTGCCGGGACTTGGGGCTGCGCCTGACCTGGCTGGAGGCAAACTTTGTGATTATGTTCAGGGCCCAGCCTCAGCCCCAGAAGGGACCTGTTGAGGCCACACCTGACACCTCTTCCGTCTAGGCCAGTCTGCCCTCCCATCACACCCCCAGACACCTGGAGTGACGGTGACAAAGGGCCAGCTGGCATCCATTTGTCTCCTCACAAAAGCGAGCGGCGATGGCGGGAGAATAGGGGCTGGGGTCAAGGTTTTAAAAATCCTCCCTTAAGAGAAGCCACAGTTGAAGCTCTAGTCCAGGCTGACGGCTCTGCTTAGTCAGCTGCGAGCCCAACGGGCACCGAAAGCGCAGGAGGTCTCAAGCCGAGAGAAAACTTCCCTTTCTGAGAACCAAAGGAACCCCAAGCCCCCAGTGCTCCGGGCCTCCAGCTCCAGGAACGCAGGAGCTCCCGAGGTCCCCAGACCTCGCCAGGTCCCCTCGGGGGACGTCGAAACCCCGTCTTCGGTGGACAGGGCGGGAAATCTCCCGCGGGAGAGACCCAAGAGTACAGTCACCCTTACCCCGGGCGCTCTGAGTGGGGTTTAGGGGAGCAGACGCAGAGGCAGGGGGGGCAGGCCTCGGCTTCCGACCTCGCGCTCCTTCCCGCCCTCCAAGTGCACCCTTCCCCCATCCTCCCCCCCTAGCACTTACTCTGGTCCTTTGCCCCTTCAATTCCGCTGGGCTGGGGGTCCCCACTGGAGCCCGGAACCCGTTTGCCCCGTGACCTGGGATGGGCCTGGGCGTCTCCCAGAGCACCCTCGCGGGAGGAGCGCTGGGGGACGAGGTGCCCGAGCCCGCCCGCGGTGCCGGGTCGGTTACCTGGGGATGGTTCCAGGTGGCAGAGGCCTCCTCGCGAGGCGGGAGGGCGAAGCGGACGCCAGGAGGGGAGGCACCTGAGATGGGGATGGGGGACTGGGCCTGTGTGGTCTAAACGTCTCGGCTCGCGGTGGTCTGCGTTCACGGAGAGATACACCCACCGCCTTGGAATGATAAAGCCCCGGCAGGCGGGCCGACGCCTCCCACCCTCCTCCGGGGAAGTCTTCACCGACTGCCTCTTAGTGGGAGCGCACTTAGGAATCCACCCCGGCTGCGGGGCATGTAACTAACCGGTGGGGACGCGAGGCCGGGCGACACCGCTCCGGCTTTAGCCGCCCCGCGCGTTCTCAACTCGCTCCCCCGCTCCCCTGCCAACTCCTGGCAAACTTCGCTCCCCTTTCCCCCCGCTTCCCCCGCGCCTCCACCTCCTTTCCTACGGGGCTGGTCTCCAGGCTCGTCCTTCCCGGTTCTGACTGAGTCTTCGAGCGTTGATTGACGGTTGCAATTACAAAGGATGATGCCTCGGGGAGGCTCCCGCAGCCTTGATGAGCCCGAGAAGCGCAGTCCCGGCATATTTTATCCAGACTCAGCGCCACGGGGCCGTGCGCCCCGTCCACCCGCGGGCAGGAGCGGAGCGGGTCTCGCGCTCCCCGCCCGCGAGGATGCGACTGCCTTGCTCTCCCGCCGCCGCCTTCCCGTGGCTCCGCGCCGCGTTCCCGAGCGCGCGCCGGGCACAGCCTGCCCTTGACCTGACCTGAGAAGTGTCGGGCGGCCCCGCGCGCTTCCCGCGAGCAGTCTGCAAAGGCGTAAGAGGTCATGATTTTCAGGACTGGTTCAAGTTTCCCGGGCTCGGCAGACACGGGTCCCCGGAATTACAGCGTGGAAGACCTACGTCTCCCGCCCGCCTGGGTGGGAGAAGCCTGCCACGACCCAGCACGACCCGCCCAACCCCGCACGAAACTTGCAAATCTACATCCTTGGAACCAATGTCTAACACCTCCTCCATTCCTACTTTTTGGTGCTTTTGAGAAACCAGAATACTTTTCTCGTAGCACGTGCCTACTCTTTAGCCGCAAAAGAAACCTAGATTTCCCCACCCACCCACCCACCCACGAAAGTCTCCACAACCAGGCCGGGATAGCCCGAGGGGAAAGAGAAACAAGTTTATCAGTCTACTGAAGCTCGGGGTCTGCCTAAATTCTCCGCCCCTCCCATTCGAAAAGCCCATCAGAAGCCCCTTTTGCTTTCCTCTGAAAATCAAGTTCAGCTAGAACTCCAGAGTTCCGCTGCTGAGCTGGAGCCGGGAAGGGGGGTGGTGCTGGGCTACCCCCCCACCCCCCGCTTCTAGGCGCTCCACCCCCGCGTTCGAAGCACTTTTTTTTTTTTTAAAGAGAGGTTAAATTTTAGTGCAGACATATAAATTAACAAAGAGCACCGAATTGGCCGAAGCTTTCAGAGAATAAACTGGAATAGGTGAGAAGTCGTGTCATGTTAAAAAAAAAAAAAAATCCCTTTCTGCTGCCTGAGTAAACAGCCTGTCGTCCAGGAGGAAAAACTGCGGCCAGTCTAGCTAGACCTTCTACCCCGAGAAAGACTGCCTGGTAGGGGGTGGCCAGCCAATGGCGACTGATTCACAGTCACTATGGGAGTATCTTAGTATATCAGGGCCCCGTCTTTACCAGCGAGGAAAACGCAAGGTGCCGCATTTATCTGGGTAATCAAGACTCCACCCCCTCCAAACAAACTCGCATCCTTTCCCTGAAGGACATGTGAGGTTTTTGGAGACTTTGGCCTGTATTATCGGAATCTACAGCTCTCGGTAATAAGGCTTCCCTGTAGAACTTTTTAGACTTCATTTTCTTTGGGGCGGGTTGCCCCTGCCCAGGGGTCTAGGCGCGTCCCACCTTGGTCGAGCCGGTGCCCTTCGAGGTGAATGGGGAGATCCGGTCTGGAGAAAGGAGCCGGCTGGGAAATAACCTTGGGTAGGTGGTCCAATCTAATCTAGCTCTTCCTCTCTGTAATTGAAATGGAGATGTGAGTCAGCTCCAACTCAACACTGGAGACTCCACTCTCGGAACCATCCCTGTCCATTCTCGGGACAAACCAGAACAGCGAGTGGCGTTCTCGAGGACGACTCTGGCGCCTGCAGGCCACTGAGCCCTGGGTGAACCCTGCGAACGCTCACACGGCGACTCCACCCCCCGTGGTCCCTCCCGCGCCCCAACCTGGACCGGGAACTCAGATCTGAGCACGAGGTGATTCTAGGCTGACATCCCATTGAATCTGGCCAGACTGGAAGCTTCATGAGGGAAGGGACGACGTGCCGGTCAGCTTCCGAATGGGGCCCCGGCTGTGGCCGCGCGGGGATGGATCGGGAGCCTCCGGCCTTAGGGGAGCCCCCGCGCAGGGTGTTCTGGTTTTTAAGATCAAAGAGTGCCGGACCCGCAGAACTGCGGCCGTCGAGCAATTCAGGTCCCTCCTGGACAACAGAGCAAGACTGGGTTTGGAAAGGGGGCACTCGGGGTGGTCTCGTCACCTTGGGACTTGCCGCGTGGGCGTAGGGAGAGTGTTAGGGGCCCCGAGATGCCGCGGGTCGCGCTTTTCGGAGGGTGTCAGCTCCTTTTCCAACTTGCAGACAACTTTCGTGGTTAAGAGATGGTGGCCAGCGTGCACCGAGCCTTGGGGACGAATTCTTTCGCTTTCCCCCAGGATTTCTCGTCTGGACACTGTGGGGCGTCGCTTCGGGGACTTGGTGGCGGGTTCCGAGCAGTTTTCTTTCCAATCCTATAGGCACCGCTGGAGGCGGCGGAGTTTTGGGGCCCTGAGGCTGCGGACGTCCAGAGCCAAGCCTCAGCAGCATTAACTGGAAAACGTTAGCGCCGGGCGTGGGACCAGCATCTCCCAGCAGGAGACACACCCGGCTTTGTCAAAAGTGCTTTAAAAGGGCGGGGGAGGAGGTGCTTAAACTATCTCTTTCCCTATGCCCTCCCGCCAGGAGACCTTTGCTTGTTTCTTAGGAATAAAAAGTCCTCTCTAAACTCACTCATTTTGAGTGATTTCCCTGCCGTCCTCATATCACGGACTCTATAACAAGTGGATGCTGTGAATTTCCTCTCAATTTCCTTTTCATCCACTCAGGAGCCCCGCGAGTTGCTACCATAAGCCACAGAACTGCAAGCTCAACGTCAAACTCCAGAGATCCTTTCAGGAAATTCCAGAGTCAGAGACCAGAAGTGCCTTCCTGCCCCCCACCCCCCGCCCCCCATCTCTGCTCAGCTCTCAGGGCTCCAGATGGCTCCACCCCACCCATACGCCACGCCCCAGCCCACCCTTCCAAATTCTTCGGGGTTTCCACTGCGGATTGAAGAGGACGATAAAGAGCGATTGACAAACGTCTTACTTAAGCCCCAAATGCCTTTCGGAAGAAAGTCTGAGTAGACATACATTGTTTGTAATCATAATTTCTTTATATCAACAAGAGCAAAAAGATACTACCTTGAGGAAAAAGCATGGATTTCAGAGTCACATCCATGATTTCTATTTACAGCCCACTCTTCTGACAAACTGAGTGACCTTGGGTAAATCACTTGACCTTTCCGAGTCCATTTTTTTTTCTTCCTCAGTAAAGTAAGGCTCACAAAGAAGACTTTTTTAAACAAAATAAACTTTATACACAGGTGATCGTGTCAGAAGAGCAGCCCACCACACTGTTATTAATATCAGTTCTTTCTCTTTCTCCCTAATTTCCCCCAAACCATTCTCTATAAGGAAAACAACTGGGAAAGGAATCACTAGCCATTCTAAGGACCATTAAAAATGGATCCTTCCAGCGGGAGGTTCCTGCCAATGCCGCCATCTTGCAGTGTTTGACACAGTCCTCAGGACTCAATCACGTTACCCGCAGATATTCAGCTTATTTGAGGTTTAAAAGTAAAGTATATCTTTTCTTACTTGTCAGTCACGCAAAAACACACATAACAGAGCTTCCTCAAAGACTGAGAAAGAGGCAGCCTTTATTGATCGGTCTGGTCAATTTCAGTCCACATGTTTCCCCAGGCTCAATCTCTCATGCACCGGTCATATTTCAGCTCTTCCCCAAGCCCTTCCCAGATGCAATGCCCGCCAAACTCCTGAAGTTCCTTGAAGCCAAGTGGGTTTCTCAGAGAAGATGTTCCAGCAAGGTGAAGAGTGAAGACATACCCTCAAATAAGTAGCTTTATCCTGAGGTAGGTTCTGGACTTGGGGAGTAAGACATCTGACTCTTGCCCTGCATAGGGCATCCCTGGAGGTGTTTGGAGAGGTTGGAAAACTGGCCGGAGACTGTCCCAGAGCCCCTCTCTAGCTCAGCTCAAGTTCAAGGCTGAGTCCAAGATAACCCTAGACATTTGTGTCTGCGTGGAGGGGTCAAGTAAAGAAAAAAAAGCATTCCCAAGCCTCTGTTCTGGCTTCATCCATACATCTCTCTTGGTTTATTAAAAGAGGCATTAAAGAAATTCTTTAAGTCCCATCACAATTGAGGATCCAGGCCAGCAAAGAGAATCTGAGATGCATTGTTTCGGAAGTGGGCAGGAGCCGGGAAGGAGACAAGGCTCCGAGGCTTAGCTTCCTGGAGGGAACTGGCTTCCTAAGCCCAGCAGCAAGAATCAGACCATGGGCTTGGGTAACTGGTGTTCTAAACAGCACTGCAAATAAAACTGGCTAGAGGTTCTGGTGACATAACAGGCTTTCTCACTTTCCACTGTGTGACGTTGACTTCCAGAGATCTTAAGGGCACAGAGCTTACTGGAGGTTATCACTGGAATCAAATCAGACTCCGAGAGTGCTAAGGGGACCAGATAGCAACGTTTATATCACAGTCTCAAGACAGCCTTTGTACTGTGTATGACGTACCCCTAGCCACACAGACAGAACCTCCTGTGGTCAGGATGCAACATTATATGGACTGTATAATATTCTTCAAAAATGCACTTAATTCGAAGAATTACATAAATTTAATACAAATCAAACATAACGTTGAGCACATTGCAAGAGGGTCAATAAATACTCGTTACATGACGTTTCCTACCACACAGATTTGGCTCTTTGGCTGACATAGACAGGTACTTTATTCTCTCTCTCAAAGTAGTACTGCGTACTATTCAGTAAAATCACCCCATTTGTCAGAAAGTAAAAAGCCTAAGCCAGAAACCAAGAATCTGGACAGCATCCCAGAGCTAGTGAACTTTAGGGGAACGATCTGGTTGTAACCCAAGTCTGCTGCTCTTACACCCCACAGATTATCTTGCAGGTAGGCAGAAGGAACGGCATCTTATTTTCACTTTTCGATACGAGCACAGACGTCTACATGCAATTTTCATGGAACCGCCAGTGTGCATAAAAGAAAAGTGTCATGCCATGTCTCTAGGACCCATAGAGACAGCTTTTTAGATAAACAGAGGCACATTTCCCAGAAGAACACAAATGAGCTGATGTAGAAGTCAAACCCTGACTGAGCTGTACATACACTGGGCTTAGTTTTGGGAACCTCTCCCCACTCTATCCCAATGTGCCATCAAAGCCACCGGGACCTCAGACCCTATAAGCTGCACCCGTGGGTTCTCCTCACTGGGCCTGCCTGGGGCCGTCAGACCCCCATCCAAGAGGCAACTGGCCTTCAGGGACCCACTGGAGGACCTGGTGGCTCCACTGTCCCTCCGGGTGATGGTCTAGCCAAGAACCCCGGGAATGGCCCCCAGCACCCCCGGGAGGCTACGCTGTGGAACACACCAACCCTCAGTGCCAGCAGCCGCCTCCGGGTAACCAAGATGTTCAAAATGGGGACACCTCACAACCAACCGTGGGGCTGCAATAGCCGGGGACGGGGGAGAGAGTGTGCCTGGGCCGGGAGGGGGCGGTGGCTGCGACTGAGATCTGGAAAGAGGGGTTTTTTAACCGGAAAATTCACCGTTATTTTGTCACCCCAGGATCTGGCGCCCGGAAGTACCAGCACAGGTTTCGGGTGTCGGGGGCGGGCTCGCGGAGGCCCTGGGCTTCTCCTTCGGGGCCTTCTTGAGGCTCAGCCTCTAGCGATCCCTCCGGGGCTAGACGGATGCCCCGCCGGCTGCCGGCGCTCCGGACCCGGCGGACCCCAGACTTGCAGGTGGTCCTGCTTCACGCCCGGGACGGACCCGGCGCGGTGTGAGTGCCGGGCGTCGGGTGAAAAATACGCTTCTTCCGCGGTAGCCGAGGCAACGCGAAAGCGGCTCCTCCACCATCTCCCCCGCATTCCTTCACCCCGGGCCTGCGCCGCGCCGTGGGGGTCCTCGTGTGTGGTCTCGGGAATCCCCTCGCCCTGAATTCGTATCCGCGGGCGGATGAGACTCCGAGCGCGCCCTCGCCGCGCGCCCCCGCCTCCGCGGCCCGAGCGCGCCTCTCCCCACGCGCCCCCGCCTCCCCGGCCCGAGCGCGCCTCTCCCCGCGCGCCCCCGCATCCCCAGCCCGAGCGCGCCCTCGCCGCGCGCCGCCGACGCCAGCAGCGCGGTGGCCCAGCGCGGCCGCTGCCTGTAGGGACCCTTCGCCCATGCGCCCAGGCGGCTGCGCCCCGGGCAAAGATTTGAAATCGCTCTGTGTTCTCTTCCAGCTTCTTCTGTGCCCGTATTTTCTTTTTATCAGCAGAGCAATTGATTATCTGTTGCACTCTGCCTGCCTTCCCGGTGTTTTCTTTTTCGTAAGTACAGAACATTTTTTTTGCAACCATTTCCTCAATTGATACACTTTAGGGTGTAGTTGGCCCATAAAAAATGCAATCACTGCGTTCGGTGGAGTCAGCTGGTTATCAAGGGAGAAAGAGGAAAAGCCGGAGCCTTGATTTTCCTTCTTGTTCCAGCGGCGCTGGAACTCAGCGCCGATGACAGGCCTCTGCGAATTACAGGGAAATTCCTGTTCGAAAGTCTAAGAAAGTGCTACAAGAAAGGGCTTAGGTCCCTCAAAAACTAGTGGAAGGAAGAAGGGCAAGATTTCCAACAGACTAATAATTACAGACCCCTGGGAATTACTTCCCTTTAGTCCTTTACTTTCAGGATTAATTAGAGGTATTCTTGCTGTAACGTTAACGTTTGTGGCTCGCCATTATTTTTTAAAAATGAAAATAAACTTTGTTTACTTATTCTGTTTATGAAAAGAAGACATGCTCATTATTTTGAAAAACAGTCACCCTTAACTTCTAATCCTTAACTAATGATGGTATTTTTTTGTTTGTTTTTGTTTTTGGCTCGAAAAACAAAAGTTTTCTATAATATCTGCAATGAATGAGACATACTGTGATGTGGCTTGAAACTCCACAGATACGTGAAAGCACTTGTTGAAGTTTGATCAATGGTGACTCCATATGGCTAACTTGTTTCAAGTTGTTCAAATTTTAGTTTATTATTTCTCATTTAAAATTATCAGAAAATATTAGGGATGAAGGTGAGATATTGTACATTTTGTTTTCTGGCTGTCTTAGGCTAATAGGATGACATGCAAAAACAGAGGATATAATGAATATTTGAAATATTCGTTTGCCTTTTTTGAACTTCAAGAAAGATAAATGTGTGATATATATGAGGACTTATGTGCTTTTAATAAACACAATTGGAAAAGCAGTGACTTATAACAGTAAATACATCAATGAGATTAAATTACATGTATTAGTGTAGTAGCAGGATAATAAATAGATGATAAAAAGAGCAACTCCTACTTACCAATAGGCGTAAGTCCGTGCTTTAGAGATTCTTGCAAATCCCCAGTATCCGAATTAGAAGACATTGTTAATGTAATTATAGGCAGTCCTTTGGCTTAAAGCAGAAATCATTGAGCATAAGAAAAAGTGCAGCTTGTCAAATTTTGTAGCCTTGGGGAGGACACATCAGACTACAGTAACCCTTAGTGAAAGTTAAGAAAAAGCCAAAAAACAAAAAACAACAAAAAAAAATCCAAGAATCCAGAAAGTTACAAGCAAGTATTTCCCTGGACTCTGTACTTTTTCCAGCATTAGTGACCTGCTGTAAACAATGTATCCAGTTTCATGATGGTTTCTAATCAGAGGAATGGAAACTTTCGATAGGCTTGGACTAATCACATGACTCTATGCAGGTTGATAAGAGGACCCTGTTATAAAGTGACAGCAAAAGAGATAAGAACTCTGGGCAGATAATGGCAAACAAATGATTAACTCAGAAATGGAGAGGTGCAGTGCAGCTTGGAGAGTGGAAAGTTGTAAAACTGAGGGGTCAGAAGATCATACTTAGTGGATAAAACTCCAAACCAGCTTAAATCCACTAACTAAACTTAGGCTTGTGACATACCCCCTTGATGTCATCACCTCTTTGCAGAGAGGAGGACAGACGTAGCGCTTCTGACCTCTGTAAATATATTTTAGATGATAACGTTGGCAGACATTCATTCTTTAAGTGATGGCTAGGGATATGATTGACACTTTGAAGCACTACAGGTAGCATTACCGAGCTTGTGCTCATTTATTTATTCATGTTTTGTCAACCAGCTTTTTTATCATGCCTGTTCATTAGCTGAGGAGTTAACCTTAGCTTGTTTGTACATTGGTCTGTTGATTAAAAGGGCAGCCTATCTCTTTACCCCAATAAAGTAAAACTTATACTTTGAGGTTAATGCTGGCAAAATGACAAATGTGTAGTACGTTTTCCATAATTTAAAAATTATCATTCTTTCCTTGAATCCATGGAAAAAAATCTGGATTACTCCTGACCGTGGAAGAACTATTACTCAAATGACCACGGGTAGTTTTAGGCTCTTGTGAAATATCCCTGTTGTCCTTTAAAGTAATAAAGTCTGGATTCTTAGAGCAATGTATGTCTTTTCTTATGTTGTGGAACAACAGTTAGTTATTTTCTTGTATGTTTTGATTTTGCTAATGGAGCAAACTTTTTTTTTTTTTTTTTTTGGCCTGAGATCCTATTTGGAAAACCCAGAATGTTTATGTATAGCATTTTTTCCATCAAAATTTTAATTTTTTTGGATTAGGTTTGACTGCATATAATAGAAAAAGCAGAATGCCAGTGGTTTAAATAAGACATTTATTTCTCTCTTGTAAAAGAAATTCAGAGGTAATGATGGTACAGTGGCCCTACAAAGTTGTCCAGGACCTGGTTCTTTCTGTTTTACTCTCCTCTGTCCCTTGTCCTCATGTTCCAAAATGACTGCTAGAGGTCAGCCATCACTACCAGGAAGCAGTACAGAGGAAGGGAGAAAACACATATTCCTTTTCCAGGACATTTCCAGAAAGTGCCATGTAAACACTTTGCTTACAACTCACTAGGCAGAAATTTGACACATACCCACACTTAGCTGCAAGGGAGGCTGGGGAGTGAAGTATATAGCTGGGCAAGTAAATGTATATTTCAAACTAGCAAGGATTGGGTAATTATAATCACCCATGTCAGTTCTTTGTTGTTATTTCTTTAAACAGTCAAAAAATAATGTGGCATAATACCAGAAATGTACATAGGTAGATATTAAAGGACCTATGACCCTGAAAAGCAGCTACTCTCTTAAAAATTATAAGGCTCTAAAAGCTTTTTGCCTATGTGAATTATATCTATTAATATTTATTTTATTCAACATTAAAATTGAGAAAGTAAAAAAGTTATTATTTAAAAAATTTTTATTGGAGTATAGTTGATTTACAATGTTGTGTTAGTTTCAGGTGTACAGCAAAATGAATCAGTTATATATATATATCCATTCTAAAAAAGTATTATTTATAAATATATTAATTTGTAGTTATTAAAGTATATTACTATAAATAACACATTGAAAATTGAAAATAGCTGTTTTCCAAAACAAAATAATTCATAAAAAGTGACATTTTCAGAAGTCTTTTTAATGTCTAACTTAATAGAAAGCTGGATTCTCACATCTCCTTCTGCATTCAGTCTGTAGTGATATGTTGTTTGGACTGAAGTATATAAAAAACATGGGACTTCCCTGGTGGTGCAGTGGTTAAGAATCCACCTGCCAATGCAGGGGACACTGGTTTGAGCCCTGGTCCGGGAAGATCCCACATGCCGCGAAGAAACTAAGCCCGTGCGCCACAACTACTGAGCCTGCATTCTAGAGCCCGCGAGCCACAACTACTGAGCCCATGTGTCACAGCTACTGAGCCTGTGCTCTAGAGCCCGTGCTCTGCAACAAGAGAAGCCACTGCAATGAGAAGCCTGCGCACTGCAACAAAGAGTGGCCCCTGCTCGCCTCAACTAGAGAAAGCCCACACGCAACAATGAACACCCAACACAGCCAAACGTAAATAAAGTTTTTAAATAATAATAATAAAAACATGGTCTTCAGAATATGAAGGCAGAAGAAAAGAGCAGTACTACAACAGCTTTTTCAGATAATTATGGATCTTTTTCTTTGATTCCACAAGTGATATCTTCTTCGTGGTTGAAATGTGGAATCCTTAACCAAATCTGTGAACATTTTGTCCTCTATTGCACTAAAATTCATTGACCTTTTTTACACTTCAAATGCACCTTTTCCTGTACATGATTTTATTACATCTTACACTGGTGATTTGGAAAAATATATGTTCATCAAATTTGGCAAATGTTCCAAATGTGGACAAATATCAAAACTTATACTCACTAATATCACCACTGATCTCATCAGAAGTCTTTAAATACTAGGAAGCTGTCCAACTCTCAGTGGAATATTCAGATTTTCTAAAATCCAAATGTTCACTTGAAAGTCTGAGGGTTTTTTTTGTTTTTGTTTTTGTTTTTGTTTTTTTTTTGCGGTACGTGGGCCTCTCACTGTTGTGGCCTCTCCCATTGCAGAGCACAAGCTCTGGACACGCAGGCTCAGCAGCCATGGCTCACGGGCCCAGCCGCTCTGCGGCATGTGGGATCTTCCCGGACCGGGGCCTGAACCCACGTCCCCTGCATCGGCAGGCAGACTCTCAACCACTGCGCCACCAGGGAAGCCCGAAAGTCTGAGTTTTATCGGTGAAAAAAGTACTATCAGTTTTTTCCTTGAAGTAATAGGTTTACTTCGTATTCAAGAAATGTCTCCAAAATACCTACGTCTAAATAACCAAAGTCTGTCAGCCATTCTCAAAATGTAAAAACAACATTTTATTTAAAAAGCTGCCACGTTTTTCAAGAGTAACATGGTTTTTAAAAATTGAAGTAGAGTTGATGTACAATGTCATGTTAATTTCTGCTGTACAGCAAAGTGACTCAGTTATATGTATACATATATATGTATATATGTTCTTTCTTATATTCTTTTCCATTATGATTTATCCCAGGGCATTGAATATAGTTCCTTGTGCTCTACAGTAGGACCTTGTTGTCCATCCTTTCTATAAGAGTAGCGTGTTAATAATTTTTTACCAGCCAACTCATATATTGAATACACGATTGTTCTGGTCAGAAAATACAATGTTTGGAATTTTTTATAAAACAAAATGGTCTGTTGGGACTTCCCTGGTGGTCCAATGGTTGGGACTTCACGCTTTCACTGCCGAGCACGAGGGTTCAATCCCTGGTCAGGGAATTAGGATCCTGCAAGCTGCGCAGCGCAGCGCAGCTAAAAAAAAAGGTCTGTTTATTTGGTCTGTTTTAAAAATGTGCTTTCATAATTGCATTTTCATGAAATTGGGGGTATGGAAGAGATCTGAATGGAATTAAAATAGATAATATCTTCTTTTGTTAAATATTATGAGCCATATTCCACCCCAAAAGTTTGAAAAGAAAGCACATTGGAATTTCTTCTGTGAACAGAAACTTTTCCTGGTCTCCTCAACCTTCGCGTCCTAACCAGGGCTGCCTGTTCCAAACAGGTTGTGGAAAGATTTTTGGAACTTGGGAGAGCTGGATGCTCACCGTAGGGACCTGAGATTCGGGCTGTTTTTATGACTTTTCTTGTCTTGGAGATAAATGTCAAGATTATTTCAAAATATAATTCCCTACACTCAGAGTTACTCCTTTAGGGGAGTAAAGTTAGGAAACTCAACACCATATGATCCAGCAATCCCACTCCTGGGCATGTATCTGGAAGAAACTATAATTCAAAAAGATACATGCACCCCAAAGTTCATAGCAGCACTCTTCACAATAGCCAGGACATGGAAGCAACGTAAATGCCCATCGACAGATGAATGGGTAAAGAAGATGTGGTACATATATACAATGAAATCGTCCTTAGCCATAAAAAAGAATGAAATAATGCCATTTGCAGCAATATGGATGGACCTAGAGATGATCATAATAAGTGAAAGAAGTCAAAGACAAGTACTATATGATATCACTTATATGTGGAATCTAAAACATGATGCAAACAAACTTATCTATGACAGAAACAGACTCACAGACATAGAGAACAGACTTGAACACATTATAACCTAATTAGATCAGTGGTTTAAATCAAAATGTTAATAAGGCTAAAGTCAAAGTTTTAAAGTTTTATAAATGGAAAAATTATTTGCAAGATCAGATGGACACCTAGTATTGCTAGCTGACACTCACAGACTTGGGCCTTAATTAGGAAGGAATCAGTACAATACACCATTGTGCAGTTGATAAAAACAAAGTGACCTTTTCTGAAAACTTTGCTTGGATGGGGATACTGGGTAAGTTGGAATATAAATTTATGACACTAGCTAATTTTCATGTTAAAATTGAAATTTTATTTTATTCTTTTAGGTTTCTGGAAGAGAATCTTTCTCAATCAGTGACTAAAGCCCATGTATCAATATTTTCAAGCCTTTATGTGCTTTTAAACAATATTAGCATTGATGCTTCTTTTTTTAATTTAATTTTTATTTTATATTATAGTCGATTTACAATGATGTGTTAGTTTCAGGTGTACAGCAAAGTGATTCAGTTATACATATACATACATACATTCTTTTTCAGGTTCTTTCCCCATATAAGTTATTACAAGAATATTGAGTAGAGTTCCCTGGGCTATACAGTAGGTTCTTGTTGATTATTTATTTTATATATAGTAGTGTGGATGCTTTTTTTAAACTAAGTAAATGGGGTGCGTATGTGTGTGTACAGATCATTTATAACTGAATATATGGACATTGGTTGTAACATAATTTCACATGTCATATACTGTAATAGATTAAGCAGTCATTGTCTGAAGAGTCACATTATAGAATTCATTATCCCCCCTTTTATTCTTTGTTGTTTACTCTGATTACTGTTATGTTTTCATTTCTCCTCTTGCTTCATGTTATTTTGGTTGAGATGTTGGAATACTGCATCGGAATGATAAAAGTGCTATATGGAAAGACCAGTTAGAGGAGAAATGAGAATAAAAGAAGACCTCTCACCTCCTCCCTCTCTGCCGCGTTTTAGCTGTGTTACTGGCTCCCAGCCCTGCTGGATGCACACTCTCCTCTGTATCCGGTTTGGGTGGCATGGGGCCTGGGTGACTCCTGGAAATCAGGGTGAGAATTGGCAGTGGCCATGACTGTGGTCCAGAGATGGCATTTGATAAACATGCTGTTTTTTTCTCAGAGCTTTAAGCTCTTGTGTACACTCTACTTTGCATGAATACATTACGTATTATTTACTTAGATTACTTTTTTTCTTTTAAATATATCATGGATTTCAAAATATGATTTTTATTGAAACCAATGATTCCTTCTCTAATTTTCAGATAGAAACCCAGAAGGAGCATATATTTTTGCAGGCATATTTTACACCTGTAACTGCTTTGGAAGATGTAGGTCTTCTTTCACACATGCCTGAGTGTTGGACACACATTTGTTAAGGCTTTACATATTATTCAACCCATCAAATAGTCTTGCCCATCCAATCCTCCCAACACGCTGGCTGTACACCTAATTGTCTTTACCTGAAAAACCATGCAGTTGTGGTTGGTGAATGCAGCCTATCTGAGCAGGAGAGCACATTATAAGGTCATGGTCGCCATGAAGGTAGTAGTTAAGCATCTGGGATTTGGGATCAGAAAGTTCACCATTGCCATACTTACTTTGTTCCCTACTCAGGGGCAAAGCAATGCTTGACCTCTTTGAGCATTAAAGTCTTCAAGTAAAAATGACAAAAGTTATGGAGTCCTATAGTGTGTGTTGTGAGAAGTAAGTGAGATCATATATAGAAAGTGCCCAATACATATTTTAATGTCATTAAAAACCAGTATGGACCATGTGACTTGGGTTCTTGGGTGAGAGACTCATCTTCCATAATGGAATTTTGGAAAACGTATGCAAGTTTCTTCTTTTGTATTTTGTTTTGGACACCCTTAGTTTAGTCACATACTACTTGTCACCCTCTAGAAGACCTCCCATGATTTATCATTTAATAACATTATGTAGTGCTTTGCTTTCTCTTCCTTTTTGTGTACGGCTAATAAAACATGGAACAATAAAAAGATTGGATTTCATGCTTTGTTACATGCTTCTGATTAGACAGAATTATTTACAAAATATACAAAAAATGTTAAAGGATGAGAGCATTACTGGGTTCCTAATAACTCCCACCAGAACCTTTAACACATGCTATTTGCTATTTGTCACTCTTATTCACGTTCCTGTAGAACTTACTGGCATGTGGAGGAAATGTTGCATTAATGAGTTACTTTGGTCTTTTGAAGCTTATCTAGGAGGCTAATTGAATAGAAATAGATACTCAGTACTTTGTGAGAAATGAACATATTTTTGTGAAAGAAAGGCTGGAATAACATTCACATGTGATATGAATAACAGGTGCTCGGAACTCAGCCCCAAAGATGGTTAATGAACAATTTAGGTTCCAACCGGACTGGGGGAAAAGCACAAAAGAAATTACAACCTCAATTTTTAGTAATTATTTTTCCCAATCAAGGCAGTCTAACCACTTCCTTTTGGTGAATGTGAGCATTTAATCACCTTCATTATCCCACCGAACTCAGATACCACCACAGAGCACACTTACAGTGACTCACATGTACAAGGATACATGTTTATAATGATAAAACATTGTTTGCTAACTGATTTCAGAAAAGATTTGTAAATGATTGACAGATAACTAATGACTCCTAGGCATCTTTGCCAAAATCCAGAAGGCATTCTGTAATGTCATCTGAACCCGTACTGCATGAGGATGTTGAAGTTCAGTTAATGAATTACAGTCACTGTAAACTTCCTGAATACACCCTTCCAAGACATTATGACATATCTGTTAGGAATGGATATTCTTGTAAAATCGGATTTCTGGTCAGCATCGTGCATAAGCATATAGCAGAAAGGCCCTGTGGGTATGTTTATACTTGGATTTATTAAGAACCAGCACCCGACATGACTCATCATTCAAATGAACCGATTGCAGCAGATATTGGGGCGGGGGGGGGTTTACAGAGGACTTATAAGAAGAACCAGTTAGTTTTTGCCAAACCATGGCTTACTGGGGCATTTTTGCTGATACCCTTCACTAACAATGCCATTGGTCACTCATTTCATTTAAGACCTGGGTTAGCATTGGCACCGAATAAATAAATAAATAAATAAATAAATAAATAAATAAATAAATAATCAGCTTCTTTAACAACCCCCAAACCCCAAATTATATAAGATGATGGGGTGGCAGATCTGGAAAAATAATGACTGTGTAAAGATTTCTTTTCATTCGTTTTAATAACTGTGAGAAAGGTGGCACCTGGCAGGAAAGATAAGTTACTTTTACACAGTACTATTATGACCAGGTAAATATTACTCACTTTTTATAGCACTAATAATTAAACAGAGCCTTAGTCAATCTTTCAGCAATTGAAATATTTAAGACTTTATTCTCTGTGGGCTTGTGTTGAGTTCCCCACGTTTATCACAATCTGTGATTTGACTTATGGTTCATATCTTTATTTAGAGTAAATGAAATAAACTCAGTGCCATTTTGTTTCCATTTAAGGCCTTTTAAAACATTTAGGCAAATAACTAAATTATCTAAACTGTTTTTAAAAGAGGGATCTGTAGAGCATCCAAAGTGATTTCCCTAAGACTTACATAGTAATTATTTTCTAAAAAATATGGAGCCACAAAATACATCTCAGGCATGCTTAATTCATGCAACCGAAGGTTATGTATTACCTGACATTATCTCATAGACCACATGAATAAAACACTTTTTCAAGTAATAAGTGTTCCTCTAGAATGGAATAGTTTATATGGTTAAATCTTATATGGGGACATATAACTCAATCTTGATTGCGTTTCAGTTATTCTAATAGACATTGCTTTATTGTTTTTTTTGCCCTCTCAATCCTTTGTGAAAAAAAAATGTTTAATCAAAAATGATAAAGTAGAATTTAAAAATATCTATTCCTTAAACAGTTTCTCAACACAGCAATCTGTGATTAGTCAAAACATCAATCATCAATCTACTGACTGTAATAAAATAATGGCATAAATGCACATTGCATTTTGGGAAAGGAAAGATAAAACCAGAAAAGAAAGGACTAATTGAAAAAAAAAACTGAAGATACTTAGAAAGGTCATCTTATACTATATGAAACTGAGAAAAACAAAAATGAGTTTCAAAGAGGTAGGCATACTTTCTACCTGTTATTTTTATGTCCATGAAAATAGCAAGTTATATCCTCAAGCATAATTTATTTAGATACTAATGTATTTTAGATTTTTCAAGTTCTTTTGCATGTCCCAGAAAGCCACAAACCATCCAATTTTTCTATTTTATGCTAATAATTAAGAGATAAAAGAGTTGATATTACAGGTAAATAAAAAAATTGAAATTGTTGTGAGATTTCAATTATCTATTCTCTCTTTCATTAACTTCCATTACCACCCAAATTTAAATGTGCTGTTTTTAAATTTGTGCCATTTTTGGCCTTTATTATGATCTTAAAACTTTATTCATATTAATTATATAATATTAATATTAGAATATATATGATATTTAGAACAGTTGTTACTAGATATGTGATTTTTGACTACTTTTTCGACCTCTCTTTACCTCTATAGCCTTGTGTATCATTTCTCCATTTACTGAGCACATACTATATGCCAGGCACTCTGTGAAGTGCCTCACATATGCTCTATCATTTAATCCTAAAACTAATTATTATGAATTAAATGATATATATGCCTGGCACACAGCAGTTATTCAATAAATATCAGCTGACAATATTAGTATTGATGGCTGGGAAGATTTACACTAGGGAAATGCAAAGACCTTTAAACATAGAATTGGTAATGCATGATGTCCTTAAATGATGTAAATATATATACATATCAACAAATCATAAGTGCAGATCGGATTCATCATGTCCCAAATGGAACTCAGTATCTTTCATTTCAAATGTCATTTTTTTTTTTTTTGGACGAATGACACCATCAAATTGCTAAATCGGAAATTTGGGTATCATTCTAAAAATCTCCCTCTGATTTACTTGCTGTATCTATTCAGTTGCCCAGCTCAGTCCATTCTGTTTCAATAACATCCTTCAATGGCATCCCGTCCTCTGGTTCTGTCATTGCCTTGGCTTCCGACATCCACACTGGACAGCTCACGGGCTTTGAGCCAGAGGGACTCGAGGTCTGGTCCGCGCACATCACTGATTAACATGGTGACCCTTGGTGAATTCTGTGTTCCTTTTAACTCTGTTTTCTCAGTGTGGGTGCAGCATGAACCACGACTCCTGAGATGGTGGGAAGGTTAGATGAGAACTCGAGGGGCAGGTGTAGCCTGATGACTGATACATTCAGGCCCCTCATCATTTCTCCCTTTGATCCTTTCTGTCACCTCCCGAGGGTTCCTTGTCTTGCTCTGGCTTTTCCTCTAGGCCTTTTCACACACTCCTGCCAGAAAGCCCCCACATAGCAACAAAGACCCAACGCAACCCCCCAAAAATAATAAATAAATAAATTAATTTTAAAAAATGATCATGGGAAGTGGGATTAAATGTTAGGGAAATGGAGAAGGTGAAAAAAGGGAAGATAGTGTGAAGATATGTTGAGGGTCTTGGTAGTGTGAACTGGGGCTGATCACTTGGGGAAAGAATTAGAGTGAGGAAACTCTGGCTAGCAGGGTGCAGGGTTAGCTACAGTACACAATTAACTGCTAACTTTTGGGACCCTGCTGTGTGCCAGGCACGGGGCTAAGTTCTAGTACACGTCTCACTGACTCATTTCAAGCACCCTGGGGACTTCCCTGGTGGTCCAGTGGGTAAGACTCTGCACTCCCAGTGCAGGGGGCCCATGTTCGATCCCTGGTCAGGGAACTAGATCCTGCCTGCACGCTGCACTAAGAAGTCCTCATGCCGCAACTAAAGATCCTGCACGCTGCAATTAAGACCTGGCACAGCCAAAGTAAATAAAAATAATTTTTTAAAAAGCACCCTGTATTAGGTAAATGATTTTAATTCCTCCATGAGGGAAATATCTCCCAGAACTATTTTCAGAATGAGGAAACTGGGAATTCCCTAGTGGTCCAGTGGTTAGGACTCTGTGCTTTCACTGCCGAGGGCCTGGGTTCAGTCCCTGGTCGGGGAGCTAAGATCCATAAGCTGTGTAGCACAGCAAAAAATAAAATAAAAATGAATGAGAAAACTGCCCAAATGTCCATCAACAGATGAATGGATACAGCGAATGTGGTACATATATACAATGGAATATTACTCAGCCATAACAAAGAATGAAATAATGCCATTTGCAGGAACATGGATGCAACTAGAATTGTCATACTGAGTGAAGTGAGTCAGAAAGAGAAAGACAAATATCATATGGTATCACTTAAATGTGGAATCTAAAATAAAAGATACAAATGAACTTATTTACAAAACAGAAATAGACTCACAGATATAGAAAACAAACTTATGGTTACCAAAGGGGAAAGGGGAGGGAGGGATAAATTGGGAGTTTGGGATTGACATACACACACTACTATATATAAAACAGATAACCAACAAGGACCTACTGTATAGCACAGGGAACTATACTCAGTATCTTGTAATAACCTATGAGGAAAAAGAATGTGAAAAAGAACATATATATATCTGAATCACTGTGCTGTACACTTGATGCTAACCCCACATTGTAAATACTTCAATGAAAGAAAAAAGAATGAGGAAACTGGAGATCTGTGAAGTTAAATTATTTGCCCAGGGTCAACCAGCTAAGGAATGGAGGTGCGATTCGCAGGTCTGTCTGGTCCCAGAGCCTGGGCATTCATCGCTCTGCTTTCCCCAATCCTTTACGGAGCTCGGACCAGACTTGGCTTCAGTGCTTCTCCAGTAAGGTCAAGTGTGTCCCATCAGTCACCATGGTAAATTACACAGCCAGCCTGGCTCTCAGCATTCTTTTCCGTTAATAGTTTGGCATATGGTCGTTGACATTCTTATGGCGCTCCCCAGTGATCCGTGAAGAGACAGAGGCTTGCAGTAGGAAGCCAAATGAAGAAGGTCAGCATGTCCCCTGAGAGATGGCAGAAAGAGCCTGGTCTCAGTGGACGAAGTGAAAGGCACACTGTGGTCATGTCCCTCTTCATCCATAGCCGTGCGGCTTGGCCTGCCTGGGTTATGAGTCATCAATGAAAAGACAAGAAAATTGAGGACAACGAGTAGACCCAGGACAGGAGGCGGTATTTTTCTGTACTCAGTGGTGGAAGGGTAGCACAACGTTGGTTCAACAGACAGGGAGATATTAATAGCAAGACCAAAACCGATTTTATTTTTGAACAGGGATATGAACCTGGAAACCTTCAACACTTGAGAAGCTAAAGGCTAAAACACTTGAGAATATATTTTTTATAATCCCAAACATGTGAGCTTCAAGAAAGCCACAGCTAAGATGCCAGAAATGAAAAAATCACTTAAAAAAAAAAAGACCAAAAAAAAAAAAAAAAAAAGACCAGGGCTTTTAGACTGAAGGCACCAGGCTTTCTAGCTGTATTTCAGTCCATTTTGATAGGCTAATTGCAGCAGAACCAGAAATAACTACACATTCTTCCTGGCCCTGATTCTGCATCTCTTAGTTCTGAATTCTGAGTTGGACATACAATTTTTAGGGGCTTATCAGAGCTTGCAGTGCTCCCACTTCTGATATGATTGGAGTTTAGATTCTTGCAAAGAGGCTACCGAACTGGAGGAAAATTTGAGGAATGTTTTCCCCTTTATTTAGTTCATCAGAAATGAAGACACTTTTACATTCTCCCAAATTTAGTCTCAGTAATGGGTTACCATGGTTGGTTTGGGTTGTCTGACGCTAATCACTGAGATTTGGGGTGTCAATGAGAGCGAATAATTTGAACAATTAACCTTGATTTTCTTTTCATAATAATGACTAAGTTCCATACTTCGTAATGTGGGATGGATGCCAGGTTTTACTTCCAATTTGACTGTCTTATAAACTTGAGGTATTTGACGAACATTTTGAAGTGATTTTGGCCTGCACCATGGATAAAGGCCACACTTCTGTAGTCTGTACGGCCCCAAGTATTTTTTAAAAATAATTTTTATTGGAGTATGGTTGGTTTACAATGCTGTGTTAGTTTCAGGTGTACAACAAAGTGAACCAGTTATACATATACATATATCCACTCTTTTTTAGATTCTTTTCCCATACAGGTCATTACAGAGTATTGAGTAGAGTTCTCTGTACTATGCAGTAGGTCCTTGTTGGTTATCTGTTTTATTTATATATATATAGTAGTGTGTATATCTCAATCTCAATCTCCCAATTTATCCCTCTACCACCAAATATTTTTCATACAAAATTTATTGAAGGGATGTTAAAAATCATCTTTTATGTAAGTAAAAGGATGGGCCATTCTTACAATTAAAACAATAGATGAAAATATATCCTGGATCCATCATTAAGCAACTCATATCTCTCCCCCAATCCCTCTCCTTCTCACTCTCTTTCTCCAGGTCTATCTCTAGGTTATTTTATTTCATTTTATTTTTTTATTTTTAAAAAGTAGTTTTCATTTACCTTTGCATTAGCACTTAAAATACACATTTCTATTTCAAAATGCCATTGAAAAATTATTCTAATATAACAGCAGCAAAATATAATTCTGCAATTACAAAAGAGCTAAGCGGGGATCTACAGTTAAGTTATTCTCATGTTTAAAACTATGATTCTGAAATAGATGCTACTTCAAAGCAGCTGTTACCAGCTCTTTAGGTTTGGTTTAAAAACACACACATAGTTGCCGGGAGATTTATAATCTTGTAGTCCGTGCACTGTTCTGGAAGCATTCTTCAGGGACCAACCAGCCCTTAAAAACAGCACTCAGTCCACATGCGTCAGAAGGAGTTAAATGAACTGGGGTAAATAGGATTCCTACATTACATCAAAAACATATGACATTCTGCAGCAACTGGGAGCATGTTGTCCTCTTTACAACTAATTTTATCTGAAGAGTTTAAGAAGGTGGACATTGTACCACTATCAAGTGCATTTAAAAGTGACATGTTTTTGTGCTAATCTGACTCCCCTGAATGACCTAGCTAGTGAACTAGTCACCAGGCAAATCAAGCCTGCAAGAAAGGGAGCCAATATTCAAATTACCATGTTATTGTCTGATCCACAGAATTTACTTTCAACATAAACATATAACCTCAATATGAGATGTCTAACTAAAGCAAGCACCACCACCAAGACCAAGACAGCCTCTCCTCTTCTAAGGTTTAGGTTTTTCCCAGAATTCTCAATACATGGAATAGCCCATACAGAGCCATTGCTCCCACAACAAAGCCTTGGGCTGCCACGCGCATGTGGATCAGGTGAACAGACATTTTAGTGTTGCCCCTGCTCTTCAATTTATATAATTCATATGCAATGATTGCGGCAAAACCTGCCATTCCAATGGGGACAAATGGTGCCTCTCTAGCTTTTTAGATAAGTTTAGATCCCTAATCTTCATCAAATGAAGAAAGAGAAACATCTGTGTCACTTGACATAGTGATTGAAGAAACTTCAGACAATGACAAGATGTCACAGTCTCCAATCGGCTTCTCTCTAGATTATTTTAAAAACGCATTGCTTTCCCCTTGGTTTAGTGAAGCTGCAAGTAATAGAAAGCCCAGCCTGAACTGCTTCAAGAATAAGGAAAATATCATCTCTCTCCCATCATAAGAGAGTCAGCGATGGGGCCACTCCGGGGCTGGGTCACTCATGGCTCGGTGATGTCACCAGGGCCCTGGTTCTCTCTGTCTCTGCCGTTGCTAACATGATACCCTCTCCTCTGGTAGCTTCATTGTTGCCAGGGGGCCGCAGCCATCCCAGGAATCACACTGGACAAGAAAACAAGGTCCAGTGCATGAGATGAGGGTGTCCTGTTTTCTAGCTTTCCATCAGGAAAGAAATCCTCCCAGTAACATGCCAGCAGATTCGTCTCCATGTCATGGGCGAGATCCTGGTCACAAGCCCGTCCCTAAACCTGTCCCTGGTGGTGTGGCCATGAGAATATTCAGGACTTAGCCTTGAGCTGAACTCACAATGAGGTCACTTTTCCAGTGGGGAGAAATGAGGGTTCTGTTGACAAGGAAGCAGGAGAGAATGGACAGGGTAAGCAACGCATACTGTCAGCCCTGTCCCTGAAGTTTTGTTCTCTTCCTACCTTCTTGAGCACCTGTGCCACACTAGCCACCATTAACTTCACATATATAGGCAAGACACTGTTTGCAAAGGGAGAATGGAACAGTCTGTGTGTGTGAGGGGGGATTTAACACTGTGACTCGGAAAGGAGGTGGGAGACGTGCCCATGGATCAGAGACGCGGGTTAGTGAGTAGGTCACACTAACTGACACACCACCATTTCCTACCCAACTGAATTAAGATCAGATGTCCAAGAGGTACGAGCCTTGAGAACCAAAGATGAGCTTCAGGCCATACAGAAGCTTGGACATTTCCTGTTTCCCCTGGGATTTTTATGTTGGTGATACAGAGCTGTAGAATTTGCCATCAATTCGCTGACTTGGGCAGTCATTATCAGGATGTACAGCTACTGTGCAGAACAAAAATAAAACATTGAAACATCCACTGGGAGGCTGGCAGAGAGCAGACCAAAATGTACGTGGTGCTTTTACAGAAATGATCTCACTTGAGTATTCCTGTCCTATCTTCTATCTCACTAATTATAGCAAACATTCGAGTACTAATTACTATGTCCAGACACTGGTACATACACTTTATATCAATTAACTTATTTGTTCAATAGCCCTGTGAGGTAAGAGCCACAGTCATTCCCATTCTAAAGACCAAGAACTGACCCACGGTGAGCTTCTGTGCTTTGCACAAGGCTGAAGAGATTGTAAATGAGAGGAACTGTGATCCCGTGGTTTTTGCACTGAGCCACTACACCCACTGTCTCTTTAGGAGGCTTGAAACTGCCACGATGCCACTTGGATAAGTTTTTGTCTTATCAGGGATTTCATTTAACCTCAGTACAGGAGAATATTAAAACATGCTTTGACCATTTGTTTTCTCACTAATGCTTTTTTTGTTGTTTTGTTTTCTGTCTTTTTTAATGATTGTTTTGCATCTCACAACATCTCCTAAGTTTAAATTGAAAATCCAGAGAGTCTTTGGTTAACACCTCTAATAAACATAGAGCTAGAAATCAGACATTATATTGGGCTGGCCAAAAAGTTCATTCGGGTTTTTCTGTAACCTCTTATGGAAAAACCCAAACGAACTTTTTGGCCAAGCCAATACGTGTGTGTGTGTGTGTGTGTGTGTGTGTGTGTGTGTGTGTGTGTGTGTGAGATAAGAAATAGCCTTAGAGGCAATGTTGATTATATTTGAATGCTTAAGTCACCATTTTCCTAGAACACCCTTAAAACCCTCACCTAGGGCTTTTATTCTTGTATTGTAAAGACGTTTAATTAGAAAAGGTCAATCTTGGACTTCCTGGTGGCGCAGTGGTTGGGAGTCCGCCTGCCAATGCAGGGGACACGGGTTCGGGTCCTGGTTCGGGAAGATCCCACATGCGCCGAGCAACTGGGCCCGTGAGCCATGGCCGCTGAGCCTGCACTCTAGAGCCCGCGAGCCACAACTACTGAGCCCGCGTGCCACAGCTGCTGAAGCCTACGTGCCTAGAGCCCGTGCTACACAGTAAGAGAAGCCAACACAATGAGAAGCCCATGCACCGCAACAAAGAGTAGCCCCGGCTTGCCGCAACTAGAGAAAGCTCGCGCGCAGCAACAAAGACCCAACGCAGCCAAAAATAAATAAATCAATAAATAAGTAGATAAATAAATAAATAAATTTATTAAAAAAAAAAAGAAAAGGTCAATCTTAATATCTAAATGACCTAGCAATAAAACTGAGCCACAGCATGGGACTTGTGGCAGCTAGTCCAAAAACTCTGGAAATAATGCAGATCAAACTTCTGCAAATGTAATTGAATATAGACCTACCTTGCTTTATATGATAGGTTTGTTTTTAAAACATTTAGACATAAATCAAATTTAGCAAAATAAAAACAGAGTACTTGCTGTTCAGTGCAAATCTGTGTTCCTTTCATAAGATGGAAACTCTTTCTGCAGTGTTGATGTCTGTTTTCCAATTGATGCGTTCAGACGTTTGCAGTGTCGGGCATCAGGTCTGCGGTGTAGACACTTTCTCCTCTCCTCTTCTCCCATGTTCCATCTGTCTCAAGTCTCTTCTTTCCTCAGTCCCTCACTAAGTCACACAGAGTACCTCTCTAAACTCCCTTAAGATTGAGAGCCACAAATCTGACCACTGGGCAATATTTTTTAAAAATCTGAACAATGAAAGTGACCCTGCAGCCACATCCTACTTCCTGGCCCCCAGGTTACTCTGTTCACATCATGGTCATTATCTAGACTGGCTGGCTGGATTCTGAGCAGCTACACAAAGTTTCAGCAGCTGGGCTGATTTTTTTTTAAGTTCCATCATCCATCCTTCAGTATTATTAAAATCAAATTAATAGGCAGTACTGAGAACTTACGAGATCCTCCCAGAGCTGTCCTGGGCTTTGTTGGGGAAACACTGAGCCAGAATAAGAGAGCAGCAGACTTTGGACCTGTAGGATTGTCACAGTTTCGTTGCTTACTTGGGTTTGGAGGGTTATTAGGTGACAATGTCCCCTGCGTGTCCACGAAGAAGGTACATTCCTGGTACCAAATGGGAAAGAGGGTGCTCCTTTGGAGTTAACAAAGTGTGTGTGTGTGTGTGTGTCCGTCCAGAGGGAGTAAAGTGCTGGAGTTGCTACTCGGCTCCCAAGGCCAATGGCATTGATGTACGCTCAGCTGTGCCAGATGACCTTGGGCAAGTTAACCCCTCAGTGCCTCAATTTCTTCATCTGTACAAGAAAGATCGTCATTGTACGTATGTCCTAAGGTTGTTGTGAGGATTAAATGGGTTAATTACACCAAAAGTCTGACACATAGTAACAACAGATGTTGGTTATTACTTCTTCCCCATTGTTTGCAAACCACTCAGATCTTCCAAGGTGAACATTTTTGACTAGAGCTAGAAAATTATTAAATATATTTTTAATAACTTTATTTATTTATTTATTTATTTTTGGCTGCTCTGGGTCTTCGTTGCTGCGCGCGGGTTTTCTCTAGTTGCGGCGAGTGGGGGCTACTCTTCGTTGCTGTGCGCGGGCTTCTCATTGCGGGGGCTTCTCTTATTGCGGAGCACGGGCTCTAGGCACGCGGGCTTCAGTAGTTGTGGCTCACGGGCTTAGTTGCTCCACGGCATGTGGGATCTTCTCGGACCAGGGCTTGAACCCGTGACCCCTTCATTGGCTGGTAGATTCTTAACAATTGCGCTGCCAGGGAAGTCCAAGAAAATTATTAAATATTGATTGGAATTGATTCCAATAATCATTTATTCATCTTAAACCTATGTATGAAAAAAAACCCTTAATATCTGCTTGGGAAAAGTTCTGGGAATTGTCATTGTGGTAAAAGCTGCTTTCTAGACCTTCTTTTGATATCAAAGTTGATACGGCATAAATGGAATACGGAGAGCAGTCTGGTGAAGTGGGGCAGTGTGTACTCAGATGTTCTTTTTCTTTTTGTGTTGCTGGGGGGAAGAGGGGTGTCACTGATTTTGCTGACCTGGCCTCAGCTTGTGAGAACTTGGTGAGATTGGCAAAGCACAGATGGCATCCTCATGTACCCTGGCCTACATGTCTATTTCCCATCTACACATGCTGGTGTCATATTTTCTATAGAAAGTATCCATCCATTTATTATTTGTTTAATGAAAGTGTGTGAGGTTCGCCCACATTTAAAAGTGAAAGGCAAAAGGCAGAAAATCAAGAAATACTTGCATGTGTGAAATGAGTTAAGGGATTAAATTCTTTTTTTGAAGAGTGGGTTTCCAAACAATTTGATAACAAATTAGGTATTCCTGGCTTTATCTTATTTGATATCAGTAAAAGCATTAGCAAAAGTTGGCCCAATTTAGGAATCCACAATACTTTGTACTTCGTCTTAAGCCTCAGTTGATGACTGTCATTGTCCTGTAAGGTGGTTTGACAATTTTGATTTACTGCAAGGATCTGCCTCAGTCCTAAAGTCACTAAGAGATACAAAAGACCTATTGTGTTGATAACTTTTGAAATTTTATGTGAACTGCTATTGTGTTAACACCTTCTAAATATTTTATTAGATAATTTCAAACATGCTTTAAATGCAGCTTCTTAAAAAAAACAGTGTTCAAAAACATTTATGAATGCTGATCTAAACATCTAAAGTCACTTAATTGAATTTGCAATAAAATTGTGAATCTGAAAACAAATTCTTTTGTTATATCCAAACACTGAGAGTGGGATTTCAAGAGCTTAAGTTTGAATTTTTTGTGATGATGTTTTTTCTTTTATTCAACTTTAGTTATCTCATCTGTACAAACTGGTTACAATTATAAATCTGTCTCAGACTCCTGGAAGGGCTGATAGAAATGATTCCAGAGCCCTTTACAGAACTTTTCTACATTCAGCATAAAAGTTATACTTTATAACTTTAGGGAATTTTTCTTTACAGCTCTTATAATTTACAATCTATATTAAATATTTTATTCTTCTTGGCTTAGCTTAAAATATAACTCTGTAGCTAGAGACACACACTTGTGTGTGTGTGTGTGTGTGTGTGTATCAAAAACACAAAGTACTATCTTGGAATTTTAAAATCTTATCACTTTGAAAGCTAGCTAGTGTTTAATTCCATTTTATTTAATTTTTTTAAAATTGAAGTACAGTTATTTTACAAGTTTAGTTTACAAGTTTTAGCTTCAAGTGTACAGAAAAGTGATTCAGTTATATATATATATATATATACACATACTTTTCCAGATTCTTTTTCCATTATAGGTTGTTACAAGATATTGAGTAGAGTTCCCTGTGCTGTACAGTAGGTCCTTGTTGTTTATCTATTTTATATACAGTAGTGTGTATCTGTTAATCCCAAACTCCTAATTTATCCCTCTATCCACCACTATCTCTCCCCCCACCCCCAATATCCCCTTTGGTAATCATAAGTTTGTTTTCTATGTCTGCCGGTCTGTTTCTGTTTTGTAAATAAGTTTCTTTGTATCATTTTTTTTAGATTCCACATATAAGTGATATCATATGATACGGTGTTTAATTTTTATAATTGCGTTTCTATTTTAAATTACGGAATGTAAACCTCACCTGATGTCACTTGGGATGATTTTTGATTTGGCATGCATACACACACACACACACACACTCACATATCTACACATATACATGTACACAGTTACACACACATATATATACATATATATTTATACATATATATATGTGTGTGTGTGTATATATATATATATATATATATATATATATATATATATATATATATATATATATATATATGTTATACTTTCTTCTGAGTTGTGATCTAGGGAGCCTGAAAGATGTCTTTCTTTAGATTGCCAAGATCTTAACACTTCTACTCCATTCACTTCATCTCCCATTGTACCACGAGGATAGCACCAATAGTATTACCTTCCCTCAATGAGATGGAAAAACTCGGGCCTGAGTGCCTGCGTTGTGAAAGCCAGAGCAACAAATCAATGGCGGGACTGCGGTTGTGTAAGTGGTGACCCACGGGGGTCGGGGGCGCCTGGCTCCGCTCAGCCCCCTCGCTGGTCCTGGATAATACTACCCACAGGTGGACGGCCTCCCTGAGAAGCCTGACCTTGATTCTGCTGCATTTTTACACTGGGTTAACGTTAAAAACCTGCTTATTCTCTTCCCTTGTTTCACATCTGAAAACTAGCAAATGTAGGTCCTCTCCTAACTCCTTTCAAAGAGCAAACAACTCCTGTCACACCTGTGATGCCAGAACGTTAACCCCAAATCCCTCTGTACCAGCAATACATTGAAACAATTCAACTTCTCTCTTCGTAGGAGCATCATTTTTGTACCCCTGACTTGAATCTTGTTCAAGGTACCGCTGAATAGCAGGCAAGACCTCTCTGATTTGTTAAGGATAACTTCAGACTCCCAGAGTCCCCGAATCATTTTATCATGAGGTTAGGTGGGCATTCCATTCGGTGACGCCGGGTTTAAGATTCCTCCTTTTTCTTTTTGTACCTTTGAAAGAAAACACAGGGAATTCCCTGGTGGTCCATGGTTAGGACTCCACGTTTTCACTGCCCAAGGCTGGGGTTCGATCCCTGGTTGGGGAACTAAGAAACCGCGAACAAGAGAAGACCACTGTACCTGTCCTTCTCCTCAGGAACCAAGTGAGTCTTTTGCATCTGGGACCAGCCAACAGCAAGGCCCATTTTCTCCCTGAGACATGGCCAAGCTAGAGCTGCCCGTCCATAAGGTAAAGCTCAGCCCAGCTGCCTGTGTTTCAATCTTTACAGTATCTTGATTTGGACCTGATTAGTCAAAAGAGAGAAAGAGATAAAATATCCAGAATGTTTAAGCTACTAGGGAATAAGCACTTTGGGGATAGATAAAGAAAAAAGCCTAGTATTTTCAATAAATGGCATAGTAGGATGTAAATATATTTAGAATCTTAAGGTCAAAGACGTTTTGTTATTTTTAGAAACAGACAAATGTATTAGGCATAATTAAATTTGCTCATAAATTATTATTTCTGATTTATTTTAAGATGAAAGTTTGAAAGAATAATCCAGGATAAAAAAATCCTCCATTTTTTCTAACTCTCAACCACTCTTTCTCATATTTTTGACAAAATAGAGGGAGCACCCTGCATTCTCCTCTTCCAAATGTTTCTGGTTTCTTTTCTCCTAGGTTTCACACTGCTCATCACTTTCTAGCCCTGTTTTCTCAAGCTTTGGAGGGTTTTTTGTTTGTTTGTTTGTTTGTTTGACAGAGTTTGGTAGCCTTGCTTTAGTGCCAATAGTAAGCAAAAGAGAGTTTGAAATCTTAAAAAGTTTTCCATTTATAAGAAGTAATGATCAAGCTGCTGATGTTTAGGTGTTTCCTCTTTGGTAGGAATGGATGTCTACTGGGACCTGCTCTTTGCCAGGCATTGTGTGAAGTGTGGTGACCAAACCAACACCAATATGCCCTGGAAGCATCCATGACAACATCGCCCTGACCAGCCATTCTCATAGCTTATCACCTCCAAAAAGCACCATAATAAGTCTCTGCACTTTAAAAAAGATTAAATCCTCTTTAATTTACTGACTTTTCATATTTAAGGGAACTTCAAACTCTTGACAGTGGTATGTGGTTATAGAAGTGGATAAGACTTATATTTTTAAATATAGAAGACTTATCACTCAGCTTCTCTTATCAAAGTGTTATCAAACATCCTCTAGCATGTTGGTCATTTTTATGGAAAATACAGTAGATGCCTAAGACGTTATCCTTGCCCTCAAGGAACTTACAGCATTTGAAGAGAGTCTATTTGTTTGCTTTTGTTTTGGGGGTGGGGGAAGGGAGTTTGCTTTGGTATTTTGCTAAGCTAGTTAATTCCTTTTTCACCTGGTCAGTGAGAAAAATAAAATGTACGTACTATATCCAAGTATAGCATGTATGTACTCTGAGATCTCTGGTTTCTGATTCTCTTGGCTTTGAAAGTATAGTAAGATAATTCTTCTTATAAATAATCATAAATGCAGACCTCTCTCGTACCATATGGACATTGGAAAATATTTATAAAAGCTTATACAATGCCCACATCCAATTTTTATTATTCAGTTGCCTGGGTTTTATAAATCTTAAATGTGAGTGTTAGAATAGATCCATATGGTCTTTTAATTAATCTTCCACCATTTCCAACTGCATTTCCTTTATCTGTTTGAATCTAAATATTCTTTTACAATCAGTTACATGCTTTGTACATTTAATCTGCAATCCCCGACCAGCTGAGTTTACACCAATGTAGCCTGCAGAGCTGTTCACCAAACACACATTACTGGACACCTTTTGAATGACACCCGCTGGCCGGACTGCTGGGGATAAGAAGAGCAAGGGGACAGTTCATGGTCACATGGGAGACAAAAATATATTGTGATAAGAGCTGCCGCCATATTACCTATGGGCTTCAGAGGGTCCCAGTAACTGGTATTAGGAGACTTGAGATGTGGTCTTAGTTTGAGAAATAAAAATTACTGCTCAGAAATTATATTCCTTGGGACTTCCCTGGTGGTTCAGTGGATAAGACTCTGAGCTCGATAAGACTCCGGGTCCAATCCCTGGTCAGGGAACTAGATCCCACATGCATGCTGCAACTAAGAGTTTGCATGCCACAACTAAGGAGCCCACGTGCCACAACTAAGACCTGGTGCAACCAATTAAATAAATATTTTCAAAAAAGAAATTATATTCCTCTTCCTAAATTATTCTGAAGGGGTCGTTCTTGCACATTGTTCATTTGCGGTGTTAGTATTTGGCCCTTCCCATAACAAGACAAGAGGTTGATTGGAACAGAAATGATCAAAGTGAAAAGGAGCTTTTCTGTTGTTTGTTGTTGGGGGCAGGGTGGGTGGGTCTTGTTCTCCAGAGATCTCTCCATCCTTGGGACAATTGTCGATGGGTAGACGTTTCTGGGTCACCAGCAGCTGAGCCTGTGAGAGCAACTGAGAGTTTTTGCACTTAAGGGAGTGGGTCCTGGGCAGTTGAGTCAGGAAGGCTTTTTCTTCAACTTCTGGTTTTAATTTGGGGCAAGTTTTGGGGCTAAAGGCACAGTGAGAGCTGTCTGCCAGACTTTTTTTTTTTTTTTTTTTTAAATCAATCGGACACATTGTTTGTTCCTCTGGGTTTGATAGACATGTTGTAATAAGGTCTTGAACTGCTCGCTACCTCTTTATGTACCTTCTGTCTAAAGGCTTGTTACTATTGTGACCTATATTCATGGAACCACAAACAATGGGTTTAACCATTAACTTTCAAACCACCTTTAAATGAATTCTTTTATAAGATGAGAATTATATGGGTTTCCACTGGTTGCTTAGAGGAAAAAAGAAAAGAACTCAGGTTGAACCAGGTTATTAAGGACGTGGGAGTTGGTTAGGATGCCCCTAGACTGGGCAGATAACTTGCCTTGACCTGTTTAGCTGGCAATTCAGTGTCCCTGAAAATCATAAGGCTTTTTGAAGTTGGTCTGTCTGTGAGTAAAATTGAATTGTGGCAAATCTTGTATTCATTGAGTTAAACCTCGCCGTCTACGCCAATACTTTGTGTCCATTAAGGTACAATTTGATGTTAGTTATCTATTTTCAGGGCCCTTCCTGGTGAGCCTTGGGAAAGTTACAGGCTACAAAGAGTACATTGTTTTCTCAAGTGATAGGAAACACTGAAATCCTGTCCCTTTAGGTTCATAATTATCTCTATGAATTTTCTATTTTTAATTGAATAGCAATCCAAATAAAGGGTAGCTTCCAGAAAACTATACAATCCAGTAGTGCCTGATGTTTCATGTAAAATAAAAAGACCATGCCATTGGAGTGGGGAAACTGATCTTATTTGGATGGCTCATGAAATACCATCAGTAACATAGGAGCCCATTTGGGTCTTCCATAGTTTCTACGTTTCTGCTTTTTAAATGGGGTGTAATTTGCACATGCTGCTTTGCATCCATTGAATTTATGCCATAGTGTAGGATTTTTTTTTCCCCCATAACATTAGAAAAACCTTTTCCTGTCCTTCTGGTAGATTAATTATTTTTCAGAATCTATCTCTGGGCTGCTTTAACCTGTTGGCCCCAATTTTCAGATCAAGAAATAGAAACACAGCGAGGCCAGGTGACGGATTCAGCACAGTGCAGGAATCAGCAAAAGCCAGCCTCGTGGTTCCAATCCTGAGTCCAGTTCCCAAGTGACTACTTTATTTATTTATTTATTTTTGGCTGCGTTGGGTCTTCGTTGCTGCATGCGGGCTTTCCCTAGTTGTGGCAAGCGGGGGTTACTCTTTGTTGTGCACGGGCTCTAGGCGAGTGGGCTTCAGTAGTTGTGGCACGCAGGCTCAGTAGTTGTGGTGAGCGGGCTCGCGGGCTCTAGAGCACAGGCTCAGCAGTTGTGGTGCACGGGCTTTGTTGCTCCGCGGCATGTGGGATCTTCCTGGACCACGGCTCGAACCCGTGTCCCCTGTATTGGCAGGCGAATTCTTAACCACTGCGCCACCAGGGAAGTCCCCTGAGTAACTACTTTAGCGTCAGTTCTCTGATTCACAAACACACAGGCTGCTTCTGATTAAATTACTTAATCTGCTTCATCAATGCTTTGACTAATTTATTGTCTATGCTCTCATTTAGCAACTAATTATATAATGTGGCAGGTTTTTCCTGTCGGTATTTTGTATTGTTATTTAATCTTTTTTCTCTCCAACTTTATTGTGTTGTTATGTATTCGTGTACACTTAAATTTGTATTCCTTAAGAAAGACTGTGCCATTTGTGAATTTCCCAAGGAAAAGAACTGGCACCTATAATTCTTTGCAGCCTCTCAAAGGCAGAAGGCCTTGCATACAGATTGCTGGAATTTGAATTGATCTCATTTTCATTAGATAAAACATCGTTTTAGGTTTTGAAGCACTTCTTGCTGGTATTAATTGATGTATTACTGAAGTAGAACTCTTTATTACCTGGTGAGTATCAAAGTAACCAAAAAATACCTTTAAGGCATGGGATGCTGAAAAAGTATTTGTTCATAGGTACAAGTGCCACAGTGTCTGAAGTTCCCAGCCTGTTGTGAAATTAACAAACAATTCCCACGAGGACCTATACAAAAGTCAAGGGTACAACACACCAAACCATTATGATTTTAATGTATAGGCAACGCTGTGGGCAGGTTTTCAGTGGGTACAAGGCACGGCGATGGGAAACTGAGTCAATGTGCTCTTTATAATATTGTTATTATTATTCTTATTATCATCGTTATTGATAATTGTGACTAGACATTTCTTGATCATTACCATATGATATTCAAAAGTGTTAATTAATCCTCACGACATCACAACATCCTTATGAAGTAAGTTCCGTTATGACCATATTTTATATATGAGGAAACTGGAGCTCAGATATGCTGAGCAACTTGCCTAAGGTCACACAGTCAGTGACTGATATGGTTAGCAATCAGGTGGCCTGGCTCCAGGACCTGAGCTGAGAAAAACAGTACTGGGTGGGGCAGGATGCGGGGACAGTGGAGGCTGACTGTGCAGATGAGACTTGGCCTGCCCTCGATTTCCTTAGAATTTTCTCTAAGGTAGAATCTTTGTCTATGACGTTTCCCCCCAGGGTCGGCCTAAAGACACATGGAGCCAGTGGAGAGAGGAAATCAGTTTTTGCAGAAGGTATTTTTTATCATCAGCAGCAAAGTTCTTGCTGCTTGGAGGAGGGAGGTAAATGACACACAGGAGGAGACTGGATCCCACAGCCACAGCAGAGCTGGCAGGGAAGACAGAAAGCTGCATGATTAAGCAGCAAACGTAGGCCCATTGACTTATGCATGGAAGTTCAGGGTCTGGGAACCGTGCCTGCAGCGAAGTTGGAGAAAGCCGCCAGGGCACACTCCTCCTCACGACAGCTTCTGTTCAGCCTCATCAGATCACAACCAGAGAACTTGCCAACTGAATCAGGTTTCTGGATCTTCCCCCTTCTTTTCATTTCATTTTTGTTTCCTGCTCCTGTAAGTAAAAGTCCACCCTGAGGTGCTGAAGACAATCTGCTCTAAATTTTCACTTAGTATCATACCGACTGACTCTGCACAAAACACTGGAGCTGGGCTCTCTCTACTCCTCCATTATTGTGTGTAAGGGAGCAAAGCACAGAGGATGGAGTGACCCACGGTGCCTGCACCTAGCTCGCACCTGAGCTGGGACCAGACCCAAACCCTCCCCCCATCTCAGCACCCTTTTCTCCCCCAAAGTTGGCAAAGAGTGGTCAGTTTAGCGTGTTTGCGCTCCCTCTGTGGTGACAGAACATTCCATCTTAATTCTTTCACAGTGAATTACCCTCCTGTCTGCTGTGGTACTCACCTCCTTGAAGTTGGGCGTGGCCATGTCTGTGAATTTCTTTGGCCAATAAAATGTGGGCAGAAGAGACAATTATGTGATACTTCTGGGACAAAACATGCGGTTGTCGGTGTGAGACTCTCCAGAGCTCTTTTTGCCCAAGAGCTGTGTCTCCCAGACAGTAAGGCTGATGGAGCCTTCCCCAGCATGGACGGCTGCCTCGCCACGTCCGAGACCATGGTCCCTGCAGAGACTTGGAGCACGTGGGAAAGGAAGAACTCGCCAAGATGACAGCCATGTTTGTTACTGCAGCCTGACCTGACCTGTGCTGACGATTACGAATAGGCTTTAGGAATCTGTATTAGCTGTATCAGTGAGCCCTGTTGGGTGGCAGACACTAGGATAAGTATTGAAGATGATTTCCTCATTTAATAATTTAATACTTACCATAACCCAAAGGAGGCATGCATCTACATCATTTGCAAATGAAGACATTGAGTCTAAGGCAGGTCAATAAATTCCCCAAGTTACTCAACTAGTAAGAACCAGAGTTACTCCCAGGCATGTCTGGCTCTAAGCCTCTGTTTCTGTTTTTGGTTTTCACTCCGTCCACTGCCTGCCTTAGCGTGGCGTTACTCTGAGTGTTGACCCACATGCATTCTGCAGAGTGCCTACCGTATGTTTATCCCTGTGGGTAATGAGGGAGAGAGCTGAGTCCTGTACTTAAGGAAATCAGAGTCGAGCGGAGGGTAGGAAAGGACGTGAAGCAATAATGACCAAGATGAGATGTGAATCTGGTGTTAAACAGCCTCTAAACCTCGAGTTGGGGCTTGGACGTTAGTTTGGAGGTAAATAGATGGGAACCACGGGAGAGACCAGCCTACACTGTCTGATTTGGTGATGGACAGTGTGAGCTCTGGAGCCTGCATTTGAATAGCAGTGCCACCACGTAAGCTTCCTTTAGCCCCTGTGCCTTTATTCGTGAACTGGGGTCAGTAATAGTACTCATGTCACGGAGTTGTGGTGATGACTGTATCGGATGATGAATATTACTTAGCAAACTGATGCACACAGTGGGTGCTCAATAAACGTTAGCTGTCTTCAGGCCCTGGAAACAGTAGGCATTGGTATGAAAACTAGAATGGGAAATAAGGATGTGTGTGATCATATCCTTGGGCTTAAAGGCTTCTGTTTATGTCTGATTCTTCTTTTGAGACACACAGAGGGCGGAGCAGCCTCTACCAATGCGGCAGGCTTATCTCTGTGTTCAGGGCTATCAGGGTACAAAGATGAACTAGGTACAATCCCTCTTGCACTGAGGAGCTTGCATTTATTCAGGAAGAAACGCTCAAGGGAGTTACCCCGAGGAGGACGGGAGAGCAAGGAGGGAAGGAGGGCCAGAGGGCAGGGTGACTGGGACTCCACGGGCCCAGGGTTAGGAGACAGAACCCAGGTTTTACGGAACAGATGCAAATGGCAAGCAGAGTGCACATTGTTCTTGCTGTCTTTACAAATCCACTCCAGCAGCTGCATGGATGTGAGTTCCTACGTATATATACCTTTTACTTTGTGAAGTCATGCTGAGGAAAAGAGCATGGGTTTTTGAGTCACACTGATATGGGTTTAAATCCTCAGCCCCCTGCTGCCTGATCGTGGGGCACCACACCACCTTCCACGATGGCAGGTCCCTGTCTGTTGCTTACACACTGCTCCCACTCCCCGTGAAGTGTCTGTAAGGATAGATGGTTCCTGAGTCAGCCTTGACTCAGAGTAGGTCCGAGTGTGTAAAGAATTGGGGTGGGAAGAGGGGTAAACAAGCTTTCACAGCTCACCGGGAAGAGGGACGTTCCAACCTGCTTGATGGTTGAATGTTTCATCGCACTGGAGAGTAGAAATGGAGAGGAATTCTCTCTTACAACAGAGGGAAATGCATGGGCTCTGCCTACCACCTCCACCAAGGGCCAAGCACACCCTCAATGCCTATGAGATTGTGACTGATGTCTCTCTCTGCTCGTTTCCTCGAATCCACCTACCTCTTGGTGCAACTATTGGCGTCACATCTCACCAGCTCTTTTATATGAGACAAATGACTTCGTTACTGTGAACCTCAATGTTTCCATCTGTAAAGCAGAAATATTAATACTATCTCCAAAGATGGTTGTGAAAATTAAAATAACACAGAGAGCGTGATTCTCATGGCACTCGATAAACAGAAGATGTTCATTAAATGTTCTTTTCCTTTTGCATATTATGAGAAGAACGAGTCATATGGACAAAAATGACTGAGCATGGGTTAAAATCCCTGAATTTCCTCACTGTTGAGTACACTTCAAGCTGGAAATGTCTCACCTGGGTAACCAAAACTTTCTTAGGCTCAGTTCCACATCTGTAAAATTGTGATAAAATTGCTTCCTCGTTGGGGGATTTGTGAAAAGAAAAAGATAGGATGAAGCCTCCAGAATGCTTTGCACAGTATCTGAAACATGGTACTTTTCGATAAAAGGAAGCAGCTGATAATCAATTATTAATCATCAAACAAGGCACTACAACCTTTTCTAGCTAATTTTAAATTCAAGTGCTGGGAGAGCAGAAAACACCTCCACAAACCAATCCTAATATGTGTTTACATCTGTTGATATTTATGGCAGCTTGTTATCTGTATCTAAGTGAGAAGAATACTACATAGCTTTCTCATATTCTTCGACAAATCCAATAATTTTTTGAGTGAAGAATAAATAAAAGAGCAATAAATTTAATTTATCAGATTAGCTCTAACTGATCAATGTTGAGAGAATGGAGCGTGGAGTATATATACTTTGAGGAATGAGGTCCTAAATAATTTCAGACGGAGGGAAAAAGGCAGAAAGAGAATTATAGGAGCCATAAACCTCCTACGTAATAATTTATTTTGGCTTAGGCTTACCCAATCTACACGTTCCTGGAGCTAAACAATGCTAAGGTAGACCTAGCCACCCGCATGTTTTTTCTCATCCACCATATTTCTTGCACAGATGTATGTTTCTTTCCCCTGATAATTGTATTTAAGGAGTCTGAAAAATCATAGAATCCCTCTGAGCAAGTATCTGACTTTTCCTGATGTTTGGAAATTCAGGCATAGACAAATGACTAAGCCAGCAAAGGAAACTTAATTCTGTTCCCAACTTTAAATTCCTACGGGAACGTCGATTGGCTTTTCACTCTATTCATATGCCTCGTAAGGAAATGTTCCCACTGATGAAGGTTCAGAAGGAGAATTCTAAGAAAGAAAATTCTCCTCCTTTCTTGGTTCTTCAAAATCAGTCATCCTATGAGGGGCTGCCAGTGTTGGAGCGACTCCTGCAGAAGCGGGGGGTGGCTCTGTTTCACCGTGGGGACAAGGACACTGGCAGCAGAAGTTCTGGGAAGTACTCCTTGGCGTGAGCCCTACGGGTTTGTTTTTGTATCCATTCAGCCAGTCTGTGTCTTTTGGTTGGGGCGTTTAATCCATTTACATTCAAGGTTATTATCGATATGTATGTTCCTATTACCATTTTCTTAATTGTTGTGGGTTTGTTTTGGTGGGTCTTTTTCTTCTCTTGTGTTTCCCGCTTAGAGAAGTTTCTTTAGCATTTGTTGTAAACCTGGTTTGCTGGTGCCGAATTCTCCTAGCTTTTGCTTGTCTGAAAAGCTTTTGACTTCTCCACTGAATCTGAATGAGATCCTTGCTGGGTGGAGTACTCTTGGTTGTAGGTTTTTCGCTTGCTTTCATCACTTTAAGTATATCCTGCCACTCCCTTCTGGCCTACAGAATTTTCGCTGAAAAATCAGCTGATAACCTTATGAGGATTCCTTTGTATGTTATTTTTTGTTTTTCCCTTCCTGCTTTTAATATTTTTTCTTTGAATTTAATTTTTGTTAGTTTGATTAATATGTGTCTTGGTGTGTTTTTCCTAGGGTTTATCCTGTATGGGACTTCCTGTGCTTCCTGGATGTGGGTGACTATTTCCTTTCCCATGTTAGGGAAGTTTTCAACTATAATCTCTTCAAATATTTTCTCAGACCCTTTCTTTTTCTCTTCTTCTTCTGGGACCCCTATAATTCGAACGTTAGTGAGTTTAGTGTCGTCCCAGAGGTCTCTGAGATTGTCTTCAATTCTTTTCATTCTTTTTTCTTTATTCTGCTCCTCATCAGTTATTTGCACCATTTTGTCTTCCAGCTCACTTATTCGTTCTTCTGCCTCAGTTATTCTGTTATTGATTCCTTCTAGTGTATTTTTCATTTCAGTTATTGTGTTGTTCATCTCTGTTTGTTTGTTCTTTAGTTCTTCTAGATCTTTGTTAAACATTTCTTGTATTTTCTCAATCCGTACCTCCATTCTAGTTCTGGGATTCTGGATCATCTTTACTATCATTACTCTGAATTCTTTTTTAGGTAGATTGCCTATTTCCTCTTCATTTATTTTGTCTTGTAGGTTTTTACCTTGCTCCTTCATCTGTGACATATATTTTTGCTGTCTTTTTTTTTTTTTTTTTTTAATGAGTGGGATTGTGTTTCTCTCTTACTGGTTGTTTGGCCCGAGGCTTCCAATACTAGAGTTTGTAGGCTATTGTGTACAGCTGGGTCTTGGTGCTGAGATGAGGAACTTGGTGGGACCTCACTCCAATGAATATTCCCTGGGGTCTGAGGTTCTCTGTTAGTCCAGTGGTTTGGACTTGGAGCTCCCACTGCAGGAGCTTCGGCCCAACCCTAGGCTTGTGAACCAAGATCCTGCAAGCCACTTGGCAAATAAATAAATAAATATAAAAGAACAATAACAAAGTAAAAAATAAAATTAGACTAGGAAGCTAACAGATATGTTAGGAAGAATATAAAAATAAATTATAGATGAATCAACAACCGGAAGGTACATCAGTACCACAATAGTAAAAAAAGAGAAGGAGGGAAAAGAAAAATAAAAAGGGGGGTGGGAAAGGCCTTAGCTGTGGAGGGTGGGGCCTAAACAAGGGTGAGTTTTGGGTGGTGGGCGGGGCCAATGCTCAGGACCCACAGGGCTGGAAAAGGCCCTGGGGGCCTGGGGGGTGGGGCTTAGGCTCAAGGAACAGAAGGGGCCCAGGCGTGTCCTCCACCCCTGGTCTCAGAGGGCAGGGGACCTCACCTGGGAGCTCAGCAGCCTTCCTGGGCTCGAGTGGGTGGGGCAAACCCCTCCTCTCCTTTCCTGCTCCTCTGGTTTGGGGTCTGGGAGGGCCCCTCCCACCTGCCTCTCCTGATCTTCCCGGCCTCCCTCCTATGCCCCCAAGGACCCACGTGGCCTGGAGGGGGGTTTGGGGGGCAGGGGATCGGCCTGGGAGCTCAGCAGGGGTTCCTCCCATATCCTTGGGCGTCAGAGTCCCCCACCAGCGGCCGGCAGCCGACCTAGTTACTGGGAGACGCTAACTCTGCGGCTTCCCACACTGCCATCTTGACTTTGCCTCTAAAGGATCTTAAAGTCTATGTCAAGCAGTTCTTGTCAAGATGTGATCTGTGAATTTGTACATCACAGAGAGCCACTCAAGAAGGGACCATGGCCTATTAATCCTCTTCTCTTACTGTTTCACTTGATCATTCTCTCTCCCTTTGGTGATTTTTAAGAAAAGGAATAAGATCTAGAAGTTTGTAATAAGAGCACCAACCCATATGGAATATGAGGATTGTCACTTTACTCTCATTAATCTTAATTAATCACATATCGTGTACAATTGGTTCCTTAAGATGGCTATTTTCGACATGCCTAACAGCGAACCAGTTGAGTTGCTGTTTTCATTTCTCTCTTCTTCCTGCTTTAGTCTAAACTCAGCAAATAATTACATGTATGTCAAGTGAAATCAAGTGCGGTGATCTCACCCTTCTGTTGAGGGACTCTGCTGGCCTCTGCTGTCCTGGAGATGCGGCCACTTTGGCTGCAAAACCCGGTATGGTCACCCCCACAGGCCAGAGCCCCCCAGCTTCACATGGAACTCCTGGGTTAACTGGCTGTCACAGCAGGACCTCAGGGCATATTTTCTTGCCATTTAACTGTTTCTGAGCCGTCCTTTCACAAACAGTCCTTACAATCTTGCTTTCTTAGTTCTTGTCAAACTGGAGTTTGCATCCATTATGGAGTTTTCAGGTTTAAACCGGTTTTCATGGCCCCATTGGGTCTTCATCCTGAGGAGTAACCAGGGCTACACCTGAAGAAGGGAGAGCAAGGAGCCTCGATAAAGGGTCTTGTGGCCCTTCAGTTCCTTCATTTAGTTATTTCACAAATATTTATCGAGTGCCTTATTCTGAATGGGTACAGTGGTTCTGGAGATACTGTGGTAGATAAAAACATAAACCCTGATTTTCTAGGCATTTTTCTAGTGCGGTATGCGATTGAGGCAAGTCAGCAAGCAGTTAATGAGAAACGAGGGGTCACTGGGAATGGAATGTCCACAGAAGACACTGAGCTCCCCCAGTGAGGAGTGAGTCCTCTGACCTCTTTCACGGCACTTGTCACTTGCTGCCTTGTGGTGGTTCTGTGTGTATATGTCTTTTTCTTTTCTGAGCTATAAGACAAGATTTTGGGGGGCAAGGACTTTGTTTTATTTATCCCTGTGTCCTCCCATGCAGGCAGTTCAGTTCCTAGTATGTAATAACCACTCAAATGCTTGTGGGATAAAAATGTCATCTCTCCCTCATGATATTGGCTTTATACGGAAAAATATTATGCAAGTGAATCTCAGCCTCCAATTAAAAAAAATAACTTTATTTCATATTAGAGTATAGTTGATTAACAATGTTGTGTTAGTTTCAAGTGTACAGCAAAGTGATTCAGTTGTACATATAGATATATCCACTTTTTTAAAGATTCTTTTCCCATTTAGATTATTACAGAGTATTGAGTGGAGTTCCCTGCACTATACAGTAGGTCCTTGTTGGTTACCTGTTATATATATGGTATTGATAGTTAGTATATGTTAATCCCAATCTCCCAATTTATCCCTCCCCAAGCCTCCAATTTTAATCCTGTAAGAAAAATATTATAATATCATAAAAGAAAAAAGGTTATAACACATGATCCCAGGAGCATACCTCATTCATTAATGAGTTAACATTCATGAGGAAATGAGTAAAATTTCAAAAAGCGTTTAAGAGTTCCTACCATGGGCAGACGTTGTTGTAAACATGAAGATGCTTCAGTAAAGAACCCAGACTTAGCCCTTCCGCCATGGAGCTTAAAGCCCAGGGGAGGAGATGGCAAACAAGCTCGGATTGAAATTCCAGGTATGTTCAGCCCTTCTTCTCTCCCACATGCTCCTCAAGCTCCAGGGGTCATTGGTTCTTTGCCCTGGAGGCAGGGATGCAAGTACAGTTGAGCCTTGAACAAAGCAGCCGTCAGCGGCGCCTGCCCTCTGCGCAGTGGAAGATCCATGGATAATTGACAGTTGGTCCTGCTTTCCGCAGTTCCTCCCTTCTGCGGGTTCTCCATATTCGCGATTCCAAATCCGCGGATTCAACCAACGGCCGATCGTGTACTGTGATATTTACTATTGAAAAAAGTCCACATATAAGTGGACAGACGCAGCTCAGACCCGTATTGTTCAAGGGTCAACTGTAGGAAGAGGGAAGCTCCGAGGAGTTTGTGGGGGAAGTACCAACCTGAAAGGGAGGCTTCCAGCTCTCAGCCGTCTGTTCCCCCTCACCTCCCACCGTCCCCAGCTGGCGGGGGAAATGCCTGGGTGAGCCCTGGCCCTGCAGAATATTTACAAATCAAAGGCTGCTCTAAGGACAAAGTCTTCAACTTTCTTGGAGTTCCCAGAGAATGCCCACCCTGTGGACCAGAAAATAGCTTTGCTTTACATCCATTGCTGAGATGTCTGTTTTGCTGCCTTCCAGAGAAACTTCAGGGAATCAGATGCAGCCTTTTCAGTTTTATCAATGCAGCTTTGATTACTACAGATATCCTGGACCAAAGTATTGATATAGTTTCTTCTGATAGTAACAAAGATGGCTTCTACATTGAAGATAGTCCTAAAGAAACTCTGAGAAATGCAACAATTTTTTTTGCATCAAGTGTAACGAGTGTACTATTTAGGACTTGGCTAACCTATGCCAAACCAGGCAGCACTTCCTTTTTCTCTCACACAAATGTGGGTGATCTGCGTCTGCTATGGCCACACCACGAACATCAGGGACCCAGGGTTCTTGTTTCTCTCAATATGTGTCTTTCACCACACAGTCAAAGATACTGATGATACAGACACATTCCACCCAGCAGAAAGTTAAGAGTGAATTAGAGCATGGTGCATCCTGGGGTTTGTACACACGACTTCTGCTTGTATCCCACTGGCTAGATCTTAGATACACAGCCATGTGGCAGCAAAGGTGGCTGGGGAAAACATTTATTTATTGTAAGGATCATATATCTAGCTTTTAATCTCGATTTTATTTATTTCCTCTCTGATCTTTATTATTTCTGCTGACTTTAGGTTTTGTTTGTTCTTCTTTTTCTGATTCTTTTAGGTGGTAGGTTAGATTGTTTGAGATTTTTCTTTTTTGAGGAATGCCTGTATTGCTATGAACTTTGCACTAAGAAGTGCTTTTGCTGCATCCCATAGATTTTGTATGGGTGTGTTTTCATTGTCATTTGTCTCAAGGTCTTTTAAAATTTCTTCTTTGATTTCATTGTTGATCTATTTTTTTTTTTAGTAGCATGTTTTTTAGTCTCCATGTAATCGTTTTTTTTCTCATTTCTTTTTCTGTGGTTAATTTGTAGTTAAATAGGAGGATTTTACTCACAATGAGAAGACAGAGGGGATATTTGGAAACAAGTAGCAGTTTCTGACATTCTGGGCCAACTCGAAGACTCTTGTTACCACTGGAGCAAGATATGATTGTGCTGCAGGCCTAAATTATAGCTGTTACAGAACACTGGGTTTCTCCAGAGAACATCCAAATCCATGCAGTCTGATGCAAACCACTGTCTCAGTTTGAGCACGGTATGCAGCCAGCAGTGTAGTGCAGGATGGTGGCTTTCAATGGTGGGGCAGAGATGGGTAAGTTGGCAGGACTAATTTAACACTAAAATTAGTTCTGTATATTGCCCTGGATCATCCCAAAGCATTTAATCTAAGTTTTAAATGTGATGTTACCTTATCAATTAGTAGGCTTCTACTGGAATGAACAAATCGACTGAATTGTGATGAAACTGAAGCCAGCGTATACGTCGAATACCATTAATTTAAACTGGGACTTTGGCTGTGTCTTTGACGTGGGAACTGGAATTGTTTTAATATGTGTTTATTTGATATTGAAGATGGCTTTTCTGGTTCCAGAGATGAGAAGCTGAAGTATGAAAAGATAACAAGCAATCAGTGTAGCAATGGATGAGGATTCTCTAAGCTTGTATTGCCCAATACAGCAGTTACTGGCTATTTAAATTTAAATTTAAATCATTTAAAGTGCGATTTATTTCCTCAGTTGCACTCACCACATTCCAAGGACTTCATAGGCCTTCATGGCTAGTGCCTACCATAATGGACAATGTGGGAGGGGAACATAACCATCTTGGTAGAGAGCTCAGCTGGACTGCACTGCCTTTACTCTTTTTTTTTTGGCAGTACGTGGGCCTCTCACTGTTGTGGCCTCTCCCGTTGCGGAGCACAGGCTCCGGACGCGCAGGCTCAGAGGCCATGGCTCACGGGCCCAACCACTCCGCGGCATGTAGGATCCTCCCAGCCCGGGGCACGAACCCGTGTCCCCTGCATCGGCAGGCGGACTCTCAACCACTGCGCCACAAGGGAAGCCCTATAAAGGTGGTTTTAAAAGTTGCCTAATGGTCCACTGTGCTCCACCGGTGCATTTGTGCCAACATGTACTTGATAGTCTCTATCTTCCTGAGAATGGTGGTTTCCAATTATTTGTTATTTTGAATTAATATGCAGTAGACCTCTTTATGAAATCATCTTTTTTTTTCTTCTTTTAAATTATTAGGATGAATTCCTAAGAAATGAGATTATCAGTACAAATGGGACAAGTGCCATTACGGCTTGATGCCTGTTGCCATTTCTCTCACGAGAGTTACATCGGTTTGTACTGATCAACATATAAGCTGATTGTTTTCGCCACCATCTGCCTACATTACAAAAAATCAGTTGTAAATAGGTATCCTGAATGTATGCAGATCTGTAATGTATGCAACTTCTTGTTCACGTTTCTGTGTCCGCAGATACTAGTTATATGATCTGGATAACATTTTCAAGCCTCAGTTTTATTATCTATAAAACGGGAAGGGAAGTGTATACTCTTAGGTTTATTGCTAAGATTAAATAATATAACATCTATAGCCCAGTGCCCAGCACATAGCAAAAGTTAATTATTTTTACTGTTGTTATTAGTATCTATTTTTATTTCCTTAACTACTAACATGTACTGTTTCATAATTTTCACTTCCTTTTGTGTGACTTAGCTGTTTCCATCTTTTGTCTTTTTGTTTTGGGGGTTCTGTTATTCTTAAACCTTAAGATGAGATATTTATGACACTCCTTATTTGACATTTATACTAATTTTCCTCTGATCTTGAATTTTTTATTGTATAGAAATTTAAATATTTTATTTGATCCAGTTATCTTTTCTTTGAGATTTTCTCCCATTGTGTCAAAAATGAGGAACATATGATCATTCTTCCAAAGACATAACTGGTTTTCTACTAATTTTTAATGATTTAAAAACTATTTAATGTACTCTATCTTGGAGTTTGATTTTGTGCATTAATATCAATCATTGTCTGCCTCCTTTTTCCTGTTCACACAGTTATCTAGTTATCATAATACCATTTAAAAATAATCTTCCCTTTTCTATTGTCTTGTGATAACTGATTTTCCACACCTTACCTTCTGTTATGTGACTGTTCTAATCAGTAATGTGCTATGATTTGACCATTTCTTTGAGGTCACTGGGGCAAGCGGTGTCCAGGAATTTTCACTGTCTTGGGAGAGTCCAGCATTTACAAAGAAACTTGGTCACCATATTCTGTGTCACAAGGTAATTGTGGGTAGTACACAAGAGCTTAGTCGTACTCAAAAGCTGTAAATCTTATCTTAGTAAATAAAATAAAACTGGCTAATGATCACCGACTGTATTTTCTTTTCTTCTAAGGGATGGGCTTGAAAAAGAAAAGGGGGGCGGGGTTCTTACAACAACACTAAAACAGCTTTTAAGCAAAAAATAGCCTTATGTCAACCAAGACAGTTTATCTTCATTACACAAACATGCCTTTTTCAATTCCATCCTTTTATGCTATAATTGTTTCCACTCTATAGAACTCCATGAGAGATTATGTCGAAAATACATTTGCTTCTACAAAAATATTTTTAAAGTACTTTATTTTCCAGAAGGACCAGGAGCTGGCTTTTGATAAGGCATGTCAGGGCAAGTTGGTTTAGAGGACATACAGCACAGTGCTAATACTTTATCTGTCATGTACAATTCCAGATATCTGTGCAGCAACATGGTGAGCCAGTTGGGTGTGGAGTTTGGGGGAACGCCGGCCTGGTTAGCTGTAGGTTATTTAATTATCTAGTGAAGGTGGAATCACTGTGCTTGGTTCTTGATTGGGAAGCTTTGCTTGGAGATAAATCTGGATTAGTCATCGTGAATCAAACCAGTTCAGGTTTATGGCTCTGTTCTAGTTCACCCAAGGCATAAGGAGGTGGCCTTTACAGTCTTTTGTCTGTACCTACTTTTCTTACGGTGGAAACAGCATGTTCTTGGGTTGATGACAGTTAGTGAAATGTGCAAAGAATTTCATGAGCTTCATCTCTAAGCATGGGTCGAGGCTTTCCCTTAAGGGGAGAATAGAGCCCTTGTGTTTTAGTTGTTTACAATTCAGTTGGGGAGACAAGACCGACACATATAAAAATTTAACTAACAGTAAAAACCAGTATATGAATCGAAGCCAAATGATGGAGTAGTGGCCGAGTGAGAGTTCAGAGACGGGAAAATCACTGCTGGGTGGAGGACGGGCAGCAGCTTCCTAAGTGTGCTAAGACACGCCTGGGTCTTGAAGGATGGATGGGTGATGAGCTGAAGGATGGAGAAGCAGCCTAAAGAAAGATAAAGGGGCTTGAATGAACAAAATGTACTGAAGAAGCAGTGATTAAACAAGACACGTTGGGGTAGAGATTAGAGGGAGGAACTTGAAGTCTGATTATGAACAACCTTGAAAGTCAGACTTTTTTTTTTTTTCTAAATAACTAAAGGAAAACTAAGTTTTTTCACTTATTAATCTTCTCCAACAGCTCTCTGGATTTGAACGCCAGATATCATTGTAGATACATTTGGAATTTTGGCCTTATAGTTGTCTTGAGTAGGGTAATAGTGAAGGATTTATTTGGATTTTTAAAAACACAAGAGGCTTCCCTGTGGCACAGTGGTTAAGAATCCTTCTGCCAATGCAGGGGACACGGGTTCGAGCCCTGGTGTGGGAAGATCCCACACGCCACAGAGCAACTAAGCCCGTGCGCCACAACTACTGAGCCTGCGCTCTAGAGCCCATGAGCCACAACTACTGAAGCCCGTGTGCCTAGAGCCCGTGCTCTGCAACAAGAGAAGCCACTGCAGTGAGAAGCCTGTGCACCGCAATGAAGAGTAGCCCCCGCTCGCCACAACTAGAGAAAACCCACGCGCAGCAACGAAGACCCAATGCAGCCAAAAACAATAACAAAACCCAGAAAAAAAACAAAACAAAGACCACTGAGGATTTTTAGGGCAGTGAAACTACTCTGTATGAGACTACCATAGTGGATTCACGTGGAGATCTATTTCTTCAAACCCATAGGATGTATAACACCAAGAGTGAACCCTAATGTGAACTAGGACTCTGGTAATGATGATAAAGTCCGTGTAGTTTCATCAGTTGTAACAAACATACCATGCCTGGGGGATGTTGATAATGAAGGAGGCTATCCCACAGACGCCCCCCACTTCCCCCCGTGAAGGTAGTGGGAAATCTCTCTACCTTCCACTCTGCTAACCTAAAACTGCTCAAAAAATAAACTCTATTAAAAAAAAAAAGACTAAAGAAAGAACACAAGAGAGTAATAGAGCTACATAGGTTTCTTTCTTTTAAAGATTTAAATTGAGATAACTAAGGTAAAACATTTTCTATTTTTAAAATTTTTGATTGAAGTATAGTTGTTTTACAGTGTGTGTTAGTTTCAGGTATAAAGCAAAGTGATTCAGTTATATATACAATATAATATAATATATATTGTATATATAACCGAATATAGTATATATAATATAGTAATATAGAATATATATAATATATAGTATGATATATATATATAATGATATGTATATTGTTTTTCAGATTCTTTTCCATTACAAGATACTGAGTAGAGTTCCATGTGCTAGACAGTAGGTCCTTGTTGTTTACCTATGTTATATATGCTGGTGTGTATATGTTCATCCCAAACTCCTAGTTTATCCCTCACCACCCCTCTCCCTGCACCTTATGGTTGCCACCCCTTTGGTAATCATAAGTTTGTTTTCTACGTCTGTGAGAAGATAAAACCTTTCAAATGCACACCTCCTAGGGAGAAAGATGTGAAGGATTTGATTTTTCATCTGTGATTTAAAACCTCATGTTTGCTTCTTTAAAGCCATCCTCTAAGAAATAATTTGGCTTGTGGTATCCTAAAAATTATATGTCTATCATTTGTCACTTGGGCTGTCCCCTTTCAAATAGTCTTTAAAATATATCACAATGATCACGATGGATCTCCCAATCGCCAAGTCCTATTTGTCAGCCAGCCACACGAGTTGGTGTTCTCTACAAAGCAAGTTCCAGGCTTCCGATTCCTGCCACCTGGCTAGTTATAGTCCTACACCAGGCCAGGTGATGCAGAAGAGAGTCCCTTGGTACCCAACACCCGGATGTGCAGGACCAGAGGAGGGCAGCAGGTTCTGCATCATCCAGGACAAGGTCTTCCTCACTGTTTTATGTAAGCTTTTTGGGTCACCTCAATTCTCCCCCCAGGTTGAGGAAATTCAGGCACGCAGTTCAGGGAGTTAAGGGATTTTTAATGAGACCTAAGAGGTGGCAAAGGACGAGATTTTTTATTTTGTCTATCTGTTCTATATCACAGAATTCTCTCATCTCATATTTCTTATAAATATTTTGCCGTTCTGTTGCGTTTTCTCAAATTTCTTCCACCTGGAAAAGTAGCATATTGATCAGACAACCACAGCCATCTTGTCTACTTTCAAATCCTGGACATTCAGTTGCTGGCCATAGAAAAAAGTATAACATATACCTGCTGAGTTGGGTCCTGCAGATTTCCTTTTTTTTTTTTTTTTAAATTGAAGTATAGTTGATTTACAATGTTGTGTTAGTTTCAGGTGTATAGCAAAGTAGTATATATATATTCTTTTTCAGATTCTTTTCCCTTGTAGGTTATTACAAAATATTGAGTTTAGTTCCCTATGATATAGAGTAGGTGCTTGTTGATTATCTATTTTATATATAGTAGTGTGTATTTGTTAATCCCAAACTTCTAATTTATCCCTCCTACCCCCTTTCCCCTTTGGTAACCATAAGTTTGTTTTCTATGTCTGTGAGTCTACTTCTGTTTTGTAAATAAGGTCATTTGTACCTTTTTCTTTTTAAAAATTTTAAATTTTATATTGGAGTATAGTTGATTAACAGTGTTGTGTTTGTATCTTTTTCTTTTAGGTTTCCATTTTGAAATGACATTAAAAAAAAGAATGGGAGTTGAAACTAATGAAATACAAGGAGGACTGATGATTTCTTTCATTGGCTGTCAAGATTACTTTTGTAGCTTATAGAGTCTAAATCCCCCAGCGAGCATCCTATCATTATACACATCCTATTACATATATAATGTATACATTATTTACATCCTATCATTATACATTTTCTCTTGTGCTCAAGAGGAAAAGCCTGCCCGGATCCCACATGGGCGGCCAGTGCTCACTGTGGGGTCAGATCTGTGTGGCCTCAGAGGTTGAATCCCACCACCTGTGGTCCAGCTCAGCTCTTCCCCGCACGGGCTTGACACGTGCTGTTCGGAGGGTATCCCCTACATCATCTGAACTTGGAGTCTGCAGTGCTTGTTATTTGGGCAAATGCCAGCACTTCTACAATTCTAGGACTTGATAAAGAGAAGAAGCCTTTCAGAAGATGTATCTCATGATTTTATCATGTTTACTGTAAACCTCTCTTCAGGATAGTAGCACATTTAGGGAAACTCAACAAAATGGATTCAGATAGGATTACTTTTTACATCAGTGACTTTCTTCCTTACTCTTTTTTTCCCCCTGTCTTCAGTGTTTAGATTACATTTTCCCCTCAGTGTAACATTACTCCATGTATATTGTAGAAAAATGCAGAAAATATTTTTTAAAGTGTAAAAAATTAAAAAAAATTATAATCCCGCCATCAAAGAAAATCTGTGTGTTAATTTGAGGGTTTTTTTTTTTCATTCAGCTTTTTGGGAAACAGAAATATATTTTTGGAAAACATAAAATCTTGTAGCTTCCTTTCATTTCTACTTGATGTCTTACCAGGAATATTTTCTCCTGTCATGCATCATTCTTTGTAAATATGACTTTTTTGATGGTTGCTTAATATTCCATTTAATTAATTAATTAATTAAAAAAACAAATTCCTGTTGTTAATAATGTCCTTTGAGTGGTTTTTTTGGCTATCATAAATAAGGCTAAGATGAATAATGTTGTATATATGCTTTTTGAGTTGTTGCATAAAAAGAATTGAGTGTTTTTAAATTTTAAAAAATTTCTTGTAGAGGTTAGCAGATACCAACCACTATATATAAAATAGATAAACAACAAGGACCTACTGTATAGCACAGGGAACTATATTCAATATCTTGTAATAACCTATAATGGAAAGGAATCTGAAAATATATATATATATCTGAGTCGCTTTGCTGTATACCAGAAACTAACACAACATTGAATATCAACTGTACTTCAGTGGAAAAAAAGAGACACACACAAAAATATTCCTTGAAACTGTTTTTAATATGAAAAAATTCAAACACAGAAGTCGACTCTAATACAATGACTCCCTGGATATCTGCCACCGAGTTTCAAGTTATCAAGATTTTCACAGTTATCAATATTTCTCCACATTTATGAATGATTACTTTTACTGTTCCAGGTACTCATTAAAAAAATTTCAGGTTTTGAAAGGTCGTGCCAATTTATTATATTTCCAAGACCTTCCTTGTTAAAAATATGAGTGTAAAAAACTAAATTTTATAGGCAAAAAAATTATTGTGTTGCTTTGATTTGCATTTAATTTGAGAGCCAAGAGTTTGAAGGTACTTTCAAATTTTGTCTGCAGTTAGTATTTATTCTTTTTGGGTTGGTACTTTCATATCCTTTGCCCATTTTTCTTTTCTGGTATTGATCCTTTACTTATTTAAAGAGCTCTATATAAAAACGATAATAGTTTGTCTGCAATAAATGTTACACATATTTCCCCCAGATTTTATTTGCATTTTAAGTTATATGTATGCTGTTTTCTGAAAGACAGCAGTTTTCATTTTTAGGTAGCTGTATCCACATATCAAAGCATTTGAGGGAATTCCCTGGTGGTCCGGACTCCGTGCTCTCACAGCCGAGGCCCCGGGTTCGATCCCTGGATGGGAAACGAAGATACCACAAGCCCCGCGGCTTGGCCAAAAAAGAAAAAAAAAAAAATTCACCAAAAAAACCAAAAAAAAAAAAATCTTTTTTCCCCGTTTTTTAAGGCTTGTGTCCGCTTTCAAGGTTTGAAAAAGTCTTGCACTCGGAGGCGATATACCGGAGTGAATAAGTCTGTGAGTCCCGGAGCCTTGTGCCTAGCTCACATCCTCACGGGGCACGTACAAGCTTTGTGACTTGAAGCCAGATCATTAACCTCTTTCTCCCTCAGTTTCTCCATCTGTAAAACAGAAATGATTTATATTATCACCTGCTTCCTAAAGTTGAGGTGGGGATTATGTGAAAGTATCTGTAAGATACTTTGAAGCACACAGTAAGTGCAAGGCAAATAAATGGGGGTCGTTGTTAATGGCACATTTACCTCTTTAATCTGATTGAAGCCTTAGGGTGTGTAAATGATAATTATAAAATCCTTTCAGGAAAGCCTGTTTACAAAAATCTCCCTTACTTTGTGGTGAACAAAATTCAGCAGAGGGGGAAACATTTTTAAGAAATGGTTAAAAAAAAACCCCTATGCGTTCTCCCCTAATATTGAAATAAAAAGATAGACACTTGCTCATAAAACATCTTAGAATTATAGAAAAATATGTAATTATTAGAGGTGGAAGAAACTTTACCTATTATTAGTTAACCTTTGTTATTCAAAAGACTGAGGGGATTGGGGTGAAGAGTGGACGGGGTCTCAGAACTGGGAAGCAGGCGAGTCCATTTTTGTTCCAATTCTTTCCTAAGTAAAGAGTAAAAAACAAAACCAACACCCAAAACCTGCTGCACACAAATCCATAACGCATTAGCGCTTCACTCATGTGAAACTCCCCCATTTGTTGAGGAAGGAGAAAAACCCCTTGCCCACTGGCAGAAGACTTTTGTGGGCAGATTTACACAAAGTCATGTCCAGAACTGAAGGAACTGGAAACATGCACTTTCTCTTGAAATGGAGATTTGAAGTCAAGGTGGGGTTTTTGCACCTGAACTCTCTGGTTAATTGCCACAGTCTTTGCTTTTGACTTGCTTATGTAGGATTTAACCCATTGAAATGCAGCAATTGGAAGAATGACCTTCAGACTTCCGCCACTCAGGCAATGCAGGTCCAGCCTTTGCTCATTGGATAATAAATCTTCACTGGGCACCGTGCTGGCTCCGGCCCTGCAGTGGAGGACCAGATGGACCTACCGCTTGCCCTCACGGAGCCTATATTCCAGGAAGGTTGCAGAAACGAATAATCAAGATCATTTCAGAGTGACAAGTGCACCTGCATCAGGAGGGCTGTTGTCTCGCTGCGGGGCCGGGGTGGGGGGATGGCAGGGTGAGGGTAGACCCGCTTTAGAAGGGGTGGCTGTGGAAGGCTCTTCTGTCGTGAAGGAAGAGCTTCAGAAGCTTCTGGGGGAAGCAGCCAGCTAAGTAAACATCTTGGGGATGGGGTTTCAGGAAACGGAACACGAGGTGCCCACGGTCTGTGATCCAAAAAGACTGGCTGTGTGATCTACTAGGTCTCCCCCCTTTTACTCGACCTTCTGTGTGTGAAGCTGGGCAGATGTGATCTACAATTACCTGGGGAGGAGATGGTATAGACAATTTTAGCCGTGGTTCTTGTAGACGGAAGGGGCTGGAACCTCTCTTCCATTACCCTGCGTACACGCCAATCTCATAGAGGGGAAGGCGGGAGGGGGAATCTTTGAAGAGTCCCGACAGCCTTAAAGAGAACATTTTGATTTTCCTTGAGTGTGCTCACGCTAGCACCAACACTGCCCGTGCTGCCAGGAGGCTTCCACACACGTGACAGTGGAGATGGCGGAGGCCGGCATTTACTGATTCCAGTAGTTGCAACATTTTTTCCTTTTAACTAGAAAACTCACCTCTGGCCCTTTCTTCCGGGGAGCTCCCTAGGGAGGGAAGTTTTGTGAGAATTATGTTCCACCTTGATTTCTCACCTGTTGATGCTCTAGAAAGCGATCAGGTCGACCACTTGTTTCAAATTCTCCACTGAAGGATTAAAAGAAAAGAAAAGAAAAGAAAAAAAAAGACCTAACATGCAAAGGAAAAGCCAGGTGCCATGGTCTATTTCAAATGGCTCCTTTGCCCCTCCCCCTGCCAGAGCAGAGGGGATTTTTCTCCAACATTTACTGTAGGAATCAGGTTGAGTCCCAGAGGAAAGTCTTACAATATTGTGTCCCCTGGAGTTTTTACCTCTCAGAGACGTCTGCACTGAGCCATCAGCCATTTGTCAATCTCAGTTCAGGGGTTCCTACAGCACGGGTTCCCACGGCCATTTCTCCCTCCCCACCGCCCCAAGCTCTGACTCCCTGTAGCCACTTGCCTGTCTCTCTGATCTTAAGTTCTGGGTTTGTTCTTTGTCCTCCCCTCTCTTACGGATCCAAGAAGAGTGGTTGATTTCTCAGTCTGTTCAGGTTTTTACCTTTATTTTTCCCCAGTAGACTGCTGACTTCCAAGCTCCTTACAGGTAGAACCAGAAACCAGAAGCCCTTAGCATTATTTTCAATGATCATAAAACAACCAGAATGAAAGGCTGTATAAAGCACAGAGTAGACAGTCAGGAACATGAGTCTTAAATTGCTATTAGTTTCTCCATTTCCCTTTAAACCTGGCTACAGTCCTGTCTGTCTTCTCCCCTGCCCCCTGCTCATCACCTTGTCTGACCTTCCAGACCCTGAAGCCTCTGGCTGTCCCCTGCCCCCTACCCCTCTCCAACCGCCCCATGACTCCTGGCTGTGCTCTCCTCTGGGAATCTCCTATCTCCCTTCCTCACCCAGGAAACTTACTCTTTCGCCAAGATTCTACCGTTTGCCTCTCCCCTCCTGGACAGAGCTTCTTATTCTGAACTCTGGTGGCATTTTGCTCCTATCCTGTAATGTTTTCGTGCCTTTATTTTTTATCATACATCTTTCCTTCCCATTTATAAATCCCAGGTGAACTCTCCCCTGAACTTGAAATGCCTTCTCAGCTTCTCTGCTTGAAAGTCTAATTGCTCCAACTTCACGGATCCCTAACTGAGCTCTGGGTCTCCCTTACCCGCTCCCGCCACCCACTCCCCCGTTCTGACAGCTCACAGCTTCCGCTGGGTCATGACAACCTCATCTTTTTTCTTGCTCACGTTGAAAACTTTGGTGACGTCCTTGACTCTCACTTTCTCTCGTAACACACATCAATCTGTCAGGGGATCCTGATAACTGTGTCTTCATCCAGAATCCGATCACTCACTACCATCTCTCGTCCAAGCCGCCATCATCTCTCATCTGGTTTATTATGATTGCTGCCTAACTGGTCTCTTTTCCTCATCCGATTTCTTCTCAAGAAAACAACCAGATTGATTTTTAAAAATTAATTAATTAATTTTATTTTAAAATTTTGGGCTGTGTTGGGTCTTCGTTGCTGTGCATGGGCTTTCCCTAGTTGCAGCTAGTGGGGACTATTCTTGCGGTGCCAGGGCTTCTCATTGTGGTGGCTTCTCTTGTTGTGGAGCACGGGCTCTAAGCATGCGGGCTTCAGTAGTTGTGGCATGCGGGCTCAGTAGTTGTGGCTCACGGGATCTAGAGCGCAGGCTCAGTAGTTGTGGCACATGGGGCTTAGTTGCTCCGCTGCATGTGGGATCTCCCCAGACCAGGGCTCGCACCTGTGTCCCCTGCACTGGCAGGCAGATTCTTAACCACTGTGCCACCAGGGAAGTCCAGATTGATTCTTAAATATCCAGGTAAGTATCTACATCTGTGTCTGTGTCAGATGGATCATGTCCTTCTGTTTGACAGTGGCTCCTGTTTGACTCAGTAAAAGCCAGAGCCTCACGATGGTCTCCAGGACCCCACAAGGGCTATGCCCCTTCCCATCCCACCCTTACCTCCTGCCCATCTCCTGGTGCTCACTCTGCTCCAATCCCACTGGTCCTCTGCTGCGTCTTGGTTGGATATGTTGCTCCCACAGGCCCTTTGCACAGGCTTTGCCTCTGCCTAATAATTGCATGGCCGGCTCTTTCACCAACTTTAAGTTCTTTGCTCAGATGGTACCTTTTCAAGGAGGCTTACCCTGACCACCCTATTGAAACCTGCACCCCCATCCTCTGCACTCCCAAATCCCCCTCAGCCTCTTCTGTCTTGTCCCCCAGCACTTGTCACTTTCAAACATAGTATAGCATTTCCATGTGCATTGTTTTTGCTCTTTCTTCCATTATATTAATAGATCCACAAGAACAGGGATTTTTGACTCTTTTATTGATTGGTGTATTTCCAGTGCCTGGCACATATTAGGCACTCAAATTTTCACGAATGAATTAAGGAAGTCAGCTGTGCTTTCAACCCCTGCTCTATGTCCTATTATGTGACCAAAATGAACTAATTTGTTTCATTAGCACCTACGGGTGTCAGGCACAAGGGATAAACTGGTAAGCTAAGGAGAAATGGCTGCCACCCTAAAAATATCTCACACTTATTGAGCAGTTCTGTGTGGCAGGCACATAGAAATACTAAGGGTTTTAAAGATTTTATTTAATTCTCACAACAACCCTAAGAGGTAGATATTTTTCAGATAGTGAAACTAAGGTGCAGAGAGGTGGAGAGACTTGCCCAAGTTCACACAGCAAGGAAGCAATAGAGCCAGGATTTGGATGCAGGCAGTGTAATTCCGTAGTCTTGTAACTTAGCCACTGTGTTATACTTCCTCAAGGAAGTTACAGTGTAACGTGGGAGCCAGACTTCAAATAAGTAATGACACCAACACGTATTTAACTGCAAACTGGAGGAAAAGACGAACTCCTAGAGAGTTGACATAGTTGTTTTTTCTTGAGAGCCCGACACCTAGTAGGCTCTCAATAAATGGTCATTGGGTGAAGACCAATCTCTTGATCCATGAACCACTGCTCTGAGAAGTTTACCATTAAGTGAAGAACTATCTGAAGCGTGTTAATCCACAGTAAGAGTTTAGGGTCCTGAAGGAGGTGATATGACTCCTAAAGGTGCGAACAACCCAGAGAATCTCACAAGATAATCGTGGGCTGATAGCAACATAGCAAACGTTTGGGGGGGGGCATTTTTTGATGGTGATGATAATAGTATCCATTTTTCAACCACACCTTCAAAAGGCAGCTGTTTTATTTTTATTTTATTTTTTTGATAGGTAAGAAGTGGATTTACTTAGAAACACACTCAGAAGGTGAGAAAGGCACCAGGGTATGGGGTTGTCAGCTTTTATAGGGGTGGGTAATTTCATAGGCTAATGAGCGGGAGGAGTATTCCAGCTATTTGGGGAAGGGGCGGGGATTTCCAGGAAGTGGACCACCGCCCACTTTTTGATCCTTATGGTCAGTCTTGGAACTGTCATGGCACCTGTGGGTGTGTCATTCAGCTTGCTGATGTGTTACAGTGAGCGAATACTGAGGCTCAAGGTCTAGTGAGAGTCGACTCGTCCGCCATCTTGGACCCACTTGGTTCTAATCAGTTTATGTCATGTCCTTGGGCTCTGTCAACCACTTTCAGAGGTTGTGCCCTGCCCCCTTCCCTCCTGTTTCATTCTCCTCTCAGAGATTTTACTCCCATATTCTTATGGGAAGCCGAAGGGCGATGGTCCGTCTTCTGTAACTGCTTCAAGGCTGAGTAGGGGCGTTGACTCTGCCTGTCAGGGAAGGCAGCTGTTTTATATCCTTTGTGTTTTAAGGCCAGTACAACACTGTGTCTGTAGACAACGCACTGGATTGTACCCATAAACATCTATTAAGAGGGCCGACCTCATGTTATGTGTCCTTACCTCACACATAAACATTTTGTTAAAATCCCCTCTTCTTACTTCAGATATGCTTTTGGTAACAACAGACTCACTCTTCACTAGTTAAGTGTCTTTTTCTTCTTCACTAAGGTGCAGACACTAGAGGCCAGATTCTAGCTTCATGTGCTGGTGTCACTTACTGCTCAGTACCTGCTGGTAGGGTGGAATCAACTTTGCCTATCCCCCCACCGATAATTTTATCTTCCAAACATTGTAGGTGACCAACAGCATCCTCCCCTTATGAAGGAAGATGTGGACGTTATCCTTTTAGAAGCAAGGTTTCAGTATGTGTACAGTGCATAGAAAAACCAAGATTTTAAAATTTCTAAAAATGGCTGAACAAATTAAAAAGGTGATTTGGGATGGGGAGCACAAAATGTTTAATGTTTGGGAAAAAAAACTTCTGGGACTATTTGAACTCTTTTCTCCATATCTTATTAAGTTTAGTGAAACTGCATATGTATGGTCATAGTATTTCTACACAAGATGTTTAAAATGGCATTTTCTAACCTAGGTCTCATGACCTGGCTCACATAGAATATTTTCCTGAAAAGTCTCTGGTGGTTTCTATTACCTGTGGCTTCTGAAAATTTAGCAAAACTTGTTTTTAGATTATATTGAACTTCATTTAATAATTTATAGTTAGAAAGTTGAATATACACCTGAAATGCTAAAAGCAAAAATTCAACTATTTTCTTCTCATTATATCTAGTGGAATTTGTATATTCTACTCAGTTTATCAAACTATCATGAAACAATCAATGTTTTGCAGGGTCTGGGTTGCATGAGTGCAAATTAGATTTTATTAGCATGATACTATGCTATAACAGTGTGTCAATTTTACTGTTTTCCTATTCCTATACAAGTTATTAAAAAAGAAATATTGGGTCAAAAAAGTCCTTTCAAGATATTCCACCAATCTATGTTAATGAAATGGAAAAAAAAACAAAACAAATAACAACATCCTGTATGTGTACGAGTTGTGAGTCTAAAGTAATAGGACTAAATATTTGAAAACCAAATACGCCAGAACTGATGCGTTCAAATAATGCTCTTTCCTCAAAAATAGTTACTTGGGAAGAAATTTACTTAGTATAATGATGTTATCAATGTACAAGCTATTTTTGGAACCCATCTTTTGGTATTTTTCCAAAGTCCAAGGCACAACCCTTGGATTCTTTGATTAGTGTGGTAGCCAGGACCCCCCTTCAGGAAAGGACTTGTTTGTTACCCAGCTGCTGTGGGTGTGGTTAGCTGACAGCTCCACTTGGTGGCTTTTCAGAATTGGCTTCAGCTTTCAAATTGAAGTCAACTTCTTCTTAGAGAGGTCCCCACCAATGTCTAAACAAGGCCTCAGGTCCAGCTGCTCTGCCCACTGTGAGTCTCCTTTGATGAGCAATCAGTACTCCACACTCCCTGCTGAGCTGGCAGAGACATGGTCAGGTGTGTATCTCAGCCTGACATCTCCCTCTGCCCACCTGGCTTTTCCTCCTTTGCTTCACAGGTGTTACTCCCCAGGACATATCCTGGGCTCCTAACCTTTTATTGTTTACTTTCCACAGAAACCAACCTGTGACAATTGGTAACACAGTCATGCATTAATTTTTAAAAAAATGTTGTGCCTCGTATTTGCTAGTCACTTTCTTATTACAAGAGATACACTAAAGAACAAGATATAGTTCCCACCTAAAAGGGCATATTATCATCGGATGGGGGTACAGACAGATAGGCAATGATGCCAGAATGTGGTGAGTGGCATGGGAAGGTAAGTACAGCATGATGGCAGAACTGAAGGTTTGGGGAAGTCAGGGAAGATTTCTGAAAGACATGGTTTCTAAGGTGATATCCAACAAAGCTGCTGGGCAGGACGGAATGTTCTAGGAAAGTTAAACTGTGTGTGCAAAGGCTCGGTGGTGGTGGCAGAGTATACAGCATGTCGGGTGGACAAAAAGGAGTTCTGAAAGTCCAGAGCCAAGAGGCAGGGAAAAACTTTGTGAGTAATTAGAAGAAACATTAGGAGGGAGATTCTGGATTTTCTTCTACTTTGCATTGAGAGTAAGAGATGAAACCAGAGAGATCAACAGGGCTTAGATTAGGAATGCCATTTGTAAACTAGGCTAGGGAATTTGGTCTTTATCTTGAGGATAGAATTAGGAAGGCAATTAAAAAAATCAGATCAGGGGATTTCCCTCGTTGTCCAGTGGTTAAGACTCTGTGCTTCTAATGAAGGGGGGTGTGGGTTCGGTCCCTGGTCAGGGAACTAAGATCCCACATGCTGCACAGTGAGGGAACCCCAAAAAATATCAGATCAGATCTATGGTAGCAAGAAACATTCTGGATGCACTAAGGTGACTGGATTGTAGGGAGGCAAGGCGAGTCGTTATGCTGTTGCAAAATATCAAGGGACAGATGACGGCTGCTTGGACCAGAATGGTGACAGTGGGATGGGGCTAAGTGGATACCTTCGATACATATACAGAGATAGAATTGAATAGACTTGAGGGGGAAGGCAGAATTAAGGAAGATGGCCAAATTCTGGGCTTGGGCAACTGTGGTGGGTTGCCGTGTCCTTCTAGGCCACCTGAGAAGGACTGGAGGCCCTCTTGCTGGCTTGGAGATGGAGAGGACCACGTGGCACATAGGTGGTCAGTGTCTAGCAGCTGAGAGGGACCCCTATCTGGCAACCAGCCTGGAAGTGGGATCCCCAGTTCCCCAACTGCAAGGCTCTGAATTCTGCCAACCACAAGGATGAGCCTGGAGGTGGGAAATTGGCAACGAGACAGAAAGCCTGACTTCCAGACAGTGAACAGGAAAATGGGGCCACTTGAGAGCCACCTGAGTTGCTGTTGCCAAGGAAGCAACAAAGACTTAGTTTGGAGATAGAGGGGTGAAGGAGACTTGTTAAATGAATGAGTGTGTAGTGGGGAGGACGGGGGCTACAGGATAGTAAATAATGTCATTGAGCTTCCAGGTCTGAGCTTCCCAGAAGTGATCAACCAATATTTTCTGAGCAAGGGGAGAGGGTAAAAAACAAACAAACAAAAAAACAACAAACCTCTGTGTATCAGTAGCTGACAAGATAGTTTGGATCTTTGGGAGGAAAAAGAAGACAGTGATTTTGATCCAGGAAGGCTGGACCACAGTGCTCTCAAGCTGCCTGGGAGCTGAGAGCTGGGGGTGGCAGTGGAGCCATGGGGGGTGTACATGACATCAGAGCGGCCATCCTGCTCTGGAGTGGGCATCTCACTGCCTGGCCCCTTCAGTGTGCATCTGGCGCTGTTGTTTGGGGGTAATTTAGAAGAGATTCTGATTTTCTTCTCTCCTGGACTGTAGGACAGAACCCGAGTAATATTTTGCTGTGGGGCGATTCATTACAATTTGGACTTAAGGAAAGCCCAGGCTGCAAGCAGACTGACGCTTCTCCAGCAGAAAAGGCTTTAAGATACCTGTGTTTACTCTGTGTGTCATCTGGGCCTGGACTGAGAACACTCTAGAATAATGCGTTTATCTGATTCTCTTATCATCTTGAAGCCACATCCCCTGATTTATGTCATAGACTTCTATGCCACAGTTGGCCATGTGTTCATTTCTTTCATTTTTTTCAGTGGGAGGTAAGTGGGTCTTTCCTGTAATCTGAAGCTGGAAAGCATCCGGAAGGCAGGGGCTGTCTTTATTTTGGTTATATGCCTGAGACATATCCCTCTTTTACATGGCAATTGTCATATCGTAACAGTAAATAATATTCATATGTGCATTCAACCAGTATTTGCTGAATGCCTATTATGTGGCAGGTACTTTTCTGGGTGCTACAAATTCAGCAGTGAATAAAACAGACAAAACTCTGCTTTCATGGAGAGGAGACAGAGAGTAAGTTAAATGAATGAAATATATCCCACGTTAGGTGTTGATACGTGCTAAAAAGGAAAATAGCGCAGAGAGAGGATGGGGCCTGGGGAGAGAGGTGTTGGAAGGGCGGCCAGGGAAGGCACCACCCAGATGGACTCCCGGCCTGGAGTCCATAGGAAGGAGGGGTGTAGGCAGTCTTGCAGGAGGCATCTTTTTTTTTTTTAGTTGTCATGTCTCTTTAATCTGGAACACTTCCTCAGCCTTTGCAGGAGGCATCTTTATCTGGTCCCTTATAAGTGCATTTTATTCTTAAGTATTTGAATGGCTCAATGATACAGTAACAGGGTTGGCCCAAAGGCTTTTACATGTGACTATGAAAATGTGTATGAGTTTGATCTGCATTTATCACGGAGAGAGTCAATTTGTCCCTGTCAGACTGGGAGGTGGTGCTTTATCTTGGTGCACAGAGAAAAACTCTAATTTTTAATAATGATTTTGACCTGAAATTTAATTTCTGTCACTTCTAAGAGCACCTTCCTCTACACCTGATGCATATCGTGAGAGAATGGCCACATCTAGAATGGAAAGTAATCTAGTCAGACAATGTTAAAACTGTGGGGAATCTCAAAGATTATTTCATGAACTCCCCACCCCTTTACAGCAGAAGAAAGCAAAGGATTGACTTAGGTGAGGACTAGGATGATTTAACAGCAGAGACTAGGTCTCAGCCCTTTCTGCTTTGAGTTTACCCATCTGTCCACTGGACCACACGTCTCCCCAAGTAAGGATGATTACAGACCCCTAGTATCCGCCACTGAGAATCAGCAGTGGTTTTACTACTTCCCTGTGAGTTGATCACACCCAGAGGAGGCGAATTACGAATTAGGACGTCTGGCTGGTTGAGTCATACTCCATCCTCTGAAACTCCTTGCCCGAGGCAGGCTTCTTCAAGCAAGCCAAGGAAAGTCCATTCCAATTAGCTCTCTGAGCATGATGTTTTCTGGGTTATCTCACTGGTAGCTTCTGGTGGCCACAAAAAGAAAACAAATGCAGTGATTGACAGAAGAAAAGGAATTCTGTGATTCAGATTATGAATGTGTACAGAGTGGTTTGGATGGGACCTTGGAAAATTCTGCTGATTCCTGTGGAAGTACTTATTTTTTTGATGGCATGTTATTACAGATCATCTACAAAATGTAAATGGAAAAAATATGAGTGGGTTGGAGTCATGGGTGTCATTATGTGCCCAAGAAATTTCCCCCAAATGTCTTGCATGTCACTACTACAGTCCAATGTATTTTGCTATCTGTAGTTTTTTCTACCTAGTTTCAGGGGTATAATGATATACCTTTCAAATTTATTTAGTAATTTTTAATTTTTAATTTTTGTTTTGGCATGCCACATACCTTGAGAGATCTTAGTTCCGTGACCAGGGATTGAACCTGCGTCGTCCTCGGCAGTGAAAGTGCCGAGTCCTAACCACTGGACCGCCAGGGAATTCCTGATATACCTTTAAATCTCTGTATATTTCCTTACATAAAGATCTATATGGACATGATCTGTTGGGCCTAACAGATCTTTCCGTGAATGTGGGACAGGCTGAGGTCAGAATGGGCCATGGCCAAGAACCAATTCAGGGGCAGGTGACACCACCAACAAGCAGAATAGAGACACAAAATCAGAGTCACCAAGAGCATACGGTCAGGCGTATAGAGGTTAGAAATCCTGTGCCAGGGTACACATGGAGTGCTGAGGACCATGTTCCACTGCCAGGTTGCCTTTGCTAAAGGCCCAGGGCAGAGCCCTTGTGGTCTGTATGGGGAGGGAAGGAAGGAGAGGGCCTTCCTTGGTTTTAAAGCCATAATGTGCTAACATCTGCTCAATGAAATCTTTCCTGATTCCTCTGGAGATATGGTCACTCCTGTCTCTGAGTTACCAGAGCAGTTGTGTTTCCCCTACGACTCCTCACGGCTTTTGCTATCTTGTAGCATAATCGCTTGAGTTGCAATCTTTATAGCCTCCACACTGTCTAGGACTGCTTCGTGCATAACAGGTGCATGAGAAATGTTTATTGACTTGAATAGATAAGTCCTGACTGAGATATAGATACCGTAAAACAGGAATGCTAATAATACCTAGCATATAGGGTGACTGTTAAAATAAAGGAAAATAATTGATATAAAGTGCTTTGCTCAGGGCTGGGCACAAAGACGTTCATTTAATATTAGCTATTATTATTATTAATGTAAATATTAATTGAAACAATACATCAGAATTTAAATGCTTGTTCTTCCAACTGGTCTTTTGGCTTCGATCAATTATTATAAGAACTCTGGAATAAGTTTTTTTTATATTTTTTATTTTTTTATTATGTATGTATGTATTTATTTATTTATTTTGCGGTACGCGGGCCTCTCACTGTTGTGGCCTCTCCCGTTGCAGAGCACAGGCTCCGGACGCGCAGGCCGAGCGGCCATGGCTCACGGGCCCAGCCTCTCTGCGGCATGTGGGATCTTCCCGGACCGGGGCACAAACCCCTGTCCCCTGCGTCGGCAGGCGGACTCTCAACCACTGCGCCACCAGGGAAGCCCCCTGGAATAAGTTTTGATGATTAAAATATGATATTTTAAAAAATTTTTATTGGAGTATAGTTGATTTACAATGTTGTGTTAGTTTCAGGTGTGCAGCGGTGTACAGCACTCTACAGCACAGTTATAGGTGTACATATATAGACTCTTTTTCAGATGTTTTCCCATATAGGTCATTACAGAGTATTGAGCAGAGTTCTACAAAACAGAAATAGAGCCACAGATATAGAAAACAAACTTATGGTTACCAGGGTAGGTAAGGAGGGGGAAGGGATAAATTGGGAGGTTGGGATTGACATATACACACTATTAAAGCATGATATTTTTAATGTCCAGAGAAAACTGTGTTTTAAAATATGTCTTGTGCTCTGATTACTGATATTGAACTCAGGACCAAAGTTGGAATGACTGAAACGAACACAGTAGATTTTAAATATTTCGGGTCCACAGAGGCCATATTTGAATCACAAAATAATGAAGAATAAAAATACTTCATTTGTCACTGAAGACTTGTATGGAAAGATCCTTGAACAACCCAAGTAACTCTCATGAAGAAACCATCATGTTCACAAGAAATGAGATAATGAGGTTTTTTAAAGGCCAGGAGTTGCCCAATATGCACGATAAGTTTGGAACCATAAATGAATGGTGAGGCTGAGACAGCAGGGGTTTAGCTGCAGGCTGACCTCTCAGACACGGAACCTATGGCAAGGTCCCCAGCCGTGGACCACTAATTCAACAAGTCTGTTCTTTTGTGGTTTGGACATTGTAAACTATGACGTTTCAAGGGTCCCCATCAACAGGGCAGGAAATGAGTTTTTCATCCTTTTGCTTTCTTTGTTGGTGTGACTTATGAAATGAGTTTCCTGAACATAGGAATGAATTATGATGATCCATACAGGGGTGCATACAACCTGAAAATGATATTATTACTTCTAATTTGAGATATCTTTTCATGTGATTACTCTTTCATCAGAAATAGATGTGAAACCTGATGAAGGTGGGAATCGTGCTTTATTTTTCTGTGTATCCCTGAGTGTGTTATTATGGGTGATTATTAATTATACATTTACTTTGATTTAAGAGTTTGGTGTGATGTTTAGGCCAGTTTGATTTAGTAAAAAGCCAAAGGGGAAGGTTTGGCAATTGTCTTATGAAGGCTGGTGGTCAGTCTGTTTGGAAAACGTCACTCCAGTAATTAGGGTCTTGACTTTCCAGTATTTGGGGGATCTTTTTTTGAAAATTCCTTTATAGATTAACATCTATACTCTATATGTCATAAAGAGAGTGAACAAGACAGGCCACAGCCGGGAAAAAGATATTTACAACACAGATAAATGACAAATGATTAGGCCAGAATACTATGCAGAGAATTTCAATGAATTGACAGGAGAAAGACTAACAAATGGAGTAGAAAAATGGCAAAAGACGTGAGTAGTCATTTGGGGAAATGAGAGCCACAAGGAAGACACTGCTTTAGTCCCACTGAATGAAATTTCTAAAGAATTATCTAACACTTGTGTAGGAAGGCAATGTTTAACAGGCTTTATAAACAGTAGCTTATTTGATTCTCTCAACAACCCTATAAGGTATGTTCTATAATCATCTCCGTTTAACAAATGAGGAAATGAAGACACAGAGTGGTCAGTAAGTGGTTACGCAGTAAGTTTTGCAAGGTCACACAGCAGAGGAGTCACAGAGCCAAGGATTGAAGGTCCCTGTGCACCGGTTCCAGAGTCCATGACCTTAACCTCTGCACTACTCTTCCCCCTGACAATATGGAGGCTGGAAAAGTGCACATCGTCCACGCTTACCTGGTTTTGAGGCAGTCTGGTGTGACCTCGTGAAGTTGAACGTGTGCAGACCATGTGACCTGGCAATTCTTCCCAGTCTTCACTGCAGAGTCACTAATCCTTATACGTGTGGACTAAGAGATTCAAAGTGAAAGATTCATAGTAGCAGTGGTCGTAAAAGAGAGGAAAAAGCTTGGAAACAATCCAAATGTCCATTAATAGTAGAAAAGGTAAGTAAATTGGAGTCTATTCACACTATGGGCTACTTACTCTGCAGCACTTATGAAGTGGACTAAATGATTGTTCTCGTCTCTCCTCCCTTCTGAGAAGTATTCTAACTCCATCGTATTGTGACTCAGCCTCCAGCCCCACTGCTTTGATACCTGGCCCTGAGCACTGCGTGTACGTGTCCTGTGTGGGATATAACTCACACCTTTGTACCCCCTCCTACAACCATTATATATTGTTCCTCACAGTTGCAAAGCTTGGCCCACTTTTTCTAGATGGTCATAGGGTCTCTGTTGTAACTCTGATGTAACTCTGCATCATAGGCATAGACAATACAAGGAACAAACGGGCAGGGCTGGTTACCACTAAAGCTTTATTTATAAGACAGGCTCAGGCTTCCCTGGTGGCGCAGCGGTTGAGAGTCTGCCTGTCGATGCAGGGGACACGGGTTCGTGCCCCGGTCCAGGAAGATCCCACATGCCGCAGAGTGGCTGGGCCCGTGAGCCATGGCCGCTGAGCCTGAGCATCTGGAGCCTGTACTCTGCAACGGGAGAGGCCACAGCAGTGAGAGGCCTGCTTATTGCAAAAAAAAAAAAAAAAAAAAAGACAGGCTCTATTTAGGTGATCTGTGGTCTGAAGTATCAAAAGGCATGTTGTACAAGCCCCTTCATCTTCTGATCTCATTCTCCCATATTTTTAGCTCCCTGATACACTGTGAAGCTTTCCTTCCACACTTCTGCACAAGCTCTTCTTCCTAAGAGTCCTTCTCCACTTTTCCTTACAGACGAACTTCTTCCAACAGCCCAAAGAAAACAAAACAAAACAAAAAACACCAAAAGAAACCCCAAACAAGAAAAAGTACAAAGCAAAACAAAGCCTCACCTGTGAAGCCTTCCCAGCTCTGCTTCCGGGAAGGATTGGGTATTTTTTCTTCTTTTTCCCATAGAACCCTTCCACATTTCTATTACAGCACTTGCTACCTGATTTCGTGATTCTTAAATATGTTTGCCCTTTTCTCATCCCTTCCCAGTAGGCAGTAAATCCCCTGTGAATGTAAATTTGTCTCGATCATATTTGAATTTTATTTATTTATTTATTTGGTTGCGCCAGGTCTTAGTTGCACGCGGCAGGCTCCTTAGTTGTGGCACGTGGTATCTAGTTCCCTGACCAGGGGCCAAAGCTGGACCCCCTGCACTGGGAGCGCGGAGTCTTAACCACTGCACCACCAGGGAAGTCCCTCATATTTGTATTATCAGAGCTAGCATAGTGGCTGGCACAGAGTTGGAGTTTAATAAATGCTTAGAAAGATGATACAGAAAACATGCTGTAGAATAGGGTAGGGAGTGCAAATCATGTGAATTATGTCTATTATCGTTAATTTAATTCATTTTTAGAGTAATGATTTTTTTTTTTTTTTTTTTTTTTTTTTTTTACAGTACGTGGACCTCTCACTGCTGTGGCCTCTCCCGCTGCGGAGCACAGACTCCGGACGCGCAGGCTCAGTGGTCATGGCTCACAGGCCCAGCCGCTCCACGGCATGTGGGATCCTCCCAGCCCGGGGCACGAACCCGTGTCCCCTGCATCGGCAGGCGGACTCTCAACCACTGAGTCACCAGGGAAGCCCTAGAGTAATGATTTTAACTTTTGTCCCAGATGTTTTTGGTTTTTATGGCATCAGATAGAGAGTTCGACTGGGTTTTCAGCATTCTACCCACAGAATTTTCAGGGTCCCACCTGTGTAGACACTGGTGTCAACCATTTAGGGATGTTCCAGTAATAGAATTTTTAAAGAATTTTTAAGAATCCAGTAATAACGTGGAAGAGAAAAGATATGGATAATGGCCATCTCTATTTGGCTTTGTCACACAGCCTTCTATGCATACCATTCACCACAGAGTAAAGTATGGCTTCCTGTTTCCTGTTTCATGCTATATATAAACAGAATCCTACAGTATGTATGAATTGTGCCTTCTCCCCTTTCAATATCATGTTGTTGAGGATCCTCCACAATGAAGCATGCAGCTATATTTCACTCATTTAATATTAGACTTTATTTTTAAAATTTTGTTTGACTTATTTTTTTAAAATAAATAAATTAATTAATTTATTAATTTTTGGCTGCATTGGGTCTTTGTTGCTGTGCGCAGCCTTTCTCTAGCTGCGGCGAGTCGGGGCTACTCTTCATTGCGGTGCGTGGGCTTCTCATTGCGGTGGCTTCTCTTGTTGGGGAGCACGGGCTCTAGGCGCATGGGCTTCAGTAGTTGTGGCGCATGGGCTCAGTAGTTGTGGCTCGTGGGCTCTAGAGCACAGGCTCAGTCGTTGTGGTGCACAGGCTTAGTTGCTCCGCGGCATGTGGGATCTTCCGGGACCAGGGCTCGAACCCCTGTCCCCTGCATTGGCAGGCGGATTCTTAACCACTGCGCCACCAGGGAACGGCCTGACATCTTGTTTTAACCATGGTGCAGTATTTCGTTGTACGAAGGCGCCCACCCCTTATGGCCCTGAGGCACGTTTGGGACATTTGATAATTTTTCAGATGGATGATTCAAGGCAGAGAGAAGGCTCTGGAAGGTTTTGCTAGTCGCCTGTGATGCCAATGAACTGGGATCCGAACTGTAAGAAAAGGATGGGTTCTCTGGGGGAAGAGGATGAACTTGGCTTAGTGGATGGAGGTCAGAACCAAGGGTGCTAGGCTGGGTCAGACACCAGCCAGATTAGAGCCCCATATGTAGGGGGCTGGGACTTCCTGCAGAAACAGTGCCTTTAGCGGTACTGGGTGCCAGAGCTGGGCTGGGTGGGGGGCTGCATTGACAGCACACCCAGAGGGCAGGTGGGGGAGGAAGCCTGGAAGACGGAGCGTGAGTGAGTGACGTACAGGCCTGGAAGCGCTCCTCATCGCTTTGGTCCACATTCCACTATGTGAGCTCTGCTCCGTGACCTGACCTGACCGTGGAGACATCACGGTTTCATTCTCAGGTTTTAGGGACATTTTATGGGGGACAAGAGCTGAGGAAAATGTGCCATCAGTGAAAAGGCTTGCTTTGGAGGTCACGAGTAGCTGTTTGCTTTGCTTTTTGAGCTTCCTCCAAAGAAGAAACGCTCCCCCAAGACCATGCCAACAAATACTTGCTTATCTGTTGCTTAAACTGGCAGCTTGGCTTCAACCTAACTACTGTCCTTTCAACCCAGAGCCACAGAAATGTGGAAAGAGCCTCTTTCTCTCCACCACATGCAAACAGGAGCATGAATTCTGGGTCTCATTCCCGTTGGGAAATAGCCAAAGTGATTGTGACAGGACGGTGTTTTGAGCAATGTTGGCTATTTGTTTTTTGGAGCACAAAGCAAGCAATAAATCTGTCACCCTGAAAAATCAGGTTGTGACCTAGAGGAAGGAGCAAATTGTGACTTTAGGTAAAAGAGAGTGACCTACCAGGGAGGATAATTTATCATGATAACAAAATTGCTGGAGCTCTCCTGACAAACCAGGAAGAAGGGCTGCAGTAAGCAAATTCAGGAGATGCAAGCGTCCGAATGTTTTTAACTGATCAATATTTCCAGGGCTCCCAAGCAGCCAAAAAACTGCCATCGTCCAGAATAAGTACATTGCTCACTGGATTTGTAAAAGGAAAAACTGAGAGCTCTGATTCTTCTCTTTAAAAAAAAAATGTCACCAATCAACAATAGGTGTTCTTTGTAGGATGAAAATAAATATTCTTCTGGGGATTGAAGTGAGAATGCTTGATTTTGGGGGAGGAAGTGGGAGATAATGCGACCTGGAAATGCTTAAGAAAATTGACTAGTGGAAAGTAATGTCCTTCACTCACTCTTTTGTTAAAACTGGTCCTCCTTGGGACTTCCCTTGTGCTCCAGTGGTTAGGACTCCGCACTTCCACTGCACGGAACTAAGATCCCACATGCTGTGAGGCGTGGCCATAAATAAATAAAGATAGACAGATAGATACATGAAAAAGCAAAAACAAAAACAAACCCAAAAAATACTAGTCCTCCTGGAGGGGGAACCAAGCAAATATGTCACCTTGGGAATTACTGATATGAAGACTTAGGCGACAACAGAGATTATTTAAAACAATAATTCTGTCTTTCCACTTATACTGGGCATCTTTTGTTGGCCCCTTTCTATCTGCTCTCCCTGCTACTCCGTCCTGCTCAGTGCCCCTGAAGGCGACTTCAAAGGGCTCCCATGTCCCCCGGATGTTGGTGGGGTTCAGTCAATGCCATCTGCTGGAGAGCAGAGGGAAGGGAGGCTGGGGACCCCTCCATCCTCCTCCTGCAGGTGGCTGTAGGTTGGCCATGTCCCTCTTCTGAAGTCACAGCTCCTGGAGGGAGCTCTTTTCTGCAGAGCCTTTTCTATCCCAAGTTTCCAGTGACCTCTCCCTTGCCTTGACACTTCTGTCGCAGGGGTGATGGATGTGCCGGATGTCACCACACCCCGGGGTCCTGCACGGTCCTGAAGTTTCCCTGCACTCCGCCCACACCTTTGTGGATTAAGCCGTCCTCAGTTGCTGTGTGCCGGTTTCTGCTTGGTCCCTGACCCATCCATCACTCCACAGACCACCTTCCATAGACCTCAACCTCATCATGGCTTTTCAGCGACCCTGGGTGAACTCCAACGGGCCTTAAACGGGGGAAGGGGGGGATGCTATCAGTTGCTGGATGAAGAATGCAAAGTTTACACGATGTGGCTCAGTGTTGGAAACCACATGATACATCCAAGCTTTGGATATTATCAAACTATGGTCTTTATCTCTAGATTTTGCTGAAATGTACAACTACAATGAGCCCGACTTATGTCATCATCACTTTTCCTTAACGTTGAAGGCTAGATAAAGGTCTCCACTTCTGAGCTTGAACACCCGTGATCTTAGCCACGGAGACCACAAAGCTCTACGTATTTTCACTTCAGTGGCCCTTGGATCCAGCCGTGCTCCCATGGACTTGGCAGGCTCATCCTACTTCTCAGAACAGATTTAACAGCAGGGAGTTCACGTACGACAAAGACTTCATTACTTTTATGAGCTCTTCGTGCTTCCTCCTTACTGGTGCACTGAGAGGTATTACTGAATAATCTATACTTGTCAGAAATATAAATGTGCCCTAGCTCAGGACAGGTTTAATTCTACCTATTGTATTTTCTTATTTAGGACATTTTGGAAGGGATTCGATAGATTCCTTCTGTAGGGGGCCTTTGCTGCAGTGTGGTGTTGGTTTATGTCCAGTAAACGAGCAAACCAGGAACATCTAATTTTCTTGTGCCAGAGGCCCCTGATGAAATGCATTCTTAATGCCAAGTGGCACGTGGATGCCTCTTGCTTTTTAGGCTAAGGCAGATTTTCAGGAAGAAAAGAACTTATTTGCTGCTTCTTTCGATTTTATTATTGACCTTAAGCAGGTTAAATATTTTTCTGCATCCATTTTCCCAGTCATCATATGTGTATATGCATAAACTGTGGCCTGAATGCCTTTTTAAAAAAAACACCACAACCAGGGAGAGGCCACAACAGTGAGAGGCCCGCGTATGGCAAAACACAAAAAACAAACAAACAAAAAACACCACAACCAAAACTATTGAATAGTATCTTATAAGATATTTGGTTATTAAATCTCTATTAACTTAATTATAATTAATTCTAATAGAAGAGTATAAGTACTACAGAGATATGAAAGAGGTGAAAAAAGTAGAATTTATCTAATTGATATTAATATTGGTAGAGCGGAACACTCAACATCACACAAACATTTTCAATTGTCTTAGACTTTAACATTATTCATATAAAAGAGAAAAGAGAAGATGGATATTTGTGTCAGGCACTGAACTAAGAACTTTATATACCTCATCTCATTTGGCTATTTATGTTAAATTTACCTCAATAGCCAAGACATGGGGACTTCCCTGGTGGCACGGTGGTTAAGAATCTGCCTGCCAATGCAGGGCACTCGGGTTCGAGCCCTGGTTTGGGAAGATCCCACGTGCCATGGAGTAACTAAGCCCGTGCGCCACAGCTACTGAGCTTGCATGCCACAACTACTGAGCCTGCACTTTAGAGCCTGTGAGCCAAAACTACTGAAGCCCACATGCCTGGAGCCAACCCATGATCTGCAACAAGAGAAGCCACCGCAATGAGAAGCCCGCGCACTGCAACAAAGAGTAGCCCCCGCTTGATGGGACTAGAGAAAGCCCGTGCACAGCAACAAAGACCCAAAGCAGCCAAAAATAAGTAAACAAACAAATAAATAAATAAAACGTCCTTTTAAGTAAAATAGCCAAGACATGGAAGTAACCAAAATGTCCATCTACAGAGGAATGAATAAAGAATATGTGGTACATATATACAATGGAATACTACTCAGCCATTAAAAAGAATGAAATAATGCATTTACATGGATGGACCTAGAGATTGTCATACTAAGTGAAATATGTCAGACAGAGAAAGACAAATGTCATATGATACCACTTATCTGTGGAATTTTAAAAAATGGTACAAATGAACTTATTTACAAAACAAAAATAGACTCACAGACATAGAGAACAAACTTATGGTTACCAAAGGGGAAAGCAGGGTGGCGGGGGGTGGGGGGAAGGGAAAGGTAAATTAGGAGTTTGGGATTAACATAAGCACACTACTATATATAAAAGAGGTAAACAACAAGGACCTACTGTATAGTACAGGGAACTCTACTCAGTATTTTATCATAACTTATAATAGAAAAGAATCTGAAAAAGAATAAATATATATATATATATATATCTGAATCACTTTGCTGTACACTTGAAACTAACACAGCATTGTAAATTAACTATATCCCAACAAAATAATTTACTTTTAATTTTTATTTCTTACAAACTCTCACGAGGAGACTGACACGTACTGGGTGTTACAGAAATCTCCTATAGATTTTAAACTAATACGTATTTTTCCTTCTTGACAAGACATCTTGGAGTACTGAATTTGACAGTATTCATAGCCTTGGGCATTTTGTTTATAAAAATAGCACCTATGGCAGACTCAGGTCAGAGCAGTGCGGTCAGGGCAGCCGGGGCGAGTTATCCACATCCTCGATAATCTTGCCTGGTCCTCCCAGGCGCTTTGGCAGCCTCCCCACTGAGCTCCTTTGTCGCTCTTGCCCGGGATCCTGCCTTGTCACCGACTCAAGGTCCTCCTTCTACGGGCTTCTCCACGGAGCTGGACATGGTTGCCACTCCTTCCCAGTGTTCTCTCTGCTGTTGGCTGCGGTGACTTCGGTCTCTCCAGGCTGGTCCCCTCCCACCCTGGCCCATCCCTTCTCAAGTCTAGACTCCACCCGGCCATCAGTCCCTGGGGTTCTTAAAGGCTCTGCCTGGGGACCACTCATCTTACTCAAGGGCTGTCTTCTGAGGGCCCTTTTCACAGCTTCACACACACACTTCCAGTTCAGCCATCTGTCAGCTGCTGGCGAGACCCAGGTTTGCTTCTCTAGCTGCTCAGGTCACTGCTCCATATCGAAGGGTGGCCTGCACTCCTCTAAGTGAACGCCTCACAGACAATTCAGCCTTACTATGTTTAAGACACAATCTTCGCCCACCTGGTTTCCCTGCAGGGGCGCCCCTGCCCCATTCTGGCACAAGGAACAATGATCTCTCCTTCACTCCCTAACTCCAGTGTTATGTTTGTTTGTTTGTTTGAATCATTAAAGCATCTTTGAATCCAATCACCTGTCCTCACTACCACCCACTCCAGACCAGATTCCTAATGTGTCTTTCCTTCGGAACTCACTAACTTCAAATGCTTGAATCAGTTACCTCTTCTACAGTCAGAAGGTTTGCACAAAACGCAAATCTGATCATGTCGCCTGCTTAATTAAAACCCTTCCAGTGACTTTATTTTTAGGAGAAAGATCCAAAGTCTTTCTCATGGCTTGTAAAGCTTTGCAACTTCTGGCCCCTGGTTTTCTCTTTAGTTCATTTGAAGGCAGTCTCCCATCTATTTCCTGTGCTTCCACTCCTGTGACCTTATTTCAGTCTCTCAAACACATCAAAGCCCCTCCCACCACAGGACCTTTGCACTTGTGGTTTCTTCTTACGGGAATGCTCCGCTGCACGCTTTTTACTTCCTTATAGTCTGGCTCCATTGCTAGATCTTAGGTACCATGAAGATAAGAGCTATGCCTGTTTCTGCTTTTTATTTTATCTCCAGATGCAGTTCTGACATACAGAAGAGGCTCAATAAACACTTGCCTTGAAAGCATATTTAGGTAATACCTATGACCAAATTCCATTTTCTGTTTGCCTTTTAACATCATATCAAAATATAAACGTTGGGCTTCCCTGGTGGTGCAGTGGTTGAGAGTCCGCCTGCCGATGCAGGGGACATGGGTTCATGCTCCGGTCTGGGAAGATCCCACATACCGCGGAGTGGCTGGGCCCGTGAGCCATGGCCGCTGAGCCTGCACGTCCGGAGCCTGTATTCTGCAACGGGAGAGGCCACAACAGTGAGAGGCTCACATACCACACACACACACACACACACACACAAAATATATATATATATATAAGCATTTTGTGCCAAAGTTAATACTTTAAATATGTACTGATGTTTAAAAAATTTATATTGTTAGCTCTGTCAGTCTCTCTGCTTTGGTTTATTGGCACCATGCTTAAATAGGACTCTCTCAGTAGAGGATGATATGAATTTTCATCTATTTTTTATGATATAGCTCTTTCTTTAACAAAATATTATTATTATTATTTTTAAAGAATCTTTTATTTATTTATTTATTGTTGGCTGTGTTGGGTCTTCGCTGCTGCATGCAGGCTTTCTCTAGTTGTGGAGAGCTGGGACTACTCTTCGTTGCAGTGTGTGGGCTTCTCATTGTGGTGGCTTCTCTTGTTGCAGAACACAGGCTCTAGGTGCACAGGCTTCAGTAGTTGTGGCTTGTGGGCTCTATAGCACAGGCTCAGTAGTTGTGGCACACGGGCTTAGTTGCTCCGTGGCATGTGAGATCTTCCTGGACCGGGGATTGAACCCGTGTCCGCTGCATTGGCAGGTGGATTCTTAACCACTGTGCCACCAGGGAAGTCCCCCAAATATCAGATTTTTAACCATACGGAGTGTATTTGATGGCGAGATGTCAGGTAGTGAAGTTTTTGTTCTCCGTATAATACCTAATTTTCCCAACAGACCTTATTGAATGCTCCATCTCTTCCCCAAAGACTTATCATGCCACTTTTATTTTATGTATAGTTTATACTTTTTTGAGATTTAATTTTGCTCTGTTGCTCTGTCATTTTGGTGACCTATTGCTCTGTCATTTTGGTGACACATTAGAGTTGACCTTTGAACAATGAGGAAGTTAGGGCGCCTACCCCCTCTGAAGATTCAACCAGCCACAAATTGCATAGCCTGTAGTGTTTACTATTGAAAACAAATCTGGATATAAGTGGACCTGTGCAGTTCAAACCCATGTTGTTCAAGGATCCACTGTATTTTAGTAATGGTGACTTTATAAAGCATTTAAATATATATTGACATATTTATATATAGATTTATTTAATATATGGTTGTGACGGTTATCTATTGCTGCAATTATGCTGTATAACAACAATCCAAAATCCAATGGCTTAAAATAGCCCTTTTTAACAGGGTGTCAGCAAGCAGTTAAGCCTTAATGCCCTAAGGCATTTATTACATGTAACAAATTAACTGTGCTCCATGGGGGGAGAATTGAGAAAATTTTCACTCAAATATTTTTTCTATAGGACTTAATTTTCTCATGGAAACCCCTTTGAGAAGGTATGGCTTAAAACAGTAAACATTTATTTAACTCATGAATCTGCAGCTTGATTTAGGCTAGGCTAAACTGGTTTTAGCTGGGCTCATTCTTAGTCTGGTGGTTTCCTGGCCGTGGGCTGGGGAGATGCACTTAACCAGGTTGCACATCTTTTATCCTGCACGTGCCAGCCCAGGCATTCGTACCATGAGGGACAGAGGACGGGACAGGAAGCAAACACAGAGCATTTTCAAACTTCTGTTTGCAGCAAGTTTGCTAATATCTCATTGGCCAAAACAAGTCACATGACTGAACTCAGCCCTGAGGGGCAGGGAAGTATACTTTAGCTTTTGATGGAAGAAACTGCAGAGGCACCTTGCAAAGAAGGTGCATGCAGGGAGGGATAGAGAAATTGAGACCATTAAGGTAATTAATGTACCACCGTGGTGATAGTCTCCTATTATTACTCTTTAAAGCTTTTTTACTGGCTCTTCCTGCAAATGTGTTATGTTTTGGAATCATTTTGTCAAGATGAAAAATGCCCACTGGGATGTGCATGGACAGAAAGTATACATTGAATACTGAGCTAGATGTTTTTAGGTATTCATGTCATTTGGTCTTTTCAGTAAATGAAAGTAGCTATCACCACCGCCATTTCACAGGTAATGACATTGAGGTTCAGATAGATTAAATACAGTCATCTTTTGGTATCTGTGGGGAGATTGGTTCTGGGACCCCTGAGAATACCAAAATCCATGGATGATCAACTCCCTCAATGAAGGTGGTGCAGTATTGGCATATAACCTACACACATCCTCCTGTATACGTTACATCATCTCTCAATTAATTATAATACCTAATACAATGTAACTGTTATGTAAATAGATATAAATGGCTGCCTGCAGGTGGCAAATTCAAGTTTTGCTTTGGGGAACTTTCTAGAATTTTTTTTCTGAATATCTTCCATTTGAGGTTGGTTGAATCTGTGCATGTGGACCCCATGGATACTGAGGGCCGACTGTAACTTTTTGTCAGGTAACAAGTACGGTGAGAACCTGGGCTCAAACTTCAGCATTCTGCTTCAAGTCCACATCTTCCACTCGTCCAGGGCTGCTTCCTTTGATAATTGTCATGAGGCTCAAGCACGGCGGTGTCCATGAATGGGCCTGGAGAATTAAAGTGAGCTAAGACCCATTGAATTTGAAGTCCTTTAAGTATCCATGTTTCTGTAAATACAGGCATGTCTCATTTTAACTGTGCTTTGCTTTACTGTGCTTTTTACACATTGAAGGTTGGTGGCAACCCTATGTTGAGCAAGACTACTGGCGCCATGTTTCCAACAGAATTTGCTCATTTCGTGTCCCTGTGTCACATTTTGGAAGTTCTCGCAAAATTTAAAACTTTTTCATTATTGTTACGTTTGCCGTGGCGACCTGTGATCAGTGGTCTTTGATGCTCCTATTGCAAAACATGATTCACTGAAGGCTCAGGTTAGCATTTTTTAGCAATAAAGCATTTTTTAATTAAAGTATGTACTTTTTTTTTAGATGTAGTACTATTTTCCATGTAACAGACTACAGTATAGTATAAACATAACTTTTATATGTACTGGGAAACCAAAACATTCATGCGACTAGCTTTATTGTGGTAGTCTGGAACTGAACTGGAAATATCTCCAAGGAATGCCTGCAGAGCTCATGAAGTTTTTAATTTGTAGAAGAATCTTTTGTATCTTCTTCCTGTTTTGTCCATTGGGTAACATGGTTTATAAAATCGACTGAAGGAGATTAAATAATCACAAGAGAAGTGTAGTTGACATTTATTATGGAGGCACTAACTTTTATAGCTCTGTTGTGTTATAATCCATTCAATTTTCTGGCAATTTAGAAGAACAACTGTTTATAAGGGGATTAGCTATGTCTTCAGGCTGCCAAAATTTTCCCTTGGGAGGCTTTGATTGGGATTCAGAAATGATGTAAAGGAGCGGAGGGCAAGTGGCATGTGTTGGTGGCAGTGGTGCCAGGGGTGGTGTCAGATGCTGACTTACTTCATTTTATCATTCTGGGAAACTATGCTCAATAGGTAAATTCTCTGGAGGATGCCATACAGCCATTTGAAAAGTGAAATGTGTATTGAATACAGGCATTTTGATTAAAGTGAAAGTGTTTTTTTGCTAGAAATTCTGGAAGCAAGCAGCAGTGGAAAGAGCAGCAACAAAATTGCTTGAAGTTAAACTTGTTTTGTTGTGAATATTCTTTATAAGAGCCAAACCATTTTGTGTATGAAAACCAGTCCTATAGCCCGACGTCTTGATACTTTGGGTGGTCCCATCAATTCAGATCGTGAGTTGACCCCTCATGGAAATGGCTGAAAGTCAGACGATGTCGTTGAATTCTGGGAACCCTGGTGGCTAAGCACGCGGCTTTGCATGGGGTTATTCGTACTGGTTTGAGAATCATGAGCACCTTCATTTCCTACGAGTTCGTTCATCTCTGCTAATCTCTGCCGCGCGCCATCAGCCCGAGGACAGTATCATGTATCCCTTAAGGTCCCAGTAAACAGCCCTGAGAACCTGCTGCTGATGAGAAATGCAACTTAATGACTTTATCTTCTTGGCTTCGATGGCAGGACTTGCTGGGGCAACACGTGGAAACTTCATAAAGTCCATCGAGAATTAACTACCGGAGAACAGTGCCGAGCATCCAGAGAGAGGAGACAGCAGGAGGTTGTCTGCTCCCAGCGGGGACTTAGGAGGAGTCGTAAGGACTGGAGATAACGCAGGTTAAGGTGTCTGGTCCACAGTGTATTAGCTGTGAGTCCCACAACCGAGGGGTTGTCTGCATTTGCGTCCTTCTGAATGGAGGAAGGGGGATGAGCTAGATCAGTGGGGTCCACAGCCTCCTGATCATCAGAATTTCAGGAGGTGCTTCCTAAAATCCTAGATTTCCAGGTTGCGGCACTGGTGATTCTTATTCAATAGATTTCTTTTCTTTTCTTTTTTAATAAAGCTCTGCAGCTCATTCTGGTGGCCAGCTAAGTTTAGAAACCACTAGAGGAGGAGATATCTAAATTCCCTCTCAGCTGCACCATTTGGAATACCGAGAAGGTTCCTTTCTCAGTATTTTCTGCTCGAGCTCCTTCCAAATTTGTAATGTGCCCGCTCTCGACGTGGGAGAACTTGAAATCTAACTGAAAACACAGACAGGGACCTGACTGAGGAAACAAAACAGTCTCATCTTTCTCTTAAGCCAGAATCAAGCTAAGAATCTAGACTTGTGAGCAGTCATATCAAGGCACTGTGCTCTTGTCAGAGCTGGTTGTTCTCAGGGCAAATTGGCTTCATGGGCTGAGCTGCTCTCATAGCCACGCCCATGCTTCAGGGAGTCCAAGACCTGGGATGCCTGGGGCACACCTCAGTCCTTAGCCTTGCCCAAATTTCTTGTCTTGATTTCCAAGTTTATCTTATGGCATGAACAGGAAGAAGGGAGTGTCCAACAAAGTATCTGCCATCACATTTTCCTGCTGTCACACACAGCACTTTATGTCCATATGTAGGACACATTCCCAAACATGTACCCTGTAGCCTGTGCACTTTGCTCCTAGACAAGAACGCCCATCAGAGTGCAGATGACTGAGAAGAATTTGTTAATGCGTCCTTATATACAATCAGTATCTCTATGAATGTGTATGTGTGTGTGTATCAACATATCCACTTGAAAAACAATCAGTCATTTATAAATGACTAATTGGCACACGTTGCATAACGAAAAGAGGACACCTTTGTGTCCTCACCACTGTTGTGTCCTCACCACTTTGTGTCCTCAACACTGATGTCAACAGACATCACTGTTGAGAGCTGTCAACGTAGAGATTTCTGATGCTCAAGAAAGGTGCATGTTTTAGTTCAGTTATCAGCCTCTGTTGAAAGTGGACCCATAGGGTCCTCTCTGCTCTCAGACTACGTGATGCCTGCCTTCTGCGCTACTTTGGGTTATACTGGGCAGCCTCTGGCTGGGACATTTCTCTGTTATCCTACCAGTGGAAAGGAGGTTTGTGGAAGACTTGTGGGTTTTGAGGAGGCTGGGATATTTAGCACATGGTAATTTAGGAATCGTACATTTTTTCTGAGTATACGTTTGCCAGGATCTTGAACTGAATTGAGCCAGGAGCCCAAACCAGAGGCTGGTTAACCAACTTCAATTTCTGAAACAATAAATGAAGCGGTTAACCACAAACCAACGGAGAAATGTTTCAGTTTTAACCTACTCAACCTGTTTAAACCAGAACTGGTTGTGAGTATTTTTTTTCTAAAACCACAGAACCATAACACCAAAATGTTTTCAAATCAGACCTAAATTAAATTTGGTTTGAGCTCCTGACTTCAACTTTGATAGTTGAAATGCTTTCTTTCATGTTCTGCATGCTTAGCATTGATGATAATTTGGTAGAACCTTGTGTCTGAAGATCAGAGGAATGTTGCCAAAGTTTACAAACAGCATTTCAAATATATTATCTTTATCATATAGGTTGAAAAATCCTGTCATAGACTAGATTCACTCAGGGTTCACTGAAGGTGAAGTCATGAGTCAGAGAAAGGGGTGCATGGTGCCTGGGAGACCTCTTTAGATGTTTAAAGTTTTTTGCATTATTCACCAAAGAAGGAAATAATAGACCCATCCTCTTGTTCCTATACTACCTGTTACCTTGTACTACCAATGAACAGATGCTAAGATAATTTTAATTCATTGATGAATATGTTTCTTTGGAGCTTAGTTAAAAGCTCCATTTTTAAAAAAAAATTTATTTTATATTGGAGTTCTAGTTAATTTACGATGTTGTGTTAGTTTCAGGTGTACCGCAATCCATTCTTATAGACAGAGGCCCAAGGCTCTGAGAGGGTCAGTTCTTACAGCTGTGAATGGAAGAGCTATGTTTAAGCCCAGCTCTGTTTTGAGTCATGGTCCAGCGTATTAACTACCCTGAAATATGCCCTCTGGCTTGAGACATTGTTCTGTTTATTACCATATTTCCTTCTGTCTTGATAGGATTAGATAAAGACCACACGGATTACTTTCATGCTTTGGCAACACCATAATGAATTAAGATTTTTTATGCCATTTTCTCTCCAGACAGTTTATAACTGAGGGAGAGACAGCCAGGGAAAGCCCTGGTCCATCCCTTCCATCTCAGTGGCGTGCTCTACAGAAGAGGAGCTTGACCATCACAAGACCCGGCTCAACTTTCCACTCTGAGAGCCGTCTCAAGCTGCTTTTCTAAACTACAGTGGAAAATGGAGACAGCAGAAAGCCAGTTAGTGAACAAAAACTACAAAACTGACCCTGCCTTCAGCTTGACATCTGCTCTGAAATAAACCTCTTAAATCTCTTCTTCCTGCTAGTGGATTGTTTTCAAACATATTCCCAAGGAGATGAATTTGACTCTTTATGTCTCCAGGTTTCTTTGGCCTTCTATGACTTTAACTGCAGGCTGACATTTTCTGAAGTCTGTCTGCAGGGAAGCCAGGCAGAGCACATTAACAGACCCCGCCTGTCACGGCTAAGTAATCCGGTCAAAGTATTCTTGTTGTGCAGTGCATGCATTCAGAGGACCATTTTCATTATTGCTGTAATTTGTTCTGATTCAAGTATTCCACAGAGAATGAGGTTTCTAGACGGAAAGTGGTCAGACGCAGGGTAGCAGTGGTGATGTGGGATGCAGATGGCAGACAGAGCTTGAAGGAGAGATGGCAAATGTTTCTACGTGTCTCAATGTGTAGCATTTCTGATTTTTATATGGACATTAAATCTGGTCAAGCTGAAGTGCCATTTGCTCCAAGAGAGGATAATGTACACGTATCCCTATGAATTCTAAAAAACAGACTGAAGCTGGAGGTGGCAGCCTATGTAGTCACAGCTAAGTTTCAGGATGCCTATAATCTAGGGCTTACAAAGAAGAAAAGAATATGCATATTTTGCCTGTGGGGTTCTAGGGAAAATTCTTTTGACACTTGATGGATGATGTAAGATGATAAATCATGTAGTCTTTCTTAAATTGCAAGTATGACAGTTTTTATCAATGAGTCAGCAGAATGTTTATAATGGGACAGGAACGGCACTTGGCCTTAGGATAAGATGAATACTACACAGTACCCCTTCCCTCAAGGAGTTCACAATATATAGTAGAGGAGACAGAAATTTACATAGTTTTTCAAAAGCATGTGATGTGTCATTTGGCATCATGGTACCCTGGTAGTTCAGAGGGGTCCTCGGACTGCCTGGGGCAGGGTTCTGTAGAGTTGGGAAAGATGTCAGAGAAGAAATGCCTCTTGAATGGATATTTGAAGGATGCCGGGAAATGTCTGGTGGGGACGGTATTCTAGGCAGCTTGAATCTCAAGTGCAAAGGTTTGGTAGCGTCAAAGAGCACTTTGCATTTAGGGAAGTGAGAAGTTCAATAAGGCTAGAGATTGTGAGGGAGTTAACAGGAATGAAGGCTGAAAAAAAATATATATATTATACACACACATATATAAACTATCTCCTTGAAAATCAGAGGAATGCAAATTAAGATGAGAGGTCATTCATACCCATCAGTTAGGCAAAAATAAAAAGCAGAACTGCCAGATGCTGGGAGTGTATCTGATACAGCCTCTTGGGAGAGAAATTTGACAGCATCATGTACACACAGAGCTCTTCACCTTCTGTATACCCGAGAACAGCAGCTCTCAAAATGGTCTGGGACCCTTGGTGGCCCCTGAGACCCTTTGGAGAGTCTGGAAGATCAAAGCTTTTCATAATACTATTATGAAGTGATCTATTTTCACTCTCATTCCCTCACCAGTATGGTGGAGTTGTTCAGAGACTACATGGTGTGTACGATCGTCATTGCTGTGGTGGCTAAAGGCTAGTGTGCTTGTGAATTCTTGTGTTGAAAACATTTCTCTCTCGATTTCTAATATGATAGATATTGATAACTATAATCCACATTGAGAAAATAGTTCTTTGGGGTTCTCAGTAATTTTTAAGAGTATAAAGGTGTCCTGAGTCCAAGCAGTTTGAAAATCCTTGGGAAATTCTCAAGTGCACAAAAAGAAAGGAATGCTCACTGCAGCATTACTTGCAGTTGCAAAAGGCACGGAACAGCCCAAATCCACTAGTAGAAGAAAAGATCAATTGTTTTAGATTTCTAAAAAACAATGTTGAAAATTTGAATGAAAAGGACAAGTTGTGGAAAGACTTGCATAGTTTGTACTATAAAGATTTTTTAAGTCTTTAATACCCCCTGCGCCACACATGCACAGCTTCCCCCGTTACCAACATCCCTCACAGAGGGTACATTTGTTACAGGTGATGTTTGTGCACTGATACATGCTCATCACCCCAAGTCCATAGCTGACATTCGTGCTCACTCTTGGTGTTGTACACTCCATGGGTTTGGGCAAATGTAGAAGGACATGGATCCACCATTGTAGTAACATACAAAGTGTTTTCACTGCCCTAAAAATCCTCTGTGTTTCACCTATTCACCTCCTCCCCACTCCCAATCCCTGGCAACCACTGATATTTTTACTGTCTCTGTAATTTTGCCTTTTCCAGATGTCATATAGCTGAAATCGTGCAGTGTGTAGCTTTTTCAGACTGGCTTCTTTCACTTAGTCATATGCATTTAAAGTTCCTCCATGTGTTTTCAAGACTTGACACCTCACTTCTTTTTAGCACTGGTACCATAAAATTTAAAAACCTGCAAAATTACTAACTGTGTACATAAATAGTTAATAACTGCCATGAATTATAAACATAAGCATGAGGGTGGTGAACACCATTGTGAAAATGGTGGCTACCTCTGGGAAGTGAAGCATGAGAATAGTGTAAGTGAGGTACACCCAGAAGAATTCTATTGTGTTTGTAATTTATTTCTTTAAAAAAATCTGACAAATCTGTGCCATGTCTTTTTGGTGTTTGTCGTATTATATTGTATACTTTTCTGTGCTCTTGAAATAGATCATAATAAAAATTATTTTAAAATTGTAAAAGAACCGTGAAGAAACCCTGAGAAACCAACATCAAAAGATTGGGCAGCAGAGCTAAATAAGGATTATTAGAAAGAGAGGGCAGGAGGTAGAAGAAAACCCAGGACAGCCCAGTTCCAAGCACTGTGCGGTGCTGGGGCCACATCCCAGTCAGATGCTGCTGAGAGGTGGGGTGGAGTGAGACCTGGATGCAGGATGGGAAAGGCAAGTGGTTAAAATGAATGGTTAGCAGTTCTGGGAGCAGGTAAGGCTGGAGGACAGGGGCATAGCTTGTTGAAGGTGCTGGTTAAACGGTTACTAATGGTTCAGAAAGTAAAAGTAAGGGAGATTCAGTAGAGAAACCAAGCAGGACACTCTGGGGCTCCTGGGGATGTAAGCCTTTCTGTCCCCAGTTCTTGTAGGGAACAGACTCCAGCCTCCATGACCTTCCCTGAGTTCCAAAGGGCAGATTCAGACAATTACTAATCAAGGAAGAGAGGGGATGCAAAGACAAGGGAGGGGCAGCCAAGAAACAATAGTGCAGCCTTGGGGCAGGGCCCTGATTGCACCTCAAGGGATACACATAACAATGTCTTTAAACTCTTTATAGAATTAAAGCCCAATAAATGGAAGATGTCAGTATTCTTCATACCAGAGAAAGACCACCTGAGGCCAGGAACCAGAAAAGCTCATGGAGAAGATTATCTGAGATCAGATTAGAGCAGTTGCAGGCCCTGCCCAAACCCTAATCTTACCAGCAACCTCACCCTTGAACCGTTGCTATAAAATTCCTCATCAAATCCTCCCGGGTTGGGACACATCCTTTTTCGGTGCAGGAGCCCGCTTTGTCCCGCTTTGCCTGGCACAGCTCTAAAGCTATTCCTTTCTACTTCACCCAGAACTCTGTCTCTGAGATCCTATTTGGCACCAGTGCACAGAGGCCAAACTTTCAAGACCAGGAGGGAGTGGTTAAAAGGACTGGAAGCCCTCGTGGGAGAGGGGAACAAGTGGGAGGGGCTGGTAGAAGGATAACGTGCCCTGCAATTTGGAAGATTAAGGTTTCCTGTGTGGAGCGGTTCCCAGTGTCCACAGACTCCTGGGTTTGGAGCAGTAGCTTGTCGTGGATGTAGAGAGCGCTATGGTTGGGGCCCAGGATCTGGGTGGCCACGCTGTTCGGTTAATTTTGAGACAGTGTAGGAGACAGTTCAATGTGCAGCTTGGTGGTCAGGCTGCCTGGGCTTCACTCCCAGCTCTGCTACCTACTAGCTGTGGGACCTTGGCCAAGTGTCAGATGGAGTGTGTAAGCCTCCATCCTTTCATCTGTAAAGTGGGCTTAATTGTAGCACACCTTATGGGATTGGTGGGAGGATTATACTAGATAATTCAGGAACACACTTACATAGTGCTTGGCTCGTAGAAGGTGCTCAGAAGTGTTAGCTAGTATTTTTACTGTTTTTTAATGCTTCCACACAATTGTTGAAGTCACCTGCAATCATGTAAGAGATGAAAGGAAAAGGGTGAACTGGGTGCCAAAGGAATCCATGACTTTTGGGGGGTGGCTCCAAACAGATGACAAGGAGAGGGAGAAGCATGAGCTTCAGGGGAAGAGGGTTTTGTGGATAAAAGGGCAAGAGAATAGTCTGAGAGTGTAAAGAAGCAGCTAAGAGAATACTGACCTCTTCCCTGCAGATGCAGATATATAAATTCTGGAGAGAGAGAGAGAGAGGGAGAGAGAGAAACACGAGGAACACGGGTATGAATATGAGAGGACACAGTTGTAAATACAGAATTGTTTGAGTCCGAGACTTCCCTTGTGGGACAGTGGTTAAGAATCCGCCTGCCAATGCAGGGGACACGGGTTCGAGCCCTCGTCCCGGAAGATACCACGTGCCGCGGAGCAACAAAGCCTGCGCACCACAACTACTGAGCCTGTGTCTAGAGCCTCAGTGCCACAACTACTGAGCCCGTGTGCCACAACTACTGAAGCCCGCGTGCCTAGAGTCCATGCTCCGCAGCAAGAGAAGCCACCGCAATGAGAAGCCCACGCACCGCAACGAAGAGTATCCCCAGCTCGCCACAACTAGAGAAAGCCTGCGTGCAGAAACAAAGACCCAACGCAGCCAAAATTAATACATAAATAAAATTAAATCTTCAAAAAAAGAATTGTTTGAGTCCACAAGAGGATGTGTGTCTGGAAGGGCTTGCACTTTTTTTTTTTTTTTGCGGTACGCGGGCCTCTCACTGTTGTGGCCTCTCCCGTTGCGGAGCACAGGCTCCGGACGCGCAGGCTCAGCGGCCATGGCTCATGGGCCCAGCCGCTCCGCGGATTGTGGGATCTTCCCGGACCGGGGAACGAACCCGTGTTCCCTGCATCGGCAGGCGGACTCTCAACCACTGCGCCACCAGGGAAGCCCAGGGCTTGCACTTTGGGTGTGACTGAGGAGACGTGATGGGTAACTTGGGTGGAGTTAAAGTAACTGCTTGAGATGTCTTGTAACAGTTATTTTAATGCCTACATATATCCTTGTGACTTTCAAAATCCCCCATTTATTGAGATTACAATTGCAGTGCTAGGGATACAAAAAGGTCTAGTGGCAGAGGGAGGTACATAACTCTATACGTAACAACATTGGAGGAGAAGGTGGGGTTAACTTTCTAATTGGAGTTGGAGAAGGCTTCACCAAGGAGATGGCATTTTAAACTGGGTTTTGATAGATGATGAAAAGATAATCATGAATGAGAAGACAGATGAAAGAATCTAAACAAGGGACTTCCCTGCTGGTCCAGTGGTTAAGACTCCACACTTCCACTGCAAGGGGCATGGGTTCCACCCCTGGTTGGGGAACTAACATCCCATAGGTTGCGTGGCTCAGCCAAAGGAAAAAAAAAAATCTAAACAAGAGAGAGGAGTAAAAGTCAGAACATTCAAATATAGCACATAATCACTGACAGATTTTTTAAAAACTAGTGATAAAATGATTGATTTGGTGAAAAATTGATACGCAGAAAGATAAGTATGCACCTGGCACTTTGAATAGAGCCGTTTCTTGGCCTTTACTGAATATCAATTTAACAAAGCTGCCTTTACTTATTTGTTTTTTAAATATTTATTTATTTAGTTGACTTCTCCGGGTCTTTGTTGTGGCATGCAGGATCTAGTTCCCTGACCAGGGATCAAACCCTGGCTCCCTGCACTGGGACCGTGGAGTCTTAGCCGCTGGACCACCAGGGAAGTCCCTAACAAAGCTTCCTTTAAAATTATATCCCAGGAGCTTCCTTCCAGAGCATCATGCAGACATCTTGGCCATCTCCCATGTTACTCTGGATACCATGATGCTATAACCTAACAATTACCTTTATTCCCGATGGTGAATATGTTTAAGATGAGAAATTAAAAATTATAAACCATGGGCTTCCCTGGTGGTGCAGTGGTTGAGAGTCTGCCTGCCGATGCAGGGGACACGGGTTCGGGTCCCGGTCCAGGAGGATCCCACGTGCCGCGGAGCGGCTGGGCCCGTGAGCCATGCTCGCTGATCCTGCAGTTCCAGAGCCTGTGCTCTGCAACAGGAGAGGCCACAACAGTGAGAGGCCCGCGTACCACACACACACACACACACACACACACACACAAATTATAAACCATGAATGCATCGGCTTTAAAAAAAATTTTCCCCCTATTTTTAGAACCAAACCTGCTATAAGCGTGCAGTCTAGTTTGGCACTTAGATGAGTTTGGGGTAAGCAGATAATCAATCACAGCCAGGTAATAGACATCAGTGATATTGCTTTGCAAGGTACATGCTAGGATTTATGTTAGTGGATTGTTGTTTATGATACCTTTAAAATATTTGTGATGGAATAAGTCTTTTATAAACAAGCACCAAAGACAAAGCCATTCTTTTATTTATTTATTTAAACAATCTGCTTATCCTATACTGATTGAATTTGAATGTTTGGTGTGGTTGCTGGTAGCTGCAGTTCATATAACTTATCAAAATGAAGGCATCTCACACCATGAGAATATTAACCAATGGGCAATTCTGACTCTAGTTGTCTTCGAAACTCATTTTCAGTTTGTCATTTAAAAGTGTATTTACCCAGATCTCTGAACATTGTCTAAAGCTAGAGGGTTAAGAACATCATTTTACTTTACTTTACATTTTACCTGTGTTCAAGGGTGGGTCCTGCTGGCTTTGGCAGCACACGTGCTATTATTTTTAAGAGTGAGAGAAACACTTTGAAGTATCCCCGGATATGTTTCTTCCATTCAGCTGCTTTGACAGGTATTCCAAGTCAATGTGCAGATAAAAACTTGTATTAAAAAAATCAACCTCTGGGGACTTCCCTGGCGGTCCAGTGGTTGAGACTTTGCCTTCCAATGTGGGGGACATGGATCTGAACCCTGGTTGGGGAGCTGGGATCCCACATGCCTCAAGGCCAAAAAGCTAAAACATGGACCAGAAGCAATATTGTAACAAATTCAATAAAGACTTAAAAAAAAATAAAACATCAACCTCTGGAGGCTCTTGTCACAGCTTATTCCTCTCCTCCAACTTTATTTCCCCCTCTTCTCTCTTGTCCACCGTGGCCCCTGATCCCACATGCCTCTCGCCCCTCCTGCTGAAGAGAGCAAATAGATGTTGTCGCTGGAGAATGCCCTCTTTTTCTGGATACCAGATCTATTGCTCTCCTTACCTCTGCACCTGTTTCTTGTCCCTATCCTGTCAAAGGACTTGCCAACCTCTGCTCAGGGTCACCCTCCCACCTTCAGGAAACTCACACTGTTGATGATTTTGATTATTTCTTCTTTCTCAGGCATCTTCACCCTTTCTCTCAATCAGATTCTTCCCATCCATTTTTAACCATGCCTACGTACATCCAAGTAAAAACACACCAATCCCCACGTCCCTCTGGGTCCCTGCCTGATCAGTCATCTTTCTTTCACAGCTAAATTCCCTTAAAGATTGGAAACAAGTGTCCATCCTGCAGTCTCCATTTCCTCACCTCCTACTTACTTGCCAGCCCACTTCGACCCTGCTTCCAGCCTTAGCACTGGGAAGAAACACCTCTCCCTCTTTTCTATTACATTATCGATGACATTATGCTGTCAGCAAATCCAGTGAATGTTTTTCAGTTACCATGTACTTGGGCTCTCACCCACGGTGACTTGTTGACCTTCCACACCTAGAAACACTTCCTAGCTTTGGCCTCCATGGTACCAACCCTCCTGATCTTGCTCCCCCATCTTCTGCCATGTCTGTTCCATCCCCTCTATGGGTTGCCTTCTTCCAGGCAGTTATTAGATGCTGGAGGACATTAGAGGCTCTCTCCTGGAACACCCCTCTTCCCGCTCTATTCTCTCTTACCCTGACTAGGGCTGTGACTGATTATGGGGAGGAGAGGTTCCTTAAAGGAAAAATCAGATGCTGTTGCCAGAATAAGGAAAATGGATACTGGAAACAGATACTGGGTAAGCAAACAACAGCAACACAAAACAAAACACAAACTACAATTCCCTCCCAATGGGCAATCTATGTGTTATTTACAATCTGTCCTCAGAATTATCCTTCCTGCTCTTTCTCACCCACTCTACATCCAACATTTAGAATTTTTGTTTCTTCCCCAAACCTGCCAAATGAGATCTTACCCACTTCCTAAGACTCAGAACCCCTCTCTCTGGAAAACCTAGATGAAACTTTCCTTCTGTATGTTCTCATAGCACTTTCCTTCTCTCCTTGGCACTTACCACATTCTAATTTATACCATAACTATTTCTGTTTTGTAGGCCAACCCTTTACCAGAATGTAAACTTATGCTCTGAGAGGTCAAGGACTATACCTTGTTTACCTTTTTATTCCCTCACTGCATCCATCCTGTGGTCAAGTTCATGGTAAGTGCTAAGTATTTTTTGGTTGGTTTGATGGTCAGTATCTACTCCTAGTGAGTTAGAAGCAAGCATATTGGAACTCAAAGAATTAAAAAAGAGAGACAGTTGAGGAAGGAAAAGATGAGGTTTTATTTTTTTACACTCTGTTACTTAAATAATTAAGTCCATCAGAAATAGCCACAGACTTTACATTTCTGGGAGCCACCATGGTATAACAAGAGCCCCTTCTGTCTCATACTGTTACATAGAGAAGATATCTGAATCCTAAATATTGTGAGTTTTTCCCCTATTCTGGTTTTATCTCTAATAAATGACCTGCCCTTTGGTTGTTTCTGTTGGTCAGACATGAGCTTCATGTCCTAAACAGATGGAAACAATTATGGGATAACCTTTCTAAATAACCAAGTTCTAGGAAAATCAAATCACAACTGTGATAATTTGGTAAGAATACTGATGACCTTCAGCTTCAAAACAATGCAAATGCAGCGTCTCTTGCAGCCATGATTGATGAGGACACTCACTCTATAAGTCCCCTGGGGAGGGAAGTTGCCCTGTTTATACCCCGGAGGTGGCTGGGCTTTCCCAAGGATGCCTTGGGAGAACACCATTCCTCTTATCTTTTCTAAACACTGTTTAGGTCTGAGGTGAATGTGACCTCAGTTTTTCCTTCTCCAAGTCAGTTCTGCTTATAGAATTCTAGAATAATAATTTCAGCAAAAGTAACTTTTCATCTGAATACAAGACCCTGACCAACACTGGTGTGTCAAGCTGGGTGAACTCAGCACTACGTCACAGTGAAAGCTGTTTTTCTGACAACATCGGTGATGAAGGATTCCATGGAGACAGATGTCAGGGATGCTCTGCAGGATGAATAATACGGCCTCTGCTAGTGGTCCCTCAACTCTTATTTTTTTTTCTAAATTAATTTATTACTTATTTATTTATTTATGGCTGCATTGGGTCTTCGTTGCTGCATGCGGGTTTTCTCTAGTTGCGGCGAACGGGGCTCTAGGGGCTCTAGGTGTGCAGGCTTCAGTAGTTGTGGCACACGGGCTAAGTAGTTGTGACTCACAGGCTCTAGAGTGCAGGCTCAGTAGTTGTGGTGCACGGGCTTAGTTGCTCCGTCACATGTGGGACCTTCCCAGACCAGGGATTGAACCCGTGTCCGTTGCGTTGGTAGGCAGATTCTTAACCACTGCGCCACCAGGGAAGTCCCATTCCCTCAACTCTTTACGTTGAGTATTCCAACCTCCATATCGTTTTGGATTTCGTCTTAAGACCTGTCTAGTTATCTGCCCTGAAACACAGGGTTGCAAATTCTGAATCACCTAGCTTCTACAGTCTTTAAGCTTATCTCACATACATATTATACCTGCTGCCAAGAACAGAGTAAAACCTTAGTATATCATATTTAAAGAGCAGAATACTGTGGAGTCCATCATATTCTGGTTGATTAAAATGATGTCTGGCAAAGGCAGTTTTTCTTCCGCATTTGTTCTGATGTCTTTGTCTTTATGATACTTGAAGCTCATCACTTTCTTTGCTGCCTTAATCGTTTTATGAATATGCATTTCTGTGTTGTTTGAGTCTGAAACTGACAAGAAGAGTCTTTCTCCCTATTTTTTTTTTTTTTGGCGGTACGCGGGCCTCTCACTGTTGTGGCCTCTCCCGTTGCAGAGCACAGGCTCCGGACGCGCAGGCTCAGCGGCCATGGCTCACGGGCCCAGCCGCTCAGTGGCATGTGGGATCCTCCCGGACCGGGGCACGAACCCATGTCCCCTGCATCGGCAGGCGGACTCTCAACCACTGCGCCACCAGGGAAGCCCACAAATACCGTATATTAATGCATATATGTGGAACCTAGAAAAATGGTACAGATGAACCGATTTGCAGGGCAGAAATAGAGACACAGATATAGAGGACAAATGTATGGACACCAAGGGGGGAAAGCGGGGGGCAGGGGGTGGTGGTGGTGGGATGAATTGGGAGATTGGGGTTGACATGTATACACTGATGTGTATAAAATTGATGACTAATAAGAACCTGCTGTATATAAAAAAATAAAATTCCAAAAAAAAAAAAAAGCATGGCTAGAAGAGAATTTTTAAGTTATTCTTTACCAATGGGGTTGCCAGGTAAAATACAGAATGCCCAGTTGCATTAGAATTTCAGGTAAAAAACATAATTTTTAGTATAGTGTGTCCCAAATGTTACATGAACATATTTATACTAAACTAAGTATTGGTTATTTGTCTGAAGTTCAAGTTTAAGTGGATGTCTTGTACTTTTATTTGCTAAATGTGGCGACTTACCAGATAGGAGAAAATCTTAAGGTATTTATTAAACATCTTACCACAAAATTTCAGTTTGTAAGCAACATTTCTCTTTTTTGGCATCAAAAGTGACCCCTGTTAGATGATCTATGCAAAAGTTCTTTGTGAACTGAAGATATGGGCACAGAAATCTTGTTTAGATGCATTAGCAACACAGCATGATTCAAAAACCTGAAAAAAACTGAAGAGTCTAACAGGGCACCACATAAAGGCTGGTGCGGAGGAGGGGAGTGATTTTTTTCTCTTTCTACAGCATTGTTTCAAGCCTCCCAACTTCCAGTGAGTTGTGCAAACTCTTTTAGAGGAACATATATATGAAATGACTTGTATTGGATCTGAGCTGAGTTCAAGAAATAGAAAAAAAGAAGAAGCAGAGATGGCTTAGGCAGTGCAATAAAAGTGCCCTGGGTTCAAATTCTATATGCAGAAAACTCAGAAACTAACGACATTGATCCCATTATGTAACTTTTCTGGTTGTCATCATTTACCTTAACACTTCAGATAAATGGCTTTTCTGCATAAGTGGCTGTATCATATTAGGCATTTACTATATGACAGCTATTATAATTATTGGCTAGGGTATAAAAGAACAGCAAAGATGAGAAAACAAAGAAGGGGAAGGAAAGGACGCAGGAGAGAGAGAGATCAGAGGATGGAATTTAGGAGTTTTTTAAAAAACCTCTTAAGGAATAAAATGAAATGCAAACAACCATCCCCACCTCCCAAGGACAACAAAAATCCCAGTGTGTTCAAATTCTTTCCCCCAAGTCTTGCTGGGACCCATGCAACAAAGTTGCAATTTACCTGCTGAAAGGAAATACTCAAAACAACTAAGAGAAGTCTATCCAAACCCAAATTCCAGATGAGAAGTAAAAAATTAATATTTAGAAATCTCTGGATGAGTAGTAACATTCCTTGGCCAGTTTTCTAAATGACTGATCGAATTTTTTTTTTTTTTACCTTTAAAATTTCCACATAGATATAGGCTACTATCTTTTAGGCCATTTACTTTATACAACATACAATTGAAATTAAAGAAAGCATTAGTACAAAGCAAGTTCCATTCCTATGAAGTGATTAGCATACAACTTGAGACCCCAAGATTTGAGAAAATTGTAAGAATCCTACTTAAAGAACATTAAGGATATCATTATCTTTATAGAGAGAGCAGAAGTGCTTTTTATCCTTTTTTCAAAAAATTGAGGTACAATTGGTATATAACATATAAGTTTCAGGTGTAAAACATAATAATTGTATACACTTCACAGTGACCAATACCGTAAGACTAGTTATTATCCATCGCTATCTTTTTTTCTGTTAATAGGAAAAATAGACTTGAATGGAGGCGCCCAAGATGCATACATTTTGGTAGCGCCTTATAAATCATCTGGGATCCAGTCATGATTAAGTAGTATTTTACCCATATAAATGCTGCCTTTGGTAATATGTAGATTAGCAAACTCTGGCACGTGAAAGTTCCTGAGAGTTCTGAATATAAGATCCAGTTTAGCTTGCCTACAGTGAGGAACTTGCCCTAAATTATGAACAATTTCCCAACTTCCTAGCACACTTCAGGATGTGTGAAATACTTGGGTGGAGATCATCATTCCTCAGCCCCTCAGGTCATCAGCTCATAGCCTGAGGCAGGTTCACTACAGCACATCCTGATCAGCTGGCAGAGCTGCAGATACAAACGACAGTAATGAATCTTTATTTTCAAAGAGATGGTGTAGGAGGAGCCTTCCGCCTTTCCCCGTGGCTTGGGATGGAGAGACCGTGTTGCTGTGGATTATGACCTCTGACAGCAACCTCAGCTCCCTGCCCCGCGTGAAGCTGAGCTAGACCAAGCACATGCTAATGGATTTAACAGCCGCATTTGGTAACTCTGCTCGCCCTTAATCGTTCACAGAAACGCTCTGGGAGTTTTCAAACAGGCATCCATGGAGAAAGCTTTGGGGATCAGGCGACTGCTTCCTGTACGTGCCCTCCTACCCACAGCCTGGATGTCAGACGCCTGTGGTCAGGTCCCATCTGCGTTGGGGCATCTACGGGGCTGAGGACTGAGGCGATCAGCTTAAATGGACCCAGACACAGCTGTTATTGCCTATTGTTTATTTACTTGATCTTGGAGTCACAAAAGATTATACAGGGCAAGGTCTGAGGCTCTCCTCTGTGTGCTCTGGCCCGCCTTGCCCTCATCCGTTGTGTAAAGCTGCTTCCAAGATGGCCCAACCTCTTTCTGTGGACTTTTTCCATTTTGGACCATTCTGAACCTCCTTTGGGACTTCATAACCCTTGCGGTTCAGTGCCCATGTATCTGTAGTGCAGTTTCTTTTTCATTCTTCCCGAGACACGTATTTGATGCTTTTAGATGAGCAGATACTACATTAATTTAGTTTCCTGGTAGTACTCAAAAGGCCACAGAGAATTAATTACATGAGAATGCACCATTAAGGAATTAGGAGGAGGAAGAATTTAAGAATCGAGTTTCTCCTGTAAGTCCTCAGGAATTCTCTTCCATTTCCCAGTAGCTGTGAGAGAGGGCTGTGTCTTTCTCTGGAATGCTCTGATGGAGACACCATGCTCTATCAACAGCTCCTCCTTTGTGCATTTTCTGCACATCTTATGTTCATTTGGTATCAGTGTAAATCAGGTGCCTGTCAACCTTTTTTCGCTGTCACGGCACACACAGAAAAGTGACAGTTGTACTGCACGCTGGAATAAATGGGGAGGAGGGGGTTCATTATTTTTTGTGTTAAATGATTATGAGAGGAAAATAAATTACAAAACATTAGGGGAACTATTACATATAAAGCCACCAAATAAAATATTTTCAAAAATGTCAATGAGAAACTTACTTTCATGATCATAAATTAAAAAAATTTTTTTTATTGTAGTATAGTTGATTTACATTGTTGTGTTACTTTCAGGTGCGCAGCAAAGTGAATCAGTTATACATATACATGTATCCTTTTTTTTAGATTCTTTTCCTATATAGGCCATTACAGACTATTGAGTAGAGTTCCCTGTGCTATACAGCAGGTTCTTATTAGTTATCTATTTTATATATAGTCGTGTGTATATGTCAAACCCAATCTCCCAATTTATCCCTCCCCCTGCTTATCCCCTGGTAACCATAAGTTTGTTTTCTAAATCCGTGACTCTACTTCTGTTTTGTAAATAAGTTCATTTGTACCCTTGCTCATAAATTTTTAATATCAGGTAATATTTATAGTTAAAATGGCTCTATGCAATTTCTGACTTTTAAATAATAGTCTCTTCAAGATTTTTAGTCAACCTTGACAGTAGACTCTCTTCCCACAACTATATGATAAACAATTTTTAAAAAATTTTATTTATTTATTTGGTTGCACTGGGTCAGTTGTGGCTCGCTGGCTCCTTAGTTGTGGCATGCAAACTCTTAGTTGTGGCATGCATGTGGGATGTAGTTTCCTGACCAGGGATCGAACCTGGGCTCCCCGCATTGGGAACTTGGAGTCTTAACCACTGCACCACCAGGGAAGTCCCTATGATGAAATTTTTAAGCCACTCTTTACAGTTATTCAAAAACATTATGACACTTGAATTCTGTTGGAAACAACACATTTTCCTTCTCTTCCACTTATCAATGTATTTAATGCTGAGACTTCTTATGATAATATGATTCCTGTAAAATGTTTTCCTATCAGATACTTCACCATAAAAATAAAGTGACATTTTGTAGAATGCACTTGCATTGTTAGAGTGGTTGGTAACAAATGGGCAGATTTTTGTCACCTAAGTGACATACGTGATGACAAGAGACTTAAGCTAGCAAGCCCAGTGCCTTACATGAGCCCCATCCAACCCCTGAAATAAGGGGCTCCTGGAGGTACTGGAAGCATTTACATAAAGGATTCCTAAGGCACGTTCCAGCCATTGGTTTAGGGTGGAGGATGGTGGTGAGACTGATGTGGTTTCCGGCAGGGGCCGGGCAGGGAGCAAGTTGAATCTCTGTCACCATGTGTGTTGGACGCATCTGTCCATTGGTATTGACGTGTTCTAAACGACCGTTCTAAGAAGGCAAGCGCATTCTGTAAAATAGCTTTCTTATTATTTTGAAATAATAGAGAGAGCTGGCTCCTAAAATCAAGATCCAGGCTTGGAGCTGTTTTGGCCATGCACAGTGGGTGGTGGAGCAAAAGCACTGGATGGCCTTCATTTCGCTTGTCCCCTGCAGCCACTGCAGAGATGTGACAGGCTCTACTCCCAGTCCCTCAACCCTCTGCAGCATCCTCAGAGGGGGCTGTTTACGGATGGAAATGACTGGCTCGGGCCAAGCCAGTTTAGCTGCTCTGAGTGTACTGGGGATCAGTATCATCTGCAATCCATTTGCTGGGCACCAGGATGTTTGGACACCTCGCTTAACAAGCTCTAGTGTGAATAATATTTTAAAAAGGGGTCTCTGTACCCCATTCCCTATGCCATGTACATGCCTGACTAAGATGCTCTAAAACCTGGTTGAGTCAAACGGGGATCAGAAGAACCTGAAATTCAACACCTACAGAAAAGTTCTGCAAAAGAGACCTTCCCCAGCCGCATCACACAAAGACACTGGTGATCATGGCAGAGGAATGTCCAGGACGGCATTCAGCCAAGGCCAGCTGAATTGTGAAAGACTGCAGGTCTTCAGGGTATATCAGTCCAATAGATTGTGCTCCTGGGGGTGGAACGAAAGGGTTCACATTTCTTGACACTTGCTGAACAAAATTACCCGTAGTGACATCGACCCTCAAGTCCTTTCCTCTTGCTCAGAAGCTGAAACATTTCTGCTCTCATTCAGGCATAAACTTTCCACCTGTGCTTTTCACCCCTTTCCTTTTTACTTCTTATAGGACCTCCTTTATCTCTTTTCCATCCTGTTTTGAGCTGTTCCTTCCTCCTCTGATTCCTTTTTCAACCTAATAGTGTCTTGTTTGGTTTTTCCTTCCTAAAATCCCTCTCTCTTCGTCCAGCTGCAACTCACTTTTCCCTTTCCCTTCTATGAATATCTCTGAAGTATAATAAACTTCAATTCATTTCTCATGCATGTGAACTTGACTTCGGCTTTAACTGCCGCCCTGAACTGATGTCATTTTTGTTTCCATTGAATTTCATATTGTCAAGTCCAGTGTACATTTCCAGCTCCTGTCTTAGTGATCTCTTTGCTGTGTATACCACTGTTTAATCATTCCTTCTTTGGAGATTAAAGAGGCTCAAGAATTCTTTGACACTTCTTCCATCAAGCTACAGGTGTCTTTCTGTCCCCTCCCATTGAATCTAGGCAGGTTCTGTGACTGTTTTGATAATTAAAATATGACGGGAGGGCGGGACTTCCCTGGTGGCACAGTGGTTAAGAATCCACCTGCCAATGCAGGGGACACGGGTTCAAGTTCTGGTCCAGGAAAATCCTACATGCCGCGGAGCAATGAAACCCAGGCACCACAATTACTGAGCCTGTGAGCCACAACTACTGAGCCCGCATACCACAACTACTGAAACTCCCATGCTACAACTACTGAAGCCTGTGTGCCTAGAGCCTGTGCTCTGCAACAAGAGAAGTCACTGCAATGAGAAGCCTGCGCACCGCAACAAAGAATAGTGCCCGTTCCCTGCAACTAGAGAAAGCCCGCGCACAACAACAAAGACCCAACACAGCCGGAAAAAAAAAACCATGATGGAAAGATGCAGTGTCGATTTTTGGTCCCAGGTCTTAGGAGACCGGCAGCTTCCACATCTTGTTACTTAGAAGACTAACTCTTGGAGCTGTGAGCCACCTTGTAAGAAATCTTGGTATCTTGCTGTGAACCATGTAGACAGGCCCCGAGACCACGTGGAGAAGGGGAGGGGCTTAGCTGAGCCCAACCTTCCAGCCGGCCTCACAGGGTATCAGACGTGTGCGTGAAGCTGTCTGGGTGTGTCCAGACAAGCCCAGCCACCAGCTGAATGTCCCTAGTGTGTCCATTGGTACCACCTGGGAGAGAAGAATTGACCAGCCCAAACCTGCCTTAGTTCTGGCCTCGTAAAATCGAGATATAATAAAATAGCTAGTAAGTTAGTTACATAACAATAGATAGCCAGAAAACCACCTTCCTCCTTGAAACTCTCTGATTTATTGACTCCTGATCTCTTACTGTACTCCTGCCTCTCCTTTACTCTTTTTTTTTTTTGGCTGTGCTCAGTGGCTTGTGGGATCCTAGTTCCCCAACCAGGGATCGAACCCATGCCCTTGGCAGTGAAAGTGCAGAGTCCTAACAACTGGACCACTAGGGAAGTCCCTCTTCTCTATTCTTTTTTTTTTTTTTTTCCGGTAACTGATAGTGTATTTATAAAATCAAAACCTATCAAAATACACTTTTCACTGAGAAAAATAAATAAAACAGACAAATGGATCTACACAAAGTAAAAATTAACTTTGGTAGATTTCAGTGTAGGACCGTCCATAACAAGCTTATTTGCCCTTACTCCCCCAGAGCTGATCATCTTCCAAGTTAAGATTTTAAACATATTTTTAAATTGAGATTATTATGTTGACATTTATTTCTCATTCCACATCATCTTCAGCCAAGCTCTGAGCACTTACAATTCTCTGACTAATTGTTGGGAGCTTAGTCAGAAGCATCTGGAACACTGGTGGTGGAAGAGTTTGCTGCAACACTTGCAGTAACTGCTGTGGCCTCTTCTCTACTCTTGATGTCACTTTCCTGCCCCATATGGGCTCTCTCTTCCTAGGCCATCCCCTGGGATGTTGGTATTTCCTACCACTCTGCTCTACCTAAATGCATTTATTTAGACACACCCATTTCTCCTGCTATGTTTTCTCTTTTTAAATGAATACACTTTATTCTTTAGAGCAGTTTTAGGTTCACAGCAAACCTGAACTGAAAGTACAGGGAGCTTTCATTGCCGTGTTTTCAAGTTCCGGCTCACATACCATTATCTTTATGAAATCTTGGATTTCTCTGGATGAAAATTTTCTCCTCCAAAATGTCATTGCCCCTTTGCTTTACATTTTCACCAAGATTTTCATTTTCTAACCTGTTTTATTTTTCGCGTACCTATCTTTTCTTCTTTGCTAGACTGTAAATTCCTTAAGGGCAGGGTCCATATCTGATTTATCTCTGAATTCCCCACCTACCTGCCATGGTTCATTCACTGTTTTGGCAGATATTGGGTTATGCATGTATCACATTGCACTGCTTATATATTTGTAGGTCTGTCTTATTAGGCTGAGAGCTATGAGATCAGATATTTTTTGTTTTTGTATCTCCCAGTGCTTTGTGCAATGTCAAGTATAGAGTGGTGGTTGATAAATGCCTGCTTTTCCAATATGAAAGGAAGCTGGCTCTTGCATGGTGAAATTTTAGTTAAAATATCAATACATATTAAGTAGTAATCATAAGCAATTAAAGATCAGGGAAAAGCATAAAAAATGTTTTTAATTGAATATATTTATTGTGGCCTCAAAAGCATAATTTTCCATCTCCTAATGTTTCCTAAGGTCACCCAGGCTTCATGACGCCTGTAGGATTAAACATTTCTCATGGATTAAAATAGATCTGGAATTGTAACTTCTTATGACAGCAGAAAAATATCAAGGAAAGGAGATTGAGTCAAAACACATCTTTAAAGTGCTCTTTTGCTCAGAACGTCTGACATTTAAAACTCATCATCTCTTGCCACTTGAGTCTCAGTGTTGACCTCACGGATTTTATAGAAGATACAGGATTTAGAGGGCAAAAAAAGAGTGCAAGGAGGCAAGGTGGTTGAAAATGAAGAGTCGTGGTGTAACTGGGGCTTGAGGATGTTAATTTCAGACCAAGAGCAGGAAGGATGGATCAAAAAGGAAAAGGATGCGTGACTGACCAAAAGGCAAGGGAAGAATGACAGTGAGAGCAGCAAAGACGACAAAGATGGAAGAGGCCAAAGGGCAAGGCCCCAAAGAGTGAGGAGGGAACATTTCTACAGTAATAACTGTGATCTGTTTAAGTGCACAAATAACTTCAAAATATCACTGATGAAAAATAAAAGCACCATCTTCCCAGCATATCAAATTTGTTTGCCTTTGTTATTTTTTTCAGGAGAATGGACATATTTGGAGAGACCGACACCTATCAAGCATCCCTATAAATAACTATGAAGCTTCTACTCATATAAAATTCCTGAAGCATGACTACAAACCCTCCTCCTGGGTGAAAAAAGGACATTTTTGGAGTTGGCAGATCTTATCTTGACTTTAACTGAGTTTAGATACCTTCCTTCAAGATGATTCTCCTTCCAATCCTAAAACACTAGAAACCTGGAATCAGGATGTTGACTCAAGGAGGTGTAGACTTTAGTTCTTTATGTCGTTATTCTCATTAATTTGGTAGACATTCTGGAATTTAGAAGCACATGTTTTTTTCTGTCCTAACACACATTAATTAACATTCAGAGGTACACCATACGCTTGTGAGCATATTTACATTTTTAAAAATTTCCTCCTTACCTCCAATTTGTGGAGAAATGAAGCGTGGAAATAATTCCCAATTCCCTTTAAAGCTTATTAACTATGGATCGTGATACAGACAAGGTAGATGGCAGTTTACATTTGATCCCTTAGAATTATCTGAAGCTATAATTTTCATCTGCAACTCAGAAAAATGCCAGGGAATAATTATGATAGCATATCGATGGGAAATATCTTGAACCTAAACAGTAATTTAATATAAAAACATCATTTGCAAATGTTAGTACTTTATTATTTGTAATAAGTTCTTCCCCTCCCCATTGGTTCCGACGCAGACAGTGGTTGAGAGCAGTCACTCTAAAGTGTCACTGTAATGAACTATAACTGTTGGGCCACTGGGACGATGTTTTAGTCCCTGATGGTGAAGTCAATGATTATGGACCTTGAAATCTTTCTTGAATATCCAACACATTTTCCTACCTAGGTTTCAATATAAACCACTTTTATTTCTCTTGCTGGCTGAAATTCAAGGTCCTTTTCCACTGCCAAAATCTAAAATCTCCATTTCATCAGCTTTGAATACATTTAGAAAATGCCAGAATGCATCATGACAACTTTACGATCAGCTAATGCCAGAAACATCCTTCTATTGTCTTCAGATTCTCAGAAGATTAAATGCTTGAAAAAGTACTAGAGATGCTTCTCCGGAAACTTAGCTTCGGGTTTGAACCTGCCAAAAATTTACATTATGGTCTTTCAGGCTAGTATCTTATATCACCTACCACAAAGGGAGAGAGGGGTTCCAGCCCGTGAGTTATACAGCTCATGCCTGGGTTCACTTTTTCCTTCTGCGTGAGAATATTCTGAAGCACCAGACTACAGACCACGTGCAAAGGACCAGAGGTGTCGTTAAAAGTATTGAGTACTTTCTGTAAACAATGTGTATTAATTCTGAGACTCAGGTTCTGGGTTTAAAACAATGAATGATATAGTCCCAGTCTTGAAGAGTTCAAAGTGTAAGTGGGGGAAGCCAGTATGAATAGGTGTTAATGTAAGGTTAAAAATAACCTCTAATTGAAGCACTGTGTCACAGGTCCCTTCCCAGAAGGGAGAAACTTTGATCTGGGCCTTGAAGAATGAGCTGGAACTTGCTAGGGGAAGGAGAAACCTAAAGTCTTTCAGACAGAGAGAGCAGTATGTGAAAAGGCTTTGGGGAGTAAGAGGTTTGGGAGAAATGCAAACTGTTCTGAATAATTAAATTAAAAGAGTGGGTGACTTTTTTTTTTTTTTTTACAACTTTATTGGAGTCTAATTGCTTCACAATGGTGTATTAGTTTCTGCTTTATAACAAAGTGAATCAGTTATACACATACATCTGTTCCCATATCCCTTCCCTCTTGGGTCTCCCTCCCTCCCACCCTCCCTATCCCACCCTTCCAGGCGGTCACAAAGCACCGAGCTGATCTCCCTGTGCTGTGCGGCTGCTTCCCACTAGCTATCTACCTTAAATTTGGTAGTGTATACATGTCCATGCCTCTCTGTCGCTTTGTCACAGCTTACCCTTCCCCCTCCCCATATCCTCAAGTCCATTCTCTAGTAGGTCTGTGTCTTTATTCCTGTCTTACCCCTAGGTTCTTCAAGAATTTTTTTCTTAAATTCCATATATATGTGTTAGCATACGGTATTTGTCTTTCTCTTTCTGACTTACTTCTCTCTGTATGACAGACTCTAGGTCTATCCACCTCATTACAAATAGCTCAATTTCATGTCTTTTTATGGCTGAGTAATATTCCATTATATATATGTGCCACATCTTCTTTATCCATTCATCTGTCGATGGACACAGGTTTTTTCCATCTCTGGGCTATTGTAAATAGAGCTGCAATGAACAATTTGGTATAGGACTCTTCCTGAATTATAGTTTTCTCAGGGTATATGCCCAGTAGAGGGATTGCTGGGTCATATGGTAGTTCTATTTGTAGTTTTTTAAGGAACCTCCATACTGTTCTCCATAGTGGCTGTACCAATTCACATTCCCACCAGCAGTGCAGGATGGTTCCTTTTTCTCCACACCCTCTCCAGCATTTATTGTTTCTAGATTTTTTGATGATGGTCATTCTGACTGGTGTGAGATGATATCTCATTGTAGTTTTGATTTGTGTTTCTCTAATGATTAATGATGTTGAGCATTCTTTCATGTGTTTGTTGGCAGTCTGTATATCTTCTTTGCATAAATGTCTATTTAGGTCTTCTGCCCATTTTTGGATTGGGTTGTTTGTTTTTTTGTTATTGAGCTGCATGAACTGCTTGTAAATTTTGGAGATTAATCCTTTGTCAGTTGCTTCATTTGAAAATATTTTCTCCCATTCTGAGGGTTGTCTTTTGGTCTTCTTTATGATTTCCTTTGCTGTGCAAAAGCTTTGAAGTTTCATTAGGTCCCATTTGTTTATTTTTCTTTTTATTTCCATTTCTCTAGGAGGTGGGTCCAAAAGGATCTTGCTGTGATTTATGTCAGAGTGTTCTGCCTATGTTTTCCTCTTAATGTTTAATAGTGCCTGGCCTTACATTTAGGTCTTTAATCCATTTTGAGCTTATTTTTGTGTATGGTGTTAGGGAGTGATCTAATCTCATATTTTTACATGTACCTGTCCAGTTTTCCCAGCACCACTTATTGAAGAGGCTGTCCTTTCTCCACTGTACATTCCTGCCTCCTTTATCAAATATAAGTTGACCATATGTGCGTGGGTTTATCTCTGGGCTTTCTATCCTGTTCCATTGATCTATCTTCCTGTTTCTGTGTCAGTACCATACTGTCTTGATTACTGTAGCTTTGTAGTATAGTCTGAAGTCAGGGAGCCTGATTCCTCCAGCTCCGTTTTTTGTTCTCAAGATTGCTTTGGCTATTTGGGGTCTTTTGTGTTTCCATACAAATTGTGAATTTTTTTGTTCTAGTTCTGTGAAAAATGCCAGTGGTAGTTTGATAGGGATTGCATTGAATCTGTAGATTGCTTTGGGTAGTAGAGTCATTTTCACAATGTGGATTCTTCCAATCCAAGAACATGGTATATCTCTCCATCTATTTGTATCATCTTTAATTTCTTTCATCAGTGTCTTATAATTTTCTGCATACAGGTCTTTTGTCTCCTTAGGTAGGTTTATTCCTAGATATTTTATTCTTTTTGTTGCAATGATAAATGGGAGTGTTTTCTTGATTTCAGTTTCAGATTTTTCATCATTAGTGTATAGGAATGCCAGAGATTTCTGTGCATTAATTTTGTATCCTGCTACTTTACCAAATTCATTGATTAGCTCTCGTAGTTTTCTGATAGCATCTTTAGGATTCTCTATGTATAGTATCATGTCATCTGCAAAGAGTGACAGCTTTACTTCTTTTCCGAGTTGGATTCATTTTATTTCTTTTTCTTCTCTGATTGCTGTGGATAAAACTTCCAAAACTATGTTGAATAAGAGTGGTGAGAGTGGGCAACCTTGTCTTGTTCCTGATTTTAGTGGAAATGCTTTCAGTTTTTCACCATTGAGGATGATGTTGGCTGTTGGTTTGTCATACATGGCCTTTATTATGTTGAGGAAAGTTCCCTCTATGCCTACTTTCTGCAGGGTTTTTATCATAAATGGGTGTTGAATTTTGTCAAAAGATTTCTCTGCATCTATTGAGATGATCATATGGTTTTTCTCCTTCAATATATTAATATGGTGTATTACGTTGGTTGATTTGCGTATATTGAAGAATCCTTGCATTCCTGGAATAAACCCCACTTGATCATGGTGTATGATCCTTTCAATGTGCTGTTGGATTCTGTTCGCTAGTATTTTGTGGAGGATTTTTGCATCTATGTTCATCAGTGATATTGGCCTGTAGTTTTCTTTCTTTGTGACATCCTTGTCTGGCTTTGGTATCAAGGTAATGGTGGCCTCATAGAATGAGTTTGGGAGTGTTCCTCCCTGTGCTATATTTTGGATGAGTTTGGGAAGGATAGGTGTTAGCTCTTCTCTAAATGTCTGATAGAATTCGCCTGTGAAGCCATTTGGTCCTGGACTTTTGTTTGTTGGAAGATTTTTAATCACAGTTTCAATTTCAGTGCTTGTGATTGGTCTATTCATATTTTCTATTTCTTCCTGATTCAGTCTTGGCAGGTTGTGCATTTCTAAGAATTTGTCCATTTCTTCCAGGTTGTCCATTTTATTGGCATAGAGTTGCTTGTAGTAATCTCTCATGATATTTCGTATTTCTGCAGTGTCAGTTGTTACTTCTCCTTTTTCATTTCTAATTCTATTGATTTGAGTCTTCTCCCTTTTTTTCTTGATGAGTCTGGCTACTGGTTTATCAATTTTGTTTATCTTCTCAAAGAACCATCTTTTAGTTTTATTGATCTTTGCTATCGTTTCCTTCATTTCTTTTTCATTTATTTCTGATCTGATTTTTATGATTTCTTTCCTTCTGCTAACTTTGGGGTTTTTTTGTTCTTCTTTCTCTAATTGCTTTAGGTGCAAGGTCAGGTTTTTTATTTGAGACGTTTCCTGTTTCTTAAGGTGGGATTGTATTGTTATAAACTTCCCTCTTAAAACTGCTTTTGCTGCATCCCATAGGTTTTGGGTTGTCTTGTCTCCATTTTCATTTATTTCTAGGTATTTTTTGATTTCCTCTTTGATTTCTTCAGTGATCACTTCGTTATTTAGTAGTGTATTGTTTAGCCTCCATGTGTTTATATTTTTTACAGATCTTTTCCTGTAATTGATATCTAGTCTCATAGCATTGTGGTTGGAAAACATACTTGATAAAATTTCAATTTTCTTAAATTTACCAAGGCTTGATTTGTGACATAAGACATGATCTATCCTGGAGAATGTTCCATGAGCACTTGAGAAAAATGTGTATTCTGTTGGTTTTGGATGGAATGTCCTATAAATATCAACTAAGTCCATCTTGTTTAATGTATCATTTAAAGCTTGTGTTTCCTTATTTATTTTCATTTTGGATGATCTGTCCATTGGTGAAAGTGGGGTGTTAAAATCCCCTACTATGAATGTGTTATCATAGATTTCCCCTTTTATGGCTGTTAGCATTTGCCTTATGTATTGAGGTGCTCCTAAGTTGGCTGCATAAATATTTACAATTATTATATCTTCTTCTTGGATTGATCCCTTGATCATTATGTACTGTCCTTCTTTGTCTCTTCTCATAGTCTTTATTTTAAAGTCTATTTTGTCTGATATGAGAATTGCTACTCCAGCTTTCTTTTGGTTTCCATTTGCATGGAATATCTTTTTCCATCCCCTTACTTTCAGTTTGTATATGTGTCTAGGTCTGAAGTGGGTCTCTTGTAGACAGCATATATATGGGTCTTGTTTTTGTATCCATTCAACCAATCTGTGTCTTTTGGTGGGAACACTTAGTCCATTTCCATTTAAGGTAATTATTGATATGTATGTTCCTATTCCCATTTTCTTAATTGTTTTGGGTTCGTTATTGTCTTTTCAATAGGTCTTTTCCTTCTGTTGTGTTTCTTGCCTAGAGAAGTTCCTTCAGCATTTGTTGTAAAGCTGGTTTGGTGATGCTGAACTCTCTCAGCTTTTGCTTGTCTGTAAAGGTTTTAATTTCTCCATCAAATCTGAATGAGATCCTTGCTGGGTAGAGTAATCTTGGTTGCAGGTTTTTCTCCTTCATCACTTTAATTATGTCCTGCCACTCCCTTCTGGCTTGTAGAGTTTCTGCTGAGAGATCAGCTGTTAACCTTATGGTGATTCCCTTGTGTGTTATTTTTCCCTTGCTGCTTTTAATATGTTTTCTTTGTATTTAATTTTTGGCAGTTTGATTAATATGTGTCTTGGCGTATTTCTCCTTGCATTTATTCTATATGGTGCTCTCTGTGCCTCCTGGACTTGATTAACTATTTCCTTTCCCATATTAGGGAAGTTTTCAACTATAATCTCTTCGAATATTTTCTCAGTCCCTTTCTTTTTCTCTTCTTCTTCTGGAACCCCTATAATTCGAATGTTGGTGCATTTAATCTTGTCCCAGAGGTCTCTGAGACTGTCCTTGGTTCTTTTCATTCTTTTTTCTTTTTTCTGTTCTCAGTAGTTATTTCCACTATTTTATCTTTCACGTCATTTATCCGTTCTTCTGCCTCAGTTATTCTGCTATTGATCACATCCAGAGTATTTTTAGTTTCATTTATTGTGTTGTTCCTCATTGCTTGTTTCATCTTTAGTTCTTCTAGTTCCTTGTCAAATGTTTCTTGCATTTTGTCTATTCTATTTCCAAGATTTTGCATCATCTTTACTATCATTATTTTGAATTCTTTTTCAGGTAGACTGCCTATTTCCTCTTCATTTGTTAGGTCTGGTGGGTTTTTATCTTGCTCCTTCACCTGCTGTGAGTTTTTCTGTCTTCTCATTTTGCTTATCTTACTGTGTTTGGGGTCTCCTTTTTGCAGGCTGCAGGTTCGTAGTTCCCATTGTTTTTGGTGTCTGACCCTAGTGGCTAAGGTTGGTTCAGTGGGTTGTGTAGGCTTCCTGGTGGAGGGGACTAGTGCCTGTGTTCTGGTGGATGAGGTTGGATCTTGTGTTTCTGGTGGGCAGGTCCATGTCTGGTGGTGTGCTTTGGGGTGTCTGTGGACTTATTATGATTTTAGGCAGCCTCTCTGCTAATGGGTTGCATTGTGTTCCTGTCTTGCTAGTTGTTTGGCATAGGGTGTCCAGCACTGTAGCTTGCTGGTCGTTGAGTGAAGCTGGGTGCTGGTGTTGAGATGGAGATCTCTGGGAGATTTTCGCTGTTTGATATTATGTGGAGCTGGGAGGTCTCTTGTGGACCCATGTCCTGAAGTTGGCTCTCCCACCTCAGAGGCACAGCACTGACTCCTGGCTGTAGCACCAAGAGCCTTTCATCCACACGGCTCAGAATAAAAGGGAGAAAAAGTAGAAAGAAAGAATTAGTAGAAGTAGAAAGAAATAAAGAAAGAAAGAAAGAGAAAGAAAAGAGGGAGGGAAGGGGCCTCCCTGGTGGCGCAGTGGTTGAGAGTCCGCCTGCCGATGCAGGGGATACGGGTTCGTGCCCCGGTCTGGGAGGATCCCATATGCCGCGGAGCGGCTGGGCCCGTGAGCCATGGCCGCTGGGCCTGCGCATCCGGAGCCTGTGCTCCGCAACGGGAGAGGCCACAACAGTGAGAGGCCCGCATACCGCAAAAAGAAAAAAAAAAAAAAAAAAAAAAAAAAAAAAGAGGGAGGGAGGGATGAAGGAGGGAAGGACAAAAAGAAAGAAAGAAGATAAAGTAAAATAAAATAAAGTATGATAAAATATAATAAAGTTATTAAAATAAAAAAATAATTATTAAGAAAAAACAAACAAACAAAACAAAAAACAGACGGATAGAACCCTGGGAGAAACGGTGGAAGCAAAGCTATACAGACAAAATCTCACACAGAAGCATATACATACACACTCACAAAAAGAGGAAAAGTGGAAAAAATCATAAATCTTGCCCTCAAAGTCCACCTCCTCAATTTGGGATGATTCGTTGTCTATTCAGGTATTCCACAGATGCAGGGTACATCAAGTTGATTGTGGAGCTTTAATCCGCTGCTTCTGAGGCTGCTGGGAGAGATTTCCCTTTCTCTTCTTTGTTCTCAGAGCTCCCGGGGTTCAGCTTTGGATTTGGCCCCGCCTCTGCGTGTAGGTCACCGGAGGACGTCTGTTTCGCTCAGACAGGACGGAGTTAAAGGAGCAGCTGCTTAGGGGCCTCTGGCTCACTCAGGCCGGGGCGGGGGGGGGCGGGGGGGGGCGGGGGGGGGCGGGGAGGCGGGGTGGAGGGAGGGGCACGGAGGCGGGGCGAGCGTGCGGCGGCGGAGGCTGGCGTGACGTTGCACCAGCCCGAGGCGCGCTGTGCGCTCTCCCGGGGAAGCCGTCCCTGGATTCCGGGACCGTGGCAGTGGCGGGCTGCACAGGCTCCCGGGAGGGGAGGTGTGGACAGTGACCTGCGCTCGCACACAGGCTTCTTGGCGGCGGCAGCAGCAGCACCAGCACCAGCGTCCCACGCCCGTCTCTGGGATCCGCGCTTTCAGCCGCTCGCGCCCGTCTCTGGAGCTCCTTTAAGCGGCGCTCTGAATCCCCTCTCCTCGCGCACCAGGAAACAAAGAGGGAGGAAGAAGTCTCTTGCCTCTTCGGCAGCTCCAGACTTTTCCCGGACTCCCTCCCAGCCAGCCGTGGTGCACTAACCCCTTCAGGCTGTGTTCACGCCGCCAGCGCTCCGACCGCAGCCCGAGCCTCAGCTCCCAGCCCCGCCCATCCCGGCGGGCGAGCAGACAAGCCTCTCGGGCAGGTGAATGCTGGTCGGCACCGATCCTCTGTGTTGGAATCTCTCCGCTTTGCCCTACCCAGGTACGTGGGGGAGTTTCTTGCCTTTTGGGAGGTCTGAGGTCCTCTGCCAGCGTTCAGTAGGTGTTCTGTAGGAGTTGTTCCACGTGTAGATGATTTTCTGGTGTATCTGTGGGGAGGAAGGTGATCTCCGCGTCTTACTCTTCTGCCATCTTCCCTGGAAGTGGGTGACTGTTTTGGCTTGGCTCCCACTTACATTTTATTTCTGAGGATACCCTATGGTGTCTCCTGTCTCTTGCTTCCTGAAGAGTTAAATGAACAGTGATCGGAGACAAGCTCTGCACCCAGGAGCCTCCATGCTGTTGTAGCTGTTGTCAATGTAGGTTACGTTGACTCTCTGGGATGTTTATAAACCACACTGTTAAAGCACTCACAGTATATTGACTGAGATAAAGGAGAAGCATTCTGCTTCTATTTGTTTGTGGTGGTGGCCGGGAGAGGGCTGAAGCAGAAAGATCAGTGAGTGACTCATTCTGGAGGGGTCAGGACATAACTCCAGACCCCTGACTTCGAGGGCAGACCTTGGTTCACACCCACACACCCAAGGTCTGCAGACATTGTTTTCCAGGTACCAGGCTCTTGACCATCTTAAGAGAAGGCTTACAAAGACAGGAACCATCTCTGCCAAACTGATACGCTTTCTAGTCTGGAAAGAGGGACCAATGGGACTTCCTGTTTACCACCCACCAAGAAAGGAAGGACTTAGCAGTTCAGTCTTGGGTATCTACTGAGCCTGATCCCGTGCTCAGCACAGTTCAAGGGGAATTGGACATCGACAAGACATGTTCTTTACCCTCTTGGAGTTCACAGAAGGATGGGGATTGATTGCACAGAGTTGGGTGTAAGAGCACAGGAATTCAGCCTTGTTTTCCTTGAATGATCTCAGTCATTCCCATCAGTATCAAATTTACTGTGCATTTTGAAAACGTCCAGAATTTTTTTTTCTGAATCAGAATTTCCAACGGCTGGGACTTCCCTGGTGTGCAGTGCTTAGGAACTGCCTGCCAACGCAGGGGACATGGGTTTGAGCCCTAGTCCGGGAAGATCTCACATGACACGGAGCAGCTAAGCCCGTGCGCCACAAATACTGAGCCCGCGTGCCACAACTACTGAAGCCTGAGTGCCTAGAGCCCATGCTCCGCAACGAGAAGCCACCGCAGTGAGAAGCCTGCGCACCGCAATGAAGAATAGCCCCCGCTCGTTGCAACTACAGAAAGCCCGCGTGCAGCAACGAAGGCCCAATGTAGCCAAAATAAACAAACAAACAAATAAATAAATTTATTTAAAAAAACAACCCATATGATCATCTCAATAGATGCAGAAAAATAGCTTTAAAAAAAGAAAAAGGATTTCCAATGGCCTCCTGGGCGTCTTTACTAGGGTGTCCCTGAAGCCATTTGAATTCAGCAGTGGAGGATGACACTACCAAAGACCAGGTGAGACTAGTGACATCAATGATGCCTTAGGGAAGATAGAGGCTATGCTCCCCAGGGAGCAGCAGCAGGACCTCGCAGCTGGAGACCAGCAAGAAATCAGGTGACAGGGACTTACCTGGTGGTCTAGTGGTTAAGACTCCATGCTTCCATTGCAGGGGGCCTGGGTTCGATCCCTGGCTGGGGATCCAAAATCCTGCATGTTGCGTGGTGTGGCCAAAAAAAAAAAAAGAAAAAGAATAAAGAAATCAGGTGACAGCATGTATGTCTCGCCCCTTTTATTCACCCCAGACACACACACACACACACACACACACACACACACGACTACACCTGACAACACTTGGGCTAATGGTAAAGATATAGAAATGCCATTGGCAGAGAGAGGTGTCCCAGGAGGCGGCCTTTATTCAACACACAGCATAGCGTGCAGAAGATCCAGAAGTTCCCGTCTGCCGGGGATGCAAGGGCACACTGAGAGGGCCTGTGAGGCAGCCGGGACCCGGGGTCAGCATGCAGGAGCCACAAAGAGCAGGTCTCTTTTTTGGGGGGAGAAAAAATACTTAATGAATAATGTGTACTTTTTATTAAAAATTTTTGTATACACATGATATTTTACATAATCATGTGGGCAAACTTTGTTCTTAAGTCTTGGACCTAGAAATGTAGCAGTGGGGCAATGTAATTGCCTTTCAGTGTAGCAACATCGCCTTTGACTTTCCATCTGCGTCTCAGCTCTCTGTGTCTTCCTGGAGCATCGCGACCTGAAGCTCTTCGCAGCAGGCATCCCCATGGGATATGTACCCTCTTGTGACTGTGACCGCTCCAGCCAACAAACAGCTTTTTCTGCAAGGAGCCAGTAGCTGTCAGTGGATTCTGCGCTGTAGATATTCATTGCTACAAAGTAGAATGCGAAGGCTTTCTTTCGGAAAACAGTTTTAAAATGTTTTTGATTTTTTCTTTTAAAATTTATTAATTTATTTATTTATGTTTGGCTGCGTTGGGTCTTCGTTGCTGCACGTGGGCTTTCTCTACTTGCAGTGAGTGGCGGCTACTCTTCGTTGCGGTGCGTGGGCTTCTCATTGTGGTGGCTTCTCTTGTTGTGGAGCGCGTGCTCTAGGCGCACGGGCTTCAGTAGTTAGTTGTAGCACGTGGTAGTAGTTGCTCCTGCGGCATGTGGGATCTTCCTGGACCAGGGCTCGAACCCGTGTCCCCTGCATTGGCAGGAGGATTCTTAACCACTGTGCCCCCAGGGAAGTCCTGTTTTGTTTTTTTAAAGACGTTCAGTAGTTACAATTCTTTATTGTTTGGCCATGTCATATGAGTAGCTGGTCAGGCATTTCCAAAATGTCTTACATGCCGTGTTGTTGTCTTCTGCCGCAGGAGAATGGGGAATGTGGCCGCCGTCTTGCTGCCCACAGCCTGCATTTCTGTTACTTTACACTCAGCAGTGTTTACTTCCTGAGCCCACACAACTGAAGGGTGTGGACTGGACATAGGGCTGTGCTTCCTAAGCCACTCAGAGCCTCGTTTGTTCCATTGTCCGTGACAGTGGCATGATTTCTCATTCTATAGAGATTCCTTTAATTATATTGGTGTGTAAGATTGGTATTCAAGATAGAAATGTTTCTCAACATGAAAGTAAAAGCAAACACGGTTGAGTTTATCATGAATACGTGGTTCAGAAATGTAGACAAAAGACTTCTGGCGGTTTCTAAAAGTTCATACATCTAAAATACAAGGTATTGGATATTTTTAGTAATATTAACCATTTTGTACAAAGTAGAATGTAATTTAGGAAACTATTTTTCGGTGACGTGAGTTTTAGAATTCACACCCTGGAGAGCTCTCAAAAATCTGTTGTTCTCAGTGTCTGAAAATCACTGACAGTCTATGGCAGACATTTCAGCAAGCTTTTTGTTTAAACTCGTAGCTTTCACAGACTCTGAACGGTAAGGAGTTATCTTATTTGTCAAGTCTGTTGTACAAGAATTTACTCATAAAATATATTTGGCAACCTCATTCGTCCCTCTAACTCTTCCTTATTTTTTTCATACTAATCATCTCTAGAGATTCCTCTAATTATATTGATGGGTAAGATTGGTATTCAAGATAGAGACATTTCTTGACATGAAAGTAAAACCAAACACGGTTGAATGTATCATTAATACATGTTTCAGAAATGTAGATGAAAAGACTTTTGGCTCTTTCTAAAAGCTCATACGTCTAATATACTAGGTATTGGATAGTTTTAATAATATTAACCATTTTGTTCAAAGTAGAATATTATTCTACAGAGTCCTTTAAATTCAATCTCTATAGAATGAGCATCTAGAATGCTGAAGTATTTAAAAACAAATATTCTGATATTAACACATAACTCTGCTGACTGGTTTCACTTTAAATTGACGACTGTGAACTGCAAATCGGACCTTGATGGTACCTGGTAGTCAGACTACACTTACCTGGTCTACTTATTGTCCTGGTCTCTTAAAACACTCACACCTGTATTCTGCCCAGGAGCCACTTGGGAATTTGAAAAGACAATTTCAATCAAATCAGCTTGCAGGAAGCTTCTGAACCACACACACTCCTGAAAGTATATTTATGACACCTTTTACTTCACTCTGGGTAAGTTTGTGCTCACTTCCTGCCCTTTCTAATTCTCATGACGCTCATAATAGTAACAAGCATACCATCTTCCATATTTGTAGCTTCTAATAATTGTCAAGTACTGCATGCATATTGATCTCTAGTACACTCAACAATACAAGGTTGGTAATTATCTTGTCCATTTTCCTGATGAAAATACTGAATCTCAGAGGGGCCAATTTCCTTGCCCAAAGCCACATAGGACATAAGTGGTGCAGCTGCAATTTGGCCAAGGATGTTCTGGCATTAATACCATACGCTTTTGGACCTGACCATGCTGTCCTGTCTCCTGCGTGTCAGGGAATGAGTCTTTCTCAGGTTGACACTGCTGACAATGACTACAAAAAATGTGCTATTGAGTTTGGCTGTAATGGCCTAATTTTCATACTCATGGCTCTCAGAGTGTAGTTGAGGGGCACACATCAATCCTTCTTGTCATGAAAGCTCTGTCTTTAACCACTTAATGAAATAGAAAGCTGTTTCCAAGCAAGGCTGAATAGCAGTATATCCTGCAGATCAAATAAAGTATTTTCAGGGCAAATAGAGTGTGCTGATATTACACGGGAAGTTGGCTCTATTTGTAGGGCATGCATTTCATTGTTTGTACTGAAGCTTCACCCTGGGTCGCTGTGTCAGGTGTATTACTAAAGATTTAGTAAAATCAGAACCAGGATTTGCCATTTGGCTGCAGGGGACTTTAGGAGGGCCATAACTCAGCTAACACTGTTTCTGGGCTGATGCGTATTGGGTGTATCATTAGGAAGATCAAGCTCTCCCGGAGCTGAGGGTGGAGAACTGGCAGCAGGAAGGAAAGCGAGGCAAGGGGTGAGGTGTTGCACGGCCCCTTAGAAGTCTCTAACTCTGCTGTCTTAGGAAAGAAAGAATAATTTGGCAAGGTCCTTGAGAAATCATTTAATCCATGTTCCGGATGTTTGAAAGGACTAGTACTACTCCTGTATTTTTAGAGACTTCCAAAGTAACTGGTTCTATAACGTCTCAGAAGCACCAGGTCAGGTAAGGGAGTTCTACCTTATATCTCACTTTTGCCTCTTTCTTTTTCTTCTGTCCTCAGTGGAGTAAGAATTAGAAGGATCTTGTGGCAGTTTTTCCTCAATTTTCCTTTTCTTCTGATGTCTAGATGCTGACAGCAAATCTGGGTTGGGTTAATTAGCACATCGTGGAGCACTTTTTGTTGTTATTAAAAATGTGTAACTCGGGCTTCCCTGGTGGCGCAGTGGTTGAGAGTCCGCCTGCCGATGCAGGGGACGCGGGTTCGTGCCCCGGTCCGGGAAGATCCCACATGCCGCGGAGCGGCTGGGCCCGTGAGCCATGGCTGCTGAGCCTGCACGTCTGGAGCCTGTGCTCCGCAACGGGAGAGGCCACAACAGTGAGAGGCCCGCGTACCGCAAAAAAAAAAAAAGTGTAACTGTGGTGAAATACTGTTTTAGGCTGGATTTTTTTTTACAGCTTTTTTCATCAGTGAGATTATGCTAAAATCACATTAAAATACACTTATACACTGGAAAATTAATTATAAGTTAGGTATGCACTTCAGTGCTCTATTTGTGACATTTTCCTTGCTGATCTGCATTTTATCATTTCGACAAGCATTAATTCTTATATTTCTGATTCCTATAACCCCCAAAGAATGTTAGCTGAGTGATGAGTCATTTATTGATGTCCTAGTGTTCAATTTATTTGTTAAGTCGCTTCTTTGTAAAAGGCAAAGGTAAGAGGTGTAAAGAGATATCAAGGTTAGGATCCTTGATTCTTGGAGTTCACAGCGAAGGATAGATGGTTGTAGATTAAATAGCAATTTGGTGATATAAGGAGACAGGGAAGGACAAATATTATATGATACGGCTTCTACGTGGAATCTAAAAAACATGATACAAATGAACTTACGTACAAAATAGGAATAGACCCATGGACATAGAAAACTAATTTATGATTACCAAAGGGGAAGGGGGGCAGGGATAAATTAGGAGTTTGGGATTAAAATGTACTGCTATATATAAAATAGATAACCAACAAGGACCTACTGTACAGCACAGGGAACTCTACTCAATATTTTTTAGTAACCTATAAGGGCAAAGAATCTGAAAGAAATAGACATGTATGTATGTATAACTGAATCACTTTGCTAGACACCTGAAACTAACACAACATTGTAGATCAACCATACTTCAATTAAAAAAAAAAGTTAAATAGCGATTCAAGGCAGTCTCTAATTATGTACAAGTTAATTATGTATCAAGATTTTGAGATTCCAGAGAAGAGGGCATGAGCGTGGGCTTCTGCTGGTGGAGGACATTTTTTAAGGAGGAGCTGTGACTTCTACTTGGAGCACAGACAAGACGTAAGTAGTTGGAGAGGGGCAGACCACGTCGGGTTTGGGGAAGGAACAGATTAGAATGAGCTGGAATGCGACAGGGGGGTGCAGGGGTGGGTGGAGTTCATCCCGAAGGGAATGAAGTTTGTGTTGGGGAGAGTCAAGCGAGTAAAGCAGGCTGTGATTAGGTGACCAGGGCCTCGAAGTCCTGGGCTCCTGCAGTGGATGGGTTTTGGAGAAGCGAGCGACACAGCGTTTTAAGGAAATGCATCTGGTGACCGTGAACCGTCCACACAGAGGATGAGAGCAGGAGTGCTGCTCCTGCGTCAACTCTGGCAAGAAGTTTAACCACTCTGGGCCTCAGTTCCCTCATTAACAACATTTAATGAATCACTTTGTATTTTTAATTGTGGTGAAAAACACTGTTTCCTCATTTTTAAACAACTCTAGCGTTATCGTGAGAAGTGAATGAGGTGAAGTATGTAAAACGCTTGGTACTTACTTCCCTGAGTGCCGGGCACATAATAATCCCTCAGGACAGGGGAGCTGAAAATATTATTTCAAAGGGAAGAGGCTCTAGAGAGTGGGATTATAATAATAATTCAGTTATGAGCTGGTCAGGCAGTTTCTAGTAAATAGCTCCCAGGTGATTTTTGTCAGGTTGCTTTATTTGCTTATATGTCTGATTTGAACTCGTTGGAGGCTCTTGCCTCCAACATCTTGTGGTGTAAGATGCGTAGACGGGGTCAAGAACGTGTAATGTGTACACAGTAAACACTCGTTGAATCCACTATTAAGATGCAGGCTGAGGAGGTCAGAGTGCACAGGAAGGATGGATAAAAAGGCCTGACGAGGAAAGAATTAATTATACCTGAAAGGCTGAAGTTGACACAGTAGAGCAACATGGAGAGTACAGGTCATACCAGGGGTTCTGAGTTTGGGCAACAGAGAAAATGATTATATTATTAACAGAATAAAGAATGAGTTTTGGAGAGAAAATGATGAGTTTAGTTTTATTGAAGTTGCTTCAAAATTAATCACTCATTTACTTATTCACTCAACAAATATTATTGAGTTTTGACCATGTGAAATCAAGTACTTTGCCCGAATTTTTTTTATAATGCAAAATATTGTGTCTTTCCTGTTACACATTTTACAGTTTCTTTCCTCTTTCCTTTAGCTTCCTTTTCTTTTGCTTAACTGTTAGAGGAACAGTTTTATGACCTTTTTCTCACACTCCTTTTCTTTTATTAAAAATTTTTTTTAATCAAACTATAGTTGTTTTACAATGCTGTGTTAGTTTCAAGTGTCCAGCAAAGTGATTCCTTTATACATATACTCTTTTTCATATTCTTTTCCACTATAGGTTATTACAAGATATTGAATATAGTTCCCTGTGCTGCACAGTAGGAACTTGCTGTTTATTTTATTGATTTATTTTTGGTCGTAACACAGGGCTTGTGGGATCTTAGTTCCCCAACCAGGGATTGAACCCAGGCTCTCGGCAGTGAGAACGTGCAGTCCTAACCACTGGGCCGCCAAGGAATTCCCTATCTACTTTATATATAGTGGTTTGTATCTGCTAATCCCAAACTCCTAGTTTATCTCTCCCCCACCGCCTCTTTTTTCGGTTCTAACACAATTGCTGTTCTGCTCCCCGGTCGTCCAAGAACTACTTCTAACCCTCTCATTGCCCTTTCCTTGCCTCCCTTCTCTGCCTGGTCTTCAGGGCTCGTTTTCTTTCTCTCCCTTTTTCCCTGTAACTCGTGAAATTGAGGGTTCTCTAGCCCACTGTGAGCCCCATGTGAAGAGCTGAGTTGTGAGCTCAAATGCTAAGGAGGGCATTGTGATTTACAAGGGCCGTGTGTGTGTGTGTGTGTGTTTGTGGTGGGGTGGTGGTGGTGGGAGATTGGATTCAACATGTGGATGGCTGGCAGACTTTTGCTTCTGATTACTTAGGATAGTTCGGTTATGGCAAGACAGAAACATAGGACGTGAGTCTGAGTGCAACAGGATCAGATCTGTTTTCGATAAAGCCAAGCTTTAATGAGGAATTTCCCTGTAGGAAGTCCTGAAGTTTTCAGGCTGCATTGACACGGGCCAGCGTAATCCTGGCGGGTACAAAAGAGCACGAGGCAGGTGTACAGAATCAGAACACCCAGGAGCCTTAATTCTGAGACCTGAATTTAGAGACTTTTCTTCCCATTCACTACTTTACTGTGATCTCCTCTGAGTAAAACCAAATGGAATTGGAACTTGGGCGATTTCCAACTGGTGATGGTTGAGTTGGGAGCAGTACTGAGGTTTCTTTTGCTAAGCAAACAATTTGGAGATACCATACATTAAATCTGTAAACAAGATCTGAGGGTGGGAGGAGATTTTTAAGTTGTTCAGCAGAATACATGTTTTGAGGCACTGAAAAAATTCCTCTAAGTACTTCAGAAACAGAATATCTATGTGGATAATTGATGTGCTAATTGCAATTTGAAATCTTCTGAAGATCTCTATCAGGTGATTTTTTTTTCCTCTACATTAATTATGTTGTTTGTACTTGAAAGGTTTGAATCTGTACTTCAAGAATATTTATAATTCAGATGCTTCACAAATTCCAGTTGTTTCTCATCCTTAATTAGTGGTGTTTTGAGGTTTATTTCCATCTTGTTTCAAGAAACTCCTAAAAGGCCTTCTACCGGACATGTGTGTGTGTGTGTGTGTGTGTGTATTTAAATTAAGGTTGGGCATTCCCAAGTTCGTCTCTGATAAGAGTTCCTCCTTCCTTTTTTTTTTTAAATTAATTTATTTATCTTTGGCTGCTTTTGGACTTCATTCCTGCGCACGGGCTTTCTCTAGTTGCAGTGAGCAGGGGCTACTCTTCGTTGCGGTGCACAGGCTCTAGGTGCACGGACTTCAGTAGTTGTGGCACACAGGCTCAGTAGTTGTGGCTCGCAGGCTCTAGAACTCAGACTCAGTAGTTGTGGCTCGCGGGCTCTAGAGCACAGGCTCAGTAGTTGTGGCTCACGGGCTTAGTTGCTCTGCGGCATGTGGGATCTTCCCGGACCAGGGCTCAAACCCGTGTCCCCTGCGTTGGCAGGCGGATTCTTAACCACTGTGCCACCAGGGAAGCCCCCTCCTTGCTTTTTAAGCTTTGAAAACATGTTTAAAATTTATAAAAATACTGAAAATTATTTTTAGTCAGTTGGATTATTTTTTCCTCTTTTTTACTCCCTCCAGCTGTGGATTATGCACCAATCCTTTACTGTGTAGCCTTCCAGCCTCTCCTTCTAGAGCAGGCGGAACATATGTATTTTCTTATCTCATTCATTTACTTTGGCCAACCGAATCTTATTTTTTATTGAGACATAATTCACATACCATAAAATTCACCATTTTAAAGTGTACAATTCAGTGGTTTTTAGTGCATTCACAAAGTTGTGCAACCGTTACCACGATCTAATTCCAGAACTTTTTCATCATCCCAAAAAGGAACCCCGTATCCATTAGAAGCCCCTCCCCATTTCCCCTCCTCCCCAAACTCCAAACAACCACTAATCTAATTTCTTTCTTCATGGATGGGTTTGCCCATTCTAGACATTTCAGGGATCCTACACTATGTGTCTTTGGGTCTGGCTTCTTTCACTCAGTACAGTGTGTTCAAGGCTTGTCCGTGTTGTAATATGTATCCGTATTTCATTTCTTTTTTAAAATAAATAAATAAATTTATTTATTTATTTATTTATTTTTGGCTGCATTGGGTCTTCATTGCTACATGCTGGCTTTCTCTAATTGTGGTGAGTGGGGGCTACTCTTCATTGTGGTTCGTGGGCTTCACACTGTGATGGCTTCTCGTGTTGCGAAGCATGGGCTCTAGGCGTGCGGGCTTCAGTAGTTGTGGCACGTGGGCTCAGTAGTTGTGGCTCGCAGGCTCTCGAGTGCAGGCTCAGTAGTCGTGATGCACGGGCTTAGTTGCTCCGCCGCATGTAGGATCTTTCCGGACCGGGGCTCAAACCTGTGTCCCCTGCATTGGCAGGCACATTCTTAACCACTGTGCCATCAGGGAAGTCCCTTCATTTCTTTACATGGCCAAATAATATTCCATTGTATGGATGGATCATTTTCTTTATCCATTCATTAGTTAATGGACATTTGGTTTGTTGCCACTATTTGCCTGTTGTGGGTAAGGCTGTTATGAATGTTCATACACAAAAGTTTTAGATAAGCATATTTTTGATACTCTTGAGGATATATACCTAGGGATAGAAATGAATCCTGTGGTACCTCTATGTTTGACATTTTGAGGAACTGCCAATCTATTTTCCACAGTAGATGCATCATTTTATATTCCCATCAGCAACGTATGAAGGTTTCAATTCCTCTACATCCTTGTCAACACATGTTGTTGTCTCTCATATTGATTATAACCATCCTAGAGGGTGTGAAGTTGTAACTTATTGTGGTTTTGATTTTCTTTCCCTATTTGTTAATGATGTTGAACATCTTTTCATGTGTTGGCCAGTGGCATCTTAATGTCTGTGATGTGAGCAGAGGTTTTAAATCTTCCTGTGGATTTGACTTGGCTTCTTGTGCTTCTGCTGGGTACCAGGAGAACATGCCCTGGGGAGCCGCTGATCCAGGGAGAGGAGGAGACTTATGGGCAGACCTGAGTCCATAGCACAGTCTGCCACCAAGAGCCGCCAGCACCCACCCCCTTGAGCCAGGAAAACAAATGTTTGTTCTTATGGGACACCAAGATCTGGGAGCTATACACAGCACTACTGCAACAATAGCTTGATGAAGACATGGGTAAAACATATGGACACTTTAAAAAGTGATTAAGGAAAACCTCTTAACCTCTACCCAGAGGAAGAAAAAGAGCAATGTCAATATCTTAGAAGTCTCCAGCATGTCTTTCTTCTCTCACGTCCCCCTTTAGTGATCTCTAAACAATCCCTAAACATCCCTAAACAATATATGGTAGTTCTATTTTGTCTTTATGTAAATTCAGTCATGCTATATGTTTTCTAACTAGCTTATACTTTCAACATTATGTTTCTGAGATTGGTCTATATGGATGTGAGCAGCTGTAGTTTATTTACATTTATTGCTGTATTCCATTGTATAAATAAACTACAATTTGTTTATTTAGTATACAGTTGACAAACATTTGGATTTTTCACTTTTGGGCTATGACTACAATGCTCCTATGAACTTTCTTGTACATACAGAATGGAGCATAGCATGAGGGTTTCTCTAGGGTATATGCCTACGACTGAAATTTCAGGATCAAGGGGGCATACATATTTTCAGCTTTACCAGGCAATGTCAACATTTTTTTTAAAGATTTAATTTTATTTATTTTTGGCTGCATTGAGTCTTCATTTCTGTGCGTAGGCTTTCTCTAGTTGTGATGAGCGAGGGCTACTCTTCGTTGCAGTGTGTGGGCTTCTCATTGCGGTGGCTTCTCTTGTTGTGGAGCACAGGCTCTAGGCACACAGGCTTTAGTAGTGTGGCACGCGGGCTCAGTAGTTGTGGCTCGCGGGCTCTAGAGCACAGGCTTATTAGTTGTGGCGCATGGGCTCAGTTGCTCCGTGGCATGTAGGATCTTCGCGGACCATGGCTCGAACCCCTGTCCCCTGCATTGGCAGGTGTATTCTTATCCACTGCGCCACCAGGGAAGTCCCAACGTCAAATGTTTTCCAGAGTGGTTTAACTAAACCCACCTCCGCCAGCAGTGTGTGTGAGTTCCTACTGTCTTCCATGCTGGACAACACTTGATGTTGCTCAGGATTTAAATGTATGCCACTCTGGTGGGTGTGTTACAGAACCTCATTGTGGTTTATTTTGCATTTCTCTATCACTAATGAGCATAAGCATCTAATTAATATGTTTGTATTGTTTCTTTTATCAAGTGCCCATTCAAGTAATTTTGCTGCCTTTTTTATTGGATTTGTTGTCTAATTAATTTGCAGGTATTTTCATAAATTCTGTATGCTAATCATTTGTGATATGTGTTGTAAATATACTTTCCCACTTGTGGTCTTGCTTTTAACTTTCTTGCATCTTATTCATGAACATAACTGTTTTTTCATTTCAACAAATATTTATTAAGCACTGAATGTTAAGTAGAAATTCTTCTAGTACCAGTGCTAAATGAGTGAACAGAATAGGCCCATTCTTGGTTCTCAGCCTATGTTCTGGTAGAGGAAGGCAGGTAATAAAATAAGTAAATGATGTAGCATGTCGGCAATATGTTGAATTTATTGTAAAAATAGAAAATCCTAAACTTCAGTGAAATGCTGAGGTTCCTCTTTGTTCAGCTGGGGCAGACTTCAGCCTTCCAGAAGCATTGAGAAAGGGGGGGGTGTTTATCAGCTGCTTCTCGTCCATCAGTCCCTCACCCCCCCTTGCTTGGCTGTCTCTGGCTGCACTAGAGTCAGAGGAGAGATTGAAAGAGAGGTAATGGGCAGAGCAGGGCATCTTGGTCTGTCGTGGGCTGATAGCAACAAGTTTAACCAGAGTTTGAAGGTGATTCTTCCCTCATGGTGATGATTTCCAGGTGTTTTCAAAGACCCTCAGTGTAGATCCAACCATCCATCCAACCATTCATCCGTCCATCCATCTGTCTATCCATCCAACCATCCAACCATCCATCCGTCCATCCATCCAACCATCCGTCCATCCACCCATCCATCCATGCATCTGATAATTATATATTGAATAGGCATATGTGCTCTGTGCCTTTTTTATCCACAGTCTTATCTGAAGTTATATTACTTATTTTTTTTGTTCACTATATTTAAAAACTGTGTATGATCTGTGTCCCTCACTAGAATGTGAGCTCCTTGATGGCAGAGAATTTGTCTGTTTATTCACCCCCATATCAACAGAGTCCAAAACAGTGCCTGATGCATAATAAGCACCCAGTAATTATCTAATGAGTAAATAGAACTGAGATTTTGAATCTAGGAAGTTCAAACAATGGTGGTAGCTTGAAGCACACGCTTGAAGATTCTGTCTTCATCTTTTTTTTCTTAGTGTAAATAATTTCCAGGCTTCTAATCTATTTTTATGGAATATGTTATGTAATTTAAGCTAAATTGTTTTGTTTGCCTTGTTTAAACCCTTTTGCAATTTCCCCCTAAATTATATATGAAAAACTGCATATTTATTCATTTATTTTACAAATATTTATCGAGCACTTTCTCTGTGCCAGATGCTGTTCTGGGCACTGTGGAAACATATTCCCTTTTATTAAAGAAGCCACATTGCAGTGTGAGAGAAAGATCATTTAAAAAGCTAAACATAAATACTGTAATTTCAGATAAGTGCTATGAGGAAAACTAAATCAGGGAAAGGGTACAGAGAGTGACTGGGGCATAGGTGGGTGGTACTGAATAGTGTAGACAGCAGGTGACGTTTGACAGAGACCTGAATGCTGTGAAGGGGTGAGCCATGCCAAGAGCATTGGAGGCAGAGAGGGGAGCTCGTGCCAATGCCCTGGGGAATGAAGAAGGCCAGTGTGTCTGGAATAGTGTATGGGGGCAGCTTGGTAGGAGATAAGTCTACAGAAGTGAGAGAGACAGAGCTGTGTGGGTCTGAGAGGCCACATCCAGGAAGTTCAATTAGAGGATGGGTGGTCCTGAGTTTAAAATAAGCAGTCAAGACCAAAGAGTAGCATTCATTCTTATCCTCGACATCTTCTCCCCCCTTCGCCTGTTCTCCTGCAGCTTTATTTGGTTTAGGTGCATCAGGTTTAGAACAATTAGAATGCATAAGTATTTGATAGCAGCTAGGAGAAAACATGGGTGTTTTCCACGTTGCTTCTAGGTATGGGGATGTTCAACATAAAAAAAAATCCTTCATAGATGATTTTCTTCTCTTTTTTTTTAAATTGAAGTGTAGTTGATTTACAATGTTGTGTTAGTTTCTGGTGTAAAGCAAAGTGATTCAGTTATACACATCTATATATACAGATCCTTTTCATATTTTTTCTAATTATAGATTATTATAAATATTGAATATAGTCCCCTGTGCTATACAGTAGGACCTTGTTGTTTATCCATACCATAGATAATAGTTATCATCTGCTAATCCCCAACTCCCAATCCAAAACTCCCCATCTCCCCTCCCCCTTTGATAACCATAAATCTGTTCTTTATGTCTGTGGGTCTGTTTCTCTTTTGTAGATAGGTTCATTTGTGTCATATTTTAGATTCCACATTCATGGATGATTTTCTCAAGTGGAATAGCACTGATAGTCTAATGTATAATAACTACCTTTATTTATGGATTCTAATGAAAAATCAGGAACTTTGGTCCACTGTGAGATCTTAGAATAATAGAGCCAGAAAGGGATTTTGAGCCTCTTGAATCCAGGTTCATCCTTTTGCAGATGAAGAAATTGAGACATCCGGTTTACCTCACATGTCAGGTGGCTTCGTTACACAGAGGCTGAGCTGGGGGGTGGGGGGGGAGTCCCATTGTCTGATTCCCAAGAGAGTGTGCACGTGTGGTATGGGACCCACTACCTTCTCTGTTCTCTTTGTGCATCAGCGGTGGTTCTCAGTCCTAATGCTTCCCCTGATGACATTTAACGGGCACGTGATCATGGTGATTAAGCTAGTTTATCAATTAGCTGGAAAGCAAGACATGGGGAAGAGACCATATCTTCGTGTTTTCAACACCAGTTTACTGAGTGCCACCCGTGTCGTGTATCACGCTAGACACTGGGACACGGCAGAGGCTGACAAGGATGCGAGACCCACCAGCAACTCTGGGGACTTCAGTCCAGGTAACCCATTCAAGGTGGCACGTGGATGTAATTTTTGTCCATCGATAAGATGTAGGTTATTGGATTGTCAACACACATTTTACCTTTAAGATTCCCACATATTTCAGGTTGTGAGATATTTAATACAGGATTTCTGCAACACAATTCTCTCTCTTTCCTTCACCTAGAATATAGTTTCATTTGTCGACTAAAACTGTAAGGTGTTTGTCCACGAGCCCCTGAGATCTGGGAAGAGAACATACTTTAGGTTTCTTGTCCAGGGTCCGGTGTGGTCCCGCCTGACTGTAATGACCATCTGTGATCAGGAGAGTCATATTGTGCGGAGCAGCGGCCGGCAGGCGGGAGATGTAATGGGTGATGCCGTGCCAATCACAGACAGCAGGCTTGAGGCAAAGAATCCGGCAGCAAGGGACAGCCGGACGAAAGCCTGGGCGCCTGGGTGGAACTGTAGAGCCTAAATCTGGTTCTCAGGGCAGGAGGCCCGTCACCTGAAGTATTTAGGAAAGGAAGGTGTCAGATATTGGGAGGGGACTTCCCTGGTGGCACAGTGGTTAAGAATCCGCCTGCCAATGCAGGGGATGCGGGTTCGAGCCCTGGTCCGGGAAGATCCCACATGCCGCAGAGCAACTAAGCCTATGCGCCACAACTACTTAGCCTGCTCTCCAGAGCCCAAGAGCCACAACTACTGAGCCCACGTGCCACAACTACTGAGGACCGCGCACCTATAGCCCGTGCTCCTCAACAAGAGAAGCCACTGCAATGAGAAGCCTGCGCACCACAACGAAGAGTAGCCCGCTTTCGCCACAACTAGAGAAAGCCCGCGCAGCGGCGAACATCCAACACAGCCAAAAAAAAAAAAAAAAAAAAAAAAAAAAAAAAAAAAAAGAAAGAAAAATAGATATTGGGGAAGGAACCTACAGCAGAGGCTCAAGAAAGGGCACGATGGCAGGGTTATTGGAGCTGAGTGACAGGGCGAGCGAGGCCCGACCGAGAGAACACAGAAACAGCCAAGTGCTCAAAGCAGAATTCAAAGCTCAGAGGGGAACCCTGGTAAAGCCCGGTTTATGCTGAGCCGTCAAATTTTTGTCCCCGTATTTTTCTTGCCTAAGGACCAGATCAGCCTATAAATGATGTTTAAGGGCTTCCAGGTGTGGGAAATAGGGAATCTGTGGATGCAAAGAGCTTGCCATCGGGGGTGGCTTTGATTGACATTATCCTACAGAAGTGGCTTTCACACACTACTGTGCATCAGAATCACCCTGCAGGATTATTGAAACACGGATTGCCGGGCCTCACCCCTGGAGTTTCTGATTTGGTAGGTCTAGGCTGGAGCTGACTAGATTTAATATCACAGGTTCCCGAGTGATGCTAATTATGTAGGTGTGGGGACCACACTTCGAATACTCCCGTCTTGCAGTATCAGAGATGCTTAAAGTAAGATAATGGAGCTGGTGAGGACCTTATAATGGTCCCCGAATTCTGGTGGATTTCTTCCGGGAAGAAGCAGGAAGCTCAGGGAACCTGCCTGTTTTGAATTCCTTAGAGTCCACAGTGAAAATTTAAACTCTTTGACAGTATCTTTCAAACACTACATTTTTTCCCCATTAACATAGGTCTCAAATTGATATGTATCAATTTGCTTAAAAATGGGTATTCGTTAAAAATTAAAGTAAGGTCAAGTATTTGAAGCCTGTTTCTTTCTAGCACAACATCACTCCTCTGTGAGGTCGGGGCTGCCTGCACTTTGCTCATGGCCGCATCCCAAGCACGCGCTGCTGGTACAAGCCAGGGAGGCTGGGGTATTTGTTAAGTGAGCAAATAGGTGAATTTAATATGCATATAATTTTTTTTAATTGGGATATAGTTGCTTTACAATGTTGTGTTAGTTTCTGCTGTACAGTGGAGTGAATCAGCTCTATATACACATATACCCCCTCCCTCTTTGACCTCCCCCCACCGATCCCAGCCACCTAGGTCACCACAGAGCACCGAGCTGAGCTCCCTGTGCTATATAGCAGGTTCCCACTAGCTATTTTACACCTGGTAGTGTATATGTGTCAATCCTAATCTCTCAATTCATCGCATCCCCCTTACCCCCCGTGCCCACATGTCCATTCTCTATGCCTGCATCTCTATTCCTGCCCTGCAACTAGGTTCATCTGTACCATTTTTCTAGATTCCACATATATGCATTAATATACGATATTTGTTTTTCTCTTTCTGGCTTACTTCACTCTGTATGACAGATTCTAGATCCATCCACGTCTCTACAAATGACCCAGTTTCGTTCCTTTTTATGGCTGAGTAATATTCCATTGCTTATATGTACCACATCTTCTTTATCCATTCCTCTGTCGATGGACATTTAGGTTGCTTCCATGTCTGGGCTATTGTAAATAGTGCTGGAATATGCATATAATATTAATTTATGTTTTATTAACTTTTCTTGTAAGGCAGCCTTAAGATAAGAATGCAAAATAATTGACATGAAGGGGAAAGGCGGGGAGCCACAGCAGGCATCAGCAAGCAGCACATCAAGAGGCAGATGCAGACAGCACCCCGCTTAGTGAGATGTTGTCTGGACGGGAAGAAACCAGCCCCCGCTTCCCTCCACTCTTGCCCATGACCAGGAAAGGCACGCGGTGGCCGGTGGGTCTGTTTATCCAGCTTCCTCCTGTTCTCACTGTCAATCCGCAGTCAGGTTTGTCTACTTCCGGGATGAGTGACGGGGCCACGCCTCCTCCACCTGCTCCCCGCCTGCCTGGCCCGCCTCTGCCTTCAGGAAGCCGGCTCTGATTTCCCTCACTGCTGCTTCCAGTGTGCTCTCTTTCCTGTGGGCGGGAGTCACACAGCTGGCCCCCCAACACTCCTGCAGGCTGATGGCAATCCCCCCACCTCAGTTTCTGCACTCTAATACAGAAATAAAACTTCTGTGTTCTCTTGGGACATCCCTGCTGGCACAGTGGTTAAGAATATGCCTGCCAATGCAGGGGACACGGGTTCGAGCCCTCATCCGGGAAGATCCCACATGCCGCGGAGCAACTAAGCCCATGCGCCACAAGTACTGAGCCTGGGCTCTAGAGCCCGCGAGCCACAACTACTGAGCCCACGTGCCACAACTACTGAAGCCCGTGCGCCTAGAGCCCATGCTCTGCAACAAGAGAAGCCACCACAATGAGAAGCCTGCGCACCACAACAAAGAGTAGCCCCCGCTCGCAGCATCCAGAGAAAGCCCGCCCTCAGCAACGAAGACCCAGTGCAGCCAAAAATAAATAAATAAAAACAAATAAATTAACAAATTAAAAAAAAGAAGGGTCTTCTCAAAACAACAACAACAACAAAAAACCCAAACACTTCTGTGTTCTCTAAAGGAAACTGTACAAATAAACTGGTATCTGCAAGGTGTCATGAGCTGCTCTAGACAGCAGAAAATTTAGAAATGCAAAATTTTATTCTTACCATCCGGTACCCTCTTCTCTTTTACTCCCCACACGTGCCATGTTTCTCTTTTAGTCAAACCCATAATCAGCTGGAATAATTGTCTTCACCTTCCTCACCTTTGACACCATTTAAAAAAAATTGGGTCTTTTATTTTAAAAATCATTATTATACTTCTTCTATATTTGTAACCTGTTGTTATGGAATATTTCAAATACATACAAAAGAAGAAAAAGTTTATTAACCGTTTGTTTTTATTGGCGTAGAGTTGATTTACAATGTTCTGTTAGTTTCAGGTGTACAGCAAAGTGATTCTGTTATACATATATATTACATATTGATATATATCTAGTCTTTCTCAGATTCTTTTCCATTATAGGTTGTTACAAGATATTGAATGTAGTTGCCTGTGCTATACAGTAGTTCCTTGTTTCCCTTCTTTTTCAAAACCATGAAATCTTTGAATCAAACAACTTCCCGTAAAAAGTCAGTGTCTGCACCAGAAGCGAAGGTGTTCCAGGGACGGGGCGTGGGCGACCCTGCGCTCTGCAGGATCCTGGCAAGGTCACTCTTTGTGGCCATTCAGCCCAGCACAGTGTGTGACAATAAATTAGCTAAGGCAGATTCAACACAGTTATTTCCTCAACAATAACATACTAGGTGCCTGCAAATGATGGCTTTGCAGTGTGCCCATTTCAAACAGCATCAGGGAGAGGAAATAAAATGGAATCAAGTGCTGAGAACAAGGGATGCTATTTGTGCTTCGTCTTCTGAAATACTCTATTTTTTTTTCCTGGGGATTTTAATCTGACCACAGGCAGAAAGGTGATCATTAGAGTAAGATGCTATCTTCTTTTTTAAATGCTCCATTACACTGTACATGGTAATAATTGGTAGGCACGTGCTCACTCTCCAGGGAAATACAGGAGATTGCATTGGGTCCTAGGCAGCATCAGCTTCTGTAAAACTCATCCTCCAGGAGAAGTCCAGGCTGAGCGGGGATGAGCGAGACCTCAGGGGCTGAAGAGCAGACCACTGGCCACCACAAGAGCTGGGGCGAATCTCTGGGCCTTCGGGACCCTCATTTTCTAGGTGTAAAAATGGGGACAGTCATCCATGTCTCCTCCTCTGCAGGGGTCTATCAGGACTCAGTCCCCTCGAGTGGTCGTTCAAATCATATAATGTACAGGAAAGTGTTTTATAAAGTTTGAAGCAAAAATGAGCTTTCATGATGCAGGCATTTAAAAAAATATTTGTGGGTGAGGAACACAGTCGTTTTGTGAAGGTGCCCTGTGTGTACGTAGAAGGCTGTCTTAGGCTCTCTGGGGAAGGAGAATGGGACCAGGCCCTGCATTCAAGAGGAGAATGAACGCATCATCATAAAAGGATGGTGGTGGCTCTTTATCTGTTGAGCATCATCTTTGTGCCAGGCCAGGGACGAGGGATCTCCATGCAGCCTTACTAAGTGGGAACTCTCGTTCTCATGACAAAGGAGGAAACTCAGGTGCTGGGAGTTTACAGTACCCTGTGCTCTGTAAAGGTCAGAGCTAGGACCCAGCGCTCTGACCTGGGCCTAGACCTCTACCCTCTGCTCTTCCTCCCTTTCTCCCCACCTCTCTCCTTTTCATCTTCCTTTTCCTTGTCCACTCCCTCTTCCCCTTTCTTCTACACACACACACACACACACACATGCACATGCACACACACACGCACACACTCACCCACGGTCTGTCCATCTCACATTTAAACTTAAGTGTAGCTTTTATCATTATCAGCCAACTGGATTAGTTTTCTTGCTGATTTATAGGAATCATATTTTAATGTTCTCATGGTTTAATTTTAATGGTTCTTGCTTTGAGTTTTCATGTTTTAATATTTTTAGACAAATTGGGTGCTGGAGATGATCAGAGTTTCAAATAAAATATCTTGGAGCATGGGTTGTTGGGTCTGATATCAAATCTATACTTTAAAAATATGACTGGCTGAGTAAACGAAGCCTAGTTCTTTCCATGTTATAGTAAATCTCTGAAATATTGGGCGATTCATGCAGTAGAAGTCCTGTTATAGAAAAAAACCCTTTCAGTTGTAAATAAAACTTCTTCACATGACAGCAGTGAGGTGTGCTATGCTTCTTACTGACAGTATTACTCCCAGCACTAGAGCTTTCTTTTAACCAGGAGTGATGCACATGTTTTAACACAGTTATCAACTATTAACTAGTAAATTCGGCCACAGCTTTATACTCAGCCCATATGATGTAATAGCTTCAGCTTTCCTAGATTACTTTCTAACTTGGCGTGGGAGATAAGGTACATGGTAAAGGTGAGAATTTTTAGCAAATGTCACATATGAATCTCCTATATTTCCCTGCGGGAATGTGTTTATGTTGATATAAATTGGGTTGCAAATTATGTATCTAGAGGTACCATGTATGTGGTGGAGAGCTTCTCATGAGCAAGTCTCAAATATGCATGAAAAAGAGTCTAACTTTTCAAATCATCCTTTGGAACTCCTCATGAATGAAAATATATATTTAAACAAGCACAGATTGGAACAGGGTGTGGAAAGTAATGTATGTCTCTCCTTCACACCTGAGGGACACACACCTCTCTTCAAGTCTGGTCCAGGGATCTTTCCTTGAGGACCAAGGAAAGAGTGATTACTTGTGAGCTAGGGGTCTGGGTGGAGTTTTTCACTTTATCTGCCAAAATTATTTGCAAAATACTTATTGCTAATATCTAATGAGCGCTTACTATGTATGTATATGCTTACTATGTTTGTGTTTTTTGCGAATTGTTTTTTCCAAATCCTCTACCCCAAGACATACTTGGTCTGATTATCCCCATTTTACAGATGAGAAAACCCAGAGGCCATCAGCCTGGTCGAGAGGGTATCTAGAATTGAACCCAGTATTCCGACTCCCAAGCTTTGGCTCTTAGCCATAACTGTTCACCTATAACCTCAGTGTGAAAAAAGTTAACACTAAAAAAAAAATTACACAGCAAAAAGATTAAAGCTAAAAGGAAAGATAAAAGTGGGAGATAGACAACGTCTATGCCTGCTTCACATCCTTTCCCGGGTCAGTGTTGGCTTGTCCCCTTCTTAAATCTTTGGTTTTCTCCTTGACGGTTTCTACCCCAGGGACTGTCCTATAAATACCTCCTCCAAAGTAGAATAGTGCTGGGGATGAGGCTCTGCTTGGGCATCACCAAAGTGAAGGTTCCTGTGAAGTAAGTCCTCTCTTTTTTGGAAAGGACCATGATTTTCCCTGAAATAATGCATATGGTGCCAATGGCGGGTGAACATGGATTGGCCCATTGTGGGAGAGAAGCAAGGATATGGCCACCAACTGGTGTAAGAGGAACCACAGAGGTTTGGTCCCTGGACAAGAGTTGCTTGACAGTTCTGTGGGGTGGGGAAAGGGGCAGGTCTGGGGCATGCCAGGGGTGGAGGGAAGGAAGCAGACGATTCCATTTCTATAGAAGCAGAATCAGCCACGGGCCGACAGTCTTTGGCAGGAGGAAATTGGACATTATTTCTGGAGAGCACTTCCTGTCCAGAGAGGAAGGACTTATCCACTTTGCACGTTTCCCCATGTGCAGGAGGGGCTTCCTAAGAGGGAAACACTGTTGTGTGGCCTCCATGTCTGTCTGTTCAGCAGGGGTCTGTGAAAGCAGTGACTGCCCAGGAAGCCTCATGGGGACTCACACGCAGGAGAGAGGGGGGTGAACCTTCTCACTCCCCTCCACATGTGTCAACCCACACCGTCAATTGGTCTTTAAGCTAACTGACCACTCATTTTTTTTTGGACTGTCCTTTGCTGAAATTCTCTAAGCTTTAGACACACAGAATTCAGAGGGTCCCTGTGTGAGCTGGGGTTTTGCACCAGGAGGCTCTGGCCAGCCCCAGCCAGGCCTTCCAGACCCAGCTTATCCCTTCCACCCCAGGAAGCCTTGAAGAATATTGGTGGAGGCATTACCAGTGGCTGAGGCCCCTGCATTGTTTGGGCTGGGTGAATGCGCAGGCAGATACTGCGTGTGGCTGTCTCTAGGGGACCAGATCTTCCTTCTTCTGCCTCCTTGACACTGTGCCCTTGTCCCTTCTCATCAGACACCCCCTTTCCCATCTGAAATGTAGCAAAGCCCCAGTCTTCATCCTTTCTAAGTACAGCCTTGCTCCATTGGGTTATAACTAGCTGGGAGGTTTCCCGGACCACTCATTTTTATCGGACACTAACTTTTGGGACCAAATTGTGTCTCCCAAAGATCACAAACACCACGCATGTCACCAAACTAAAGTTGAAAGTTTTGAGACAAGTGCTTGATCCAAAGCAAGGAGCAAAGTACAAAGTCAGGGTTGACGCATCACACTTCATGTATTATTAAAACCAACTTTTCGAAATAACCTTGAAATACTCCTAGAATTATTTTTATATTACCACAAAAAGGAATATGGAACCTCAGGGATTTTTTGTAATGTATTTTATTCACCTCGTTCTATTTTTTTTGTTTTACACAAGCATTTTCCCTCGTCTTTCATGCAGACAGATGGTCTCCGCTCTGAGCAGGGGCTCCATCCTCCGCGTTGCTATGCTACAAAATGCATCCTATCTGCCTTCTTTCTCTGTTGTATCCCGTTTCCGTTCAACGACTCAAAATAACTAGCCGAGTGCTTCAACATGCTACTTCCTCCTTTCTACAGAGTTGAATATCTATCAAGTATCTTCCTGGGCTTCCTATCTTTTCCTGTTACAGCCTTGAAAAAAAATGTGTTTGCCCCAAATTGATTTCCCTCATCACTTCCTATTTACATGAACCCTCTCATTGCTAAGGCAGGCAAAACATACAGCAGTGACTCATGCAGCTGTTGGCCCATAGGAAAAAAAAATGGGTCAGCCAATTGTGATGTTTGAAACCAAGATTTCTTTATTGCGGTCAGGCGTGGGGTCCCAGTTTGTCCTTTTCATCATGACATTGTTTCCCAACAGATACTAGAAAGTAAAAAAATAATAAATGAAAACTAACCAACCAAACAAACATCAAAGCAGCTCTCTTCTCACTTCTGGCCTTAAGGAAGAGGATAATAAACTGGACAATTCTTAGAAAATAAGAGACAAGGAGAGGAGATGAAATGTTCTTCTGTATTTTGAAAATAGGAAGTTTTGGAATTTAAAGAGAAAAATCCCTCAAAAAAAAAAAACAAAAAGAAAAAACAAAAAGAAATGCTTTTAAAGGCTGTAGGTCATGTTGGGGGTTTCTCTCTCTTGTTTAACCTCTGGGACATTATATTCACTTTTGGATTCTTTCAAAACTCATTTCATGGCCCCTTAATTCACACCATTTTTCTTGTCCCTAGCAGTCACAAATGCCAAATAATTAGACTAATGTCAGCCCCACTAAGAAATCAGTGGATGTGGGATGGAGAGGTGGTAACATGGAATTTGGAGCAGTTGGGGAAAACCTGTTCATCCTTCCTGGCTCTTGAGTGAGTTCAAATTCCAATTTCTGAAGGAGAAGGTAATGTCAAGTGGGGAAGCATGCGTGTATTTGAAAATTCAGAGAACACATGTGATTCACATTAGTTTTATTTTTCCTGATTTGAAACATGAGGGTGCCACAATGTTGCATGTTTTGAAACAAAGTGTAAAACACACAGCACGGTGATTCTGCACCGTCACTGTAAATTGAACAGAAGTTTCGGTTACCTTAAATTTATGTGAAGTTGTGCAAAATGTTCCCTTTAGAGGTAGGCACGTTGATCTTTCCCGGGACATTTTGGTTTCTCGGTCAAGTATCCTCCGTGGGGTTGTTGTAGGTTTCTTCCCGCCCTGGCTGGGACGGGGTTGGGGGATGAGCTTACTTCCATCCACACTGGTGTTCGTGCCTGACTTTATGCGTTTGTGTTGGCCTCATGCCTGGAGAAGTTTCTAACGATGTTTATCAGAACAGATGATAACTGTGGGCAAGTCCCCCACCACATTCTTTATCTCCATACTCAGAACACTGTGAATTATTGATGGGATCTTGACCACAGGAGAAGCTGAGTCATGGTGAGGACCCGAGTTTCCTGGTACTACTCCTTGGAGATTTCTGGGACCTCCTGGGAAGTCTACTCCCAGGACCTTATCGGTGTTGCCTGAACACCACACGTCCCCTTGAGCACTCCGGCTACGTCACGTGTGAGCCAGGACAAGGTGAAGCAGGGACTCAGGCGACGGCAGTGTCAGGTGGGACCCAATGGAAAGCAGTGGGATGAGCTCTGTCTGCCTTTAGCATCGATTGTGCAGGGCTATCCGTGTTCACAGGGGTCTGAAGGTGCTTGCTAGACAGATACTGGTGTTCTTGGCCTGGTCAGATAAAGACGTAGACAGAGGATGGTGATGTGGACATGTTAAGTTAATATGTATGTATATATGTGTATGTATGTATATGTGTGTATATATATTTATGTGTGTAGGTATATATATGTAAATATATGTATTTATGTATACCCGTGTGTGTATATATGTGTATATATGCATGTATGTATGTGTGTGTGTATATATATTTGTGAGAAGTAGTGTGTATATGTGTGTGTATATATATGTGTGTATAGTATGTGTGTGTATATGTGTGTATATACATATAATATATGGAGAGAAAGAGAGAAGTAGTTATTAAAAATAATTAAAACCACTCAAAACCATTTTAACTCATTGCTCCAAAACGTGCATCAAATACTACCTTACATGTCATCTTAGTTTATCTGTGGGCAAAAATCATCTGATATCACTGATACGTGGACTCTAAAGTATGATATAAATGAGCTTATTTACAAAACAAAAATAGATTCACAGACATAGAAAACAAACTTATGGTTACCAAAGGGGAAAGATGGGGGGGGAGGGATACATTAGGAGTTTGGGGTTAACATATACACACTACTATATATAAAATAGATAACCAACAAAGACCTACTGTATAGCACAGGGAACTATACTCATTATCTTGTAATAACCTATAAGGGAAAAGAATCTGAAAAAGAATGTACTGAATCACTGCATCACTTTGCTGTACACCTGAAACTAACACAACATTATAAATTAGCTATACTTCAATACAAAAAATTTAGATACAATAACTCTTTTCCATTAGATATTTAAAAAACTATTTAAAGGGTTGTAATACTATAAATTTCATCAGATCTCCAGGTTGTTTTTTTTTATCTTGAGATTGAGAGTCCCTTGTCCTCTGATTCACATCATACTTAGAAAAATAAACAATAGATTCAAGGAAAAAGAAATTCATTTTTGGAACTTCTGTTCTGCGGGCTCAGGAACATACCGTCCACCTTCGTCATCCCCCTCGGAGTATTTCATCATGTCATTTTAAACCATGAGTCTTAAAATCTCTTCCCCTCTTGACCATGGTGCACATTCCAGGCAAGATAGTGAGTCCGCAGTGAGAGTCGGAGCTGCCTAGCACGCGAGGGGAAGAGCAGCCTGAACTATGGGAACCTCTCGGCACAACGTTGGTGACTGGGTGTGATAGCTTATGCCTAAAATTCATGCAGCTGGTATAAGGATTAATACTGGAGTCTTTTTTCCCCCCATTTAACTAAGTTTTGTTATTTCTCTTAATACTGGAGTAAAGCACATTCATTGTAGAAATTTTAAAAAGCCTCAGGGTGAGAAACACACCTTGTCGATCCATCACCACCAGGAACATTGTGGTGTGTTTCTTTTCCCTCCTGTCTTCCTTCCTTTGGGTTATGATTGCTCGGCAGATAGTTTCCTAGCTGCTTGTTTTCTACTTATGAATGGTTTTCCATGTAATTAAATATCTTAAATTCTGATTGATAATAGCTGCATTTATATCTCATATACAAATAACTTTGGTTACTGGCCCAAAGGGTAAATTCATTCTACTTTTAAAAATAGCTACAAATTTTATTATGAAATAATGCAAAATTGTGCGAAAGGCAGATTTTGTATCTGGTCCCCACCCATCTCTTCCTTCTGATACCTCCCCTTGTCCTGGGGTACAACACATACCACACCCTCATGGAGGGGGTCTGTTCAGGCTCACGTCTTCCAGAACAACCAGATGCTTGAAAATCAGACCTTTCTCCTGAACTCAGCTGACACTTTTATTTTAGGGCATTCTTCAGAAATTCTACTCTTTCCTAGATATTTTCATTTCAAAGGGGATACTGAAAATGCAGAGAAGCAGATCTCTCACCAAATTTTAGGTAGTGCATCCTCAGCGTATGTACAGCAGGCATCCTTTGGAGGAGACGTACCACTCTGTTAACGTTTGTGGCCAGTTCTGTTTAGGGACCATAATTGTTTCCCAGTTATCTCATAATTTTGGCACCTGTCTCCCCAGTAATATGGTCAGTTCCTTTTTTTTTCCTGTGCCATATGACTTTATTTTTTTAAATTAATTTTTTTTAAATAAATGTATTTTATTTATTTATTTATTTTTGGCTGTGTTGGGTCTTTGTTGCTGTGCGCGGGCTTTCTCTAGTTGCGGCGAGCAGGGGCTACTCTTCGCTGAGGTGCGGGGGCTTCTCATCACGGTGGCTTCTCTTGTTGCGGAGCACGGGCTCTAGGCATGCGGGCTTCAGTAGTTGTGGCACATGGGCTCAGTAGTTGTGGCTCACGGTCTCTAGAATGCAGGCTCAGTAGTTGTGGCGCACGGGCTTAGTTGCTCCGCGGCATGTGGGATCTTCCCGGACCAGGGCTCGAACCCATGTCCCCTGCATTGGCAGGCGGATTCTTAACCACTGCGCCACCTGGGAAGCCCTAAATTAATTTTTATTGGAGTTCAGTTGCTTTACAATGTTGTGTTACATTTCCTTTAATAGAGGTCCAAGGAGGGAAATTTCTTGTCCCTGTTCAATGCTTAATACGATTCTCGGAATGTTGCCAATAATGATGGTGACAATGATGATGATGACAATGACAATTATAAAAAGGAGTTTACTTAATTGGAGTGGTCAGATAGACACTCAAACTTGAGACTGTGAGATGTGTCCAGTCTCATCAAGGAAGGGATATTTCTTCTAATACTCTACCCAGGGCAGAAGTCACATGGAGGAAGGCCAGTGGAGGCGAATTTATTAGGCAAATTTGCCTGATGAAAGAGAGATTGGGTGATATTAAGCAGAATGCTTAGACTTATGTCTGGGGTTAGGACATCTTGGGTACATGAAGTAAATTCTGAGATAATATACCCCAGAGTCATAATGTTGTCAGAATTTTTAATGAGCCTGGCATTCTTTTCTGTTGAACCATATCCAGTGAAACAGATAACCCTGGTCGTCAGAGGCATATTTCCACGAATGGAAAATGAGTAACACTGTCTGTTAAGTAACGGAGATAAGAACAAGCCTGACATCACACGCCTTGGCCATTCCTGCTCCTCTCCTGAAAGCGTTTTTTGTCTTCTGACTAACTCTTACCCATCCTTCAAATCCAATTCAAATATCCTTTCAAACGCTTACCGATGCCCCAGCCTAACTCTGTGAACCCTAAGTCTCCCACTTCAGTGTTTTCACAACATTCTTGATCTTTTTTTTTTTTTAACTTTTTATTTTATGTTGGAGTATAGCCGACAGTTTCAGGTGCACAGCAAAGAGACTCAGCCATACATGTACATGTATCCATTCTCCCCCAAACTCCCCTCCCATCCAGGAGGCCACATAACATTGAGCAGAGTTCCCTGTGTTATACAGAAGGTCCTTGTTGGTTATCCATTTTAAATATAGCACTGTGTACAACAACATTCTGGTTCTGTGTTCACAAATATTTAATTATCACATGTAGGCATCATGCTGTCATTAAATGTCCCCCAGCCCCACTGTCCTGCAAACTCATCAGGTGTAGGGGCCATGTTCTGTTTTACCTTGCATGCCAGGGACTTATCACCATCCATCACCCATAGTAGGGCTACAACAAATTTTATCAAGTGAATGAATGATGTTCCACAGACCATGTTGCAAGTTTTTGATGAAGCCAGTAAAGCCAAGTACAGAGATGGGGTTCATTCCGCTCTCTTTCTTGGGCTGTTTTGGTCAGGATGCACACACGGATTGGGGTATTTAGCCTCAGTGTGTGACTAATACGGCCGTGTTTTCCTTGTTGCCCATCCCTTGCCTTAGGTCCCCTCCTCGAACCCTAAAGGCCAGTTTCCCATTTCTAACCATACTGAGCCCGTTCCTACCTCAGAGGCCTTTTCTCTTTTGGATCCCTCTGGCTGGAATAATTTTCCTCCAGTTATTTGCATGACTCAGTTCGTTGCTCCATTATGTTTCATATCCTTAAAGATCACCCCTCTCAACTTATTCTCTCTATCCTGATTTAGATTTCTGTATAACACTTTCACTGTTTGCTATTACAAGGCACACTTTGTACCTACATGTTTCTTGTTGGTATCCTCTCCTAGAGTATATCCTCAGGGACATGGACTGTTTTTTTTTTTTTTTCCATTGCTCCATCCCCAGCACACAGCACAATGTGTAGTTTAAGGTAGCTTGTAATTAAATATTTGTTGAATGTTCAGTGAGCTTACCTGCTCTGTCTGGGTCTGAGAACTGGGTGACAGCTTAGATGAACTGAGTTTGCACTGGTATGCAAAAGACAATTTTCTTTCAAGAAGAAAAGTGAAGGAATTTTTTATTGTAGCATAAAAATCATGGAAATGTCAATATTTCTCTTAAAAATCCCATTAAGTAACTCTTATTCCAGTTACTTAAATATGTCCAGTGGTTTTTGACAACAATACAAAAGCAATGCAATTAAAGAGTAGATTTTTTCAACAAATGGTGCTAGAGCAATAGGACATCAGTGGCAGATAAGTGAACCTCAGATGAAGCCCCCCAATTATCTCAAAATGTGTCATGCAAAATAGGAAGTGAAAATCTATCAAACCTTCAGAAAAAACATAGGAGAAAAATTTTGGAACCTAGGGCTAGGCAAAGAATTTATAGATGTGACACCCAAAGAACAATTCATAAAAGGAAAAATTGAGAAATTGGACCTCATCAAAGTGAAAAAGATTTGCTTCGTAAAAGACCCCATGAAGAAGATGAAAAGATAAGCTACAGATTGGGAGAAAATATTTGCAAATCACATATCTGACAAGTGCCTTGTACCTAGACTGTGTAAAGGCCTCTCAAAACTCAACAGTGAAAAACAAAAAGCCAAAAAAAAAAAAAAAAAAGAACACACACTCGAACAATCCAATTAGAAAACAGCCACAAGATATGAAAAAGGGTATACAGATGGCAGATAAGCACATGAAAAGGTGTTCAACATCATTAGTCATTAGGGAAATGCAAATTAAAATTATAGCGAGATATCATTACACAACTATCAAAACGGCTAAATTAAAATAGAGTGACTACCCCGAATGCCGACGGGGATGAGAAGCTGGATGACTCGTACCTTGCGGGTTGGAGTATTTGATAGTCCCTCTGCTCTGGAGAATAGTTTGACAGGTTTTTTTTTTTTTTTTTTTTAAACTACACATGCACTTATCATATAACCCAGAATTTTCACTCTTGGACATTTATCCCAGAGAAATGAAAACTTATATTCATGTAAAAATCTGCATGTGAATATTCATAGCAGCTTTACTTATAATAGCCCCCAAATGAAAATAACCCAAAGTCCTTCAACAGTTGATGGTTAAACCAACCGTGGTAGCACATCCAGGCCATGGAATAGTCCTCGGCAATAAAAGGGAATAAACCACTGATGTTTGGATGGATCTCAGGGGAATTTTTCTGAATTAAAAAAATGACATTCTGTATGATTCTGTTTAGGTAACAGTATTAAAACAACAAAATTATAATGATGGAGAACAGATTAGTGGCTGTCAAAGTTCAGGGAAGGGGAGGGAGGAAGGGGTTGTTAAGGAATGAATGGGTGGAATAGGGGAGGCTTTGCTGTTCCAGGTTTTGATTATGGTAGTGATTACACAAAGGTGCACATGTGATAAAATTGCATATAACTACACAATGCACGTGTAAACCAGTGCCTATAAAACTGGTGAAATCGGAAGAGCGTGACTCTAATTTAGAGCTGATGGACTAAAAGCGGGAGAATTAGTTTGTCAATCAGCTTATTTGGGTGTTACAGAGACCCTGCAAGAGATGCACGTCTTTGCAAAATGGCACCTACCTAGATACAAAAGAGGAAATTTCCTGCTAGCGTGTTGGTTTCCCAGGCCTGCTGCAGCAAATTACTACCAATTGGGTGGTTTAAAACACCAAAGTTTATTCTCTCACAGTGCTTGAGGCTAGAAGTTTTGAAGGCAGGGTGCTGGCAGGGCTGGGTTCCCTTTAAGGCTCCCTTTGGCAATCATTGGCGTCTCTTTTCCTCTGTGTCTTTCCTCTTGTAAAGACACCAGTTGTTGGATGAGGGCCCATCCTGATCTAGTCTGACCTCATCTTAACTTGATACCATCTGCAAAGACCCTATTTCCAAATAAGGTCACCGTTAGAGGTACTGGGGTTTGGGACTTGAATACATCTTTTTGAGGGACACCATTCAACCCCCAGTGGCTGTCATTTTTTTCTTTAGAAACGTAATAAAGGACAAAATCTTGTACCAATCTTGAGGTAACATGGATCTATTAGTTGTGGCCAGGTATTACCTTAGAAAACATGCGTGTCTGTCTACATGGAAAGTATCGGTGGCCATTTGCTGGTTTGGGCGAGTAGTAAGGGAAAGTACAGTCAACACCCCCTCCCTGGAAAGGGAGGATGGCATCTATATTGCTAGGATTCTTCCCAGTTTTCTCTACTTCAACACCTATTACCCAGGTCACAGAGCCTGTGAATAACACATTCAAGATACAGTGTTTCTGTGATTCAAACTCAGTTTGCCCCAAAGGAAAATGCCTTTCTTTGTGGACACGTTTGAGCATGTGACAGTCTAGCCAGTATCACTGCTTACTTTGCTTTTGAGCCACTACAGGCATTCATTTTAGGTAAACACCATTTATAAGGTGAAAAATGGGGATAAAACATGTCTTACACTACGATGCTTCTAACTGGGGCAGGAAATCAAATCAAGAGCCTGAAGCACATTCCTTCTGGAAAATCTGTTAAAGGAAGGAAGTTCCCTGAGGGATTTTTAATCCTCCTGCACAGGACTTTTTTTTTTTTTCTTAAGGGTCATTCAAAAAAAGTCTGTACACACTGCTCTGTAGGTCACTTATGACACGCTTGGGGAAAATTTATAATGCTGCAGCATTAAGATGCAAAAGGCCTTGTCATGCTAAAAGATATAGGATCACTGTCCTTGTTGAATAAGAAGAGTTGCATGAAGAAACAGCAGATGTGCTCAGAGCTTCCGGCTTGTTAGGAAGAGTTAGCAGTGGCAGGGAACAACCTAATTCAAAAGTTCTGCAAACGGGACTAACCCAAAGAAAACAAATTGGGATGGAGCAAGGGAATAGGTTTTTTTCTTTTTGTAAGGAAAATTGCTTTCGTGTATTTCTAGAGCCCAGGAACCAAGAGGCTGGGTCCCGCTGGCTTTCCTGTTGATACTTAGTGGCCTGTGCGTGGATGTATCTCTCACAGCAATGCTAGTTATTTGCATTCATGCCTTCTTTCATTCACTCAGAATTATTTGTAGAGCAGGTGCCAGAATTTTGCTGGGAAACCACAGTCACAGACTCATATAGGCCACCCAAATCACTAGGGACCACATGACACTCTTAGGCGAGGGGAAGGAGAAGTCAGGGCAGACAGAGCCCAGGAAAGGAGAGTAAGCTTAGATGGATAGTGGTGGAGATACTGATATTTGGGTTTGACTGAAAAACCCTTTGATCCGTCTTAGTATCAGGATGAGATGGAGTCAGTTGTCTGCTCTGTAGGCAAAACAGGGCTCAAGAGCTGAGTTCAGTAATTGGAGATACATTTCCCCTCTGTACACCGAAGTTATAGCGATTCCCCCTGCACACTGAAGTTATAGAGAGGGCACTTTGGCCCCTTCATCCCAGACATAATCCTTTCAAAAGCTAGCTTGGCTGCTGCGACTAGAGCAGGGCAGCAAGAGTGAAAAGAGGAAGACCGTTTGGAGGACCCTGGTTGGTGGTTCGTAGAGAGAGACGAAAGTGGATGGATTCAGATCTGTTTTGGGGGTGGAGCTGGCAGGCCTCCCTGTTGGACTGAGTGGATGTGTTTGGGCAAGAAGAACAAGAGATTTAAAGAGCCCCCTGGGTCTTTGGCTTGAGCAGCTAGAGGGTGATATTGCCTTTTACTGGGAAATCAAAGACTGGGAACCATCAGGTCATGATGAGAAGGGGCACGGCATCTTTGAGGAACCGCAGAAAGAAAGATGACTGGAGGATGGAAATGGGGGGGAAAAGGTTGTTCAAAGGTAGGGTTGTACTTGGACCATCAGGACCTGTCTTTATTTCCAGGGGAAATGAAATATCTCTCTCTCTCCCCTTTGATGATTAGATGTAGTTAAGGTCTTGCTTCTGTGCTGTTTTCCTTGTGAAGCTAAAAGTCTTAAGTCTATTAAGAAATAATTGTATTGTTCCTCTACTTTAAAAAAAGTTGCTTCTATGTTATCTTATTCAGTCCTTTTAACAAAACTGAAAAAAAAAACCCCAGAGAGAGATTATTATTCTTTAATAGTTGAGACAGCTGAGTGCAGAACAGTCCATCCAGAGGATGCTGTGGTGTTGGATGCTGCCCTTTCCTGCTTGCTGGTTGACAGTTACCATGAGGAACCATGAAGAAAAGGACATGCTTTGTCTCAGATGGAGAGACTGAAGGGGCACCTGGCCGAAATCTCCAACAGCCTGGAGGGCTCTTCTCCATAAACCGCATGCGTCATCTGTTGCTCCAAAGAGCACGTGCAGAATCCAGCTGGGCAGGTTGACACACGAGACCTGTGGTTAGAGAGACAGGTTGGTGGGTGAGTTGAAGACCCCGAGGTGATCCCACAGTTGCTTAGGTAAGAGACTGTGGCATCTTACATAGGGATGGGCATAATGGAAAGAAGCAGATATCCTGAAATGAGTCAGAACTGGAAAGAGGACACAGAGGGAAGGAACACTGAGGAGGTAGCCTCGAGAAGGCTTCCAAAGTGACTGGACGGGTGCGCCTGGGATGGAGCAAGAATGTGCGTTTCTAGCTTGGTTCACTGGATAAACGTTCATCAACATAGGAAGTGTACCAGACACACTTCTCACCCCAGTTGTAAACATAGGCATATGGTACCCACAGTACTCATTTTCTCAGGATTCCTATACTTAAAAATCTCATTCTTACTAAGTTTACTTGTTTTTTTGTTTGTTTTTTCGTGGTACACGGGCCTCTCACTGTTGTGGCCTCTCCCGTTGTGGAGCACAGGCTCCGGACGCACAGGCTCAGTGGCCATGGCTCACGGGCCCAGCCATTTCACAGCATGTGGGATCCTCCCGGACCGGGGCACAAACCCGTGTCTCCTGCATCAGCAGGTGGACTCTCAACCACTGCGCCACCAGGGAAGCCCAGTTTACTTGTTTTTAATGACAGGATTCAGAAATAATGTGTGTCTCATACAAATGGCCAACAGGCACATGAAAATATGCTCAACATCGCTAATCATTAGAGAAATGCAAATCAAAACTACAATGAGGTACCACCTCACACCGGTCAGAATGGCCATCATTAAAAAATCTACAAACAGGCTTCCCTGGTGGCGCAGTGGTTGAGAGTCCACCTGCCGATGCAGGGGACACGGGTTTGTGCCCCGGTCCGGGAAGATCCCACATGCCGCAGAGCGGCTGGGCCCGTGAGCCATGACCGCTGAGCCTGCGCGTCCGGAGCCTGTGCTCCGCAACGGGAGAGGCCACAACGGTGAGAGGCCCGCGTACCGCAAAAAACAAAACAAACAAACAAAAAAACTACAAACGAATGCTGGAGAGTGTGTGGAGAAAAGGGAACCCTCTTTCACTGTTGGTGGGAATGTAAATTGGTGCAGCCACTATGGTGAACAGTGTGGAGTTTCCTTAAAAAAACTAAAAACAGAGCTACCATATGATCCTTCAATCCCACTCCTGGGCATGTAGCTGGAGAAAACTATAATTTGAAAAGATACAGGCACCCCAGTGTTCACAGAAGCACTGTTTACAATAGCCAGGACATGGATGCAACCTAAATGTCAATCAAGAAATGAATGGATAAAGAAGATGTGGTACATATATACAATGGAATATTACTCAGCCATAAAAAAGAATGAAATAATGCCATTTGCAGCAACATGGATGGACCTAGAGATGATCATACTAAGTGGACTTAAGTCATACAAAGACAAATGCCATATGACATCATTTATCTGTGGAAATCTGAAATATGACACAAGTGTGAACTTATCTGTGAAACAGAAACAGACTCACAGACATTGAAAACAAACTATGGTTACCAAAGGGGAAAAGGGTGGGGAATACATTAGGAGTCTGGGATTAACAGGTACATACTACTATGGATAAAGTAGATAAACAAGGACCTACTGTATAGCACAGGGAACTATATTCAATATCTTGTAATAAACCATTATGGAAAATAATATTAAAAATATATATATATATGTATGTATAACTGAACCACTGTGCTGTACACCAGAAAGTAACACAACATTGTAAATCAACTGTACTTCAATTTAAAAAAGAAATAATGTGTGTCTCTTGAAAACAAGAATTTCTTTCTTCTTTTTTTTTTTAATCACCTGAGACTCTAGAGAGATAGCAAACTTTTAAAAATTCTCTTTCCCTTGGCCATCCAACTTAGCTCTCTACCCCTTTTAAATGAGGGCTTAAGTAATTCATTGCCAGAATTGTTATTTACAATTAAGATTCACATTTAATTTTTTTCTGCACATGGCACTTTGAACAGGTGCCGAGCAGTACTGAGGTGATGTACCTTATGAATGGAATTCAAGCTCTCTTCATTTGACTACAGACCTACATAACCGTGGAGATCGACGGCTAATTACAGTAGTCGGCTGTCTCCATTACAAAGTCAATAACAAAGTTAGTGCCCCTTATGGAACACTTCAATATAATTGACATCTGTTTTAAAATCTGGTAGAATAAACTTCCCTTTACTCTTGTATTTATGTGTGTGTTGAAAATAATCAGGGAGATATTGAAAACAAACCATATGTTCAATGACAACAAACGCTTTTCATAGTCTCTCTGGACACATACTTCCTTTGGAGTACACCAGATGATTAATGCAGATTATTTTACAATTTCCACGTGGATAAAAGGATTTCAGATACACTTTCTTCTCACCTCAAGTGCATTGTTGACTGACGTGCACTTCTGGTGTTTATTGCTACCTAAAATAAAAGAGCAGAACATATGTTTGCTGAGACAGCACTCACAGAGGGGCGGGACAGCGGGTCAGAGCTCGCGAAGAGTTAGTTCCTCTGGTTACATAGTGCACAGTTATTCTTGTATTTATTTGGTTGTTTAAAAGGAAGAGAACAGAAGAGTATTCCTGGAACATTCTCTTCGCCCCAAACATCCAGCGTTCAAGGAAATACGAAGTCAAAAATGTCTGAGAAAGGAAGAATGTTTAAAAACATTCTGGTCAGTAAATGATTACTACTAATAAGGGTGCTAATCACGTAAAGAATTTAAAGACGAAGATCAACAAATCTGGTTACACAGGACATGTCTGCTCGTTCACTTATTCCCCATTTACATGTTAGAGACCCCAAGTAATAATATACTTCTTTATTTTTAGATACTAATTTTTATTTATTTACTTTAAAATTTAAAATTTTATATTGGAGTGTAGTTGGTTTACAATGTTGTGTGAGTTTCAGGTGTAGAGCAAAGTGATTAAGTTATACATATTCATATATCCATTCTTTCTCAGATCCTTTTCCCATATAGGTTATTACAAGATATTGACTATAGTTCCCTGTGCTATACAGTAGGATCTTGTTGATTATCTATTATATATAGAATAGTGTATATATATTAATTCTAGCCTCCTAATTCCACCTTTTCCCTTTGGTAACCATAAGTTTGTTTTCTAAGTCTATGTGTCTCTACTTCTTGATATCTTTTCATCCCTTTTGCGTTTGTAAAATAGTTACCTTTTAATATTTAATTTAAAATTTTTATAATATTCTGAAATATCAATACAGTGGAATTTCTCTGTACCTTCTTCTATTTCATATTTGCTATCTTGAATTTCCCTTCTTAGAGGGAGTTGACTCATTCTCCATGGGCATTGATCTGCTAATCTTTATGGCAGATATTATAATACCACCCTCTCAGGGACCCAATGAGCTCAGAATGAGATAATTATGTCACAATGCCTGCAATAGAGAAGTTCTAAGTAAAGATTTTTTCTCCTTCCTTCCTCTCTTCTTTCTTCACTTACTTATTTTCTTATTTCCTTTCTTCATTCTTCCCTAGTTATAAGTCTTTTTTTTTTTTTTGCGGTACGCTGGCCTCTCACTGTTGTGGTCTCTCCTGTTGTGGAGCACAGGCTCTGGACGTGCAGGCTCAGCGGCCGTGGCTCACGGGCCCAGCCGCTCCGCGGAATGTGGGATCTTCCTGGACCGGGGCACAAACCCGTGTCCCCTGCATCGGCAGGTGGACTCTCAACCACTGCACCACCAGGGAAGCCCAAATCCATTATTCTTGAATATTATCTTTCTCAATTTAAAATGTTGACCATAGGACTTCCCTAGTGGCGCCATGGTTAAGAATCCACCTGCCAGTGAAGGGGACATGGGTTTGATCCCTGGTCCAGGAAGATCCCACATGCCATGGAACAACTCAGCCTGTGTGCCACAGCTATTGAGCCTGCATTCTAGAGCCTGTGAGCTACAACTACTGAGCCCACGTGCCACAACTACTGAAGCCCGTGTGCCTAGAACCCATGCTCTGCAACAAGAGAAGCCACTGCAATGAGAAGCCCGTGCACCGCAACGAAGAGTAGCCTCCGCTCACCGCAACTAGAGAAAGCTTGTGAGCAGCAACAAAAACCCAACGCAGCCAAAAAAAAAAAAAAAAATTTGATCATGGATTTGTCTCAGTTAAAATGAAGAGTAATGACTCTTTTTTTTTGCGGTACATGGGCCTCTCACTGTTGTGGCCTCTCCCATTGCGGAGCAAGGCTCCGGATGCGCAGGCTCAGCGGCCATGGCTCACGGGCCCAGCCGCTCTGCGGCATGTGGGATCCTCCCGGACCGGGGCACAAACCCGTGTCCCCTGCATCGGCAGGCGGACTCTCAACCACTGCGCCGCCAGGGAAGCCCAGTAATGACTCTTTTTATGGGATGGTTGGTGAAAGGAAGGAAGAGAGGGAGGAAAGTGGGGAGAGAGGAAGACTTAAGGGAGATCCTTGCTTTGTTGACACTACTGGTATTTTAAGTTTTGTTTTGTTTCATATTTTTCAATTTCTTAATAAAAAATAGACTTGGTAAAACATGGAAGACATTCTAGAAATTTGGTAAAATTCTACAAATAAAAGAGTTTCATATTGAACTACTGTCTACTGTTTAAAAATCTACTGTGCAAGTATGGTGTTGCAGGCATTGACTCATCATATGTATCTAAAAGGGATTTTTTTAAATTGAACTTTTAATTTTTATTTTGAGATAATTGTAGGTTCACAGTGCGTTGTAAAATAGAATACAGAGCGAGCCCAATTTCCCCAAGTTGTAACACCTTGTAAGACTCTGGGACTCTAGGATAGAGACCAGATACTCATCATTTTCATCACCACAAGGATCTCTTGTGTTGTCCTTCTACGGCCACATTTCTTTCCCTTTCATTCCTTCCCCTTCTCAGCCCCTGGCAAGCACTGATCTGTTCTCTATGTCTCCCAATCCATTAACGTGGTATGTCTCTCCATTTATTTATATATATATATATATATTTTACTATCTTAATTGGAGTATAATTGCTTTATAATGTTGTGTTAGTTTCTGTTGTACAACAAAGTGAATCAGCTGTATGTATACCTATATCCCCATATCCCCTCCCTCTTGAGCCTCCTTCCCACCCTCCCTATCCCACCTCTCTAGGTGGTCACAAAACACCGAGCTGATCTCCCTGTGCTATGCAGCAGCTTCCCATTTCTTTCATCAGTATTTTGTAGCTTTCAGAATACATTCCCTGATCTTGGTAATCAGTCTACAATGTATATGTATATCAAATCATCACATTGTACACTTTAAATATATATAATTATATTTATCAATTATTCTTCAATAAAGTTAAAAAAAGAATGTAAGTCTTGTACATGTTTTGTCAGGTTCATATCCAAGTATTTAATATTTTTTTGAGTTGTGGAAATGGTATCCTATTTTTTTCTTTTTAATATTTATTTAATTGATTTATTTGGTTGCATTGGGTCTTAGTTGAAGCAGGTGGGCTCCTTAGTTGTGGCATGTGAACTCTTAGTTGTGGCATGCATGTGGGATCTAGTTCCCTGACCAAGGATCGAACCTGGGCCCCTTGCATTGGGAGCGTGGAGTCTCAACCACTGCGCCACCAGGGAAGTCCCTGGTATTGTATTTTTAATGTTGATGTCCCTGTGCTCACTGCTAGTATACAGACATACCACTGATTTTGAAAGTTTTTCTTGTATCCTGCAATCTTGCTGAACTCATTTATTAGTTCTAGAAGTTTTATTGTAGATTCCTTGAGATTTTTTACATAGACAATCATATTATCTTCAAATAAGGATGGTTTCATTTCTTCCTTTCTGATCTGTATGCCTTTTATTTCTTTTTCTTGCCATATTGCAGTGGGCAGAAGTCCCAGCTCTATGTTGAATAAGAGTAGCAAGCGTGGAGATTCATATCTTGTTCTCAATCTTAGGGGAAGCATTTATTATTTTATTTATTTATTTATTTATATTATTATTAGTAGTATTTTTACTGAAACCGATTTATTTTCAATAGCTAATGACTCTATCAGTGAGAAAATCAGGTTGACAATACATCTAAGGGTTTTCAAATTTAAGGAAGCATTTAGTCTTTAGCATTAAGTATAACATTGACTATAGTGTTTAATTTTTATTTTTTTAGGTACTCTTTATTAAGTTGAGGAAGTTCCACTGCCTTGTTTTTCTGAGAACTTTTTATCATGAGTGAATATGCAATTGTCAAGTCCTTTTTTTTCATTGATTGGTATGACCATGTGAATTTTCTTCTTTAGCCTGTTTATGTGGTAGATTATATTAATTGATATATTGGATTTTTTTTTTTTTTTTGGCCATGCCACACTGCATGTGGGATCTTAGTTCCACAGCCAGGGATCGAACCTGTGCCCTCTTCAGTGGAGGCACAGAGCCCTAACCACTGTACCACTAGGGAATTCTCTGATTTTTGGATATTGGACCAGCCTTACATCACTGGAATAAACCCCACTCGGTCATGATATATAATTTTTTCCATATATCACTGAATTCTGTTTGTAAGTTTTTTCTTAAGGAATTTTACATTTATAGTGCACTGTCTTTGTCTAGTTTCAGTATCAGGGTAATACTAGTTTTATAAAATGATTTGAGAAATATTCTCACCTCTTAAGTTTTCTGAAGAGATTGTGTAAGACTGGTGTTAATTGTTCTTTAAATGTTTTGTAGAATTCTCCAGTGAAACCCTCTGGGCCTAGAGATTTCTTCTTTGGGAGTTTTTAAAATTACAAATTTATTTTCCCTGATAGCTGTAGAACCATTCCAATGATTTATTTCATATTGGATGAACTGTAATAGTTTGTGGTTTTTGAAGAATGGGTCTATTTCATTTGAGTTGTTCAATTCATGTGCGTAGAGTTGTTTATAGTGTTCTCTTATCCTTTTACTGTCTGCAGGGTCTGCAATGATACCCCAACACTGTTTTATTCCTAGTATTGTCCTCTCTTTTGTTTCTGTCAGTTTTGCTGGAAGTTTGTCAATTTTACAATCTTTTCAAAGAACAAGCCTCTTCATTTCATTGATTTTCTCAATTATTTTTCTGTTTTCAATTCCATTGATTTCTGCTCTTATCTGTATTTTTTCCCTTTTATTTGCTTTGGGCTTATTTTGCTCTTTTTCTAGGATCTTGAGATGGAAGTTTAGGTTATTGATTTGAGACTTTTTCTTTTTTCTAATGTATTTTTCTAATATCATTTTTCATTGAGTTTTAGGCTTCCTGGTTCTTTTATTTTATTAGAACCTGGATATTTTGGATATTAAGTTCTGAGATTCTAGATCTTATTTAAACCTTCTGTTTTAATTGGATTTCTCTGGTAACACTCAGGCTGGGGAAGGGGCGGTGGTGCCTCATTACTGCTAGGTTTATTTTTTTTATAAAGATTTTTTTTTTTGATGTGGATCATTCTTATTTTTTTTAAGAGTATTTTTTTAAAGTTTTATTTATTTATTTTTGGCTATGTTGGGTCTTTGCTGCTGCATGCGGGCTTTCTCTAGTTGCAGTGAGCAGGGGTCTACTCTTCATTGTGGTGCATGGGCTTCTCATTGCAGTGGCTTCTCTTGTTGTGGAGACAGGCTCTAGGTGCACAGCCTTCCGTAGTTGTGGCATGCAGGCTCCGTAGTTGTGGCTCGTGGGCTCTAGAGCACAGGCTCCGTAGTTGTGGCACATGGGTTTAGTTGCTCCGCGGCATGTGGGATCTTCCTGGACCAGGGCTCAAACCCGTTTCCCCTGCATTGGCAGGTGGATTCTTAACCAGTGTGCTACCAGGGAAGCCCGATGTGGACAGTTTTAAAAGTCTTTTTATTGAATTTGTTACATTATTGTTTCTGTTTTACGTTTTGGTTTTTTGGCCCTAAGGCATGTGGGATCTTAACTCCCCAACCAGGGATCGAACCTGCACCCCCTGCACTGGAAGGTGAAGTCTTAACCTCTGTACTGCCAGGGAAGTCCCAGGGCTAGGTTTAAGTGTAATGCAGCTTCCCCTTGGCCTCTGTTGACGACAGAGGTGGAGAGCCCTCATCATTGCTGGAGGGGGTGGGAGTTCTGGCTCACTGACGCCTCCCTGCCAGGGAGGTGTAAAAGCACCTCTTTACCACTCTCTCCCCCTCTGCTCCTCGCTCTGCGTCTACTGCCAGCACAGGAGGCGTTGACCTCCTTTCCTCTGGGTGATGATAGTGGTCCTGACTCTCTGCTAGACCTCCTCGAACACCAGCCCAGAGGAGAGGGGAGGATGCTTCATTACTGCCAAGTAGGGGAGGAAGTCTAGGCTCCCATGTGGTCTCCACTGACTCCATGAAAGGGGGGCTTACTTTTGGCAGGTGGGGCTGAACGTCCCAGCTCCCTACTTGGTCTCCTCTGACATGACCCTTGAGGGCATGTGGGGGTGCCTCAGCAGTCTTGTGAAGGTGGACTCTAGGCTCCCCACTTGGCCATTTTAAAGATTTTTATACAATGTTTAGAGGCTGCTTTCCATCTACAGTTCTTACAAAATTATTGGCTCTATTCCCTGTGTTGTACAGTACATCCTTGAGCTTGTCTTACACCCCATATTTTGTACCTCCCACTGCCCCCACCTCTATAGAACCCCTCCTTCCCATCCTCCCCGCCCCCAACCCCGTGGCCTTTGCTGGCACAGGTGGGCGTGGGACCACAGTTTTCCTGGTGGTGTTGGATGGCAGTAGAGTGGTTTTTGTCTAAAAGTCTTGTTTGTCTGCTTGTTTGTTTTGGTCTTGCTAGTCTTACCCTGCCCCGATCGTTTGGCTAGAAGGAGCAGAATTTTCTTTCTTTTCTGGGGGTTTCTGCATTGGCCTTTCCAGGTTGCCAGCTTCTTTGGCAAATCTGGGCTACATGGGGGAGAAACAATCCAGGGGACTCACACTGTGTTGTTTCTTTAGTCCTATCTTCCCTTGCTGGGTTGTCTGCCTTCCCTCCAACTTTCAGTTTTATGTTTGTTTTACAGATAACACTCAGGACTTGTAGTTGAACTTAGTGGGAAGAAAAGGAGAAAAATATGTCTAGTCCATCTTCCTAGAAGTAGAAGTCTCCTCAAATAGAAATTTTGGGACAAATATTCACTTAATTTTGTTCAGCGCTTCCTCTAGGCAGTGGTTTCAAACATTGAAATTCATCTTTCCACCTCTACCCCCTTCTCCCACACACTTTTTTTTGTTTTAAAGAGCAAGTACACCTGAGGTTAACTAAAGTCAGAAATGACAGTACAGTTTGTGGTATTTTTTACTGTAGTATTTAGATTGGCTCTGAATTCTTCAATATAATGCTTATTAATTATGAGTTAATTCTGTTAGGGCAGATGGCATTATTAGTAATAACATGAATTTTTGCCTGCTAGGTAATGTTCAAGACAATTTCGCATCTAAACATTATTGAAGTTGCTCACAAGGGACAGATAATTTACTATTGACACAACCTTAAATGAATTGAAAAAGCATAAATCAGAGTAATGAGATTCATAAAGCTGTTAATATTAATAGGAAAACCTTTTGGGAAGCATGATATAAAATCAAAGAAACTAGGAACCCTAGATGTAAATGATGAAACTAGTTAATGATTAAAAACTTGGTTATTTTTTGTTTCAATCTCTTTTCAACCAGACTACGTCCTCAGAAAAAGTGCAGATCTTTACCAACTCTAATCAGGAAATAGAATGCAGAATTCTCAGAAAGAAAAAACAGGGTTGAAATCTATAGAGAATAAAATATACTTCTTTTGGTTTTGCATAGAAGGAATCAAGACAGTGCTAAACTTTCTTTCTGAAATACCTGTGTTTACACGTCTGTAAATTTGTGAAAATTACCAAGTGATTTTCCTAGTCTAAGTATGTTGCAAATTTATTATTGAATTATTAGTGTCCTTTAGTGTGCTGACACTGAAGATAGATTTTCATAGTACTGACCTTTTCAGCAAAAACATTGGTGTTGTTGTTGAGGTGACGTTGACCTTTCCCAGCTCAACAAGGTGTATCCCCAAAAGCCACAGGCATCAGCCTTCCTACAACTGTGTTCTCACCAGAGGAATTGAATCCTGTTGTCTCCATACCCACCCAGAAGAAAGCTGCTTTCACAGATGCACAATGCCCTGCTCAGGTCTCCAGTCAGTGAATTAGGAAGTGGAGCTCTTTTTGTTAACAATCCAATACAGCCCTCAAAAGCCATTTAAGTGGAGGGTCGAAATAACACCCATGTAATTTAGGACAAACATTCTTTGGCCTGAAAATACTCAGTTGGGAGTTTCCCTTTAAATCTCACTGAAAGTGGTCTCAATTTTGCTTGACCAGTATAATCAGCTCTATGACAATATATTTACATATCTTTTTCTTTCAGTGGCTTCAAATACATCCCTTTCTCTATTTTTTCTAATCTCTACGACACTGTTTGGAGCCCATGGGTCATGCACGATTATGGATTTCTTCCCAAGAAAAACTCAGAGGAGTCATTCCTTAGCTGTTTGGCTAGAAACCATCTTCTCTGCTGCTCACTTATTATCTGTCTGAACGTACTTGCTCTCTGGCTTTGTGTGGTTATCCATATCCTAGGAAATACTTAGCTTTCTACGTATCTTCGTATTGGTAAAAGATGTGTGTGTGTGTGGGGGCTATGCCTGTATAACATATATTTACTTACTTTGTATCTCTGCATAAACCCCCCACTATCACCCTTCTGTGCTCAATCTATTGACAGGTGTATTGCTCAGGGAAGTCTGCATTGGAGATCTAAATTTTGAAAATACATAGCATAAGGTAGTATTTAAAAGAACGAGACAGGGAGAGATTCTTAGGTAGACAAGGTCTAGGATCAAGTGATAACTGACATCTATGGCCACGTATTGTAAAAGGGTAAATCCCTAAGAGACAGGAGAGTTGGATGTGGACTAACCCACCACCAGCAGGTGGGGAAGAATGTTAACCTCCCCCTCGGAGCCCCCATAACCCTACGGGGTAGCCAGGACCTTCGGCAAAAAGAAGGAAGGCAGTGAGAAGGCTGAGAACTTGGAGGAACGTGGATGGAGGTCTAGTCCTGAGGACCCAAGAGGCCAGTCGGGGGCAGTGCAAGTAGAAAGAAAATGAAGTGTCGAGTTGGGTATTTCTACTCTTTTTTCTTTTATTTTTAGAGTTTTACAAATCTTTGAATCTATTTATAGAATAAAACTTGTATTTGTACATTTATATTATATATTTTTAGAAAATATTTGTATATTTATAATGCGTATTTATAGAGTACAAACACATCAAAGTGTGATTGAAAAATATGTATAACTCTTGGATTTAGTGTGACTCCATGAATGTAAGGGTTATGTACCTTTTCAAATTAATATATTCTTTTTTTTTACATCTTTATTAGAGTATACTTGCTTTAGAATTAATATATTCTTATTGGAGCATTTGTTAATACAGTTTCAGAATTTCTTTATGTTTTTGTATATAGCAAATGGAAAATGTGTTCCTGTTCTAAATCCAAGTCACCACTGGGTATCTCTACTCTTTAGGGTCTGGAAAGAGAGGGAAAGAGGATGGGTAGGTCTATTTCTAAGTTATCCATTTTAGCTGTGGGTTCTGGGGCAAGTTACATAAACTCTCTAGTTGCTCATTTGTAAGATGGAGATTATTATAATAATTTTCACCTAGGAATTAAATGAGATACAGCACATAAAACATTAGCACTGTGACTGACACCTGGACAGGACTCAATCTGTTTAGTTCTTCTTATTTCAATATCTTTGAGAAGCATTTATATATTGGCCTCGTGTATCATTTAGTACATATTTGTTGAATGAATAAGTATATACATAGTAAAGGTGGAGCAAATCTCAATGCCATTAAGAGATTTTAATGATAAACCATCAAATAAGCAAATGTTGTATAAAGGCACAAACAAAAAATATTTCAATATAACAAGACAGTCAAGTTAAATTTTAAGGCATTTGAAAAAAAATTATTGTGTAATTTCTTTGACTTAAGAATCCCAGATTTTCTAAGAGGGTTTACAAGTGAATTTTAAAAAAGTGAACTCTTATAGCAGTAAAAATTATAGACATTTCATATTTTGCTTCGTTTAAAAAATTCTGTAGTTAACGCTTCTTCAGATATAACTGACTACCATACATCAATACTCGTTTCAATTCTCAAATCAATAGCCTGGATGTTTTTGGGGAAAAAAAATCTAATTAGTCTCACTGAGGGGTTACCTTGTAATGCAGGGGAAGAGCCCCACTGCCCCTGAGGTAGTGACTGGAATGGAAGCCCTCCTTAAGGGCCCCTGCGAGGTCAATTTAAGTGCTCGGGAAACATTTGGGAACCCCAGTAGCTGTAAAGACAACCTCTGTTCTCTCGCCAGGTGCAGTTAGTACCATTTTGTTTACATTTGGTAAGGTATGCACTTCACTTTGGATGCTAGTTTCCTGTAAGTGGGATGCTGTTTGCCCAGAGAGACAGGAATCATCCACAAGCAAAACAAAATGTGTCTTGACATAGATCCTGGGCCGTTAGTAGTTCACTGGAGATGATGCTAACACAAGATTAAAGGGAAAATGAAGCGAGGTCAGTGCTCACGTGTTCTGGACGGAGCCTCCACCCCCGCCCCACCCTAACACACTATTCCCTGCATCAATTCCTCTGGGAATGCCTTTCCCCATCCTTTCACTCGCTGAATTCATAATTCATACCTATCTTTCAAGATCCAAATGCCACTTTCTCTCTGATTCCTTCTTCTCCTGTCCGGAGAGCTCCCTCGGTTTTGCTACCAGAGTATCTCCCGTTTGCTGAGACTGAAGTACTTTTCCCAGGCATCCTCACTGTTTCTCTCTGCGACTCCACCCCTCTGACTCCTTGAGCCTGTGCCTGTCTTATTTCCCTTTGTATCCCCAGAACTCAGCGCAGGACCTGGCATTTACTTATCCAATAACAACCTTTACCTGAGAACCTCTTCCTCTGAATGCATGGATCCCTGGTAAGGTGAAGGACGTGGTACCTCATTGCTCTGATACACTGACCAGTGGTCCTCACCGGAAGTGTTCTGCCCCTGGCAGATGCTTGGCTGTGGCTTCGCACGTTTTCAGTGGTCACAGCTGAGGGGAGGGTGGTGCTACTGGCATCCAGTGGGCAGAGGCCAGGGATGTTGCTAAACATCCTACCAGGTACAGGGCAGGCCCCCAACAAAGAATCATCCTGCTCCAAATGTCAATCATGCTGAGGTTGGGAAACCCTGTTCTAGAAGAAAAGAAGGCTGCACAATCATGCTTTCCACAGGGGTCACATCGACCTACACAGTGTCAAGGACTGTTTATATACTTACTGCTACTGTCAGGCAGTATCTGCAGCCCGAATCTATGCCTTGAGCTCCTGACCCGTGTCTGTGTTTCCACCCCCTCCCTGCCTTGTTTCCTCCCTTCTGTTTCTTATCATGTTGACTCAGCATCTCCACCTGCACGTCTCAAGACACCCAAAACACAGGTCAAAAATAAAATGTGTCATTTTCTTGAGAACTTCCTTCTCAACTACAAACATTCTCCTAATTAATGCTCTTGCTGTCTACACAGCTGTCCCAGCCCAAAAATTTATATTCACCTTCTACATGAAATAAGCCCTTTTAATAACTCCTAAATCCTTCTCCTCTGTTCAGGACTTTTATCACTCTCTTGTCTTGACAACTGCAAGTTCTCCTAAGTGGTCTCCTTGACCCTCTGCATCCATTTCTACATTACTACCAGAGTAATTTTTTTAAGGTATTGCTACTTCATGATCATAAAATTAATATGCAACCATTTTAACAATTTGTAAATACCAAAAACAATAAAGAGGAAAATTGTATTCATTTGTTATGTTACTACAACCCAGCACATTTCTTTTACTTCTTTTCCTATGCAAATACTCTACATTTCTCATACAAAGTTGGAAATATATATGTGTATATGTATATATATATATATATAGTCTTTTTCCGCTTGAGTCAAAAATCCCCCATAACATTATTGAATGCATTCAAAGACAACTGTGTATCTGAACTTGGTTCTAATTATGCAGGGAAACACTTGGATCAGACTCTTCTGGCTGAGAAAGACTGAGTGTAATAAATGAGGTTTGTGTCCGTGCCTCACGGTACTGTAGTATATATTCATGTTCTGGTGATGTTGTACATTGAATAACACTGATTGGATGGTCTCTGTGACCCAGGTGCAGTGGTCCCTAGCTCCCATACAGATTTGCCCACGTGACGATCTGCTTTTGCTGTACATGTTAAGTTTTAAGATAGTGTAGTAAAAAACCAGTCAAATGTGAGAAGCTTCATGTACTATAACCTCGTCTATAAAGCTGAACTTGGCAGGGGGACAGCCAAGCTTCTAGAAAGTCTGATGGGACCCTCACTGCCTTAGACTTACCATTTGTAATATTGGCCTTCTGATGAGGTGTTTTGGGGGCATTTGGAAAATTATGCCTCTGTCTAAAATGTTGAGTCTCCCAGTTGCAGGGGCTGCCTCCTAAATCTTCTTGGTTAGAAAACCTTTGTTAGTTTGCTCAGTGGTGTCTGTGTCTGGTTTCCGGTCTGAGAGGCCTACTGGCATTTGGATTCTTCATAGTCCCTTCTCTCTGCTCACCTGCCTCCATCAAGGGATGTAGCGTCTGAGTCCACCCGTCCATCCCTCTAACACCAGCTGGTGGCTGTGGGCTGACCTAGATCTAGTCTCTGAGCCAGTTCCTGACCCACGGCTATGGTGAGGAATTCACCCCAGACCCAGGCTTCAAGCCTGGGACCAGACTCAGGTCCCCACCTCGCATGGATCCCTTTGTCTTTCTTTTTTTAAAAAATACACTTAATTAATTAATTAATTTATTTATTTTTGGCTGCGTTGGGTCTTCGTTGCTGTGTGCGGGCTTTCTCTAGTTGCGGTGAGCCGGGGCTACTCTTTGTGGTGGTGTGCGGGCCTCTCACTGCGGTGGCTTCTCTTGTTGCAGAGCACGGTCTCTAGGCGTGCCAGCTCAGTAGTTGTGGCTCGTGGGATCTAGAGCACAGGCTCAGTAGTTGTGGCGCACGGGCTTAGTTGCTCCGCGGCCTGTGGGATCTTCCCGGACCAGGGCTCGAACCATGTCCCCTGAACTGGCAGGCAGATTCCTAACCGCTGCACCACCAGAGAAGTCGCCCTTTGTCTCTTATTTTAATCAAGCCCAAAATAGTTGAGTTTAGCTTTTTTAAACCTAATCTGAAAATTACACTCTTTTCATAAAAGAATTGTATGTTTTGGGTTTCTAAACTGTTTGGTCTTTCACCATTTTACATTATGTGTTTTTAATGTTTTCCTTGGTTCTTCTGTCTTTTCCCATGTGGATTTTATTTCGTTGGCTTGGTTCTCCCACATTCTGAACCTCTCGGGTGTGAGAAACTTTCCAGTCCTCACCATGCACAGCTCAGCGGGGCTCTGCCCTCGGTCTTCCTGAAGACACTCTTATTTATGGTGGGTTCACCTCCCAGGATCTGATGTTGCCATTCTCTCCAACTTGTCTCCTTACCCTGTAGTTTTGGGGAGTTATAGTTCTAAAGAGATACGAAAAGAAGGTGTTAAGGGCTGGAAGTTGGTTTTCAGATTGGTTCAGACTCTGGGTGATTAAGATAGGGAACAGAACTTGGGAGGGGGGTTAAACAGCTCTGTACAACATTTCAAGAGGGTGGGCTTGATTTCACCCTGAGAACTAAGGAAACTGTTAGGGATTCTGTGCAGGTCGATGACGTGTCCAAATTGGCACCGTCGCTGGGTCACTTTCCACTCTGATCAGAGCTGGTATCTCCCCTGCTCTACCCGAGTCACAGAGACTCACCATTCTTCTCCAGAATGTATGTAGAGTGTGTGGTGGTGATAGAGAGAACCTAAGTAATTATAAGGAATTTTGTGTTTTTAGGATATAGATATCTAATGACAATGGTCTATTCTCTGAACTTTCGATTTTTTACAGTTTACCCAATCCTTGCTTTTTTGTGCATTTTCCATCTGTTCCAAAGCCAGGAATTTCTGAATGTCATTTCGAGTTCTAGTGTATGTATCTGAAGAAGTCATTAAACATATAAAAAATGAGAAACAGTTAGTTGTCTGCATCCTACAGCTTGGGTATGTGTCCCAGAAATAACAGATGAATGGTTAGAAATTTATTAACCAAATATTTTATGAAACTATGCATGTTACATCTAAAGTTCAGTGACATTTGATAGTTATGGGGGGGTGGTCCCACATTTCTATAAAACGTCTAGTCTTTTCTGAATCGTCAGAGAAAAAGTATTATCGTTATTTATTTATTTTAGTGTATATTTTATCATGGTTTAATTCTTTGAATATTTGTGATCTTTGCCTGTACACACCATTCTATATTTAGCAAATTTTTTGATGAATTAGAACATCTCCAACGGGAATTCATCTCCCTTCCCATCTCTGCCATTTTACCCTCATTTTAATAATGCTCTCCAAACTCTGCTGTGGATCAGAGCTATCTGAACATGTGACTTTTCTTCTTGTTCGGTTGTTTGTTTTGGGGAAACAGAGGCTGGGCCTTTGTATCATTTTGTTTCCTGTATCAGTTGGCACAATTCTTGGCACACAGTTTGTTTAATAAATATTGGTTAGTATTCATGCTTAAGAGCTGAATTTACTTTAACAAGGAAATGAATCAGCTGGTCTATTATGGAACTGCAATATCCTCTCCTGGCCCATCTGCCTCCATCCCCTGTGGTCCTGGTTCAAAGTGCCCCCCTGCATTGAACATTGAGAGTAGAACTTCTCAAGTTCCATTCATGTATTCTCTCAACCACTTGGCTGATTTCTGAAATTCTACCAACAGAACCTCATTTCTTTAGCATTAATTCAAATGCAAATGTATTTGAGACGGGTAAGTCTTAAAGGTACGAGGCTCTTTTCCAGTCCATGATGAATGAAGTATCTAAGTGTTCATTTTACAACATGGAGGAGAAAGAGTCCAGTTATAGGTCAGAAATTTGGAGGCCAGGGGTACTCAGGAAGAGCTTCCCCATCCTCACATGGTGCCCAAGTCTGGGTGCATTCTCTGGTAATGAAATATCCCCAGGGGATAAAAAGCCTAGGCAAAGATTCATTAATTCTGCTATTTCTGGCCTTCCCTGGTGGTGCGGTGGTTAAGAATCCACGTGCCAATGCAGGGGACACAGGTTCAATCCCTGGTCCGGGGAGATCCCACAAGCCACGGAGCAACTAAGCCCGTGTGCCGCAACTACTGAGCCCGAGTGCCACAACTACTGAGCCTGCACACCTAGAGCTGGTGCTCCACAACAAAAGAAGCCACTGCAATGAGAAGCTCACGCACCTCAATGAGTAGCCCGCTCTTGCTGCAGCTAGAGAAAGCTGGAATGCAGCAATGAAGACCCAAAACAACCAAAAATAAATAAATAACTAATTAAAAAAAATCTACTATTTCTCTCCCATCTGGCTGAAATCACTCTAGTTTATAATTTAATTCCATTATTCTCGTTAGTGGCAGCAGAAGGCAGCGGGATCTAGTGGCACCCCTCCCAAAGCCTCTTCTTCAGGGGAATTTAGTATCAATTCCTTTAGCCTTTAATCTGCCAGCCACACTTTTAATTATTGCTCTGTTATACCTAGAGTCCTCTTGAAGATTTTCACAACTTCCAGGATGCAAAATGTCACAATGATCTAGCAAACGGGCCTCAGGTAAACCCTGTCTTCAGCAGGAGAGGACTTTACAATCTTCCTTGTACTCTTGTTTATATAGTTCATATTTTAAGTGCTGTAATCCCTTCCAGAACACTATCTTTGTGGCTTCTCTTTCTCCTAATTTCTTGCTTCAGTGCACAGAACCAAACTTTGTCACTCGGTGTTTTAAACAGCAAGTTACCTTTAAAGGTCAGCTTTTCTGGGACCAGTGTCAGGGCCCTGACAGCAGCGGAGGAATAGGGAGAAGTAATGATTTTCTCTGAGTCTCACAGAGTCCAGTGTCTACTGGGTAAATCTAGAACAGCAGAGGCTTGCAGTAAATCTCTGTCTTCCCATTCACTGTGATTTGGTGAAACCAACCTGTTTGCACATCAGCATCCTCCTCTGTAAAATTAGTGAAAAAATATTTCACTTCTCTTGACCTCGCATTGGGGTTTATGAAAAGTAAGGAACAGGCAAACATCACCGTGAAATAGTCTGAGCTGAAAAATACCACTGGTAACCGTCAATCATTTATCCGAAGTTCATGTTGGTATCAGCCAATCCAAGTCAGAATAAATTCTGTCACTAAAATTCATTAGTCTATTTCCTTTCTTCAGCCACGTCTTCATTCCTTGTCCTGTAAATATTCATTGAATGCTCCATGTGCCAGGTAATTTTGGGGGTGTTACATTGGTAAATACGGCAGATGAGATCTCTACCTTCGTGGAGGGTGCGTTCCACTGTGCAGGAGGGAACGTGTTTGTGGGAGGAGAGACAAACCGGTAAATAAATGAAAATACAAGCAAGTTGTACCTGGTGAGCATTACTGAGAAAGAAAGCGAGTGATGTGTGAAAGTAGCTAAGCCAGTCGACTGCAGGTGGGGGGGGCGAGGTGGTGAGTGGAAAGTGAGGGAGAGACTGTCTCTAGGGTGAGCAGTTTGGTTTTATTTTATTGAAAATTTTGTTTTAGTAATGACTTATTTATTTTTGTTTATTTATTTTCAGAGTTTAACAAAATTTTTCCCATTGGAGTATAGTTGATTTACAATGTTGTGTTAGTTTCTGGTATACAGCAAAGTGATCCAGTTATACATATATGTACATATTCTTTTCCATCTTCTTGGTTTTATTTTCAGAGCAAGCAAAACCCACTCAGGTGTGAAGAGTGTCATGAGCTGATTGCAATTTTCAAAAATTCACTATAGTTGCTCTTTGGAGACCCCACGATGAGAAGGAGAAGCGGGAGGGCAGAAAGAGAGGCAAGGAAGCTACTGCAAGTGTTCAGAGGGGGGGCAGTGAGACCTTGAACTGGGGTGATGGTCATGGGGAGAGTGCGGAGGAGACGGGGCCCAGATGTACAGTGAGAGCAGAACCAATGGGTCTTAGAGATGGATTGGGCTGGCGGCATGGTGAGGGAAGAGGAGAATCAGGGATGGGTCTTCTATTGTTGGCTTGAGGATGGAGCTCTCTTTATAGATCTGGGAACATGTGTGAAGGAGAATTAGCCGTCCTCTTTCTGTTTTTTATGTTTGAGACCTAGTAGGTATCCAAGGGGAAAAGGCAAGTAAGCAACGGTCCAATTAGGTTGGTGCCACCAGGGAAAGGTCAGCTCTGGAGATATTCATCTAAGCGACATTAATACCTGGGTGTTTAAAGCATGGGATTGGATAAGGTTCTCCAGAGAGAGTGGACAGTGCAAAGACAGGAGAGGTTAGGGCTGAGCTGGAAAGAGGGCACTTCTGTCTTGACAGTTCGCTAGAGCAGAGGTGGGCGAACCACAGCCTGTGGCCCTGTTTCTGTATGGCTGCCAGCTAAGAAAGGTTTTGTTTGCTTGTTTGTTTTAAAGGCTTGTAAAGAAAACAAAGAAGAATATGCAAGCTTGCACATGGCTCACCAAGTCTAAAATGTTTATGATCTAGGTTTTTAGAGAGAAAGCTTGAAGTGGAGGATATGAATCTAGCAGAGGAAACTGAGAAGGAAAGTGCAGGGGCATCAGGGGGAAATGAGCGTGGTGTCACAGAAGCTACCAGAAGAACGTGCTTGACAAAGTTCTCTGAGAGCTTAGGTAAAGTGAGGGGAGAGGATGGAGAAGCCAGCGTGGGCACGCTAGTTAAGGCAAGCAACTCGGCATCTGTCACAAACAACCCCAACATTTCAAGGGCTTAACTAACACTCTGTGCAATTTGCAATTGGCTTGAGGTGCACGGGGGGTGTGCCCTGTTCCATAGTGTCCCATGGGGATGCAGTCCTTTTCCCTTGTGGGTCTGTGACACTTTCGGGGTTTGAACTCTGAAGGTGGATTGCCAACCTCAGGTCTGCAGATGGAGGAAGAGAGAAAGGATCCCAGGGGGGAGCTTCTTCAGGGACCACGTCACTTTCATCAACGTTCGGCTGGCTGGAGCTGCATCCTGTGGCCACGTCCAACAGCAAGGAGGCTGGGAGCTGTGGTCAGAACCCTTCCCTAGAAGGCAAAGCTGAGGGGTTTGGTGAACACGTGGTAGTCTCCACACGGGGATCTCCACAAGAACAGTCTCTGCAGTAGAGAGGCAGTGTACGCTGCAGCCGTGACTGTGGATGTGCACTTAGGAGATGGACAAGGAGTGTATGGACTTTTCTTTTAGTAAGTGTAACTGTGAAGGGGCACGGGAAGTGGGATAGAGGCTGGGGAGGAGCGCAGGAAGCACTGCGTGGTTGTTACAGCGGTAACAACAATGATGATACTGATGATGCTGACCCCATCCATTTCTGAGCACTTAGTGTGTACCAGCCATGGTTCCAAGCACTTGTCCTATGTCAACTCATTAAATTTCTACAATACTCTTAGTTGGTAGGTGATCTATTCTTATTTATTTATTTTTTTTGCGGTATGCGGGCCTCTCACTGTTGTGGCCCCTCCCGCTGCGGAGCACAGGCTCCAGACACGCAGGCCCAGCGGCCATGGCTCACGGGCCCAGCCGCTCTGCGGCATGCGGGATCCTCCCGGACCGGGGCACGAACTCGTGTCCCCTGCATCGGCAGGCGGACTCTCAACCACTGCGCCACAAGGGAAGCCCCTCTATTCTTATTTTAATAGATGAGGAAACTGGAGAACAAAGTGGTTAAGTGACTAACCCAACATCACATCACGTCACAGTTGGGATGAATATCCAGTCAATAAGGTTCCTAGGCTCATGCTAGCTATGGTGCTTGGTAGAGAGGGTACAGCTTTTAGAAACAAACAGACTTGGATTTGAATTCTTGACCTGTATCTTACGAGCTATGTGACCTTGGAGAAGTCATACAACTTCTCAGTTTTCTCACCTATAAAAAAGACAATACCTTGCATTTTATAAATACAAGTGAATGGATATGTCATCCAGTCAGAAAGATATTTCACCTGTCAAACCAGGGCCTCTGTCCAGTGCAATGTGACACCTCCTAAATTCTCAGGGCCTTTTAGAACAAGAGAAAGCAGAACAGGCCGACACGGGTTGAGAGTGGAGTCAGCAAGACTGCAGACGTATCTTCCTCACCTTCAATTTTCTAAAAAAAATAATGTCTACCACATTTGGAACTTGCTTCAGGTGGTTTTTCATTGGTGGGATTTGTGCGAAGAGAGTCTGTCTTTTTTGTTGCTGTTGCTTATTTAGTGATCATTTATTTGTTTCTATATTTCTTAACTGTTGTATTGAAATGGATTACTTTCCTTCTTTAAAAATTTTTACTGAAGTAGAGTTGATTTACAATATCATGTTAGTTTCAGGTGTACAGCACAGTGATTCAGATAGATAGATATGTACCAGCCATGGTTCCAAGCACTTGTCCTATGTCAACTCATTAAATTTCTACAGTACTCTTAGTTGGTAGTATATGTGTATACACACACACACACACACACACACACACACATATATTCCTTTTCAGATTCTTTTCCCTTACAGATTATTACAAAATACTGAGTAGAGTTCCCTGTGCTATACCATAGGTCCTTGTTGATTATCTATTTTATATATAGTAGTGTGTATATGTTAATCCCAAACTTCTAATTTATCCCTTCCTGCCCCTTTCCCTTTTGGTAACCATAAATTTGTTTTCCATGTCTGTGAGTCTGTTTCTATTTTGTAAATAAGTTCATTTTATCATTTTTTAAGATTCTACTTACAAGCAATGTCATATGATGTTTGTCTTTCTCTGTCTGACTTCACTTAGTATGATCATCTCTAGGTCCATCCATGTTGCTGCAAGTGGCATTCTTTCTTTTTTTTTTTTATGGTGAAAAGAGTCTGTCTTAAATCCAAGATAGTTTTATTCCTGAAAGTGAAAGGCCTCGTGGTAAGGCACTTACATAACCTGGACCCCACCGGGAGAGCAGCAGAGGGGAGTCCCAGGTACTGTATCCTTTACAGCAGAGACTCTCAGCCACTAGTGGTGAAAAAAAAAAAAACCCTCTGGAAAAAAGCTGTGTCTTCTGGGTTCCAGCCCCTTTATGAATTAATGAGTCTAGAAGGGCTGCATGGAAACATCCACCTGGCTGTGTCCCCGGCTCCTTTGGGGAATTTCAGAACAACACCAACCTTTCCTCTGCGGCTCCTGGGTGTACTCAGGATGCTGTAGGCTGATTAGACCGGACACCCAGAGCAATGCTTGTTGGGCTGATGTAGCCCCGGAGACACAGGCTTTGCCACATAGCTTGTTGGTAAAGGGCTGTGGACTTCAGCGCCCTTGTCACTTCTCACAATGGCAAATTTGTTTAATCTCTCTGTACCCTGGTAACTCCTTTGTAACATGTTGCTAGTGACGCCTCTGACACAGAGTTGCTTTGAGGATAAAAGAAATGATGATGGTAATGGGCATTGCCCAGTTCCCGGTAGTGAATCCACCAAGGATGGGAACACTTGTTATCACCTGGCCGTTATGAAGCCATCTACTCTGGCAGGCCTGAGAAGGTTCTCCATCTCAGAGACCAAGTGAGAGAAAAGAGGAAGACCAAAGCTGGGTCCTTATTATGCCCGGATCCTTTAGTTCAAGTATAGCCTTGTAGGGTTTGGGTCTGGGAAGCCAGCCCAGGGGGTATAGTGTGATCACGGTTAGAAAAAAGGGCTCACAAGGTAAAGACTTGATTCAGACAGATGTGGACTTGGAGAGGATGACGGCCGTATGGGGACACTAGGGCTGGGACTAGAGGGGCACTGCTGCCTGTGGCCATTTGTGGGGGGCGTTCTCCTCTGGCACATGGACGGGGCAGCACCGACAGGTAAGGGCAGGAGTCGTGAGCTCGGACCAGTGGACAAGGGTCCAGAAGGGAGGGGGACTTGGGACCTGGGGAGAAGAAAACCGTACGGGGCCTCAGTTGACACTCTTAGGTTGTAGTGATGGGGAACCGTGGGCAGGATCTGATCCGTAGATCTGAGACATAGGGTCTCTTAGAGAAAGAAAGAAGAAGCTGGGGCTAAAAAGGCCAAGCCTGAAGGCAGAAAAGCTGCGGGATTGGGACAAGGACCGTGTCCCCAGAGGGTGGAGAGGAGGGACTGCAAAGGCAGAAGGGCGCGTGGGGGAAGGAGGCTTCCAGGTGGGCGCGGGACCACAGCCAGCCCGACCGCGTGCTGGTACCTTTCTCTCGCTCCTGTTTGTGGTGAGGATGTGTCCTACAAAATGGGGCTGGACTGAGCCCCATTGGACCCCTGTGTGTGGGGTCTGAGGCAGACTCGGGGCAAGCCCCTCGCAACTGCTGGGTGATCTTTCTAAAAATGCAAACCTGATCACATCTCTCTTCCTCCTAAAACCTTCAGTGGCTCCCATGGTCTGTGGGATGGAATCCAAATTACTCAGGTTGGCGTTCAAAGCTGGGACTTAGCTCCAACTTCCTTCCCAGGTCTGATTTTCCGTCAGGGATCCCTTGCCTTCCAGCCACGCAAAACCTTTCACTTCCCAGATGTGGCTCTCCCCTCTCCCAAGCCAGAAGACCTTCTGTTTTCTAGGCATCCTGCTTTAAACAAAGTGTATGCTTATGAAGAAGGCAAATTGTGAGAGAATTAAAGCAGTGGAAATTCAACTCGTTCCCTAAGTTTGTTCCCCAAATATTAAATCTGTAAATGCAAGTATTGATACTTAAGGTATATTTGGATGTCCTGGCAATGTCTTAATGTATCTCCCCTCCTTTGAGCCAGGCCTCCTTCTCTGTGTTGATAGGGCATCTCTGCACTTCTTTGCTACGGCAGTTGTCACATCATGGTAGGCTTTTGTTTTCTTCTTCATCTTTGTAATCCTGATGCTAAGCAGACCATGTGACACCCAGGTGCTCATTTCTTAGGTACCGACCCCCGTGTCTATTTCACATGGAATGTGCCCACATTATAACCTTTATCTGACATGCACAGATCATTGATTTCCACTCTGTGTCATCTCTTAACTATAAACTCAGGGAGGCCAGAGGCTGTAATTTTTCTTTCTATATATTCTGCACCTGGCCCATAGTAGATGCTAAAAAAAAAATTTTGCTGATTGAATGAATGAATTAGTGATTATGATTGGACACTGTGAATGAAAAAAAAACTCAAGTAAACTTCCAAAAATTAAATGACCTCCGTATAGAACCTGTAAAGATTGTGTTTCAAAACGGTTACTGTCCATTAAAAGCAAGTAGTCCCAGAAGGTTTTTAGCTGCATAAAAGTTTTCCCATTATTCTCTAATTGGTGCCCAGTAGCTGAAACTCTTGTTGTTTTGTCTATTTCCCTGACAATAGATACGGATTCTCTTCTGGGTCTCCCTAAAGTGAAAAGCAGTCTGTAAACATACTATAGCTTCAGTATATTGATTAAAAAACTGGAGACTTCATATAACTTTTATCTTTTTACTACTAATATTATCTTAAAGGTTATATTTATATGCAGGGCATATTTGTAAAAGATTTGAAGAGCACTATTCTTGGGTGGGGATGGGAGGGAAATTTCTTAACCCTCCAGGAATTAATTCTAAAGAAACTGTATTCTAGTGCCATAATTATATCTTAGTCAATATCTTGACTCTGGGGAAAAAAATCTTTATGTTGCAAGTTAAAAAATATTCTAAACATGAAAATATTGAGAAAAAATCTCAAAAGTTCACATTCAGAAAATTTACATAAAATATTTTAGTGGCATTTTCTTCTTTCATTAATATATAATTTTTTAAAGAAATAAAAACCAGACAATTCACATCCATAAGGAAATTATTTCTCTGAAACTCAAGGAAAAGAAAATCCAGCTTTGAGTTAGAAAGTAAGTCTTTATGTTGAAATACTTCTAGTCATTTTAAAAAATGATATTTCTTAAAATATATTTAAAAGTACATTCTTACAAAGAAGGAGAATTATAAGACAATCAGAACAGTGGAAATCCAATGACCGTTTTAGGTTTTTTCCCCTAATATTAAATCTGAAAATGCAAGTGCTTTAAACACACTTGACTTTTTAGCTGGTTTACAGTAAAACAACATGGTTCCCTTCAGGAAATGAAAAAAAGTTAAGAGGTAAATAAAAGTAAATAGCTGTTATATCCTGTCTAAAACAAAAAACTTCTCTATATTAAGGTATCATGGTTTTATTACTGTATTCTTTTAAGACATGGATCAAAGACAGCAAGATTGTGGGATTCATTAATATATTTTATGCTATTTGTATTTTTGTGTGTCAAGAAACTTAAGCATCTATGAGTGCAGGCAGGGTTGGGGGGACGGGTATCTTGGGAGGATGGATAAGAGATGTTGACGGTGGTCAGTGATAGATGAGTTTCACATCACTGATACAGCGGCCCGGAAACTTCAGGGTGGCCTCTTTGATGAAATCCCAAGGGCAGAGGGGGGAGGGTGGTCCCTCGCTCAACCTATGTGGTGTTGATTGGCCAATAAGGAAGCCAAGTAATCCAATATTATCTTTGAGTAATTTGAGATGTGAATAACGGAGTTATCTTCGTATCAAAGGAGATAAAGGAAACAAAACCCTGTTTATCTGGATGATCATTTCTTATCACACATCAAGTTCATTCTTCCACACTTTTCCTTTCAACAGCCTACAACTCTATTCTGGGGGACGACAGGGAAGAGAGGATGAGGAATTAAAATTCTTGCTTTGTGCCTAGAAAATGCCATACAGTTGGTTTAACAGTGACAAAAGCAGCTCCTCAACTGATTGTTTTGTCTGTGTCCGAGGACCTCAAAGTGCCGTCTGTTCACAGGTGGTCCACAGGCTGGAGAAGCCCAAGGGAAGGAGGAGGCTGAGGTTTGGTGGGTGGTCCTGGAGGTCGCAAAGGGAGGGAAGGGACCATGTATTGGGGGTGAATTTCCTGGCCGGAGAGGAGAATATAACAGGTCTGGGGTTGTACCTTCTGCATTTACTGGGGTGGGTCTGAGTCCCTCGATCTTCATTCTCTTCCTTTGTCCCTTTAAAATTCCCCCCCCTGATATGTCAAAGTGCAGGGGGAGACTTAAGAAATTAAGAAGATATTATTTACAGGCTGTTTTGTTTCACAAACATAATTTCTAGGCTCTAAAGAGAAATACAGAAAGGAGAACAAGGAAAAACATTGGTTGATGTGACTCCAGAATGTTTATCTAATTGATAGTTGTGACAGTTGTGTCAATTGGTAACTTCAGAGTCACATAGAAAAATAAGATCGTCATCCTCATTTTGGATTTTTAAAAATCTTCAACAGTAATTATTAAGAAGAGCTTCTAATAAGTACCATTTTATGTCTAGAAAAAAATACTCTTTGTGGAGGTTGGTTTCCAGAATTATTAATTGGTTTTATCACTAATGAGATTTGTGTTTTTGGAAAGTCTCTTTACTCTGATATTTACTTTCTTCATTTTCAACATTAGGTGGTGTACTCAATAATTTCTAAGGTCTCTTCAATGTCTTGACAGTCTCTGGGTGTAATGACTTTGGACTAAATTGAATTTTCTTCCTTTCCCCCGTTGGCCCCATCGATGCATAAAGAAAAAGATTTTAGTATCTAGTCGACAGTGAAACAAGACATTTGAAGACAAAACATCTCACAAAACTGGAAACTCTTGAATAACTGAGATTGTCATACACACAATTGCAGTTGTTTTGAATAATTAGATCTGTCAATGAGTTCACAGCTTTCTAATTCAGTAGTGGGAGGAGGGTTGGAAATAAAGCCCCTGATACTAAACTGAGTTGGTTGGCCACCCTGCTGGTAGGATGTCTGATGAGACCCTATGGAACATGATTTCAATGAATGCCACATTCTGTTTTTATTTACAAGTCTCTGTCTGGAATGGCTCTCCAGGCTAGAAGCTATCAAACAAGGAGGAGTTTCCGTACATTTTCCCTCCTGACAGCACCCCTCAATGGCTTAACCTCCCCAGTCAAAACACCAATCGATGTCACTGTGACAGATATTTTTTTCTATCAGAATAGTGTCTGTAAATCACACCCCATCAGGGTATAACAGCAGCTATCATGACACTACATCATCCTTTGCAGTTCCACCTGTGTCAAAGAACTATAAGCATTACTTTAAAGGAAAATATTTTTTGAAAATAAACTGAGGCAGTATTTCAAAAAGGTGAATTTTGTAGTGCAAAATGCGGTTGGAAATATGGTTCCTGCTTTGTGGCTGGAATGCGTGCCCTTCTTTTCTTTTCCTTTTTCATTGTTATTGAGCGTGGAGAGAGAGGGGAGAGGACCCAAGTAACAAAAGGAAGGTGCTGTGAGAACGACTAAGAAGAAAAAGATGTTTCTTCCCTGCTTACCAGTTAGTAGGGTGTGGACCTTCATAGTCCTAATAGGACACAAGAAGTGGGTGGTGGAGACTGTGGGGCTGGCAGGGAGGTGGCGGGTGGGGAGCATCCCCGGATGAGTAGGGTGCTGGGTGGGAAGTGTTGCTTGGAAACAGAGTTTAATATAAAAGATGCTTGAAAAGAGCATGGGCGACCAGGGCGGCCTAAGGCCGGAGAGGAGAGTGAAGACCGAAATCCATTTATCTGCCTGGATGTGAGCACAAGGGCTGCTGCTGGGAGTTCACTTCGGTGACTTGAATTGAGGGCGGAGGATCTGCGGGCAGCAGGTGCAGCTCAGGTGTGCTGTGCGGCTCTTCTATCTGAGGTGACAGATAAAGAATTGTAGTAAGTAGGTGGGAGTGGGTTTTTACCCTGAGGTTCAAACGAGATGGGGAGCTTCCTTTCCCCCTGGCTCCCTGCTAGGGCCAGGGCGGCACAGGACATGCCTGAGGGCTCTGGTTCTGCAGCCTGACTGCCTGGGTTCAAGCCCCAGCTCTGCCATTTATGAGTTATGTGACCTTTGAGGAAGTTTCCTAATGACTCCATGCCTCAGTTTTACCATCTCTAAAATGGACATAATGATGTGTACCTACCTTGTAAGGTAGTTGTGAGGACTAGGCACCTTAATGCCTGCAAAGTGAAGCTGCCAGAATGCCTCCTGGCACGAAGTATGCCCCTCTATCTAATGGCCAGGTCTGCACTCCATCCAACTATGGCTGAGACTCTCCACCCCGACCTTGCTTCAATTACCAGCGGCAGAGGAGAGGTGCAGATGGAAACACTTGAACTTCACATTCATAAGGTATCTGGGTAACTGCTCAAAATACTTTGATGTTCATAGAAAACCATCTTGCTTGGAGTCATTCCGAACATTGGGACAATGGAATCTCCAGGGCATAGCCAGGAAAACCCCTTCTGTGGACTACAGAAGGGTCTAGGATCATTTAAATATCCCTGATTGGGAAGAAGCACAGAGCCCGATATTAAAGAAGAAGAAGAAGAAGAAGAAGAAGAATCTATTAGAGTTTGAGAGAAAGCTGATTACAGATGGATGCAGAGAAAGGAATGTTAAGAGGATTAAGAGTGCTGTGGCCAAGCCCCCTTTTCCACAGGGATCTTCTAATACTGATACCATCCCAATCAGTGGTACCCAAAGGCAATCCTCACCTCTCTGTGTCTCTCCTGCTCAAGAGTGAACTCGGGCTTTGGCCAAAGGTAACAATAAATATTAAAACCTTCATTACCAATGTTTGATAACAGCATGAAACATTTATATTTATGTATTATTTCATTTGCTGAAAAGATGCAGGTGGTTTTAAAGTTGCTATGGCTAGGCCGTTTTTACAAAGAAGATCTAATTATCTTCCTACCAATTTCCCTTTGTTCGAGCTGAGCAGAGTGCACCAAACAAAGAAAAACTGTGCTGGAAGGAGGGCTGGGATGATGCTAGCTCACAGCTAAATAATTTGTTCTGAATCAAGGTCAACAGTATAGAGGCTGTTGTGTTTTGCCTCTTTCTTAATTTTCTATTTAACTTCCTTCACAATCTTTCTGTGATTTAGAAACAAATTCGTGCAGACATTTTGGCAACTACAAAAGCCGGTTTCAAATGATTGAAAGCCTCCACACGGGCCAGGACATTAAGAATTCCTTCGGCGTGGATGTGGTGAGATCTCGTTCCATCTGTAGATGTCTTTGTGTAACGTAAAAATGAAGAAGACCCGGAATCCTCCATCTGCCACCCTGGTCTGTATTGACATAATCATGCCGGTCATTTCACATCTTTTGTTATGATCAACGTTGGACATACATGAATATTTTAAAAATGTGTAACCCAATGGGATTAGGAAAAAAAAAATCCCACTTGTATTTGTAATCCTAAATCCCTCACTGGCGAGGTGGTCAGACCTTAGAAAGAACATTGGTTCTGGAGGGTAGCATGCCTGAATTCTGATCCCTACGCTACCACCACTGCCTGGGGCGATGCTGAGTGTAACACTCTCTGAGATGTAATTTCCTTGTCCATAGACTAGAGATCCTGACACCTACATTCCTGGTCAATAAGAGCGTTTATTAGAGATTCTTAGCAGGATATTTGGTGTAGAGCATTCTACCTGTTAAATGGTAGGTGTTTTGCCACTACTGACAATACTTCTTTTCCTTCCTGGTTTTAGATGTAAAAATAATTAATCACATTCTTCTTTTATATGTAGCTATTCTGTCAAGTCATTTGAAAGTTGCATTTTTGGTGTATTGAAGTGTGTCTAACTTCTTGAAGCTGTTCAACTATTTCTAAAAAGTGAAGAATTTAGCCTCTCAAAAATGTCACTGTTTCTTGAACATGCTTCATGCCAGATCTATGTGGATATACATTTAGTTTCAGAGCATACTTTGTGTGTGTGTGTGAGACTTCTAACTATTCTTGGATATGGTTATGCATTTTTATTCTTACCTGGCTGCGATTTAGTTAAAGTGACCATGGAAAATTTTTAGATATTTGTTCTAATTTGCTTAATAATCTCTCCCACTGGGTGTCTGGGGTCTGACATGATGTACACCATACACTTACTCAATAATTAAGTACATGTCTTTCAAGGAGCTGACAAGAACACCCCCGATAACGATTTCCCAGTGTACAAAAGACCATTCAGCCATCCGGTTAAGATACATGTTAATTAAAAACAGAAAGTCATAAGCAATTGAATATCGATTTAGAGTTCCTGCAGGGCAAGTTGAGGACTCTGGAAAATTTGTCTAGGAGAGAACCCTCCTGCAGGACCCCGTGTCTGTAGAAAGCCCTTGTTGAGCTGAGTTTGGTTGGTGGTCTTAGGGCTCCAAACACTCATCCTGACCAATGGCTCTTCTTGACTTTCCATGTCCACACAGCCTTGGTCTTGTCACTGTGTGGAGTGGATGAATCCCATACTCACCCAAGGACGCTGGAGGCCAGCCTGAGGATTGGGGATGCTTGGGGACAGGATGGCAGCAGAATGCAATGGTGAAGTTAGGCTAACAGTATTTCTGTTGCATGGGAAAGTATGTTATTGTGCTCAACGAAGCAGAAGGAATATAATTTAAATGATTTAGAACAATTTCTTTTGACTAAAAAAGTAAGATGTGTTTTTTGTTTCAAATGGGAAAAAAATCAAGAAAGGCATAAAAGAAAATTACTCGTAACCTTATTATCCAGTAGCAATGTCTGTTAATGTCGTGGTGAACTTCCTTCTAGTCTCCCTGGCCCACACCCACTTCGCTAATTACTACTTTACATCATTTTACAAGAAGAGATATGAAAAGGAGAAATGAGAAAAAAAATAATGAATAGAGTCAGATACTGAGTGATTCTTATATTCAACAAAATAATCCCAAGGATATGAAAATTAGTATACTGTCTCTATTTATTACAATGGATTTATCTCAAACCAAAAAATATATCCATGAGTTACTTGTTTGCTTTTTCACATGTGTGAACAAGGGGCACGTATTATCTGCTTTTTTTTTTTTTTTTTTGGCAACAAGTGTTCCAGGAATAGAAATTTCGTTCCATGATTAACACCTCAGAATTCCTACATCATAGTTTTTTTGGAGGGAAGGGAGAGAAATTATACCAGAAAAAAGAATAATTCTGGCTTTGAAACCACTGAACATTAGGGATGAAATCCAGAACAAATGTTATACAGCATCATGAAAGTTCAACTGCTTTTGAGGATTGGAAACTTGTTTAACTGTCAGTAGGATTTTGCATAGCTTAATACTCAGGGGATCTCAAATAAATATTTTATTAATTGCTTGCTTGTAAAGGCAACTCTGTAGTAGAAGAGGAGGGTGTTTAGGTGATGTATATTTTATCTTTTATTTGTTCTGCTGGAGCTTGAATTCTGTGAAACAAAAAGGAAGAAAGAAAATGTTCATTCTGATGGATCATAGTGCTGACTTACTGAAGGAAAATCATCTCTTTTAAATAACACTGTTGTAGATAAAAATTAAAACTCCATAAAAGATAGGAGGTTAAGTCTTCTGAGTCTTGAGTGAATTTCTTATATGTTATGTGTGTTTGTGTGTGTATGTACACATATATATGTACCTAGTGTTGAGAAGGGATATGTAAATATATTCCTATATAAATGTGTGTATATATATCTACATCTATAAATAAAATATCAGTAAGTAAAAGGAAGAGTGAGTCAGAAGAAAAAAATGTTTATATCCTTTGGCATCTTCACTAAAATTCAATTACACATGAACACTGTGAAACTACAGCAGAAAGCTTAAGAGAAGCTGAAATGAAAAAGCAATTGCATAAAGTATAAAGAAGTTAGGAGACAAAAAGTTTTGTATGAATCTAAAATCTTAATAGGAAGATTAATATTCAAGGTGCATGTCTTAATCTGTTTGGGCTGCTGTCACAGAATACCACAGAACTTCATTTCTCACAGGTTTGGAGCCTGGGAAGTCCATGCTCAGGTCACCCGCAGTGTCTGGTTCAAAGATGATGTGTCCTCACATGGAGGAAGGGGTGAGGGAGCCCTGACAGTGGGGGACAGGATGTCTCTTTTATCAGGGCACTAATGTTGCCCAGGAGGGCTTCACCCTCATGACTTATCTCCCAAACGTTCCACCCCAGAGGACCAGCACATTGGGGGTTAGGTTTTAACACATGAATCTGGGGGGACACAAACATTCAGACCACAGCAGTGCACATGAGAAAAATTAAAAGTGTGCTCTTGTAAACTTTATTGCTGATTTGGAGAGCAAATGCCCATAATACAGAGTAAGAGGCGAAGGGTTGAAAATGGTGAGAGAAAGCAGATGTGATTATAAAGTCTAGATATAATTGTCAAGAAGTATTTCTGAAGAAAAGTGCAAAATGATTAGATATGACCAAAACTGGTTAGGAAAAACCAGGCTGTTAACATATTTTGGCAAATAACTTATTAAAAAGTTAAACAAAAAGTATTTTATATGCATGTAAGGAGAAAGAAATGAATTGTAAAAAATCAAGGTGCTTTAAGTCTTTTTTCCTATAATATCAGAGATCAGAAGACAGTTCTGAGGGAAAAAGACGTTGACTCCCAAATTTTATACCCAGACACATAATTCATGTTCAGGTGCTCCAAGTTGTACGATTCCTTTTTCTACCTTGAAAAAAATTGCTTAACATCTGTCACCAGGTCGATGAGAGAGAATTGAGTTCAAGGATGGACACTTCATGCTATAAAAGAAATGGCAGTGAGTCGCAAAAACTTTTAGGTATAGAATTTAGAATAAATACTTTTAAGTATTTGTGGAAGAGTTTAATGCCAATACAAATGCCATTTTTAAAAGAAAAGACATAAAATGTAACAATTGTTTTGTGTAATAACCTGGGAACTGGGGGAGAAGTAGGGATGAGGGGGGAGGAAAAGAGCCGGGTGGTAAGAGCACATAGGGGACTTGTATGAGGGAGACGCAGGAACAAAGCACAATTCATGCAGAAAAAGGTAGGAAAAAGTCAGATTGTAATAACTTATAATGGAAAGGAATCTGGACAAGAATACATATATATCAATATAAATATATATAAGTGCATCACTTTGCTGTACACCTGAAACACTGTAAATCAACTATACCTCAATAAAAAATAAAAATCAAAAAAAAATTTAAAAAAGTCAGCAAAAAATAAATATGAAAGTAAAAACAAATGTTTCAGTAATCAAAACTAGATGAGTTAAAATTTCAAATTAAAAGACAAAGTTTCTCAAAGTTAAAAAACAAAATCCAACATACATGTATATATAATATTATTTATAATCCCTACAAAAGTTTTTAATTAAATGATGAAAGACATTCATTACAAGAAGAAAGGGGTGGCAGTGGTAACCTTGGGTTTACTAAAAAATAAGACAAATAGAATGGAATTGAACAAAGAATAGTATTTATTGGTAAAAGATAAAATTCACAAGCATGAAATATTTTTAGGTTAAGAACATAAGAAAAATTAAGTATAAGAAACAAATGATCTTTGGAGATGGTATTTTTCTTAGCTTTGAACAAAAACATCTTTTGTGACTATTGTGAATAATAGTCAATAAAAGTGGATACAGTCAATAATAGTAAATATATTACACTATTGTTGGTACATACTTGATCAAAACAGTAACTAAGGGCTTCCCTGGTGGTGCAGTGGTTGAGAGTCCGCCTGCCGATGCAGGGGACATGGGTTCGTGCCCCGGTCTGGGAAGATCCCACATGCCGCGGAACGGCTGGGCCCGTGAGCCATGGCCGCTGAGACTGCGCGTCCAGAGCCTGTGCTCCACAACGGGAGAGGCCACAACAGTGAGAGGCCCGTGTACCGCAAAACAACAACAACAACAACAACAAAAACAAACTAACTAATATAGCTCAGATTTTGATAATTCCTAAACATTGAAAGTAAAATTTTATTGAAATTGTGTCACTTCAGATGATGAATGTGGCTACTGCATTTAAATAGGTGGAAAAATACCTATAAACTTGAAGAAAAGGAAGACAACTGAAACAGACATAGGCACACAATGATACTCATTGTGAGTCTGTGTGGACGTCCATGTAAAATGTGTGCATACATAGAGAAAAAGGCTGGGAGAAACTAAGACAGTGTCAACAGCATGTGTCTCATGGTAGCATTATTTTCTTTATCCTTTGCTTTATTTTTAAAATTTTCTACAATTCTAGAATGGTTCTGTACACCGTGATTTCATCTACGTAAACTGTGGGTGCTTAACTGTGCACAATGTATGAGAATAAGAATTGTATTAAGGCAGTAGTGTCATGGGATTCGCTATCGCTTCAACTAATTTTAACATGCTATTTGTAATTTCAACAGATCAGGAATTTATGGAGAGTTGAAGACAAAGACACTTTACTGTGTCTGAACCCTCCAATGAATGTTTTGTTGGAAAACTATCATCGAGATAAAGTCAGGTAACAGCACAGTAAGTGTGGCTCCATTTGCTATACTTTCGTGTGCTTGCCTGGGTTCAGGAATGAGGTGCAAAAATTTTGACTCACGTCTTCCCTAAAAGAGCTTTGAAAGCCTAAGGACTCTGTGACACATTTTTAAACTGATATGTGCAATTTTGTTTTGCATTAATGCCCAAAGGACAATAGTAGTATTTTTTTTTCAAGTTTGGCTTTTATTTTTATTATTTTTTTTGACTTTTTTATTTTTATTTTTTTTATAACAAAGTGAATCAGTTATACATATACATATGTTCCCATATCTCTTTCCTCTTGCATCTCCCTCCCTCCCACCCTCCCTATCCCACCCCTCTAGGTGGTCACAAAGCACTGAGCTGATCTCCCTGTGCTATGCGGCTGCTTCCCACTGGCTAGGTATTTTGCATTTGGTAGTGTATATATGTCCATGCCACTCTCTCACTTTGTCACAGCTTACCCTTCCGCCGCCCCATATCCTCAAGTCCATTCTCTATTAGGTCTGCATCTTTATTCCAGTCTTGCCCCTAGGTTCTTCATGACCTTTTTTTTCCCCTTAGATTCCATATATGTGTGTTAGCATACGGTATTTGTTTTTCTCTTTCTGACTTACTTCACTCTGTTTGACAGACTCTAGGTCCATCCACCTCATTACAAATAGCTCAATTTCGTTTCTTTTTATGGCTGAGTAATATTCCATTGTATATATGTGCCACATCTTCTTTATCCATTCATCCGATGATGGACACTTAGGTTGTTTCCATCTCCGGGCTATTGTAAATAGGGCTGCTATGAACATCTTGGTGCATGACTCTTTTTGAATTATGGTTTTCTCACGGTATATGCCCAGTAGTGGGATTGCTGGGTCATATGGTAGTTCTATTTGTAGTTTTTTAAGGAACCTCCATACCGTTCTCCATAGTGGCTGTACCAATTCACATAGTAATTTTTGATGAATTGTAAATGTTAAAATTTTAATGTAAATTTATTAGATCACTCTTTATGTGCATCCAATGGAATCAAAATAGCTTAGCCCTACAGTCTTGAAATGTGGTCCATGGACCCCTTTCTGGTCAATGCTCCTTTCACGATGGTCATTGTCACTTGGATGGGCATTTACATTGATGATGCAAAAGCAGTGGCTAAAACTGCTGGCAGCTGAGAGTGAATCAGCCAGTGGGACCAACAGTGCTTGTTATTAGTTAGTGTTTACTTCGCTGCCACACAGTCTGGTAAAAAATATGCTAGTTGCACCTAAGAACTCCTTTAATTTTATTAAATCTTGACCCTGAGTATATATCTTTTTGATATTTCGTGGGACAACGTAGGAAGTACACACAATTATTTCAAGGAAAAGCATGTGTGCAATGTTGACAGCTGAACTAGCCTCTTTTTTTCCCATGGGAACCCATTTTTACCTGAAAGAACTATTGACAAACTGTGGTTATGTAGACTTGGATGTTTATTAGACATTTAAAAAAAATGAACCAAGTGAGTCTGTCATGTCAAGAAAATCAACTGACAGTGTTTGTTGCCAGTGATACAATTCAAAGTTTTTAAACAAAACTTAAATTTTGGAAAATTTGTAATTGCCACTAGGAACATGTCGCCTTCCCAGTACCTGAAGATTTTCTGATGAGATTAGTGGTGATAACTAATGCGAATTTTTAATATTGTAGAGTGAGATGTGTCAACACTTGGATGATCTGCTTAACTCAGTGGCAGCATGTTTTCTGAGTGAACAATGTATAATGTTACAAAGTCACGCATCTGTAAAACACATTCAAAGTGCAAGATAGATCAATGGACTCCAATGTAAAAAGTATGATAGCTTTATTGATATGGTTTCAGATTCCACACTTAAGAAGCTACCACTTGTTGAGTTTTGGTGTTGTGTCAAAGAAGAATATCCACAGTGATACAAAAAGGCTATTAATATACTCCCTTTTCCAGCTAACATATCTTTGAGAGGCTGGATTTTCTTCATCTACTTCAACCAAATGTATTATCGTAACAGGTCACATGCAAAAGCAGATAAGAGAATGCAGCTGTCTTCTGGGCCAGATGTTAAAGACATTTGTAAAAATGTAAAATAGAGTCACTCTTCTTACTAACTTGTTTTGGTTTGGAAGGTGGACTTATCTTTCATAAAACATGAAATTGATATTAACATGAATGAGTTTATTATTATCATAAAATGAACTCATAATTATTTAAAAACGTATTTTGCTTGAATTTTGAAAATGGTAAATATTTTTAAATGCTGATGTTAAAAACATCTTTTGTGACTATTGTGAATAATAGTCAATAAAAGTGAATATAGTCAATAATAGTAAATATATTACACTATTGTTGGTACATACTTGATCAAAACAGTAACTAATATATCTCACATTTTGATAATTACTAAACATTGAAAGTAAAATTTTATTGAAATTGTGTCACTTCAGATGATGAATGTGGCTGTTTTTCCCCTTCAATTAGTTCATGTGTCTATGGATAAATATCACTCTTGCTGGTTTTGAGACAACATTCAAGAAAAATTAACATTACAGGAAGAGAAGTTATTGGGCTGCTGGGAAGTACAGTGCTTACAAAAGTTGCATTATTTTTAGGAGCAATTGTAACATTTGGATCCAAGACATCCTGACCTTTTGAGTAAATTTAAATTAAATAGGTGTATTGGAGGAATAAATATCTGATCAGAGTGAAGGTTGAGGGTAAGCTGGAGACCAGATCAAGGGGGAAACAAATGAATATGCTACCCAATGTTCTTTTGGAAAAGTAGTGAAAATGTTTCTTTTATGGGTTTGAACACATGGCCAATAAAATATACCCCCAAGCCCTCTGTGTTCCCTCTACCCAAGATGTAATGTTGAGCTGTCAAAGGTCCATGTGAAACTTTTCACCACCTTGAATACATGCAAAATATACAACCGAGAAACAGACCCACATCTTGATGAACAGACACACACATTTCATGTTGTCCCGTTGCTGCCTCAAAGCATTCATACCCCAGGGGCAATGCACTGAAATAAGATTCGGAAGGGCAGATGGGTAAGGGCAATTGTGAGAGGAGGGTGGGAAAGGAGAATGGGTATGATGCCCTGACCATGCCTTGCTCTTGAGCAGGTCAGTTTAGGAGGGTATAGATGGCATATGTGGCTCTGAAATTGATGACCTTAAAACTAAAATAAATTGCTACATCATTCTTCTAAATTTATCCTATGGGATCCAAATATCTGAGCCATTTGTTACTCATTATCACCCATTTAAAAAAATACATGGAAAAGCTCTTCTTTATAGTTGAAATGTACCATTTATTTTCTCACTTAAATTCACATTTTATCCTTTACACTGAAAAGCTTTCTACTAATCACTGTGCAATTAATGTGCCTTCCACTGGGGATTAACTGGCCCCCTGTTTGGAGATCCCTGTCTTAGAAGTTCACGGTAGGAATGTGAGCTACACCTAGTGAGACATCTGGTTCTCTGGACTCCTTTAACGCTGCCAAACTCTGCAATGGGACTCATTATTTTGCTTTTCGTTTTGGCGGATTTCTTAGTTTAGAATGAAGGCCAACTAAGGACTACTTATACTTTCTGCAAATTCCCTTGACTTTGATTTCTATTTGAAATATTAAGGGCAAGGGTTTTTTCTCTCTTCCACAACTTTTTTTTTTTTTTTTTGCGGTACGCGGACCTCTCACTGTTGTGGCCTCTCCCGTTGTGGAGCACAGGCTCCGGATGCACAGGCTCTGGATGCACAGGCTCAGGGGCCCACCCGCTCCGCGGCATGTGGGATCTTCCCGGACCGGGGCACGAACCCGCGTCCCCTGCATCAGCAGGCGGACTCTCAACCACTGCGCCACCAGGGAAGCCCCCTCTTCCACAACTTTAAGGGCAGGAGGTATTGACTACAGTTACTTATCAGTAGACTGATCCCAGCAGGAATAATATAAGAGGTTGGTAGAGACTATTTTGATCTGAGACTCTCTTAATCCCAAATGCCTCCCTTTTCAGGGCCTTAGTGCCTAAAAATCTCCCTGAAAGGATGCATTGCCTTTGACTAGTAATCTTGTTGCTTTTCTCAACCAGTGAAGTAATAGGGTTCCCTACACAATGCCAACCAATTTTCAGACACCAGCAGTGTGTCCAAGAAGTTAACTCAATTCTGACACAATGTACCCAAAGATAACACCAGATTCCATGGGCTAAGGGTTCAGTCCTACAAGACTGTACCCCCAGCCCCCTTGCCCCCAACTCAGATGCCAGTCTCAAGCCCAGGTTGTTACCTGTGCCCTGACTGACTATACATGAGAAGTTCCCATGACCCCCCTCCTTGGGTTGGATCATTTGCTAGAGCAGCTCACAGAACTCAGAGAAACATTTTACTTACTAGATTACTGGTTTATTATAAAAGGATACAACTCAGGAATAGCCAGATGGAAGAGATGCACAGGGCCTGGTATAGGGGAAGAGTGCGGGGCTTCCCTGCCCTCTCTGAATGCACGAAGCTCCCCAAATCTCCACGTGTTTCACCAGAATAGAAGCTCTCAGAACCCTGTCCTTTTGGGTTTTTATGGAAGCTTCATTACACAGGCACAGTTGATTAACCCCCTGGGCCATTGGTGATTGATTGAACCTCTAGCGCCTCGCCTCTCCCTGGAGGGCAGAGACGTGGGACTAAAAGTTGGTTCACATGGCAACCAGTTCCCTTCCCTAGATGGGGTCCAAAAGTCACCTTGTTTACATAACAAAAGACACCTCTCCGGCTTTCCTCACTTATAAAATTCCAAGCTTCGAGCCAGGAACTGTGAGCATAGGCCACATATATATGAGAATGACAAAATATATATTTCATATACATTACAGGATCACAGAGGCCAAACACTAAGCAGTCCGACTTCATGATTTTGCCTCAGATTAACTGTGAAACTATTATTGGACATTAGAAAGCCTAGTGCTAGATTAAAGTCTCTATCAGGGCAGGCAATGCAGACAGGAAATTTTAGATGTGACTCCTAATATCTGAAAACTAATTTCAGTGAAGCTCTTATGTCAAGACATTTGAGCAATTTTATATTTTTATATATTAAGGAAGTCTTGCATTTCTTGTGTCTTATCATGAAACCTTTGAAAAGGGACATTGTGGATTGTGTTTGGAGACAAAACCAATTTGACCATTTAAACCAGGGGTCCCCAACCCCTGGGCCTTAGGAAACGGGCCGCACAGCCGGAGGTGAGAAGCTATCTGCCGCTCCCCATCGCTGGAATTACTACCTGAACCATTGCCCCTACCTGCCACCTGTCTGTAGAAAAATTGATTGTCTTCCACGAAACCGGTCCCTGGTGCCCAAAATGTTGGGGACGGCTGATTTAAACAGAGTTGAAGAGTTTTTCATCTCAATTGACCTGCCACCTTTTAAAAGGTAGGAATGTCAGTGCAGGATGACCATGGTTAGTAATGATTTTCCTCTGAGGGGAACGTTTTCATGTGTCCCAATCGTTTTTATTGCTTCTCTGACAAAGCGGTGCCACACAGCATATGCACACAGAGGTATCGCTTTGAAGGCAAGCACAGCGCTCAACCACTAAGCCTATGTTGGAATTGATTTTAATTCATGGTGCAGCGAATGGTGGCCAGAGAAGACCTTCAGATTCACACATCTATAGAGATGCTTTTACGTGAACTGGGTCACACATAAATTAATTTTTAGCTACAGTATTAAAATCATAGGCTTTTAGAGTTGTAAGAAAAGTTAGATCCCTTTTAGCATTATTAGTATTTATTTCTGTACAATAGAAATAAATATGCAGTTGTAAAATTACATCATATATTAGCCAACTTAAAAATTAAATATTTTATAATTAGTATAATTGAATATATGTGTAGATATATAATTGAATATATGTATAATTAAAAAATGATGGAGTGCATAGTAGGCTTTGGAGTCCTGGCTTTGAATCCCAGCTATGCCACTTGCTTTGGACTTTGGACAAGTTACTGAACTTCCCTAGGACTCAGTTTCCTGATCTGTAGAGTGGGGATAACAGAAATACCTCCGTAGAGATGCTGTAAAGGTTAAATGAAGTAAAGCCAATGAAGCAAGTAGCACAGCATCTGACATACTAAGTGTTCAATACACATTAGCCACATTATTTTTATTTATAAAATAAGAAATTAAAATAAACTGCTTCTTTTTTGCAGTGATGTGGAGTATACACTCAAGTAACATGGGGGTAGATATACACAAACGTCTTATCTTTTCGGTTGATGCCAAGGGTAAAGAAATACATATATATTATATTATGTCTAAATAAATGGGTCAGCATACATGGGAGGCTTGGTTAAGCCCAACAGACTGATATGTGTTAACCTGATCGTGATGCTGTTGGAGAACAAGGCCAGGACCCACCGAGACAAAATTAAGTCTTAAGGTACCAGGCTTTCAACTCACATTATATACAGTGATAAAGCCTCTCTGTTATGTTAATACCTAAAGTTTTTTTTTTTTTTAATTTAATACAAATCCATTTCCTCCTTTCATTTTTTAAAAATATGAGCCAGGGGAGAATATTACAATCATTCTTCATTGAGCATTTGCCTTGTAAAGACTTTTTTTTTTTTTGTAAATGTCCACAGGAGTTCTCAGATGAGAATGAATCTATTTGAATAAAACCAGTAATCTGAAGGTAATTAAAGTTGTTTTGTAAGGTGCAATAAACATCCATTGTTGGGTCTACCGAGCATTCGTTTATGCTATTGTGAAGATGATGTCTTTTTAGGCCGTGAGCTGTTTTGAAAAATTTCAGAGACCTCAAGTCTGAAAAAAACAAGGACAAGATAATGACTGGAGACACAATTAATCCTGGTGCCTCTGCACAGTACAAACTGTTAGGACAAGCAAAGGAAAAGCTGCACAGAGGTTATAGAAAGAGAAGTTAATGCATAGTCTTAAAAAAAAATCAAAAGCCTAAATGTAGAGCATATGTCCGTAGAATGAATAATAGCTGAGAAATTAAAATAGCACAACACATTGTGCTCTAAAGACAGGGAAAAGGAATTGAAAACGTTTGTAGAAAATAGGAAATAAATTTGTGTTGAGGTATATGTGAAGACAAGATGGCAGGTAGGTAAACACTTCTATTTCTTTAGGCGTGACCCCAGGTGGTGTGGAGGCAAGATTTCAAAAGTCTCGACTACATGACACATACTCCTGACTCAGAATTCTCACCCACCACATAGAGGGGTGAGGACTGCAGAAGAAATTGCTGGTGAAACCTCTGATGGTCAGCTTTTATCTCGTAGCAACTTCTATATGACTTTCAACTCTTTTCAAACTTCTTTCACCTTGACCTATATTTATAAGAATAAACAAGAATAAATAAGACACTTCTGGATCTGATGCCTGTCCCAGAGGCCTCAAAATCAGGTACCGACCTGATTTTGGAAATTTGATCTCAAATGTGAAATGTGAAATGGTTAGCTTCCCCACCCTGCTGCTGAATGGTCCAGCAGAGAGATTTCAGCTGCCTTTGCTTCCCATTCCTTCCTCCCCAAACAGATTTCATCAGAGTTTTTTCTTGTTTTAAAATTTCTAAAAAATTTTTAATTAATTAATTTATTTTTGGCTGTGTTGGGTCTTCTTTGCTGCATGTGGGCTTTCTCTAGTTGTGTCGAGCGGGGGCTACTCTTCCTTACATTGTGTGGGCTTCTCATTGCAGTGGCTTCTCTTGTTGTGGAGCACGGGCTCTAGGCACATGGGCTTCAGAAGTTGTGGCTCACGGGCTCTAGAGTGCAGGCTCAGTAGTTGTAGCTCATGGGCTCTAGAGCACAGGCTCGGTAGTTGTGGCGCATGGGCTTAGTTGCTCCGTGGCATGTGGGATCTTCCCGGGACCAGGGCTTGAACCCGTGTCCCCTGCACTGGCAGGCGGATTCTTATCCACTGCGCCACCAGGGAAGCCCCAGAGTTTTATTTTATTTTATTTTTTATTTATTTGGCTGTGCCTGGTCTTATTTGTGGCACGCAGGATCTAGTTGCACCCGGGATCTAGTTCTCTGACCAGGGATCGAACCCAGGCCCCCTGCATTGGGAGTGTGGAGTCTTACCCATTCACTTACCCAGTGACCTCTTCCAGATTCCAGGTGGGTATTTAGGGTCGATGGTCAGTTGAACTCACTGTGACTTCAGACAAGTAAGAAGCACCTTTTCCTGTTCCTGCATTTAATTGGTGTAAAGTGGTTTAGCTGGAGCCGGGCTCTGTTACAGCAATCCTTCTCCAGTCTCACCAGTCATATGCCAAGTTTTACCCACGGAGACAGCGCATGGATTCCCATATCTTGGGGCATACCTTTGCTTCCCTATGTGCAGAGAAGTGCTCACTGCTGCTTTTGGGCTGAGTGCAGTGAGGCCTCTGAAGGATCCAGCCTTGAGCTTCAGGAGAACCAGGAGGCCTCATCTCAGTGACCTACAGCTTGAAATGCCATGTGCATCAGGCACCGAAATCCTCTGCACACACAGTAATCACATTTTTTAAAATGCATCTCTGCCTGCCCAGTCAAAAGGCATTTTTTATCAAAATACCAGTGATTCTGGGCTAAAGCTCTAATGCTTGCATTCCCTCAGAACAGGGTTGCCAGATGCTGCAAAAGACAAACAACAATAACAAAACAGGATGCTCAGTTAAATTTGAATACCAGGTAAATCCTGGTATTCAGGATTTTTTTTTTTTTTTTTTAGTGTAAGTATGTACCATTAATAGCAGGGACATAATTATGCTAAAAATATTCACTGTTTATGCAAAATTCCAATTTAACCAAGCATCCTCTATTTTATCTGGCAGCCCTATCCTGGAACCATGATGGCTAACAGTTAGGAAAGATGGTCTTTCTTTCACAGCTGGAGTGATGAAGGCCCCGAGGGGTAAAACAGCTTTTCTACAATAATCCAGTGAGTTGCTGTGCTTGGTTATTTCACTGATGGCACCTTTCGGGAACAGAAACAGAGGAGGCAAGATTATCACAGGCATTTTCACGTGCTCTGATTCTCTTTGATGTTTTCCATTCTAGGTCTGCCACACTTGCCATGACAATACATATTCAGATAAATAGATATTATTTTGCCACTGTGGGTAAATGACTGATTTACTGGCTTATTTACTTTCCCCTCATGGAGTGAATCTATATTGGTGAAATTTCAGGTACCAGTTAGTGATAGGTGGGAGAAAAAATGTGAGGTGGGGGTGTGTGTTCTCAAAATATTATTAGTTTCGGCCAAATTTCAGTAGGTCCTAAATATTAAATCCTGTAAACTTGTAGCTGATGGCCTTATGAAATGCCACTTGGCAAACTGAACAAAATGTAGTTAAATGCAGGTTTGTACCTCAGTTCCCCATTTCTGCCCCAGTAACTCTGGAATGGAAGACCCAGAATATATACTTTACCTCCAATATTGTATTATAAAATGTTTGAATACAGCAAAGTTGAAAGAATTATAGTGACTACCCGGGTACCAATGGTCAGGTGTCACCAATGAACATTTTGCCGTGTAATTCGTCTTGGACTTCAAAGTAAGTGAACATTAGTTCACTTTACTCCTAAATATTTCAGCAGGTGTATCACCAACTAGAACTCATTTATTTAGGACTTTTAGGTTAAAATTACATATAGTGAAATGCATGACTCTTAAATGTACCATTTGGTACATTTTGACAAATATGTACACCGGTGTAACCTACAGGTGACACAGAGGATGTCTGTGTAAGATATAAAGCGTTTTCACCACTTTGGAAACTCTCTTCATCACCTGTTCCAGAACAGATAACTACTCTTATGATTTTCTTTGTCACCACAGATAGTTTGGCCTATTCTAGAACTTCATAGAAATAGAATCACACAGTGTGTGCTCTGTGGTGTAAGGCTTCTTTTACTCAGCATAGTGTTCTGAGATTTATTCCTGCTGTTGGCTGTATCGGTAGTTTTTTCCTTTTTATTGCCGAGTGGCATTTCATACTATGAAGATACTGCAGGATGTTTCACTGTTCTCCTCTTGAGGAACCCTTGGGATGTTTCCAATTCCTGGCTATTATAAATCTAGTGGCTGTAAACATTCTAGTGTATGTCTTCTTGTGGACATATTTCCTGCCCCTCCCCCTCCCCTCCTCCCATCCCCTTCTTCTGGGGTAAACACTCAGGAGTGGAATCAACCAGATTTGGGAAGCATTTTATTTTATTTTTTAACACCTTTATTGGAGTATAGTTGCTTTACAATGGTGTGTTAGTTTCTGCTTTATAACAAAGTGAATCAGCTATGCATATACATATGTCCCCATATCTCTTCCCTCTTGCGTCTCCCTCCCACCCGTCTAGGTGGTCACAAAGCACTGAGCTGATCTCCCTGTGCTATGCGGCTGCTTTTGGGAAGCATTTTAGTAGCTCATGTTATTTTGGAAAATATTGGTTATCACACTGATTACCTACCCGCTTTGTTCTAGGGTACAAAACTAGGCGGATCTTAATTTTTCTCATGGCTCCTTCTTATACTTTGCTTTTCGAGCTCACAAGGACTTACATCCTCTCTCAAGGGCTAGGACCCTCCAGGACACTTTGGATCCCTGAAACTTGCTTAGAACAAATCCACGTTCTATTCCAGATTTGGGGACACTTCTGGGAGGGTCTTTCTCAGAGTCAAACTATATCATGAGGATAAATGTGTCACTGGCTTATTTTCCCCTCCACTGAGTGGACGCTCTGTGCTGTGCCCTGGGAATGTGAAGATGAATAAAGCTCGGCCCCTGCTTTGAAGAGCTCATAGGCCTGTGGACAGACAGACAGGACACATGGCCATTTCAATGCAATGTGGTAAAGACGAACAGGTACCTTGAAAATGCACTTGACCCAAAATGAGGAGATGAAGACTAAGTAATACTATGATGAACCCAGGAACAGTCAAACAGCAAGTCGTAGAGGGAAGTGTGTTGCAGGCAGAGGGTTTCCTATGGGGTGTTGGGGGCGGGAGATTGTAAATAGCATTTTTTGTTTGTTTGTTGGCTGTCTTTATTGACAGGAGAGAAAAAAATGGTCACAGCATTTCAGACTTTATTCAAACAGACAAATGGTAACAAAGGGCACCCACAAGTGACAGGCATGGTCCCTAAGGCCTGGCTCAAAGGCCATGCTGGAGGGTGTGGGCGACTTCTCAGCCCTCCTCCCTCAGCATCTCTGTTCCTTCCTCCTCTGCACCTCACGGACACCCCTGAGATCAGTGAAAATTGTGCAGAAACTAAGTTACTCCGGAGGAGGTTGGGCCCTGCCTCACTGCCAAGAAAGAGCAGGTTCTGAGGAGAAGGTGCAAGTGGGCTTCTGGGTGGTCACTCAGGAGACGCCAGGCTGCTCCCTGTGGAAAGAAGCTCAATGGTCATGCGTGAGGCTAGAGAGAGGAAGGAGGTAGATCGTGGTGGGGTTTTAGATTCATTTTAGAGCTACTTTTTGTTTTTTAATTAATTAATTAATTAATTTTTGGGTGTGTTGGGTCTTTGTTTCTGTGTGAGGGCTTTCTCTAGTTGTGGCAAGCGGGAGCCACTCTTCATTGCGGTGCGCGGGCCTCTTACTGTCGTGGCCTCTCTTGTTGCGGAGCACAGGCTCCAGGCGCGCAGGCTCAGTAGTTGTGGCTCTCGGGCTCAGTAGTTGTGGCTTGCGGGCTCTAGAGCGCAGGCTCAGTAGTTGTGGCTCACGGGCCTAGTTGCTCTGCGGCATGTGGGATCTTCCCAGACCAGGGCTCAAACCCGTGTCCCCTGCATTGGCAGGCAGATTCTCAACAACTGCGCCACCAAGGAAGCACCTAGAGCTACTTCATATTCAGTAAAGCTTCCGTGTACTTACATGTATGCATGTGAAGAGTAGGTCATAGACCACCAGTTATTTCTGTACTAATTTTTATAAACTGAAAAAGGCCCCCGTTTGGTGCCTTAAACATGGGTTCCGTCTTCAAAATAGGGCTCCCCTGAGTGTAAGATATCCAATTGATGAGGCTGCATGAGATTTTCTTAAAAACACACACACACACACACACACAACCAACAACTTAGTTATTGGGTCATCCTTGAAGGGACATTTCAGAGTCTTTGCTGGAACTGGATAACTGCTGACCCCAGCATCTTAAATTAACCTCTCAGGAAATGCAAGATTTATAAGTTGTGGGTTTTTCTTTTCTTTTGAAAAAAGGTCTTAATAATTCAAAGAACTTTTTAATGATTTGAAAAGTGCATGTTAAGTAGTTGATGGATTGGATCAATTCCTTCTTTGTAGTTGAAGTAGCGCTGTGTTGACATCCTCCTCTCTACATATGGAAATTCGACAGATGTACAGAAATGGGATGTTTCTTTATGACATTTCCTTGTGCATTTCATTGGAGAAAAAAATGTGTATATGCACTTTAGAGTTGGTCATTAACTATAAAAACAAGCTTATTCGCAAACCTGCTTTGATCTGAATTTCCTGTGATTTATCTTTGGTGTCTCAGCATGCCCTGAATTCCTCATTGCTATTAACTCCCCAAATCTTTATATCACTCCAGATAATCAATGCTTATCACGGTCAATACAGATGTTACAGGATCCTAGAAGAAAGATGGCTCAGCATAATAACATTTTAATTATTATAGCATGTGTTCTCGACTGTATCCTTTGTTTATAGCATCAGCTAACACAGCTACTGTAGAGATCTAATTCAGAGAAACTATTAAAATGATTGAACATGTAAATTATAGCTTTTTCCCATCAAAGACTGAAGCAATAGTGTGCCACTGCTTGAAGGTATTAATGCTTGTTTAATTCATTTAAATCATGCTGCTAAAACTATGTTTTCACTTTCTGTTCCCCTGGGCTTGCATTCTCTACAGGTTTACTCAGCTGTTATGTAAAACAAATTTGCTTGTGGATGTTTTAATGGTACAAAATATCTGACTCGAACTAGCATAATGAAATCACAAGGTGGACTATGGTGAGGAAAAATTCAAATTTGGCAAAAATCTGTTTGATCTGTAAATTTCATTTTTGAGCATCGTACACTTCACTTTTGACTACGCTTAGAATGAAAGACTGCAAAGTTCTGTGAGACTGGGCTATATACTTTTCTAAGCCCCCCACGTATTTCACAGCTACTATTCCTGCAAGTTGAGAACTGCATTTTGGAGAGTGAATGAGCAGGATCAGGAGGCTGGTACAACATCGCCTAGCTTTTCCATAGTAATATCTTACCACTTCCCTTGTAAATGGCATAGTTCTGCCAAGGTATGGCCACATTCACTCTTATTGGAAGAACTATGCTTTTACATGGAGCTGTTGTACCAAAGACAATGGCACGAAAGTTATGCTGTGTGGAGGGTGCAATACAAGGACCAGCCTCATCCATCTCCATGGATGCGTCTTCACCTGAAAGCCAGGTGCAGATAAATGGTGAGAACTTGGTGATGGTTGAAAGCTGAAGCTTCTTTCGCCTGCTTTTTGCAAGGAATATTTGCTCTGATACAATAAAAAGCCCTTACATTTTCCCAGATGTTGGACTGGGCAAACTGCAAACTGCATCTTCTATATATAAATAAGAGATACCACAGGGACTCAGTTTTTTTTTTTTTTTTATGAAACACCAGAGGAAATATCTGGCGATATCAAAGCTGTAATTTTTTTTTAAAGGCAGATGCCTGTGTCAATCTTTTCTTTAATTAATTAATTAATTAATTAATTTTTGGCTGTGTTGGGTCTTGACCTTAATATGATTATTTGCTGGGCGCAGGCTTTCTCTAGCTGCAGCGAGCGGGGGCTACTACTCGTTGCGGTGCGCAGGCTTCTCATTGCAGTGGCTTCTCTTGTTGCAGAGCACAGCCTCTAGGCACGCAGGATTCAGTAGTTGCAGCATGTGGGCTCAGTAGTTTTGGCTTATGGGCTCTAGAGTGCAGACTCAGTAGTTGTGGCGCATGGGCTTAGTTGCTCTGCGGCCTATGGGATCTTCCTGGACCAGGGCTCGAACCTGTGTCCCCTGCATTGGCAGGAGGATTCCTAACCACAGTGCCACCAGGGAAGTCCCAAAGCTGTAATTTTAATAGGAGACCTTTGATTATTGATGATAGCTAAGAATATCCTCTTTTTTTTTCTCTTTTTTTCTTTTTGCATCCATTGAAATAAGAGCTTATGGAAAGGTACCATGGCTGAGTTTGTAAACCTGGGTTCTGTACCCACTACTGCTTCTGCTGAGGCTTCAGGAAATGGGCCATTTCTAGAAAGGAAGAAACTGGGTAACAGAGAAAGACTATGTGACGTCTTCTGCCTTTTTTTTTTTTTTAATTTATTTTGATTTTTTGGCTGTGTTGGGTCTTCGTTTCTGGGCAAGGGCTTTCTCTAGTTGCGGTGAGCGGGAGCTACTCTTCATCGTGGTGCACGGGCCTCTCACTGTCGCGGCCTCTCTTGTGGCGGAGCACAGGCTCCAGACGCGCAGGCTCAGTAGTTGTGGCTCACGGGCCTAGTTGCTCCGTGGCATGTGGGATCTTCCCAGACCAGGGCTCGAACCCGTGTCCCCTGCATCGGCAGGCGGACTCTCAACCACTGTGCCACCAGGGAAGCCCCACCTGTATCTATTTAAAGGATCATAATAAATGCTTAATAAATGATACATCCAGTGTGCAGTTATCCAACATTGAAGCTCTAAATTAAGAGATATACATATATGTATATATTGTGAATTGTAAATAGATTAGATTCATATAGCACTTCTGTTTGTAGTACTCAGATCCAAGAACTTTTCCCCTCTTCCCTTGCCTGGTGACAAGGTGACAGTAAGTATCCTCAGTTGTTTAGAAAACTAAAGGAGTGGAAAACGATTGAGGAAACATGGGGTTTCAATTCTCAAGCTTTAGTCTGTTAAATGGATAGAAAGGTCCAAGCAGCCAGTCATTTGTTATATGGACCATCCTGAATTGGAATACAGTTGTCATGTTGAAAACAATCCCAGTTGCTCAGTTAACCAGAACAGCTTCGACTTAAGACTCTCTTATTTCCCATCACATCCTAACTTTTTTTTGAGTGTCTTTGAATTTTGTTTTGAACAATCAATACATACTTCAGTTCTCAAATTCCAGATTTGCTTATGTAAAGAAATAATTATTTTATGATTGCATACTTTCATGATTTTTGTACGCTCCATCTTGCTGGTTAGTTAAGGATAAGACCATTTATCACTGGAAATGCCACATGTATTTAATAGTTTTCTGAATTGTTGTTCTTTGACATGGTGAAATGAAACCCACGTTTTTTGGAATTACACACCAAACTATTATATAAATGAAGTGTTAGAAACCAATTCAAATGTTAAATACAAAGGACATCCTTGGCTCATTAAGTAAAAATATCTCATTTAATGAGCAGAAAAGCACTGGAGCACACTGAACCCTGACACAAAGCAAATTATTTAAGTGATAAATTATATTTTATGGGGAGTGTAAAAGTTAATAATACTCAGGGGCCTGGTAATAAATGCAGAGGTGTAACCAACTTCATCGACTGCTTTTCTTACAAACATGCCATATGTACTTAGTTACTTGAGATGATCATAAAAGGGCAGAATAGAAACCACACAAAGGTTCAGAAAGTGACCTTAATATGATTATTTTTTAGTGCATACTTTATATCATATTATTTTAAGAGTTCCTCTCTCTTTCTCTCTTTTTTTCTTTCTTCTGTCATTTGCAGCATTCTGCTAACTTCATTTTTGTTTTCACTTTTGGTCAAGAATTTGACCTTGCGGCAGTTAAGCTGCAGCCTGGTCCTTATCTCTTGGCAGCCCTCATAAAATCAGCCATGTATTCATCCTCTCTGGTGGCCCACAAATGACCTCAGACCGCACTTGGAGAGGACCAGCCTGTAGTATGAAGAGATGGGTGGCTGAGCTCTTGTGTTGGCAGCCCCCGGGTTCTTCCCTAAGCAAACATTTCTCAGGTATGTTGAAGAGATCCATAAACAAATGTGGTCTATAACCTACACTCAGCTTTAGCTGAGATGCACAGAGACAGCTGTCTCTACACAACAGGGGAGCTAGGAAGAGCTCCAGTGATTGTCTGGGTAATTAGGATACAGACTGAGGGAGAAGTGGAAGGAAAGGAACTGCTTTGTTTTTTCCAATTTACTGTTTCTTTTTTCTTTTCTTTTTTTTTTTTGGGCCGCACCATGCGGCTTGTGGAATTTTAGTTCCCGGACCGGGGATTGAACCCAGGCCCTTGGCCATGAGAGTGCGTAGTCCTAAACACTGGACCGCCAGGGAATTCCTTGTTTTTTCCAATTTAAATGATGCATTATTTTCTTCTGCTTTGACTCTGCTTTAAAATGAAACTTGTTCCTCTTTTTGCTTGACCCCTGCCTGGTTTTAGATTATGTGCGATTCTAATGCCACGTAATTTTGCTTCTGTTGAGGTAGATTCTAGATGAAAATGTAGCTTACTGATGCTACATGAATGATATTTTTCCTGGATGTGGAATATAGCATAGTTTTCAAATCTTTATTCAAAACTGGTTTTAGTCTGTGGACCCACATTGAGGCCAGGTGCAGAGCGGGACGGGGAGAATTCCTTCGTGTCGGAGCAGAAGTGCTTTCCAGGGGCGGCTCACACCTCTCACCCTCTGCGTGTCTGTTTCCTCTCCCGAGTTCTTCCTCCTTCTCCTTCATCCAGCAGACTCCAACTTGTGTTTCAAACCCAGCTCCAAAGTGGATTCTTCTGCCCTGCCCCGTCCTCCTCTCTCTTCTCAGGCTGAGTTAATTATTCTTTTTATGTTACTTCTTATTTATAGCACTGCATTTTCCTCCTGGCGTTCTACTTTATCTATTCCCATTTCCCACTATGCTGTAAGATTCATGAGTGTAGAAACCTTGCCATGGTCACCATTGCATATCTAACACCTAAGCAGATAGTGGCCCATCACGATGGAAGAAAGGATGGAGGACGGAGGGAAGGAAGGAAAGAAACCTTCCTTATCACCGACAGCACCTTGTGCAAAGCTGCTCCCGTAGAAAAAGACCCTGCTTCCCCCAGGCTAATGGTGCCTTGGCCATGACATGAATGAAAAAAACAAAAAACAAAAGACAGATAAAATTCCCACTTTCATGGAACTTCTGCCTCTTTGAGAAGATAAACAGAAAAACAAACAAAACAAAACAAAAGAAACAAAACAAATAAAAAATTCGAATGTATAGTACCAGAGAAAGTAATTAAATGCTGTAATGAAAAAGACAGCAAGAGAGAAGGTTTGGGAACGCCAGTGAGAGGGTGAAGAGTGTGAGTGTGAATAGGACAGTCAGGGAAGGCCTCCCTGAGATGGAAACATCTGAGCAGGGCCCTAAAGGAGATGAGGGCAAGTCAGGTGGTGGGCTGGGGAGTGCTGTCAGCAGAGGAAACAACAGGTGCCACGTTCTGAGAGGGGTGCCTGGGGTGTTCAAAAACAGCAAAGAGGTCAGTAGGGCTGGAGCAAGGGGTCATATCATTCTGTTTTTTAATGGAAGTACAGTTGATTTACATGGTTGTGTTAGTTTCAGGTGTACAGCAAAGTGATCCAGATCTATCTATCTATATATATATTCGTTTTCAGATTCTTTTCCATTACAGATTATTACAAGACTGAAGATATTACAAGATATTGAATATAGCTCCCTGTGCTATACAGTAGGTCCTTGTTGGTTATCTAGTTTACATATAGTGGTGTGTATCTGTTGATCCCAAACTCCTAATTTATCCCTCCCCCCCTTTCCCCTTTGGGAACCATGTTTGTTCTCTATGTCTGTGAGTCTGTTTCTGTTTTGTAAGTAGGTTCATTTGTATCATTTGTTTTAGATTCCACTTAGAAGTGATATCATATGACATTTGTCTTTCTCTGTCTGACTTACTTCACTTAGTATGATAATCTCTAGGTCCATCCATGTTGTAAGTGGCATTATTTCATTCTTTTTTATGGCTGAGTAATATTCCATCATCTATATGTACCACATCATCTTTATCCATTCATCTGTTGATGGACATTTAAGTTGCTTCCATGTCTTGGCCATTGTAAATAGTGCTGCTATGAACATCCGGGTGCATGTATCATTTTGAATCAGAGTGTTTTATTTATTCATTGCTGTTTCCCCAATGTCTACAACAATGGATGGTATACAATAATGCTTAATACTGTATAGAATGAGTAAGTGAAAGGTAGAAAATATGAAAACTACAGAAGGTATAATGCAGAACAAAGAAAACACTCATATGCTTACCTCTCAGAAGTAACATTTTGTTACATTGACTTTCAGAGTTTTTAGGTGTACGGTTTTTTACTTAGTTGAAACAATGTAGCATGTAGAATTTTGGGGAAAAGTATAATTCTCTCTTTTTAGCTGAGTATTACAATGTAAGCAATTCCAAATTATTTAACCTTTTAAATTATTACATTCTCTGGTCTGGATATACCATATGGTCTACTACCGATCTCATACTGGTTGGGATTTAGGTCATTTTTAATTTTGGATTTTATCAATGACATTATGATGAGTATTGCTGTGCATGAACCTTCATCTGTGCTTTGCAGTTTTAAAAACAATATATTCAAAGAAGTAGAATTATTGCATTCGAGTGACTGATGCAGGTTGCCAGATACTTTCCCCCAGAGAGATGGTATCCCATCACCCTGCTAGCCATGTTATATGACAAAGTTAATTCCACCTCATTCTCATCACCAATGAGTATTTTCAAATAAAACTAATTTGCTAGTATTGGCAGGGAAAAAAAAGTAGTTATCCTGTTTTAATTTGCACTTCCTTGGCACACAAGAGGTGGGGGAGAAACCTATCCCTGCCTGTTTAAATATGGGAGGAAGGATGGCAGTGGAGATAGGAGAGTTGGGATGAGGTACATCTGTCCTGATGGTCCCTCATTGTTGCCCATCTCTTGTCTCTGTGGGGCAACAGGCAGAAATCCCTGTGGATTTGTCTAAAGCTCATCTCCAGTGGAGATGACGTTCTTGCTTAGATTTTTTCCCTCTCTGCCCTATTATGCTTCTCTCACTCCGTTTTCCTGAGAGCACTCCATGAATAAATCATTTGCAAGGAATATCCATCTCAGGCTCTGCTCCTGGGGAATCCACTCAAGACATCATCTTAATAAGAATACGTCTGGTAGGGTTAAAACCTATATGAGAGGTGTGAATAGTGAATTGTAAAGTGAGGAAACAGAGACAGCTTTGCCTACACAAGTTATTGGAGAAGACCCAAAACAAGTGTGTGAGAAACTGAGTGGGAGATGGGTGGACAACAGAGCTGATGGGCGTTGCTGGACCATGAAGTGAAAGTCAGGGCAGCAGGAGATGCACTGGGATCCATCCTTATGCTTTCTTCTCCAAACTTCATATTCTCTTTCTCAGCTTCACAGTACTTATCTCGTTCACTGATTATGTTTTTCACTTGTGTGTTTGTAAATAATAACTGGCTTTTTGCCAGTAGATTGAAAGCTCTGTGAGTACAGCAACCTTGTCAGTTTTACTCTCCACTAAAGAGTCAGTGCCTAGCAGAGTGGATCTCCCAGAATAGCATGTATTGAGTAAATAAATGAATAAATAAATAAATGAAAGAATGAAGAACACACCAATGGGCAGATGGGGTGATACAAGTTTATGTATTTTGGTTTAATATGTTCAAAGTGACTTCTTCAATTTAAAGGAAATTAAAAGTGAGAGGAAAAGGCTTTTGTCTTTGCCCACATCTTTACCTTTTCCGGCACTTTCCGTTCCTTTGTATGGATCCAAGTTCCCATCATGCCTTGTTTTCCTGCTACGTGAAGAGCTTCCTTTAATGTTTCCTACAGGGCATGTCTGTTGATATCAAATTCCCTCAGTTTTGGCTTATCTGAATACATCATTATTTAGCCTTCATTTTTTAATGACATGGGAATATGTTTATTGTTTAATAAAAATTCATGCCTAGAGTATGTTTCATTTTTGTTATTAAACTTATAAACATGCAGAAAAAGATTTTTACATAAAAATAGCAATATAACTGCAGCTATCTTCAGATGACGGGATGATAACTGATGATTTTTTTAAAAATTAACTGTATTTCTATACACTTGCAATGAGCAATCTGAAAATGAAATTAAGAAAAAAATTCCATTCACAATCACTCCAAAAGGAATAAATTACCTAGGAATAAATTTAACAAATAAGTGCAAAACTTATATTCTGAAAACCACAAAACATTTGTAGTTCTTTTTTTTTGAATTTTATTTTATTTTTTTTATACAGCAGGTTCTTATTAGTTATCCATTTTATACATATTAGTGTATACATGTCAATCCCAATCTCCCAATTCATCCCACCACTGCTGCTTTCCCCCCTTGGTGTCCATACGTTTGTTCTCTACACCTGTGTCTCAGTTTCTACCCTTCAAACCAGTTCATCTGATAACTAATGGTTTTTAACTTCCTTTTGCTCATCTACATTTTTTTCATTTTGTCATTTTTTCTCTTTTTATTATGATAAAATGTACATAACGTAATATTTATCATTTTAGCCATTAGTAAGTGTACAATTCAGTGGTATTAAATACAGTCACATTAAATACACAGTCATGTGTAACATTACCACTCTCTGTACTCAAACCATATCATTATCCCCCCAAAACTCTGCACACTAAGCAATAACTCCCCATCTTCTGCTTCCCTTGTCCCTGGTAACATCGGTTCTACTTTCTATCTCCATGAATTTGCCTATTCTAGGTACTTCAAATAAGTGGAATCATAGAAAATTTTTCCCTCTCTATCTGGCTTATTTCATTTAACATAATGTTCTCAAGGTCCAGCCATGTTTTAGCATATATCAAAATTTCATTCCTTTTTATGGCTAAATAATATTCTGTTGCATGTGTTCACCACCTTTTGTTTATTCATGCATCTGTTGATGGACACTTCTGTGTTTCTACTTTTTGTCCTTTGTGGATACTGTTGCTATGAACATTGGTGTACAAATATCTGTTCAAGTCCCTGTTTTCAATTTTTTTTTGATATATACCTAGTAGTAGAAATGCTGGGTCATATGATAATTCTATATTTAAGCCTTTGAGAAACTGACAGCTATACCATTTTATATTCCCACCAGCAGTGCACAAGTATTCCAATTTCTCCACATCCTTGCCAACACTGTTATTTTCCAGTTTTATAAAATTATAGCGATCCTGGTAGGTGTGAAGTGGTATTTCATTGTGGTTTTGATTTGCATTCTCCTAATGACTAATGATGTTCTTATTGGCCATTTGAATAGCTTCTTTGAAGAATTGTTTACTCAAGTTCTTTGCCTATTTTTAAATTGGATTGTTCGTATTTTGTTGTTGAATTTTATGATTTCTTTATATACTAATATCCATCTCTTATCAGATGTATGATTTACAAATATTTTCTCCCATTCAGATTCAGTAGATTGTTTTTTTCCCATTCAGTAAGTTGCTTCTTGACATTATCTGTTGATACATAAAATTTTTTAATTTTGATGAAGTTCAATTTATTTATTTTATCTTTTGTTGCCTGTGCTTTTGGTGTAATATTCATGAAATCATTGCCAAACTCAATGTCATAAAGATTTTCTACCCTTATTTTTTATTTATTTATTTTTTTGTGGTACGTGGGCCTTTCACTCTTGTGGCCTCTCCCGTTGTGGAGCACAGGCTCAGCGGCCATGGCTCACGGGCCCAGCCGCTCTGTGGCATGTGGGATCTTCCCGGACCGGGGCATGAACCCGTGTCCCCTGCATCGGCAGGCAGACTCTCAACCACTGCGCCACCAGGGACACCCTACCCTTCATTTTTTTTCTATATTAGTGGACTTCTAAAAAATTCAGTACTTTAAATATGTTGTTTCATTGTCCTCTAGCTTTCACTTTTTCTCAGAAAAGTGAGATTATTATTATCTTTGTTATCCTGTATATAATATGCCTTTTTTTTCTGTCTCTGCTTTGAAGATATTCTCTAATCACTGGTTTTTAGGAACTTGATTATGTTGCAACTTGGTGTGTTTTTGTTTATCATGCTTGAGGTTCTTTGAGGTTCTTAGGTTTATGTTAATCAAATTTGAAAAAAATTATGCCACACATCAAATATTTTTCTGTTCCTCCTCCTTCCTCTGTAATTCCAATTATGTATTTGTTAGATCATTTAATACTATTCCACAAGTTATTGAGACTTTAAGTTTTTTTCCCCAGGTTTTTTGCTTTCTGTCTTTTAGTTTGGGCTTTTCTGTCTTTTAATCTACTGTCTTTTAATCTAATCTAATGTCTTCAAATTCACTAATCTCTTTTCTGTAATATCTAATTTGCTGTTTGGTTTAGCTAGTGAATCTTTCAATTCAGATATTGTAGTTTTCATCACTTTAAGGTCCATTTGGTTCCCTCTTATATCTTCCATTTCTCTCCTCATTATGTTCATGTTTTCTTTTAAATCTTTAAGCATATTTATAACTTTTAATGTCCTTATCTGCTGATTTCATCACCTCTGCCATCTTAAGGTCTGTTTTAATTGATTGACTTTTCTCCTGGTTAGGGATTCCATTTTTCCTGCATCATTGCCTGTATAATAATTTTTTATTGGGTGCAGGATTATAAATATTAGTTTATTAAGTATTTGATTTTGTGTCTTCCTTTGAAGAATGTTGAATTTTGTTCTGGGAGGTTGTTGCAGTTCAGCTTGATCTTTTTGCTCTCTGTTTCTCTGCCCCTCAAACTCCAGGCACCTCACCCTCTCTGAAATCCCTTTTCTATCTCTTCAACTAGACACCACTATAATCTGCTTGAGTTCCCCCTCTCTGCACTACAATCTAAAAAGAACCTCTAGAGAGACAGCTGGGACAACTGTAGGGGTTACCTTGTTTGTTTCCTTTTCTCAGAGACACAGTCCTGTGCTTTCCATGTCCAGTGACTGAAAACAGTTATTTCATGTACTTTGCCCAGTTTTCTAACTGTTTACAGTGGGAGGGCAATTCCAATTACTCCATGAGGGTATCAAGCAGAAATGAGTTCTTCAACTTGGAAAATATAAATTCCTTGAGAAGATCCTCAAACTGCTATGGTTAATCTGCATGTTTATGAGGCATTTGGGGTATTATTGTTTTTGTCTTGTTCATTTCTATATCCACTTACCAGGGACTATAGTGTGTTTCCTGGAATCAGATGTTCACTCCATCTCCTTATCTTATACCCTTTTGCCTTATTAGATTTTTTTGAGTTCTGTGTCAGTCCTCATTTTTGGCTACAATGAAAGATCCCCTCTGAATTTGATCAGCATCTAAGTAGTATTATACAAACCTTGAAACCTTTGTTATGAAAGCTTCTTTGCTCCTGAAGTATCTTGCTTTTAAACAACTCTACATATTTGTGAACTATTTCTGCACACTACATTTGATTGCCCTTACATTTTCACCTTGTGGTATATTTTGTTCTTAGCCAACTGTCCTCAGGAAAGTCTTAGGTCTAATTTCACCCATGATTAGAAGGCAGGAATCCCAGATTTCAATGACATTAGTATTCCCTTTGGAGGTCTTTAAAGTATTATGGAAAAATAAGAGCCCTGAAGCTGGATAGATATAGATTTAAATAGTATATACATCGGATAGCTGTGTGACTTTGAGAACATTTTACTGCAAACATGAGTTTTCTATTCTACTAAATGGGATTTACTGTACCCAATTCATAGTATGTGAATACACACTAGGTGTTTAGTAAATGCTAGTTCTCTTCTGCTCCTCTCTAAACTGTTCACTCTGGTTATGCCAGTAGCCATGCTTTCATTGGTTTCATTGGCTGGTATGTCTTTAATGAGTGCATCCTCTCAGCTATTTGGATGTTATTCTGACTCTTATCTCTCTGCAAGTTTTACAATTGCTCGGTGATGTCACCAAGCCTGTGAGTACAGTGGGCACAACCATTTACCATCTCAGGGAAATCTATTTAGTGTTCAAAAAAATCACCTCAGTTTTAGGAGGCCATTTAAAAGGTGGACCCCAGAAAACCTAGGTAGACCATTTATTTACTCAATTTTCCTTTTTTATTTCTGATTTTTTTCTCATTGCATAAATGCTCCTACCCTCATAACCATGGTTCTCCAACCAGGTGCTATGACTATTAGAAAAACTAAATAAAACTATTTAATTGTTTCATACCCTGCAAGAAACTTGGGCTTTGAGGATCTGGAATTGCAGGGCCTCACAGTGTTCCTCAGAGAAGTGGGAGAAGAGCTTACTGCCATAGAAATGGCTGAGGCTGGATACCCAGAGTTGCTGAGTGGGGTGATGACTTCAAAGACCCTCTACAGCAGCACTATCCACTAGAACTTTCTGTGAGGACGGATATGTTATAGCTGCTCCATTCAATACTGTGGCTACCAGCTAGCCATATCCAGCTGTTGAGCACTAGAAATATGGCTCGGGTGACTGAGGAACTGAATTTTTAATATTTAATTTTTAATTAATTTAAATTTAAATATCCACACGTGGTTAGTGGCTATCATATTGGACAATGCATTTCTATAGCAATCCTATTTTTAGTATAGGAAGAACTTGTAAGGATCAGTATAATTCCCTACTGATGGTCCTGTCATTTTTTCTATTGTAGATTTGAAAATGCTACATGCAGAAAAGGTATTGGGATAGGTAGTATGGAGAAGAAGAAAAAACCATTTGGGAAATTACATGTGATGGAGTCCTTTAATACATACAGAGGACCTTGAATTAATGAAAGAACTCAAGTCATATTAATTTGACCCATGGAGTTAGGGGCGCCCAAATTTTTAAGTAATATTTTTTGTAACTTTATTATTCTGTCTCTGTTATGTACACCTTCATCCTGTACTACTTTTTCTATCTAAAGTAAGTCCATTTATTTATTTATTTATTTATGGCCATGCTGCATGGCTTGTGGGATCTTAGTTCCCCAACCAGGGATTGAACGCAGGCCCTCGGCAGTGAAAGCACGGAGTCCCAACCACTGGACCTCCAGGAAATTCCCAAATAAGTCCTTTTAGATTAAATTAAATTATCATAGGAAAATATGGAGATAATTTGTGATACGTTAGAAAGCCATACGTAGAATGTTTCACCTTCTTAAAAAAAAGTCCTTGTCATTTTATTTCCTTTAAAAATCAATTTTCAAATAAAATAATTTCAGTAACACATTTAAATAGGATTGAATACTATCTTCAATCATATTCATATGTATTATCTCATTTATTCCTGTCATTAGCCCTATGAGTCAAGTAGAGTGGGTGTTATTTTTGCTTTATTAGATGCAACTGTTGTGGCTTCAGAGATGCTCAGTGACTTGTCCTTGGTCACCGAGGAGTTGATAAATAATTTTACTCATTGGTATTTTTTAATTGAAGTATAGTAGATTTACTCTACATAGAAAATCCTAAGGATGCTACAAGAAAACTGCTAGAGCTCATCAGTGAATTTGGTAAAGTTGCAGCATACAAAATTAACATACAGAAATCTGTTGCATTTCTATACACTGACAACAAAATATCAGAAATAGAAATTAAGGAAACACTCCCATTTACCATCACATCAAAAAGAATAAAATACCTAGGAATAAACCTACCTAAAGGAGGCAAAAGACCTGTACTCCAAAAACTATAAGACACTGATGAAAGAAATTAAAGACAACACAAACAGATGGAAAGATATACTGTGTTCTTGGATTGGAAGAATCGGTGTTGTTAAAGTGACCATACTGCCCAAGCCAGTCTACAGATTCAATGTAATCCCTATCAAATTACCAATGGCATTTTTCACAGAACTAGAACAAAAAATTTTAAATTTGTATGGAAACACAAAAGACCCCAAATAGTCATTGTCTAGTTTTTCCCCCAATATGCCAGTTCTACTAGCTAATGAAGGCACTTAATTTTTAAAATTAGAACTAGTTCTTTTAGTCTCTTCAAATCATTATGGCTTCAAGCTTGTGTGGCCTCACCCTTATAATTTCTACACTTCAAAAGCAATAGAGCTTCGATTTATGTCAGGTGTTTAAAATTAATGGTATACTCATATTTTATTTAATAAATATTAATGGTCAGCTTTGGCAGAGGGCAGGGGGGCTATTTTAGACCTTTACTGTAAAGAAGATCATTATCACATCCCCAAATTTGATTTCTAGAGTGCTTATTTATCAGTATTTATTAGGTGCATGGGTTGGTTCTAATGATGCTTCCTAATTCACCCCACAGAATCCCTTGCAGGCTGTGTTGCTCCAGCTGAGTGTATTCCAGAGTGCACTTCTTGGGCAGTTTCGTCCTTCAGCAAAGCTTTGTTCCATCGTTGAGCCATAACTCGGTGGAGGAGGTTTTTTCTGTCAGCACATGATACAATAGAAATCCTAAATCAATAACACTTTTTATTCCTACACGTTTGACGCATAACAGCCTTCTTCACATCGAGGTTTTAACGTGTTGTAAATTAATTACCTGGAATGAACACAGGGTCAATGGACCTTGGTACGACCAGGATGTAATGTTAAAGTCTTCCATTTTCTCCTCCACTTCTCAGCATCCTTAGCCTGTCTTTTGTGCATGTCACTTATGCCGTCTTCTGCAATAAGCTCCCTTAAGAGTAGTTAATGCCCCTCTAGGGATTGATCGATAGAAAAAAATTTGCTTTCCCATAAATTTGCTGGACTATTTTCTGCCTTCCAGGCAAAAACAGGGCCGTTTTTATTTGTAGTACACAGTGTGGCACTTTTGAAAAAAGAACATTTAATTGAAATTTGAAATTGCCCAAGTGAATATAACAGATTTTCTCTTAATTCAGAGTGATATCTAAAAGATTTGTGCAAATACAGGTGGATTTTATTATCTGCCACTTCCTGTTGGAAATGAGGATAATTGTTTATTTTCCAGAATTCAGTTCAAGAAAAGATAACTTTATCTGTCCCATCATCTAAATGCGTATAAGATGGCAACCCCATTTCAAATGATATAAAATCAGGTATGGTAAAGTAGATTTTCCATCAGAAGCAGGACAATTAAAAAGCAGGAATTCACTAAGTTTTAAAGGACTCAATTTTCTATTTTCTTTAAAATAAGAATGAAAGAGGCAAACTCCATTATAGTTCCGAAGGTAGCTCTGCTATTAGTAGCTATAGAAACAAGGTAACCAGGTAGTGAATAAGAGAGACAGAGAGAGAGAGAGAGAGAGAGAGAGAGAGAGAAATAGAATATGAAAAAGAAAACTGCAAACCTAGCTGCAATGCTTAAATACTAATATCATGATTTAGGAATTAATACATTGGGAAGTAGATGGGCCAACGTCTTTGCTAGTTTGTCAGTGTGAACAGTTTATTGTTAATGCCTGGTTTCTCCAGGACATAGGCATATATGCAGCGCCCAAACAAAACGAATGCAGCCATCTTCAAAGAAGAGGTAGAGAAGAATAGAGGTATAAATACACAATGCCAAATTGCAGGAGGCACACGGGGGTCAGCTTCATGATTTTTGGCAGAAGCCCTTTCCCTTCTGTCAGGTTAAAGGGAGGAGAGAGCAACCAAATTGACTTTACTTCCCTTGACAACAAGGACAACCCCACTTGTAAATCTGACCTCCCGCTGCAGCTGTAAGTGTCAAAGGTGGGTTGGGGAGTTCAGTGGGACGTGAAAATCGTCCGAGACAGAGCACATTTTCCAAACTCCAACTTACCACATGCCTGGTGGAAATGCCTCCGATCTTAGTTTAAGCTCCCCAGTAATATTTTCAGCTTAGACTTTATCCCCACATCTGTCCTGGATCATCAGGCGGTATTACACTGTCGCTTGATCTTTGGAAACAAACACCCTAACGACCAAGCTGGATGCCCTACGGAGGGGCAGGCTTTTGAGCTAACAGAGTGTTTTCTTGCTCATCAAGCGTCCTGGAGGACTGCTCACGTATAAAATATAGCCTCTGTGCTTCTCTTTCAGGAAGGTAAGTTATGGGATGTCCCAACAGATACTTCAAATGGCAGCAATGGCTAAAACCCAAGCTTTTATAAAAGGGACCCATGCATTTCCAGTGTATCTTGGGCTACTTAACAGAATAACACACAAGGAGGTCAGTGTGTGCCACATAGCAACCAAGATACAGAAGCAACAAATAATTTCAGCTTTTCAGAATAAAATTAAATATACTAAGAGGCAGCATCATATAATAGTGATTAAAGTCAGGCACTCCAGAGTCACATGGACCAAATCTAGTCCTCTGTCTGCCTGCTTTTGTAAATAAAACTTTATTGACGCGACCATGCCTATTTGTTTATGTATCGTCTGTGGCTGCCTCCCCACTGCCATGAAAGACTCGAATAGTTGTGAGACAGACTGTATGTCCTGCAACGCTGAAAATACTTACTATCAAGCCCTTTATGGGAAAAGTTTGCCAACCCCTGGTTAAGCGTGTGAGCTTTTGTCTCACACTGTCTGGATTTTAATTCTGGCTTCAGCATTTACTGGCTGTGGCACCTGGTGCAGGTATTCTTTAGGCTTCAGTTTCTGGATATATATATATATATATATATATATATATATATATATATATATATATATATATATATATATATATAAAAGGATTACTTTACAATGTTGGGTTAGCTTCTGCTGTGCAGCAAAGTGAATCAGCCACACGTATACATATACTCCAATAAAATTTTTATTTTTTTTATTTTTATTTTTGGCTGAGTTGGGTCTTCATTGCTGTGTGGGCTTTCTCTAGTTGCAGTGAGCAGGGGTTACTCTTCGTTGTGGTGCATGGGCTCTAGGTACGTGGGCTTCAGTAGTTTTGGCGTGAAGGCTCAGTAGTTGCGGCACTCAGGCTTAGTTGCTCCGAGGCATGTGGGATCTTCCCGGACCAGGGCTCAAACCTGTGTCCCCTGCATTGGCAGGAGGATTCTTAACCACCACGCCACCAGGGAAGTCCCTCCAATAAAAATTAATAAAAAAATAAAGGCAAAGAAGGAAGCACACATCCAAAAATAAGTGTTTCACAGGAATGGGAAGCTATATCTGAAGATACAGTAACTACACTCCTGCAAAATATAAGTAAATAACTATCCTGTTATGTTAATGCATTGAAATTAATAAGTTTTTATTTTGTGTTGCTTTTGTGTAGATCAAGTGTATTACTTTATGCTGGTAAATTGAAATTGAGGTGGCTTAAATAGCCACTGGTTGATTAAAATGCTATTCTCATTTAAAGGAAAAAATGGATGTACTAATAGCAGTGTCACAGGCTGCTGTGGCGATTACATGAGATAGTGCATATTTTTTTTTCTTACTTGCAAAATTTTTATTTTTTACACAAATAATTAAATATTTTTCTGTGAGATTAAAAAGAAATGAAAGTTTTACGAAGGCTTGCTGTTTTATTTCCTTCTGTTTATTCATATACTTAAAAAAAGATGAGCTTTCTGTCTCTTCCCAAAAGATTAGGAGATAATGCATATTATCCTAGGAGTCTGCCTGGTTGGGAGTAATCTATTCTACTGCTTCCCTATTCTTAAACCTCCAAAAAAGGGTCTAGATCTCTACTAAAATCATTTTGCATCTTATTCTGCAGAGGATGACGTTACTTTCCCAATAACACTGAATTTCTAGGCATTAAGACTCTTACTTCTTTTTTTTTTAAGATTTTTTTTTGATGTGGACCATTTTTTAAAGTCTTTATTGAATTTGTTACAATATTGCTTCTGTTTTATGTTTTAGTTTTTTGGCGGCGAGGCATGTGGGATCTTAGCTCCCCGACTAGGGATCGAACCCACACCCCCTGCAGTGGAAGCGTGGAGTCGTAACCACTGGACCTCCAGGGAAGTCCCGAGACTCTTATTTCTTAAAAATGTACACAAAAGAAGCTTACTTTTATTTGACAGAAGAGGTTACAAGAACATAGTCACCTGTGGGATTTTCGCTTATCATTTTAAATTTCTAGCGTTGTTCAGAAATTCTTTTTTAAAATTAATTAATTAATTTTTATATGGCAGGTTCTTCTTAGTTATCTATTTTATACATATTAGTGTATACATGTCAATCCCAATCTCCCAATTCATCACACCACCACCACCACCCCGCTTTCCCCACTTTGTGTCCATACATTTGTTCTCTACGTCTGTCTCTAATTCAATCGTTTGTTCTTCAAGTACCCCAGTCAGACTGGTGAAAGCAAATCTGAACCATCCTACCTGGCAGAGGCCTACAGTCAGGCAGACACAAAAGCTGTGAGGGGTTCGTTTTGACAGGAGTCAACGTCCCTCCACACGGGGGACCCTGGACTCACAGGGAAGGATTCTCAGTGGCTCCAGACCAGCTGTACCGGAACATCCTGCCGAGTTGGTACGGTACGTCCCCCAGGGCTCGACACCTCCCTCCCCTGCCTGGTCCTGGTCCCCCTCTTCTCGAAGCCCTTGGCTGTTCACGGTGCCTAATGCTTCACAGCCCTTCAGGTTTTGCTGCCTCCAAAGTGACTCATGTTCCAAATGATCCTTCTCCCCTCACCCCACCGGTCCCTGAGCAAAACTCCTTTCAGTTTGAGACCCACCTATACCGAGTCAGAAATTGAGCTGATCGAAGGAACTACTTCTCAAGGAATATTTGTATTTTAATAGCAAAATGGAACTTCACTGGCGGTCCAATGGTTAAGGCTCCACGCTTCCAATTCAAGGGGCACCGGTTCCATCCCTGGTTGGGGAACTAAGATCCCACATGCTGAGTGGTGAGGCCAAAAGGAAAAAAAAAAAAAAAATGGAGAACGTTTGTTGCAAATGAAACTTGAATTGGGGAGGGATTTCTGAACAGAGGGACCTTCCAAGGGCCCGTTGCTTTCCCCACTCACACCCCCTCTATTTCTCAGTGCCAGTGTCAGCAACTTAACATCCCTCTCTGCTGAAAGATTGCCAAACTGTGCACTAGGCCAGATTGTATTTTACTATTTCATTCACAGTATATCCCAAAGAACCATGTGGATGGTCAATTCTCCCTGTGCCGTATTGGATCAAATGTGAGTGATGTAATAGTTCTAAGAGCTCCCTCAAACCCCCAAAAGGCCTAGGACTTTGCCTCACATGTCTTAGATACATCAGTGTGCCAACTTAGGAGCATCACAAGAGCTACAAAGTAATCCTATTTATACTGAATTCCCTTTCTGTTCCCCTCTCAGTTTGGAAATTCCCTGTTTGATGGAGAATTTAGAGTACAATTCCTACGAGGCATCTGGAATTTGTGATTCTTTCTAAGTATTGCAATTTAATCTATGCCTCTCTAAGTCTCGGTTGAGACACTTTCAGGTCATTTCAACTTGTGAGTTTGAAGGAATCTGTAGAATACTTTCCATAAAGTATCCTGTATGGTGCCAGGGACATGATCACCTAGCCTTTGTGTAACAACATCAATATACACTGGTTAGTTGTGTTAGAACCCTGGGTTTACACAGCTTCTTTCTTCCCTAGAGTCTAACATTTTCCCAAAGGTCACTGTGCTTCACTTAAAACATCAGTGTCAGCCAGAGGGCAACTTCCATGATTTTACATTTTAGAGGAGAGGCTTGGTCTCCAAGTGACTGACTTATCCAAGGTCAACGCCTTTTCAGATATGGACTTGAGGTGATGACTCAGACCCCTTCTAGCCCCAAACGGTTCCCATGGTGACCACATCACTCACAGGTGTGTAGTCTTGGGCTGCTACTGTGGCACCACGTTGATGGTGCTGCCCTGAACTCACTTTTAAAGAAATCATTTGGTTTGATAACTCAGCCCTTATATTGAATGTCTCCCCATGGTGAGACTGAAGAGCTACAGCTCAGGGGAGCCTCCTCATCATCACTCACCAGCTCCAAGCAAGTTGCAGACAAACATGCTTCTGTGTGGAAGGACTTCTTTCTCCACTGATACAGAAGATATGGATAATAACATCCTTTTTACAGATGAACACAAAGTGCCTACATTAAGACTCTCTTTTTTTTCCTAAGCCAAAGCCATTATCTTTTCAGACATCTATTTTTTAATCGAAGTATAGTTGATGTACAATATTATACGTTACAGGTGTACAATATAGTGACTCACAGTTTTTAAAGGTTATACTCCATTTATAGTTATTGTAAAATATTGGCAAGACTTTCCTTGGTGTTTAAGTAGGCATACGTTACTTGGACAATAAGGTGTACAACACCTGATTATTTCAACTTCAGTGAAAAGTCAGTTTTCTTTGAAGGAGAAACCAATGCCTGGGAAGGAGCTGAAGCAGGGGTGGAGAGAAGGCAGCATTCCGAGATGGTGGGGGTCTTTTCTGCCCACTACCTGTACCGCTGTGAACCTCTGCTATGAACCTCCATTTCAAAGAGATCTGGTCTTACCTTTGGGTGAAGATCATGGCCCCTTTAAAACGTGCTCTTTATCTTACATCCCACGTGGGCCGTCTTTAAGTGATGCTGGCGAACAGGGTCCTGAGTCATGTGGCTGTGTGGTGGCTCGTTGGTTTATGTGGATCTGGCTTCTCCACCTGTAGTGAGAGCAGAGACTAACAGCTTCCTAGATCCTCCAGGTTCAACCTGGAGAGCTCTTCTTGGGTACACTTGACAACTATGTAAATACAAAGTGAAAATAAAAATGCTTACATGGCCCAGAGAGAAAGGAGGAGCTTTTATGGATGGCTCAAGTCAGTTCTTTTTGTGTCTTTATCTTTTCACTATGTGGTAATGTCATTCTTACATTGGGGATGCTTTCTTGATGACATTTATGATAACATATTTTGTCACAAGCAAGATGTTTCAAACGGACAAAAGATATAATAAAAGAGGAAGCCACTTTGAGACAGGAACCAACAGGCAGACTTTTGCACGGTGCGTTTGATGTAAGAAGAGAAGATGGGGTCTGAGAAGGTGAAGAAGAAAAATATTTTTTGAAGTTTTGTGAAGAATAGTAATGGGTTCTAGGGAGGATAGTGTCTGTGAAACACGCATGATAGTTTGGCTCCTGTTCTCAGGATTTCCCGGCTTTGAATGCAATTGTTGATTAATTTCCTTTGTTCTAACTGTGCACCTGATGGTGACTCAGGCCAGTGGGTCATTAACAGCTAAGCAGGTGGAAGAAGCTACAAATTTAAAACCGTCTATAATTGGGATGGTTGACTCTTGAATAACTGAAGGAGGATTATTGAACAAAAGCCTTGGGGGCTTTGGACAGGTACATTTAAAGTAAAATTTTAAAAGAAGAGTAAGGTAAGGACTCCATGTTTTCGGGAAATCTTAATTTTTTTTTATTAATAATATTTTGCAGGTGAAGAAACTGAGAATTTGAGGACTAGGAAGCTTAACGAAGGTGACAGAGCTACCTAGCTGTGGAGCTGAGATTCAGGAAGGGGTCTGTTTGACTCTGAAACTTCTCACTTTTTTTTTATGGTATGAGAGGGAACACCTAACATAGAACAGGATACATTACAGGGTGAGATGGGGGGAAAATAGAGCAATTCAGGGGACCACAGGTGGGCTTCCCGAGGGCAGAAGCTTCAATCCTCTTGGAACTTTTGCAACTCCCCACGCCACCCCCTGCCCCACTACCGCCCCAAGTAAAATTGCAAGTTATTTACAATTGCAGCAGAAATACTTTAGTTATTTAAGGAGAAAACTTTTTTGTTTTAATTTTAAGAATGGTTATTACAATAACACAATAGCACTATTTTTCTCTGTTTTGCCTGATTACTCAAATGGAACAAAGATGTTATGTGAATATTTCACACTTTCTTTCCCTCTCTTTTCTTCTCCTTTAAATACTTTGCATCCCAAGATGCAGTGTCATTAAATACATCAGTACAACTCCTTTAGGTACTGTACACAATTAATTTACATCATAGAAAATATGGAATATAGTATACTCACCCCTTCAAATAACTGGTCTACATTTTATGCTACATGAAGAGAAAAATAGAGTAATTTCCTTTATCTGTGTCTTCTCAGATGAAGGAAGTCTAATAAAAATATATGTGTGAACTGGTAAATTCATTATCTGACCACAAAACTGCGTTAAATGATACATGTAACTATATACTGGTTTTTAAAAAAGGATCTGCTTTCCTAAACTCTATTCTAATGCTAATAACAAATGATATAATCTTTATAGCTGGGTCTATGTATCTTCAATTTCATGAAATGTATCAACAAGTCGGTTTGATGGTTAATAGGTCTAAATGTAAATTATCCTATCAAAATGCTTTATTGAGACAGAAATTTTATTTTACAGTATTTCTTACATGAACCATTTAATATCCAAATCATTTCAGAAGAGAGCCATAAACAAAATATCCCATAACTTGGTCTTATATCTGCTTATATCTAGGAATGACTGAAAAACTTATATTTGTAGATGACAGGACCCGTTTGTGTTTACTGTATTCAGTACAAAAGAGACAATCTACTCATGCTAGGTCTGGAGGAGAAAGTGTCAAAAGAGTAAAATTCTAGGGAAGAATCCATGTCCATATATTATAGTTCAAAATAGGGAAACTAGAAAATAGTCAAAATAGTAAATTCACCTACATCTAGCTATTACATCATTTCTAATTTAATTTAATTTAGTTTTTTCTTTTCTTTTCTTTTCTTTGGCTTGCAGAATAAGTTCAGAAGAAGAAAAAAGTTCATCCATAAGTAGATTTACCGGGAAGGCTCTGACAGGTGCTACAGGCTGACCTGTAACCCTGCCCTGGACCCCTTCAGTAACTCTGATGAGGCAGGTGTGGGCTGAACTGTGTCCCTCCAAAGTCATATGTTGAAGTCCTAATCCCCAGCACCTCAGAATGGGTAAGAAATATTATCTATTTGTTAACTTTCAGAGATATATTGCTGTATAAAAAGGTTATGACAAATTTCAAAAGCAACATAGTATAGTGGGAAAGACCACAGACGCTGGAGCCAGCCTGCCAGGGGTTGAATCCCAGCTCTGTTACAGACTAGTTGTTTAAACATGGTGAGCCGCCTAAGCTATGGGTGGTACATCTCCTTACTGGGAAAATGGGGATAATAAAAATATAGACCTCATGGAATTGTTAGGAGGGTTGAATGAGCTAATATATAAGAAGTGTTTGGGCTTCCCTGGTGGCGCAGTGGTTGAGAGTCTGCCTGCTGATGCAGGGGACACGGGTTCGTGCCCCGGTCCGGGAAGATCCCACATGCCGCGGAGCGGCTAGGTCCGTGAGCCGTGGCCTCTGAGCCTGTGCATCTGGAGCCTGTGCTCCGCAAAGAAGTGCTTTAAAAAGCTCCTTGTGCACAGAAATATTGTACAAGAGCTGGCTATGGTTATTACTATCTTCTTAGCCACCTGGCATGTGGTTCCTTTCCAATGCTGTGGTCCTCAGTTCTTTATATGCACAGGAGTTGGGCCAGTGTTTATGAGGCATGGCTGCAGGAGACCCTAGAATACCTTCTTCAATAGCATGATTCAAAAGAAATCACAAAAAAGAAAAAAAAAAGAAATCACTACTTAGATTGAAATGTTTTGACTGGGTTTGTGAGAAGATCTGGTATTACTGAATGCTTTGTGCAAATCTGCTAAAGAAATATCTTCAAATTATATTTTCCTTTCCAAATATTCTTGGTCAATATAGGTGAGTATTTCTGACTTTCACAGCATTTACCAATTTACCAATTAAGCTGTTCATGTTGCTCTGCTAGACTTACTATTTTAGCTGTGATAAGAATTCATTTTTAAAGCAATTTACAGCATTGTACTTAGTGCTGGTCATTTGTCTTCTTATTAGGTTTCTGAATCTTAAAGCATACATATTAAATTCCAGGCCCACAGAAATTTGAGGCTGGCTGCTCTATCCACTATACTCGATTGCTAGTCTTACATATTTGTTTAATAAAAAAGTCTACAAGTAAAAAATGCTGGAGAGGGTGTGGAGAAAAGGGAACCCTCCTGTCCTTTTGGTGGGAATGTAGGTTGGTGCAGCCACTATGGAGAACAGTATGGATGTTCCTCAAAAAGCTAAAAATAGTGCTACCATATGATCCAGCAATCCCACTCCTGGGCATATATCCAGACAAAAGTATAATTTAGAAAGATACCTGCACCCCAATATTCATAGCAGCACTATTCACAATAAACAAGATGTGGAAGCAACCTAAATGTCCATCGACAGATGAATGGATAAAGAAGATGTGGTACATATATACAATGGAATACTACTCAGCCATAAAAAGAACAAAATAATGCCATTTGCAGCAACATGGATGCAACTAGAGATTATCATACTAAGTGAAGTCAGAAAGAGAAAGATCAATACCATATGATATCACTTATATGTGGAATCTAAAATATGACACAAATGAACCTATCTAGGAAACAAAAACAGACTCACAGACATAGAAAACAGACTTGTGGTTGCCAAGGGGGAGTGGGGATTGGGGAGGGATGGACTGGGAGTTTGGGATTAGCAGATGCAAACTATTACATATAGAATGGATAAACAATAAGGTCCTACTGTAGAGCACAGGGAACTATATTCAATATCCTGGGATAAACCATAATGGAAAAGAGTGTAGATAGATAGATAGATAGATAGGTACATAGATAGATAGATATTTGTATAACTGAATCACTTTGATGCACAGCAGAAATTAATACATTGTAAATAAACTAGTTAAATTAAAAAAACATAAAAAAATAAAAAAGGCTGGCCTTCTGATTCTAGAACCTCTCCCAGGCTCTCTAACACACATCACATCTGCCCACCTCTGGTGGCCCTGCTCTTGCTATTATGTTCCATTCTTTAAACATTTTCTTAAGCTTCCTTTAAATGTGACGAGACCTACTCTCAATGCACCTTACCTATTTCTGACTTTCTCTGCAGTTACTGGGGAATTTCTCAGTCTCTTATTCTCTAAATTAACAAGGGGAAAACATCGCCTCATTAATTTTTTAAAAGTCATTTTTCTTAGAAGGGAAATGGATGATTGCACTTCAATAACAATAAAAGGACACTGTAAGGAAAAAGAATGGAAAAGGCTGAAAACGTGCTGAAAACCACATTCTTCCAGAAATAGCAGTAGTGATGGTGGAACATTATGAGAACATGGATGAAGAAAAAAATGAAGGCAAAAGGGTACTTTCTCTTTTATCCCATCATTTTAGTTTATTTTATTTTGGCCACAGCATGTGGGATCTTAGTTCCCCAACCAGGGCTGAACACATGCCCCCTGCAGTGGAAGCTCGGAGTCTTAACCGCTGGACTGCCAGGGAAGTCCCGTATTTTTTTTTTAATTAATTTTTATTGGAATACAGTTGATTTACAATGTTGTGTTACTTGCTGCTGTACAACAAAGTGAATCAGTTATATATATATACATATATCCACTCTTTTTTAGATTCTCTTCCCATATAGGTCCTTACAGAGTATTGAGTAGAGTTCCCTGTGCTGTACAGTAAGTCTTATTAGTTATCTATTATATATATAGTAGTGAGTACATGTCAATCCCAATCTCCCAACTTATCCCTCTCCTCGTTTTCCCCCTTAGTAATTTTCCCATCATTTTAAGGAGGAACCTTTAAGACAAAGCTAATGTATCCCTAAGTGTTAACTGCTTGAAGCACTCCCTCCCTCCCACAAAAGGCATCATTGACCCTGCCTCTGGGGCATTCATGCTAAATGGACTTGTTTTCTTCACCGTTTCCTCCTGGGAAAGGCTGGGGCTGAGACGTGAAGAAAGGCCACTGACCACTCATTAAAAGCCCAGAAATGAAAGGGTGTCGAACACATGTTCTTCCAACACAGAACTGATTGCCTCAGGTTTTCTCCCCCGACAGACAGGTAGAGTCAGTTAAATGATAATTTACATATTTCTTAGAATCACTGTAGAGATGTACCTGCTGTTTTGATGCTTTCCTTTTAATAACGATACATTTGTGATGGGTTGAAGCCCTTCCAAGGGTTCCAGGCTGTGCCAAAAATTGTAATCACGCTTGACCCATGAGATGCATGCGTAGAATCTGTGGCCCAAATTCAGTGAAGTAATAAGCAAAGTTTGTGTAATCACGCTACATCTCTAGACTGGATTCATTAGTTCCTTGGGTCAGTTAGAACAATCATCAGAACACCCAATACTGAGATAAACAATTTTCTGCTTGTAGATTACTTTAAAAGAAGGAGGGAGAATCAGTTTGAAAAGACCTTCACTAGCTGGATGGTACAGGGTGGGGAAGGTTCCACCTTGCCTTCAGCTGATTTTAACCACAGTTACAAGAACGTTTAGTTGTATCAGCACATCAAAGAGGGACCTAAAATACTCAGGAACACTGTGGGGGGAAAAGGCTTGAGATCAACCTGGTTCTGGAGATGGGAGGATGCTCTGAGTGGTTTATGCCATGGCCAGTCCACCAGCTGGGCTTCCAGGAGGTCCACCATGCAGTGGTACCAAGATATACTGATGGGCCCAACCCCCCAACACAGGAACAGTCTGAAGCCAGGTGCGTGGGAAGACAACAGATCAGAGCCAGTGGTGTTATTTTCGGTGGAGCACGTGTTTGTCTTGTATGTGTATTGTTGGAAGGTGTGTAGGTGTTGGTTTTCTGGCCACAGAGGTGGCCATGCGCCATCTTTGATATTGCAAATGAGACAATGATCTTCCAGATTCTGCGTACGTTGCCGTCCTTTCTCAATATTTGTGTACAGTTCTTTTCAAAGTCCACTGTCCTCAGGGTGTGGATTTTATGAACAATCCAAGGGATTGATCTCGGTCCTGTTAGGCAAAGATTAACAGCCCAATAAATAGAATTTGTGCACCACCACAAGGTTAACACAAGGAAACGGCCAAGTTGATCTAAGGTCTATTCCCAAGAAAAGGATATGCACCCCTATCATTTTATGAAGAAGAAGAAGAAGACGAATTCGTCAATACTAAATTAATAACCATCATGTTAGAATTGTCAGTGTGAGACACTCTATTTCCCATGTCCAGTAAGAAAGCTACCTATTATTTTGGTAAGAAATGCTTAAATTGAAATTCCAAAGGGCATTATGAACTTGAATTAAAAAGGTAATGGATTTTTTAATAAGTTCTGGGTCAAGATGTATTATCAAACTATTTTCCATAGGGCATAGAATATACCATCTATCCTTTTAATAATACCAGCCCTGGACTTCCTTCCAGCAGCCAGCTGAGGCTGCTCGGCTATTACAGTCTCTCCCACCATCCCTAACAATGAACAAATAACGAGACGGCCCATGAAACAGTCTAAATAGAACCGTCTCCTGGAGAGACTGTGACTGCCAGAGACAGGTTTGATTCGGATCTGAATTCTCTGCTATGGGAAAGAGCAGATCAATGCCGTTGGAGAGTCAAGTAGTAGAGGGAAATATTAGGATGAATTGAGTAAATCATAAAACAAATGATCCGCGCGCTGACATGCAACCTTACTCTACCTGATGGCTCTGATTCAGGACCAGGCAAACGGTAATTCTGTATGCTCTCCAGCTCAAAGGGCTTTCAGAAAAACGATTTGAATTGTACAAACCATTTATTAGTAATGAAAATACTATGTCTGCGAATCCTTAAAGGCTGCAAGGAACTTACCCAAGCATTGGAAAGGCGGTCTGCTTATGCGAAGTTGTAGACGAGGTTTCTTTTTCTTTCTCATTATGGTTTGAGTCCAGAGCCAAAGTTATGTCTTTAAACCATTCTTTCTGTCACTTCTAACTGTCTGACTGTGCTGTGCTTTATAAACCTGTCTCTTCTCTGTGTGCCCTGTTAGATAACTCCCTGGTACACACCCCAGATCCTTTCTCATACCTCCACTGGGTCCTGGGGACATGGAACTTTATAGGTAGCAATGGAGGAAAAGAGGGGCAGTAAACTTACTGACTGCAAGATAGCAGAACTCACCAGAATTCAGTGATTCTTACATTCTCCATGAAAAAGTAACCTCTTAGGAGCTAATAAAGAGACAGAAAAAACTGCCTCCTTACATGTTTGGATACTCTACTGTCAGGGATAAACTAATAAGTGATGGTGTCATCGCTATCTTCATAGCTACATTCATTTTAGGTAATTTTAGATTGGTGCAGGAGTTTACTTTACAATGTAGTTTAACATTGGAAGCATTAACTTCATTGTTAAAAATTGTCTTCTGTTTTCTGTATCTTCTATAAAACAAAGCTCTCGGTAAGATAAAAGAATGCCTGCCTCTTTCATCATGGACACATGTGGAGAGAGAGTGGACCTGGAAAACAAATTTATCCTTTTTTTTCTGGAAATGGGAGCACTCATAAAACACTTAGTGAGTCCAAGGTCCCTTGCTGTCATTCTACCTCCTATTCGTATGGACTGTTGGCAGCCCAGAGGTAGTCGGGGTAGGGGCATGTGTTTGGATGACTTTGCTTCAAATCTGAAGAATTTATAAAAACTCTGAATGACAGGCAAAAATAGACATTTTCCTTTTAAAAGGGGAAGAGATTAATATTCAGCCATCACCATATGTAATTAAACAGAAAAATAAAATGAACTGTTTATGCAGGCACCAAGAGTCATTTAAAAATCACAATAGACCTGAAAGTCTGTGGCAAAACTTATTAGTTTTGCCCAGGGCTGTGAATCCCTCTGAAGTCTTCTCACAGAGAGGAGCCCACTGCCATTTTTATGCGTGTAGTGAACTTGTTTACCACCTGTGTTTAGGTGCTCAAATGTCTCCCTCTGTGCAACTTTACGTATTATGTGCCCTCATTAATTTTGGAAAGAATTTTAAAGAGTGCTCGAATAACACGTCCAATCAGCAACCGTTGTTATTATTATTTTTTTTAGGTGTTGAAGTGCAAAGCTCATTGAAATAACCCCCAGATGGTTGAATTTTATTCTAGAAACAGCCCGTGGTAAGAAAAAGACTAACTGATGTCTCGAGGTCTCGGTGAACCTTCCAATTCAGTTAAATTCTGTTCCTGCTGCCTTTCCCCTAGTTCTGGTCCCAGTTTCTTTTTCTTTTCTTTTCTTTTTTCTTTTTTTTTTTTAACATCTTTATTGGAGAGGTCCCTGTTTGTAAGTCTTGTTCTTCATCTGTAAACTTTAGACCTTGGGCAAACCTACAGCTTCACTCTCTCTAAGAGATCATCAATTTGTGTTTTATTATCAGAGTTCGATTGGTATTGCTCCCCTTGCCCCCCACCCCGTGAAGTCTATGGTAATTTTTCGAGGTAGGTTGGGGGCCCGGTGGTTTGGATGCTGTTTACAAGGTGCTGCTTAGAAGGCAGGGTGAGACAGCACATGTGTGGCAGAGAGATGGTTACTAATGACTTTTACGTTTCTGGAAGGCTTACTGGAATGCAGTGGGAATATAAGACCTGGGGTCTCCTGGTCCACGTGTGCAGTGAAGGCTGTCAGGGAGGGGTTATGTAGAGTCTGGGGTCTGCAGAGATGACTGAGAATTAAGAGATGAGCAGTTGAGAGTAGTGAGTGACTTGGAAGTTGTCTGGATGCTGCTGCTCTTGCCTCTCCACCCTGAAGATGGGCATCTTTTTATTTTCAAGTCCCCCGCCTTCCAGGGCACACTGACCTCTAGGGGAGAACCTTGGGGTATCTACTCCCAAACAGCCCACCATCTCCCCACTCCCAGGGGGCACAACTCCAAGTTCTCCAGGGCAGGATGTGAAGGTGCCCTCTTTGGCCCATCCACTGCCGCTGCTCCCCAGACCAGTGCTACCCATGCCCCTTTGTCTCCTCCTCAGTCACAACCAAAGCACTTTCCCTCCCATAGTTATGACGGTGATGTTGTTGCTTTCCTTCAAAAAAGACTGATCACTTACAAGAAAAAATAATCCAGGGGATCAGGACAATTTGGAGCCACAAAAGCCATTTTCCCACTCCAGGGAGAGAATATTTTCCTAAAGACCTCCATGAATAATGCCATTGACTCAGCTTCCTGTTTCTTAAACTTTTGTTATTCCCAGACAATCTTCAGGGTTTCTGCCAGGTCTATTTGCCACCTATTACTTCTGTAATATTATTAACTTTTTATGTTTGCTTAGATTTTGATTTAAAGGAAAATTTCAGTTGCTCCCACAAATGGGAAACCAATATTGTTTTTCTTTTTTTAAAAAAAAAGTTTATTGGAGTATAGTTGATGTACATTGTTGTGTTAGTTTCAGGTGCACAGCAAAGTGATTCAGTTATACATATGTTCATGCTTTTTCAGATTCTTTTCAATAGAAGATATGTCAATGGTTAAAGATGTGGTACATATATACGATGGAATATTACTCAGCCATAAAAAAGAATGAAATTATGCCATTGGCAGCAACATGTATAGACCTAGAGATTGTCATACTGAGTGAAGTAAGTCATACAGAGAAGGACAAATATCGTATGGTATTGCTTATATGTGGAATCTAAAAAATGGTACAAATAAACTTATTTACAAAACAGAAATAGAGTTACAGATGTAGAAAACAGTCTTATGGTTACCAGGGGGGAAAGGGGAAGAGGGATAAATTGGGAGATTGGGATTGACAGATACACAGTACTATATATAAAATAGATAACTAATAAGGACCTACTGTATAGCACAGGGAACTCTACTCAGTACTCTGCAATGACCTACATGAGAAAAGAGTCTAAAAAAGAGGGGATATATGTATACGTATAACTGATTCACTTTGCTATACAGCAGAAAGTAACACAACATTGTAAATCAACTACACTCCAAGAAAATTTTTTTAAAAAGATATGAGCAGTCAATCGAGTGACTCATGTCATTGAATTCGAGCTGGTTAACTGTGACATGCTGAGGGCTTTGAGCCTGAGAGTTACTCTTTTCGCTAAAAAGGAGTCTTAGTGAGAGTTAGGAGAACTTCACATCCTATTAGCACCAAACTGAGAATTTCCCCTTGATTCACTCCTAAGGAGTAGAAAAGACTTAAACAGAGAATGTGCCTCTTAGTATAATTTCTATAGTGTTCAATTTTTTATCCACATATCATTGGTGGCACCCATACCCCAGTGGTCCAGTCCCAAACAAGACCCTATAAGATGCAGATATCAAACTAGAAAAGAAAGAAATCTCGAGTGTCTGGTGAGGAAGGGCTCCCTCCTTCCCCGGTTGGAGACAAGATTCAGAGAGAAATGATGGTCATTATTTCTCATCTACTATTTCAGTTGTTTCCGAGAAAACCAGAGGCTCCGTGGAGAAGGACTGGCAAGAAAGTAGAACGAGTGAATACGACAGTCTACTTAACACGTGGAAATTTGTTGTGCATGTATTAAATATGAGTTCTTCCAAAGGAAAATGGTGGAGTTGGCTCTATGTGAAGTTATCTGTGTTGATCTGTAAGTAATGGAGGTAAAATCATTTTTCTCTCCTGAAATCTCACAAAAATCAGTTGCTTAAAATACAGATCGTGTTCTAGGAGGAAGTTTATAGAGATGGAAAATGCTGGGACAACCAGAAATCCCACCTTTTAGATGTTGGATCCACTCCTGTTAAGCCTTTGGCATCGGTAAACAAAGTCCTGGGTGATTGAATGTGTAACTTTATAAGTTTAAGTTCCCTTTACTCTGAAGGTCTGCAGTTCTTCTTTACAAATATTTTTAAGAAATTTCCAATTCTCTGAGTTTCTCGAACCTAAAGTCCGTGGGGCAATCCAGGTTCTAGCTTCCGCTCCATAAACGTTAAATTTCTGGCAACTTTATGTCGTGGGTGAGTCTATGAATAATACAGTTTGGGGATTCTGAATTTATGAATGAACAGGCAGCTTTGAAGTCCTTATGGGAACAGGCACTATATGCCTTTCGAAGGTAATTTCCTCTAGATTTACATTTCGTGTATTCATCTTGGGCCTCTAGTGCCAAGTGCTGCGTCAGGCCTTGAAAGGAAACATCACAGTGGAGAACAGGCCAGAGAAGGAGTGATAAAGCTGACAAATGGTAGGCTCCTCAATAAATCATAGATTCCATGAACAGACACTGACCATCAAGCCTACACATTAGAAAAAGAAACGTAAAAGGAGGAAATGAAAACAATAGTGAGAAACCTGCCACGACTCAGAGAATGAGAAAAATGAAGCACAAGCAATACAATGAAAATCATTGTCTGATTGTGGGACACAAAGTCTGTAAGAAATAAGGTTGCTAAAGAGTTTTGAAAAAAAATCGAGAATGGAAATTATTATGTATAATGATAAGAAAAGAGATGAAATCAGTTTAGGTTTTAAAAATGTCAAGGACAGGCATTCTCAAACATGGTGGATTTCTTTTTTCTTTTAATTTCTTAATTTTGGCTGCGTTGGTTCATCATTGCTGCGCGTGGGCTTTCTCTAGTTGCGGCGAGTGGGGACTACTCTACCTTGCGGTGCGTGGGCCTCTCATTGTGGTGGCTTCTCTTTGTTGCGGAGCATGGGCTCTAGGTGCGTGAGCTCAGTAATTGTGGCTCACGGGCTTAGTTGCTCCACGGCATGTGGGACCTTCCTGGACCAGGGCTCGAACCCATGTCCCCTACATTGGCAGGCAGATTCTTAACCACTGCGCCACCCACAGAAGTCCCAAACATGGTGGATTTCAAGTGGAAAGATGAACAGGTAGAGGCTGAAGAGGTGAGAGGTAGGAAAGTGACATGTACGTGCACATGTCAATCCTGAAGGGCGATGTTTTCTCCTTTCATTCTGTCTAAGGAGAATTCCCACCTCATCCAGGTGGTGCGGGGTTTGAAATTTAAAAGATTTAAGAGAGAAAATACAAAATTATGAATAGACAAGTAGGCCTGGGGCCTTAGGAGGTGTCCATGAAATTGAGGAGCCCTGTTTTGCACTTCATTAGCCTCACACTAAATCCACCTCCAGCCCCCTTTGGAGACTCACGTCCCATGTGAGCAGGGAGAGAAGGGGGCTTTGGGTTGCTGCATGGGGCAGGGGGCATAGGGTTCACCTTCTTACATGGAGTGACTTGGGTCAGTGTATCCTCTTCATTAGAAGGGTAAGTTAGGCTTAGGGGAAGAAAAAGTTATTTCTGTCTGAAGTAGGAATTATTGTCTTATTATAGTGGTTAAGAAGTGTAAAAGGATCCATGAAAACACGCTTGTGTCTTCTGGGCCAGATACAGCAGACACTGGGGGGAACTTGGGTGCAGAGATGAAGAGAGAATGAGAAAGCTCACATCTGGGTATGGGAGGGTGTGGGGGTTGGGAGTTGGGAGGAGAGGCATTAAGAGTCTAGAGCATCTCACTAGGAGACTGTGCATTTGAGATGGAGCCTCAAAGTCGTCCATTTATACAGACCCAGACCTAGATTTAGACATATACCTGCACATGAGTATGTGGACAGGTGATGAGAAGTACTAGGGAGTAGAATAAAGTAAGTTACAGGAGAATCATCACGTGTGTGTGTGTGTGTGTGTGTGTGTGTGTGTGTGTGTGTGTGTGTAGGGAGCTGTTGCTACTTTATATAACGTGAAGAAAGACCCTGATGATAAGAGGACACTCCCAAGGAGGCCTGAAAAAAGTGAGGAGGAAAGCACTTCATGAAGAGCATCCCAGTAGAGAGAGTATCTGTGCACACGTCCTGGGACCGGGGAGAACTTGGGGTGTCTGAAGAACAACCAGGAGACTGGTGGGGCTGCAGTAGAGGATGCAGTGGGCAGAGAGGAGGGAGACAGGGCAGAGAGTTGGAAGGAGCCCACCAGGAGCCCCTGTAGGTCACGGTAGGTACTTTGGACCCTAAATGGAGTGGGTGCAGGGGAGCTGGAAGGAGCTGTGTGATCTGACTCCTGTTTTTCAAGCCTCTCTCTGCTGTGTGGAACATCTGCTTTAGAACAACCTGGAAGCAAGGAGCTCAGTTGGGAGACGGCTGGAATGATGGGGGTAAGAGAGAGTGGCTGGACCAGGTTGGTCACTGCAGAGGTGGGACACAGCTGTTTTCTGCTCATTCAAGGAAGAACCAGCAGGCTGTCCTCACAGATGAGATAAAGTGATGAGAGGCAGTGTTTCCTCCTGAGCAACTAGAAGGTCGGAGTTTCAATCTAATGAGATAGGAGAACAGTGGAGGAGGGGGAGCTCAGGAGGGGGTACTGGAACTTCTGCGCTGACCTCAAGTTTGAGGTCTCCCTTACACATTTGATGGAAAATCAAGTAGGATACTGGATGTGAGCTTGGCGCTCAGGGGAGAGGCTGGGGTTGGAGATAGATATTTGGGAGCCATGAGTCATTTAAATACAGATGGTGCTTAAAGTCATGAGATCAGATGAGATCACCTAGGGAATAAATACGGAGACAAATTAAATATAGTGTGTTTCTTTTCTTGAACTTTTGGATATAATTGTCGTTGAACCTCTAATGGTGGGGTAGGGTATTTAGGAGCTGAGATTCCTGTCTTTTCTCTCTCTATATATAAATATCCATGACTTATGGTTTATACACATGAACATTCCATCAAGGCTTTCTTTCCATAATCTGACCAATCTACTCACTGGCCAGTTTCAGCCGCACCAAACAGCAAAAATTGGTGTGTCTTAGCTCATGCATTTCTTAGTTGAACTCTGCTCCTAATCCCAGCCCACCCTCTGCCCCCCACACTTCTTCTGGGTAATTTCTACTCATATGTAAGACCCTGGTGGGTTAACCCCATCTTTTATGCCTCACTATCCTGTGTTTGGGAATAATTCTTTTGTCCCATTGCTTTAAAATTATGATTTCTTACTATTTGCCTACTTCTCTGTGCAGAGAATATCCAAGGTGTTTGCGACTGTGAACCAAAATATTAATAGAGTAGGCATAGAGGGAACTTTCCTCAACATAATAAAGGGCATACGACAAACCCACAGCCAACATTGTTCTCAATGATGAAAAACTGAAACCATTTCCACTAAGATCAGGAACAAGACAAGGTTGCCCACTCTCACCACTATTATTTAACATAGTTTTGGAAGTTTTAGCCACAGCAATCAGAGAAGAAAAAGAAATAAAAGGAATCCAAAGCAGAAAAGACGAAGTAAAGCTGTCACTATTTGCACATGACATGATACTATACATAGAGAAACCTAAAGATGCCACCAGAAAACTACTAGAGCTAATCAATGAATTTGGTAAAGTAGCAGGATGCAAAATTAATGCACAGAGATCTCTTGTATTCCTATACACTAAAGATGAAAAATCTAAAAGAGAAATTAAGGAAACACTTCCATTTACCATTGCAACAAAAAAGAATAAAATGCCCAGGAATAAACCTACCTAAGTAGACGAAAGACCTGTATGCAGAAAACTATAAGACACTGATGAAAGAAAATAAAGATGATACAAACAGATGGAGAGATATACCATGTTCTTGGATTGGAAGAATCAACATTGTGAAAATTACTCTACTACCCAGAGCAATCTACAGATTCAATGCAATCCTTATCAAACTACCACTGGCAATTTTCACAGAACTAGAACAAAAAATTTCACAATTTGTATGGAAACACAAAAGACCCTGAATAGCCAAAGCAATCTTGAGAAAGAAAAACGGAGCTGGAGGAATCAGGCTCCCTGACTTCAGACTATACTACAAAGCTACAGTAATCAAGACAGTATGGTACTGGCACAAAACCAGAAATATAGATCAATGCAACAGGATAGAAAGCCCAGAGATAAACCCACGCACATACGGTCACCTTACTTTTAATAAAGGTGGGAAGAATATACAAGGGAGAAAAAACAGCCTCTTCATTAAGTGGTGTTGGGAAAACTGAACAGCTACATGTAAAAGAATGACTTAGAACACTCCCTAACACCACACACAAAAATAAACTCAAAATGGATTAAAGACCTAAATATAAGGCCAGACACTATAAAACTCTTTGAGGAAAACATAGGCCGGACACTCTATGACATAAATCACAGCAAGATCCTTTTTGACCCACCTTCTAGAGAAATGGAAATAAAAGCAAAACTAAACAAATGGGACCTAATGAAACTTCAAAGCTTTTGCACAGCAAAGGAAACCATAAAGAAAACGAAAAGACAACCCTCAGAATGGGAGAAAATATTTGCAAATGAAGCAACTGACAAAGGATTAATCTCCAAAATTTATAAGCGGCTCATGCAGCTCAATATCAAAAAAACAAAAAACCCAATTCAGAAATGGGCAGAAGACCTAAGTAGACATTTCTCCAAAGAAGATATACCGATTGCCAACAAACAAATGAAAGGATGCTCAACATCACTAATCATTAGAGAAATGCAAAGCAAAACTACGAGGTATCACCTCATACCAGTCAGAATGGCCATCATCAAAAAATCTACAAACAATAAGTGCTGGAAAGGGAGTAGAGAAAAGGGAACCCTCTTATATTGTTGGTAGGAATGTAAATTGATACAGACACTATGGAGAACAGTATGGAGATTCCTTAAAAAACTAAAATTAGAAGTACCATATGACCCAGCAATCCCACTGCTGGGCATATACCCTGAGAAAACCATAATTCCAAAAGAGTCTTGTACCACAATGTTCATTGCAGCTCTATTTACAATAGCCAAGACATGGAAGCAACCTGAGTGTCCATCGACAGATGAATGGATAGAGATGTGGCACATATATACAATGGAATATTACTCAGCTATTAAAAGAGATGAAATTGAGTTATTTGTAGTGAGCTGGATGGACCTAGGGTCTGTCATACAGAGTGAAGTAAGTCAGAAAGAGAAAAACAAATACCATATGCTAACACATATATGTGGAATCTAAAAAAAAGAAAAAATGGTTCTGAGGAACCTAGGGGCAGGACAGGAATAAAGATGCAGATGTAGAGAACGGACTTGAGGACACGGGGAGGGGGAACGGTAAGCTGGGATGAAGTGAGAGAGTGGCATGGACATACATACACTACCAAACGTAAGGTAGATAGCTAGTGGGAAGCAGCCACATAGCACAGGGAGATCAGCTTGGTGTTTTGTGACCACCTAGAGGGGTGGGATAGGGAGGGTGGGAGGGAGACACCACAGGGAGGGGATATGGGGATATATGTATACATAAAGTTGATTCACTTTGTTATACAGCAGCAACTAACACAAAAATGTAAAGCAATTATACTCCAATAAAGATGTTAAAAAAATGAAAATAGGCAATGTAACTTAAAAAAATAATGTATTTAAATCATGTCAAAAAACAAATATTAACGGAGAAGGTGAGAGAAAAGTGACAAGTGAAGCAAGTCCCTTGATCCGACTGTGACATAATAAAAGCAAAACAACCCCCAGTTCCACCTGGAAGTCCTCAGCTAAGTTCCTCATGTCTTCTGCCGGTGCTGCAGCCAGCCTGGTGTAATGAATGTGGAACAGCAGGCCCTGGATGATCAATCACGGGAAAACAGGAAACAAATCCAAATAAATCTGTGGAGGAAGGAGGAGAAAAAGGGAAAAAGGGGGAGAGAAGGTTCCATTCTGAGGACAAACTAGAATGTTCCTAACTGCAATCAATCTCTCATTTGACTAATGAGAGTGTGTCTCCACTGGGGGCTTAAAAATAACTTACAAATATAAAACTCTTTGAGTCGAAGAGATAATTCGTTTTAAGCAAATATTGTAAGCCTTTTAAAATTCACTACTTCATGCAATCAAATAATTTCAAAATTTTGAAATCACTTTTTTTAAAGTTACTCTTTTAAAAGAAATTTTTTTCAAAATTTGATTCTGTAGGTCTTTTTCCTACATTACAAAAGCCATCATCCGTAAAGCGCTGATGGACCAGATTTCGGTTGGACAATATTGTGTACACTAGTTGCTTTCCTAATGCAAACTGGCTTTGATATCTTTTATTTATTATGTCACTCGATTGTAAATTGCTTAAAAGGAACTACACGGTATAGGTTCTAATGTATGCTGCGTTTAAATTTGAGGATGATTTGAGCGCATTCTTGGCTTTTTGTAGAGCACATGTACATCATTTCATAATAAGATGCTCCAATAAGAGTACAGTCATCATTTATTAGCATTTTCATGCTGCACATGCTTTATCTTGTTTTATCCTCTCTATATTCTATTTTTTCAGTTGAGGAGAAGCAGATGTTAGGGAACTGTAAGCCATTTGCCCAGGCTTAGAAACCAGTTTTGTCCAATAAAAACCCCTACACTTGTTTTTTTTTGAACTGTGCCTTGACACATTGAAGCAAACCCTTAAAAGTTTGTGTATCTGTCCTACATATATTCAAGAGTTCTATTAATTAGAAAACCCTAAGTATATAAGTACATTTGAAAATCTTTATTAAAATATCATTCAAGTTTTTTTCATTATTGAATGGGGGTGACACACTGGAGTTATTATCTCATATATATTAAATTGACAGGGTTTACAAAGAAGCAGTTATAATTGAATAAAGAGAATAGTTTACTGAGTAATAGGATTTCATACTTAAGTTAACAATTAGGAGTGCCAAAGTATGTAAATCTATAATATAAATACACTAAGATGTAAGTATGGTGACATTTCATCTCTGAGAAACACAAATTGATGAGCAAAATTCTAGATTAATATTTTCTTTGAGACAAATAGGTTTCTAATGCTTTATCACTTGCTTCTCATCACCCAGGAAATACATCTAATGCTTCTCTTGTAACGAGCTATAAAATAAGTTGAGAAGGATGTTCTTTTGCTCAAATTGGCATGTTTGCCTGGGATGTCTTTCCAGCCTGGCCCACCTAGAAAACATTTCCGTATCTTTCAAGAATCTGCTTGTAACTCAGAAATCTGTATCTCAAACCCAAACCTCCCCTCAGCCCCTGCTCGCTGGTCATCTCTACTGGAATTCTTCTGGGGTGTCTCAACTCACCAAGAGATACTTTTAATATGACCCCATAAGGAGACTAGATTATTCTCTTTTTGGTACCTTTACTGTATGTTGTACAACCTTCTGGAATCTTTATTATAGGTCTGCAAATATTTGACTCACAGATCACCATCTTCATTCTTCCTTTATAGGACCTAATTCTTATAAAATATTAGTAATGGCTATTTTTATTATTCATATTTGCTGAACTCATATGAGTATGGTAGGCAGTTAATGCCAAGAGGTCGGGGGCTTCCCTGGTGGCGCAGTGGTTGAGAATCTGCCTGCCAATGCAGGGGACATGGGTTCGAGCCCTGGTCTGGGAAGATCCCACATGCTGCGGAGCAACTAGGCCCGTGAGCCACAACTGCTGAGCCTGCGCGTCTGGAGCCTGTGCTCCGCAACAAGAGAGGCTGCGATAGTGAGAGGCCCGCGCACTGTGATGAAGAGTGGCTCCTGCTTGCCACAACTAGAGAAAGCCCTCGCACAGAAACGAATACCCAACACAGCAAAAATAAATAAATTAATTAATAAAAACTCCTACCCCCAACATCTTCTTAAAAAAAAAAAAAAGAGGTCGGAAGTAAGAGATCAGATAAATCCTGTTCACCATTTCTGCAAATAAAAATTTTTATATTCACTTTTATAAACATGTTAGTTTCTGATGGCGCTTGCAGATAAACCAACAAATCAATGAGTGAATATGTTTATGAATGTTATATGCATTAATAAACAAGTCACACTGTTTTCTTAGAGAGGGTTTTTGGTGGCAAAACAGAGTCATTTTAGGGAACTCAGAGTCGGTCTCTTCAGCTTCTATGTGGGAAAGTTCTTGTCTGCCAACAATCCAGCCCGCTTCTTAAGCAGTGTCTCAAAGTAAGTTTAATGCTGAAAAGTTTCCCTTCTGTGTCAAGGGAAAAGGTGCACAATAACTACCAATGACAAGCATGCAATATTAATTGTGTAGCTAATTAATTTTTCATATCATGCCTGTTTAATTAGTAACCAAAGAGAGATGGCTGCCTCACATGGCAGAGCTTGTATATTATGTAGGTGTGAAAGCTTAGACTACACTAGGGGTTATAACTTCACAAGCACTTCAAGATTTATGAACCCTACATAATACTTAAAAAGTCCTCTCAAGCCAAATTATAATTATTAAGTAGTCAGAATTTTAATTACATGATATATTTCCTCCTTATAGAGGAAGATGTTATCTAAGGGAGTTTTGACTGCAGGAGGTTTATAGGATCAGAGCCTTTGTGGAATTTTGTTTTTTCATGAACTACAAACATATTAAAAAATGATGTCTCTATGAAAGAGAAAGAGAAAAAAATAATTAATCACTAATCGGTGGATTGCTTTGGTCTTCCTATCCAGAGAACAATCTCAGTTCTGTCCTGGAAAGTCCTGAGTTCATTTTATTTATTTGTCTAAAAGTTTCGAGATGATAGAGTTGTTAGCTCCTCTGTCTCTATTATTTCCTGTTTCCTATGTTATGGAGCCTCTATATCATTCTGCAGAGTCAGGTGGAAGGGAAAAAGGAAGCATTGTGAAACTGATTTTACAAAAGCAGAAGAAAATAACGGCTTTCCCCCTATAAGTTTAAAAGAGAAATTGGCTAATAGACTTCAAACTTGCAACTTTTTACAGCCTTTTTGTAATTATGCTCTTAGAATATACGATGTGTTTTTATTTTCATAATTAACAGGAAATACATGTTATATACTAAATGTGACACAAGAGATATGAATTATGCAGTCAGCTCGGTATGTGCTGACGAGCACAAAGCCCAAGGCACGTTCAGCCGAGTTTCTGTGAAGATCTATAATGAGTTTCAAGTACATCATTTCCTGATGGAGGATAAGGAAACATCCATCAATGCAAATTTTTGCACAGTTTTTCAGCTTTTATGAATTCTTTACAACTTCTAAAAAGAACGAATTTCCAAAGTGCGACTTGAGCAAATTCTGCTGGTAATTTTATATTAGATGGTTTAGGCTCAGCGGAACCCTCAGATACGCCAGTATATACACACAAGTATATTTAAACTTATTACAGAGTACTCTAGACGGAGATGGCCCGCTTAGCATAGTCTGATGCTGTACAATTTAACATCTAGTTAAGATCTAAATCTATGACATTAGTTTATGTTGGAAAATAGAAACATTGTACCATGGAACATGAAGCAAACATCTTTGCAAATGATATAGGGTCTTTTAAATTCAAAGTTAAGACTTTCATGTCCATGTACAGAGTGAACATGCATATTTTATTTACTTAATTCTTTTGAAAGAGTGGAGATTAGCATGCATATCTTAAAGTTGAGGTTGGATTGAATTTTCATCTTCTATTAGGATAGCATTTCAACATATACTAATGAGGAGGGAAGGAAAATGCTCAGGGAATAAAATTGTGTCGAATATTAAATAAACATGAAAAGTTACAGGATTCTGAGGTCCTTAGAGATACTTTATAGAATAACATATAGTTATTGTGTAAGGGTCCAGTAAGGCAACAGCCTCCTAATTGGTTCCCTTAGCACATCTCCACCACCCCATTCCACCCCCTGTTCCATCTTCCACAATAAAGAGTTGTCCCCAAAAGCTAATCTCATCACACGGCTTCCCTGCTTCAAGACCTCCGTGGGCCCCCTGGTGCCTCAAGCATGAGGCCTTATCTCCCCAGCCTGGCCCCAGCCTGGTCCTCCAGCCTCATTTCCTGACAAACTGGCCCCCATGCCTTAACCTCTGGCCCCTGAACTGCAGACGTGGGGCAGAGGGGGCCCAGAGGGAGGGGAGAAGCTTCACAGGCATCCCTTCAGCAGGGCTTCTCCCCTTAAGGTGACTTGCCGCCTCTTTTATACTCAAGATAATAGGCAGTTTATGATGCACCGTTTTTACATTACCTTTTCATTTCATCCATCTCTGTTCTCTAACAGAGATAGCACAAAGCCACAGTCAACATTTCGTGACAAATGTAAAGAGTAAATAGACTAGCGCTCCCTTCTCTTGTTTATACATTACATTGTGGATGTGGAAAGGGACTGGTACCCATTCCATAAGCTCACAGAGGACCGACGCACAGCCACGAGGAGAACGGCCAGGGAGTCAGTCCCCTTTGCTGAATCAGGACGGCCCGGGTCTCCACCACATCCCAGCTCCACACACTGGCACCTCAGTGCCCAAGAGATATTTGTCAACAAAATGAACTTCACTGATGGATGCCTTTTAGTAGTTAGTAGGTTGAGGGAAGTGGAATCATTTTAATGATACTATGTACAAGTTTGTTTTAAATACCATATAATATTTCTTTTCTACTAGTACCTCAACCCCTCCTATGATAAAGACTTTTATTCTTGGTTTAAGGGAAAAAAGAACACAGATCGAGTGTCCGTTTATTAGTAATAGCTACAACTTATGGGAGGGGCCAGGTGGTTTATTATTTTCTTCTTCATACTGCCACACAATTCTAAAAGTTGGTATTATGACCCTTGTTTTTCACACTGAAGGAGGAAACAACATACCCCAAAGCGCTCAGGAAGAGAGTGGTGGCATGGGCAGTTGAGTCATGTTTATTTCATCCAAAGGAAATCATCTTTCTGTTGTGCCACACAGACTATTTATGTAAACCATAGGTTTAAAAAAGTTTCTCTCAAGCTCAGGAAATCACTGTTATGAGACTTCTTACCAAGAATGCATTTTTTCTCAATTCCCTGAAGTTTTCACATTAGAGACCAGTATTTGAGTTGTTGTGAAGAAGATGAGGGGAAACAGGTGATCTTCTATGTAATCTGAGCCTGTCCCTTTCGGATCTTTATGGATTCAGTTACAGATTCAAAAATGAAAATAACATTCTTACTATCTTAAAATATTTTGAGATTCTTGTCATGAGAAGAAATATTACAAAAAATACACTCAATATTAAATGATACATAAATGGGCACTGGCACAAATCAAATTCCCATTTAACTTTTATTGTTTAGGTAACAGTTTCTTTAAAAACTGTTAAACCCAAACCATGGCAGAGCATAAAAGAGCTTGTACATCAAGCATGCAGTCGAAAGTTCTATTATGCTAACGAGCTGGAGAGCTTGTCAACATCTCCTGTGTTAAGTATGCCTCCTCTTTGATCACCCAGAAAGGTTTCCAACACTGTAATTGGTCCTAATTAACAGGGAACTGTGATCTTCTTTTACTACTATATTTCACAAGTCAGGCAATAGACCACATTCTAAAGCTCACTAATACTGCCCTATTCAAGTCCCAATATCTCCCCAGATACACAACTGATTACGATTGTGCATCCTGTTTTAATAGTGTCTTTCAAGAGAAAGTTTGATGCTTCTTGTCTAAATGTCCTCTCAGGGTTCCTGTAGTCAATTATGTTTCCTCATCATGGACTAAGAATGCCCCATCTTCACAATAAGCTCCATATCTGAATAATCCACATCTGAAATGATTCCATGGACATGGTCTTCCTGGGCAGGGGAAGGAGAGGTGAGGATGGGTGTGTGTGTGTAGGGGCTGGGGCGGTGGTTTCACCTGCATTAAGTCCTTCTTTTTTAATAGCCATAAAGAAAGAAATTGGTTGCTTTAAATACATAAACCTCTTTTAGTAGTCAAGCCAACCCCATGAGATGGTTACTTTTTAAAATTGAAGTATAGTTGATTTACAAGGTTGTGTTAATTTATGCTGTACAGCAAAGTGACTCAGTTATACATACATATATATATATTCTTTTTTATTGAATATAGTTCTCTGTGCTATACAGTAGGACCTTTTCATTTAGCCATTCCGTATATAATAGCTTACATCTTTTATTTTTATGTTCATTTTAGAAATTAAAAAAACAAAAACTCCTTCTGTGGAAAGATGGCAGATTGAATATACGCCTCGAACTTTATTTCTTTGGAAACCTCAGTGAAAATACAATGAAGAGATTTTTGAAAAATAAAACCACCGGGATGGAGAAAATGGGAGAAGGTAAAACATGTGAAATCTGGAAAGCAGACAGGTGGGTGACAACGGGCTTGACAGACCCCAGAAGGCCAAATCTTACTCAAAATGTGGAAAGAAAGATCCAATCAGATGCAGAATCTGCAGAAGGCTCAGAAAGGCTTAGTACCAGGTGTTCCCGGAAGTGGGGTAAAAGGGCGTTGGGGGCCAAAGCAAGAAGAGTTTACTGAAAACTGTGAGATCCTAAGATACCCGTTTCCACGGTTTGCTGCTGGGCAACTCCCATGAATGCTTCAAGGCTCGGGAGGAGGTGAAACCAAGCCCGTCGCTGGGCACCCCAGGAGTGGGTGACGGAGCAGATGCTCCACCAGCCCAGGGCATCCATAGACCTCTGTTTTTGAAGCTGACACCTTCAGCCCTCCTGAGCCTGCTCTGGATCCCAGAACTCTGCAGCTCAGACCTTATCCTCCAGGCAGGAGATTGGAGGAGCCTTCTCTGGGGCACCAGAGCAGGAGCAGCCCCAGAGAAAAGACCTAAAGATTCCACATCACAGGGTGCCCCCCAAATGGACCAGTCAACCACCCTACAGTAAAGCTGGATGTCAAGTGGCACCCACTGCCCAGGGCTTGTTAGTCCTCGACACTTTTTTTTTTAATACGATCAGAATATGACTTTATTAATATTTATTGCCCCAATAATAATATAAACAGAAAAATAAACAGTGAAAAAGACATTAACAATCAAAATCAAAATAATAATAACACTTTTTTCATACTATCAGTTCTACAACCAGTCCCTAGATTTCATTACTTTTGACCATTTCTTTTCTTTTTTTAAAAACATCTTTATTCAACAGTGAGAGGCCCACATAACGCAAAAAAAAAAAAAAAAAAAAAACATCTTTATTAGAGTATAGTTCCTTTACAGTGGTGTGTTAGTTTCTGCTTTATAACAAAGTGAATCAGCTATACATATACATATATCCCCATATCTCTTCCCTCTTGCATCTCCCTCCCTCCCACCCTCCCCATCCCACCCCTCCAGGCGGTCACAAAGCACCGAGCTGATCTCCCTGTGCTCTGCAGCTGCTTCCCACTAGCTATCTACCTTACGTTTCGTAGTGTATATATGTCCATCCCTCTCTTTTGCTTTGTCCCAGCTTACCCTTCCTCCTCCCCGTATCCTCAAGTCCATTCTCTAGTAGGTCTGTGTCTTTATTCCCGTCTTACCCCTAGGTTCTTCTGACCTTTTTTTTTTTTTTTTTTTAGATTCCATATATATGTGTTAGCATACGGTATTTGTTTTTCTCTTTCTGGCTTACTTCACTCTGTATGACAGTCTCTAGGTCCATCCACCTCACTACAAATAACTCAGTTTCGTTCCTTTTTATGGTGGAGTAATATTCCATTGTACGTATGTGCCACATCTTCTTTATCCATTCATCAGTTGATGGACACTTAGGTTGCTTCCATGACTTCTGACCGTTTCTGATTTTAGTTCTTCTGGTATTTATTTGTGTCACCCTTAATGTTACGCTCGTATATCAATATTCACAGACTACCTCCTATCAAAGTAGAACATTTAGCTCACTTACATGTCCTCCCACTTCCTTTTCTTCACTCTGGGTTGTAGAACCTATCAAGTTATTATTTTTATTTATTTATTTTTTGCACTACGCAGGCCTCTCACTGCTGTGGCCTCTCCTGCTGCAGAGCACAGGCTCTGGACGCGCAGGCTCAGGAGCCATGGCTCACGGGCCCAGCCGCTCTGTGGCATGTGGGATCCTTCTGGACCGGGGCACGAATCTATGTCCCCTGCATCAGCAGGTGGACTCTCAACCACTGCGCCACCAGGGAAGCCCCCTCAAGTTATTTTTAATACACTTTTTTTAAAACCTCATTTTACTTTGAAAATCAGGACACGTATGGTAGAGTACATAAAACATATAAGTAGCTGAAATCATTGCTATAACACATGCACTCCCCCCAAATTCTGCCAGCACCTGAGGCTCCCTGCTTGTTCCTTCATCATCCCAGTACAGTCCTTCCCACTAAAGGTGACCACTGCCTTTTATGCTAAGAGCTTATTTGCTTTTCTGTTTCACCGACTGAATATGGATCTTTAAACACCCTGATTTAGTGTTACCTGCTTTTGAACTTTATGTAAAAGGAATGATAGAAGGGATGTTATTTTGTGTTTGGCTTTAGTTGTGAGATTCATTCAGGTTGTTGGTAATAATGGACGTTGGTTCCTTGTTATTGCTGTGTAGTATGCCAATGTATATGAGCATATCCCAATTTAGTTATCCATTATACTTTTGATGGAGGCTGGAGCCGTTTCTACTTTGGGTCTATTATGAATGACGTTCCCATGATATTCTGATATCATCTTCTGCTGCATATGCTCATGCCTTTCTTTAGGACAGGGGTTGGTAAGTTTTTTTCTGTAAGGGGCCAGATAGTGAATATTTTAGGTTTCTCAGGTAATATGGTCTCTGTCACAACTACTGAAATCTGTGAGAAAGCACCCATAGACATAACAGATAATACAGAAGTGAATGTGCATGGCTGTGTTCCAATAAACTTGTATTTTCAAAAACAGGCTGTAGGCTGGATTTGACCTGAGGTCCTTGTTTCCTGACCCTTAATCTAGGGTATATACTGGGAATGGAATTGATGGTTATAAGGTAAGCATATCTTTAACTTAAATAATATCAAACTGGTTTTCAAAGTAGTTGCACCCATTTATATTCCCACAAACAAAGTATGAAACTAATCATTGCTCAACACCTTCTCCATCCGTTCTTGGTATTGTCAGATGTGTTAATTTTAACCATCCTGGTGGACTTGTGCCGGCGTCTCATTGTGGCTTTCAGTCTCAATTTCCTGATCCGTTATGAAGATTTCATGTCAATTGAATGGTTGTTTTTTTTCTTTTGAGAAGTGCCTGGCCAAGTGCTATGGTCTGAATGTTACTGTTCCCCCCAAATTCGTGTGTTAGAATGCTAACCCCCAAAGGTGATGGTATCAGGAGGTGAGGCCTCTGGAAGGTGATTAGGTCGTAAGAGTGGAACCCTCATGAATGGGGTTAGTGTTCTTGTAAAGGAAACCCCACAGAGCTCCCTAGCTCTGGGCATAGCAAGAAGGTGTCAGCTATGAACCTGAAAGTCAGCTCTCACCAGAATAGGACCCTGCTGACACCTTGATCTTGGACTTCCAGCCTCCAGAACCGTAATAAATTTTTGTTCTTTGTAAGCTACCCAGTCTCTGGTATTTTGTTATAGCAGCCCAAGTGGATTAAGACACGAGGGATTCCCCCTGCCCCAATTTTCTGTTAGGTTTTCTGTTATTTTCTTATTGATTTGTAAAATTTATTTAAATACTCTGTATATGAGCCTTTTAAAGAGTTATTTGTGTATAAGTACCTTCTCCAATTTCATGGTATGTTTTTGTACTCTATTAATAGAATTTGAAAATGAATGTATATTCTTTATTTCCCAATTGGTGTCATTTATCAAATTTTCTTTAACACTGGTATTTTTGATATATTCTTTTTTAAATTGAAGTATACTTGATTTACAGTATTGGGTTAGTTTCAGGTATATTGCAAAGTGACTCAGTTATATATATATATGTAACTTTCCTTCAGGTTATTTTCCATTATAGTTTATTGCAAGATATTGAATATAGTTCCCTGTGCTGTACAGTAAAGTCTTGTTGCTTATCTATTTTATATTTAGTACTGTGTATCTGTTAATTCCAAATTCCTAATTTATCCCTCCCTTCACTTCCCCTTTAGTAACCGTAAGTTTGTTTTCTATGTCTATGAGTCTGTTTCTGTTATATAGATTCATTTGCATTACTTTTTAGATTCCACATGTAAGTGATATCATATAATATTTGTCTTTGTCTGACTTACTTCACTTAGTATGGTAATCTCTAGGTCCATCCATGTTACTGCAAATGGCAATATTTCATTCTTTGTTATGGCTGAGTAATATTTCAGTGTATATATGTACTAGATCTTCTTTATCCATTCATCTGTTGGTGGACACATAGGTTGCTTCCATGTCTTGGCTGTCGTAAATAGTACTGCTGTGAACATTGGGGTGCCTGTATCTTTTCAAATTAGAGTTTTCACCTTTTCCGGATATATGCCCAGGAGTGGGATTTCTGGATCATATGTTAGCTCTGTTTTTACTTTTTTGAGGAACCTCCATACTGTTTTCCATAGTGGCTGCACAAATTTACATTCCCACCAACAGTAACGCTGGTATTTTTGTGTTCCATTAAAAAAAATACTTTCCCCACCCTGAAATCTTGAAAATATTCTACATTTTGTTTTAAACACTTGTTTAGCCCTTGAAATTTATGTCTACAATCCATTTGAAATTTTGTTTAAAATATATATTCTTAGCTGTTAAGTCAGCTGTCTAGTTTTAATTGTTTTCCATAGGAATATCTAATTCAGGGCTCTCCAACACCCTCCCTGCCACCCCACCCCCCCGCCGGGCCATACAGCAGGAGGTGAGCCACAGGCGAGTGAGCAAAGCTTCATGCCACTCCCCATCGCTCATATTACTGCCTGAACCCACCGCCTCCCCCATCCATGGAAAAAAAAAAACTGTCTTCCATGAAACCAGTACCTGGTGCCAAAAATGTTGGGGACTGCTGATCTAATTGACCCAACACCATTAGTTGAAGACACTACTGTCCTTAAATGAAGACATTTATCGGCAATTGAAGTTTATAATGAATCAACTCTGCAATCTGTGTCTGGTTTTTCTTGTCTGTTTTACTGGTCTGTTTGATACTTCTTGTCCCAATACCACATTGCCTCTCATGCTACTACTTTGTAAGTCTTGATATCTGGTAGAACAAGCTAACTCCCCTTGTGTTTCATTCCTGCAACCCAGATAAACTGAGGGTACTCATTTCACTGTTTGTCCCATTGTGATCTGCCCTTCTGAGAACCAAAGACCACAGCACGCTGAGAAGGGACAGGATCTGTCTCCCATCAATGTTCTTGCTGGATGTCCTGTACCAGGACTACACGTCGTCCTTGACAGATCCCCTAATTGTGATGAGTCCCTTTTTCCGGGACTTACTCACAGCCTTGCCCACAGATCTTCCCAGGAAGGTTCTTGTAAACTCTCAGAAGATATAAAGATCAGCCATGACCTGGAGCTTTTTTTGCGTGCCCTCTTTTGGGAAACTTGGGCTTGTGCTCACCAGTTGATTTTTATATTCATCAACTTTCACTTAATTTTTTAATTTTTAAAATTTTTATTGAGACATAATTGACATATTATATAAGTTTCAGGTGTACAACATAATGATTCAATATTTGTATATGTTGCAAAATACTCACCACAATAAGTCTAGCTGACACCTGTCACCATACATAGTTACAAAATTTTTTCTTTCTTATGATGAGAACTTTTAAGACTCTCTTAGCAGCTTTCAAATATGCAATACAGTATTATGAACTATAGTCACCATGCTGTACACTACTTCCCCAGGATTTATTTATTTTAAAACCAGAAGTTTGTACTTTTTGACCACCTTCACTCATTTTTCCCACCTCCCATGCCCCACCTCTGGCAACAACCCATCTAGTCCTCTGTATCTATGAGTTCATTTTTTCTTTTTTTTTTCAAGATTTCACATATAAATCAGATCATGTAATATTTGTCTTTTTCTGTCTGACTTATTTCATTTAGCATAATGCCCTCCAAGTCCATCCATGTTGTACAAAAGTCAGGATTTCCTTCTTTTTTATGACCAAATACTATTCCATTGTGTGTGTGTGTATATATATATACACCACATTTTCTTTATCCATTTAACCATCAGTGGACACTTAGGTTGTTTCCATATCTTGGTTATTGTAAACGCTACTGAAATGAACATAAGGTGCAGATAGCTTTCGAGTTAGTGTTTTCTGTTTCTTCAGATAAATAAATACCCAGAAGTGGAATTGCTGGATCAGATGTTAGTTCTATTTTTAATTTTTTGAGGAAACTCCATACTGTTTCCTATAGTGACTACACCAATTTACATTCCCACCAACCTTTCACTTTAATTATGATATAAATATTAATCAGTACAATAATAAAATATTACATTAATAATTAATATTAATCCTCTGGCACTTTTGGCCTGCCTTGTGCATGGGCAGAGAAGCCCTTCACGGTTGGAGGAATGCCCTCAGGCATGGACACATCGGTACCGATGGCTAGAGGTCAGTGAGCACACACAGAGGACCAAGGAATATGACAATATCTGTGCATGCTTTAAAGGTCACTTAATACCCTTCTTTTTAATTTATAAAATGATGCTGTTTATCCGACAATATTTTTTCCTAAGTATAGTAATGTCTTCTTGAATTATGTATTTTTTTTCTATTTGTCTTATTCTCTATTGGTGGCACCAATTATGTATAATTCATCTTTTCTGTCTATCTTTTGTATTTACTACTTTCTCTCCATTCCTTTAAAACTATTTGTTCATTTCCATTTATTTTGCCCACTTTTTACAAAGCTTCTGTTCTTCTTGTCCTGTACCATGCTGTATGCAGTGCATATTTGTCTATTTTTGTTTCCATCATGGTTTTTATTTACATAATGGGTTTTTTCCTTCCAACTTTTCCTGAACTCTAGTTGCTCATCTTTTATTTTCTTTCTGTGTCTTATCTGAACTTGCTTTAGCTTTTGTTTTAAAGAGTTATTATTATTATTATTATTATTAATTTATAGAAGTACATTCAGTCCTAATTTTTATCAGCTACTTGGCAACATTTTTCTGGTAAACTTTCTTTTCCCACCATTTGTTGGTTTGTTTTCCTGTTCCTTTCCTTCTTTTTTCCCCCCTTATATTATCTGTATACAGATCCTGTGCTTGTTCTATTATTATTATGACTACTACTGCTGCTACTACTACTACTACTACTACTACTACTACTACTACTACTACTACTACTAATCTTGAACTGAGATGAGTTCTTTCTGGACCAGCTTTTAGTAGGTTTATGGGGAACAGTCCAGGGTGGCTTCCTATGCAAACAGTACTCTCTCTGGCTCTTAGGAAATTTCCTCATGGCACCAGTTTATGTAGTTGAATGAGTTCTTTTAAAGTTATTTTTCCCCCTGGAAGGGGACCAGCAGTTACATGATTGCTGTCTACCCAGAGCCCCTCTCCTGCTGCCCTGCCTCCTGGCAGATGACTTTCAGCAAAGACCAAGCATCTGTATGTTCCCATGCAGCCCACACTCTGCTTCTCCACTTTGCCAGACGTGATCCTAGGGAGGTCCCCATCCAATTCCCCCAAAGTCTCACTCAAGGAGAGGACTTGGAATCACTCCACAGCCTTGTTTACCACCTTGAGAGCCACTCTCTGCAGGCTTTCTCCAGCCACAGATGTCTGGTGTATCCCATGGACCTGTTAGATCCTTGTGGTCTTTTCCTCCAGTGGAAATTACATCTCACTTGCTTATTTTTGTTTTTGTTTTAGAGTGATTAGTGAGGAAAGAAGGGAGCATAAATGTCTTTTTCCAGCTCTCTTAAAGACAGAAGTTAGTAGTTTATTGGAGGATAAACTGCCTATCTTGCACCTCTGCTTCTCACAGATATTTTATCTCTGCTCCAGGGCAGCACTGTCCAGTGCAGCTGGTGTGAGAATGTTCTGCATCTGGGCTGTCCAATATCACAGCCACATGTGGCCACTGGACACTTGAAATGTGGCTGGTGTGGCTTAGGAATTGAATTTTTAATTTCATTTAGGTTAATCTATTTAATATTACATTGAATCAGCCAAACTCTAGTTCTTTAGGTTTCCCTAGAAGAATGTGCTTTTAGAAGGTGTATATCTTTGCAGGTTTTATTTCTGTCTTCTGCCTGGTACCTCCCTGCCCCAAGACAAAGAACACATTTGGAAACTGCTTGAAGGTAAAAGGGAAAATGCCAGAAAAAAAAAAGAACAGGGGCTAATACCTCAGAGATCTTATCCTTCATTAACTGGAGTCCAATTTTCCTCCTTAGATGGAGCCAGAGGCCAAGGATTCTTTGGAAACCCCTAGCAGCTGGATAGATGCCCAGCCCCTTTTAGCCTCAGCTGTCACTTTTGGTACCTAAGGCAATTGCTAGTGCAGCATTTTTTTGTGGAATTTATAATCAGCTAGGAAGAAAACCACTCCTGGCTGGGTGCTAGGTCTAATGGGGCATGACGACAGGGGAGACAAGACATGAAGTCGAGTGTGGTCTTACTCCCAGGGGGTGAATGACCACAAAACCTCCATGTACTGGTCTCTACTCACATCACCAGGGCTTCTTGCATCTTCCCTTTGTCCTCTGCGGTCTGGCCTCCTCTCTGACTCCAAGGATGTGCCACATCCCTGCTCTGCTTGCCACAGGACTTTTGCACATTTTTTTCCCCCAGGTCTAAAATCTTCACCACCCTTAGCCATCTTTCACTTTTCACTTCTACCCATTCTTCAGACTGTGAATATTTTCCCCAGAAAGTCCTCTTGGCTCCTTAGTCCAGGGCAGTCATATCTTGTTGAGTAAAGTGGTTTAGATATCTGCCCAGGAAGCTTACTGTATTTTAGAACAGGAGCCACAGGTGGTAACACACCTGCATCTCCTCCAGGAACTCGTGATCCTGTTACCGAGTCCAAGCTCCTAGCATTCACTACATATTAGGCCAATAAATCGAGAGGTGAGTTGTTGGGTCAAGGAAAAATGACTTTATTCAGAAAGCCAGCAGGCAGAGAAGATGGTGGACTAGTGTCCCAAAGAACCATGGCCCAGAGTTAGAATTCAGGCTTCTTTTATTCTAAAAGGGGAGGGGCTAAAGTCCTTGTTCTGGCCAGACTCAGAGGGGATGTGTTAATTTCTTTCTTCCTGCAGCCATTCACAAGTGGGCCCCGTCAGGAGGTTTCCTGTGAGCTAAACAAAGTTATTTTAGCTGAACACTCATTACCTGGGAGGTAGGGTTCCCAGAAATGGGCCATTATGTATAATTTAAGCTTATAGGCAATATCCCTTTAGTGATTGACTTGTAATGGAATACAAAGTTTCTTCCCTATTATAATACTCTTGGGTTGTGGTGTTCCCACCCTCTGTCTCTAAGATAGATGGATGTTTGGTGTTTATCATTTTGGGGATACTTGAAGAACAGATTCTGATTTCAGAAGGGCCATCCAGGAGCCTAGGATGAAACTTAAACTATTACTCTGCTGTAAACATTATACAAATCCTCCTCTCATGCCTCAGTAAAATATTCGCCAGGTGATTTGCAACTGCACTCGTAGACTCTTTAGTCATAATTTGAAAAAAATAAATAAGTATCCCATTCTTGGAACTCACAAAGCAGGGACACTTTTTTAGACTTAGGTATTTTCTAGAAACGCAGGGTGGAATAATAAAGAATTCTGGTGTAATTTTATTGACGTGTGGGGTGGTGGGTGGGTGCGGGGAAGGCAGTGCTTTTACCTAATGAATACAGTTACTTCCCAGTTTGCTACAAAGTATATTCATTGTTCTCTACCAGTGTAGTCCTTTGCTGTTCCAGAGACAGGGCTGGATTGTGGGCGAACAGAAAGAAGAGCAGAAAAATAAGAAGAAAAAAGAAAATAAGAGAGTCTGATTGGGTTATGGTAGCATGAAGTCCCTAAGACTATTTTTCTGAAAGCAAGAAAGCTTATAAAACCAATTTCTCCCTTTCAAAAATGACACTGATTATGCTGAATCAGGAGGATGCTAGGTTAATATCTAAGCCACTTTGTGCTGTTGTCTGGGAGGCTCATAGAATGATTCACCAACAAAGGTAACTTCCCGACCAAATAACCTGACTTCTTTGAGTTTCCCAATGTATCTGGAGTGAGTTGCTCATTAGCAATTACTAGTGTGAAAGGCCACTAACAGTTACTTCCTAATTGGAGCTAACTCAGGCCAGATCAGGAAGGGGTAGCTGACATAGTAGACTATTTCCAAATGATGCGAGTGGAAGTAAGTGTGATTTTATTTTTTAAGACTCAGTTTAATTTTAGCTTTATCAATGCACTAACATTTCTTTCTCTTTTAAACTCTTTATGCTGGAATACAGTTGATTAACAATGTTGTGTAATGCACTAAAATCTCTTAAACTTTGGCTATACGATAATTTATATGAGTTTACCAGGAACAGAACCGTAAAAAGATCCAGAAGCCAATAACATCAACTCATAATGCTGGATTTTTCAACTCCTTCATTGCGGTGGTGACACAAAAGGAAGCAGGATGAGCAGGGCTATGTGTGGGAACTTGATCTGAGATTTTCTGAGATGTGACCAATATAAGTTGGTCATGTAATTGTTCCAAAATAGCTCCAAAAAAGTGAAATTCAGATGAAGTCATTATGCAGGCTTTACAGCCTTCGGAGAGTCTAGGCTTGAGGCTAAGAAAATAAAAATGGACCTTATTTGTATGGAACCAACAAATGAATTAATTAGCTCCTTAAGAAGCTTTAAAGGTGTCATGTTTAAGTAGCCTTGCTCAGTTTGAGTTGGAGAGGGTGTTTTGTGAGTTAATCACAATCAGTGTCCAGTGAAGGTGGAGAGCTTGTATCATATACATGGAATTTCTTTGTATTTTTCCCCTTCATCTGACATAATTCTTAAGTAAAGGACACATATTCCTATAGCTAAATGTGTGTGTGTGTTTTAATAAATTTATTTATTTATTTTTGGCTGTGTTGGGTCTTCATTGCTGCACGGGCTTTCTCTAGTTGTGGCAAGCAGGGGCCCGTCTTCTTTGGGGTGTGCGGGCTTCTCATTGCAGTGACTTCTCTTGTTGCAGAGCACGGGCCCTAGGCACTCATGGGCTTCAGTAGTTGTGGTACATGAGCTCAATAGTTCTGGCACACGGGTTTAGTTGCTCCGCAGAATGTGGAATCTTCCCAGACCAGGGCTCAAACCCATGTGTCCTTCGTTGGCAGGCAGATTCTTAACCACTGTGCCACCAGGGAAGTCTGAATATGTGTGTGTGTGGTTTTTTTTTTAGTTTTTATTTTTTGGCTAATGGATGGTCCCTCCTTGTTTGACAGCTTTAGAAGAGAGGAGATAGAAGAGGAAAGAATTCTTAAAAAATTTATTTTATCGAAGTATAGTTGATTTACTATGTTGTGTTAATTTCTGCTGTACAGCAAGGTGATTCAGTTTTACACACATATATATTCTTTTTCATATTCTTTTCTATTATAGTTATCATAAGATGTTGAATATAGTTCCCTGTGCTATACAGTAGGACCTTGTTGTTCATCTATTCTCTGTATACTAGTTTGCATCTGCTAATCCCAAACTCCCACTCCATCCCTCCCCCAAGCCCCTCCCCCTTGGCAACCACAACTCTGTTCTCTATGTCTGTGAGTCTGTTTCTGCTTTGTAGATAAGTTCATTTGTGTCATATTTTAGATTCCACATATAAGTGATATCATATGATATTTGTCTTCCTTTTTCTGACTTACTTCACTTCGTATGATAATGTCTATTTGCATCCATGTTGCTGCAAATGGAATTATTTCATTCTTTCTTATGGCCGAGTAGTATTCCATTGTATATATGTACCACATCTTCTTTACCCATTCCTCTGTCGATGGACATTTAGGTTGTTTCCATGTCTTGGCTATTGTGAATAGTGCTGCTATGAACACAGAAGTGCATGTACCTTTTGAATTATGGTGTTGTCTGGATATATGCCCAGGGGTGGGATTGCTGGGTCATATAGTAGTTCTGTTTTTCATTTTTTGAGGAACCTCCATACTGTTCTCCATAGTGGCTGCACCAATGTACATTCCCACCAACAGTAATAGGTGGGTTCCCCTCTCTCCACACCCTCTCCAGCATTTGTTATTTGTAGACTTTTTGATGATGGTCACTCTGACCAGAGTGAGGTGATACCTCATTGTAGTTTTGATTGGCAGTTCTCTAATAATTAGTGATGTTGAGCATCTTTTCATGTGCCTGTTGGCCATCTGTATGTAGAGACTTGATGTTGGTTGTCTCAAAGTGTTGGGTGAAAACTCAGAAACTCACAGAAGGGGTCTCCAAGAGACTCTTGGTCTTCTCCAGAAATATGAATTATTTATGGTCAGGAGCTCAACATCATTAATATGTGTCAATAAGGCAACATTACACACAATACAGGATTCTTTTTGTTGTGATTGTGCATTTTGCTACAAGAGCAGATAATGATACTCAAAGTAATGAACCTTAAACTATGAAGATTTTGTTCTTATGTTGAACTAAATGTACATTAAGACTAATATATATTTAGTAAAATTTATAAACTCCATTGTAACACCTTATAAATCAGCATAGATTGAAAGCTATGTGCATCCTACCATAGAATCTGAGAGGCTGGCTGGATTCAGATGACCCTAGCTTTCTCTCAGGCCCAGAGAAGGTAAGCTTTTGCCTGAGAACACACAACTAGTAAAGATTCATACCTCTTCACCTCCTCAGTTTGGAAATAAATGTTTTTCATTAGAATATAAGATTTTCTTCCTTTGGATAAGAAATGAAATGAGATAATTTCTATAATTCTTTCAAAATCTAATAAGATCATGAACATTTTACCCAGTCCAATTTCATTGTGTAACTTCGTCTTCGTAATCAAGAAATTTCTCCAAATGACCTGTTCTGTTTCATCCTAACTTCTATCATTACCATCACTCAGGTATACCCAATTTTTTTTTTTGGTAAAATTTTTATGTTACTCTTTCACAATGGGGGTTACTTTGACCTCAACCACTTTTTAATAATTTAAGGTATGAGTTCTTTTCTTAATCCAGCCTTAAACGGTATGGCTTCTTTCTGTCATCTTACAAATCTCCTGAGAGCCTCTGCTTTTGAGCTGATCTCATGAGCCCCTTTTCTTCTCTCCCACCTTAATCTGTAGGTTTTTCTAGGTGCTGGAGCATGGGAAGCAGAGGAAATAGCCCAGACAGCGATGGACAGAGAGGAGGGGTGAGCTAACAGGAAAGGGAGCTAGAGAATGAGGGTTGGGGGAGGAGCTAATGCTTTTCCAGGAAAGGAATTAGGGAGACTCACTTGTTGATTCAGCATCTCTGGTTCCTTAAAAGAAGCCAAGTGTGTAACCTTTGCTTTTATGGAGTCAGGAAAGAAAGCTTTGCTTCTCAGCACAATTAGTCCCTGCCTCTCCCCACCCCTGTCCTTTTAAAAGAAAACAAAGCTCCCTAGTCCACAGAATTAGAAGGCTGAACACACTTGGAAAAGCTCACATCTTGGTGTAACGGGATATGGGCAGGGAGGTAAATATGGGTGTCAGAGCTTTTCTGATTTGTTGGGGGCAGGCTTTCTGGGGACAGAAAACTCCAGTTTTCCTGAAGTGCAGGGACTGGGGCAGAAGAGGTAAGACAGAGTCATTCAAGGCAAATTTCCTTGTTTTATGATTTGCTTATGGCTGTTCCAGTTGTCTTCATCTGTGTACAGACAAAGCTGCGTGCAAAAGTTCTACAGCTTGTGCCCTTACTATATACCCACACCTACGTGAGAACCACGGACCATTTTATAACACTCCTGGCATTCTGCAGCAGTTTAAAATGTACCTTTGCATTTTTTACTTTCCTTTCTCAAAACATAATCTTCCCCAGCTCTACCAAGCACATTTAAATCATGAGAGGACAGATGACCTAAAAAGCCATTTACCCTTGCTAAGGTTTCACTTGGATGACTCCTCTTGCTTCTTTATTTTTCTACATTGACCAAGAGACAGCCCAGTGTCAGGATAGAAATTTGCAGCATCGTTTGGGTCAAAATAGCACAGTTGTGGACCCACAGTTTAAGAGGCTGTATGTCTTTATCTAGTTAACAAACTGTCTCTTGTTCTTTATAAGATGTAACACTACCCAAGAGTTTCTGGCCAGTGTTAGGATCAGACCATGGGTATAACTTTTGCACCTGATTAGTGGTCCTGTCCATAGTGCAGGAGGTGTAAAACAATACCTATTTCTTCTAAAACAGTCGGGGTGGCGAGGGAGGCTCAAATATTCCTCTCATACCACCACTCATTTATTTCCCCTGAGAAACATGCAAAAAAACACTCAAAAACTTTTTATGCTACAAATGATGTACAAGCATTCTAGCTGTTTGATTGTTGGTTTATAGAATGTAATTGACAGAATGGTATGAGGTTCAGAGAGTCTGACTGTGTTACCTAAAACCAGGAGATTATGAACATCCTGGTTTGTAGTATGAATCTTCTAGCCAGAAATAGCAGTGTGTACAATGAGATACCAACTCACACTGGTCAGAATGGCCATGATTAAAAAAGTCTACATATAAAATATGCTGGAGAGGGTGTGGAGAAAAAAGACCCTCCTACACTGTTAGTGGGAATATAAGCTGGTGAAGCCACTATGGAAAACAGTATAGAAGTTCCTCAAAAAACTATAAATAGAGTTACCATATGATGCAGCAATCCCACTCCTGGGCATATATCTGGACAAAACCATAATTCAAAAGGTACATGCACTTCTGTGTTCATAGCAGCACTATTCACAATAGCAAAGACATGGAAACATCCTAAATGTCTGTGAACAGATGAATGCATAAAGAAGATGTGGTACACATATACAATGCAATACTACCCGGCCATAAGAAAGAATGAAATAATACCATTTGCAGCAACATAGTTGGCCATAGAGATTATCATGCTAAGTGAAGTAAGTCAGACAAAGACAAATATCATATAATATCACTTATATGTGGAATCTAAAATATTATGCAAATGAACCTATCTATGAAACAGAAACAGACTCACAGACATAGAAAACAGACTGCTGGTTGCCAAGGAGTGTGGGTGAGGGAGGGAAGGATTGGGAGTTTGGGGTTAGCAGATGCAAACTAGTATATATAGAATGGATAAGCAACAAGGTGCTACTGTATAGCGCAGGGAACTATATTCAACATCCTGTGATAAACCATAATGCAAAAGAATTTAAAAAAGAATGTATGTATATGTATAACTGAATCACTTTGCTGTACAGCAGAAATTAACACAACATTGTAAATCAACTATACTTCAATTATAAAAAAAAAGAGAAGAAATGGCAGTCTGGTACCTAAGGAAAGCAGCAGAGGAAGAAACTGCTTCCATGTTTCTGTTATAACTCTCCTTGGTTACTGCTGAAGAATGACATTTTGACATTCCTCAGGAAATTCACAACACTGAGATTTTTGTGTGTTTTTTTTTTAAATTTGTAATTGCTTAGGATGTGCACACATTAGAAAGGGCAGGCCCTTGTTTCCCAAATGCAGCACATCCTTGGCAGCCAGTCAGCACACAGAGGCTGCTGTGGTATCACAATCACGTCCCGCTTTCAACAGCTTCCTCTTCTCTTTCACGGAACTGGAAATGAACTCAACTGTGATACTTCAGTCACAGCAAGTGGGAAGTAGTAACTTAAGGAAAACACCACGAGGATAATGAATTTGTTGCACTGTGGTTAGCCTCGCTGAGGGCAACAGCTCTGGAGAGAGCTAACTTATGGAGAGCCTAATGCCACAACTCTGTGGTTAACTTGGACTTTGTGATTTAATTTAAAACTTTTTCCTTTTTATTTTGAAATAATTTTAGACTTAGAATAATGTTGCAAAAATGGAACTAGGAGTTCCCATATGCCCTTCCCCCAGCTTCTCCCAATGTTAATGTTACCTGAGCCTGATACAATGATCAAAATCGGGGAATTCACACGGATTTAATTCCACTCAGTCATCTTCAGATCTTAGTTAAATTTGCTAATTGTGATCTTTTTCAGGCCCAGGATCCAATCCAGGATTACAGCTTACATTTAATGGTTGGACAATAACTTTTAAACGTTGCTGTACCACCTACATATTTAATTTTAATTTTAAAATTTAAGCAGTTAGGAAGCTTAAGTATAATGATTTCATAATTACAGTAAAAATGTCCAAGTCTGTTGATTGTGAATTCAAATAACTGCCCTGATGTGCTTATTCCAGATAGAATGGAAAACAAAAAGCCATCTCCCCGAGCACATTTACTTCTCACCCATTTTAAATGGGAAGTGCTATTATAGTCTTGGGAGCATTTTGCCAGGCCAGCACTTCCCATGGTCAACTGGGTCAGAAGCCAAATTAGAATTGCCTCCTATTTTTAAATCATTTTGATGAGTTCTAATATTATTACCTGACCCCTATCTTCATCCAAAAGTAGCCTTGGGCTTATCCCTCCAGAAAGCTTTTTAACCCCTTTTGCTTTGACATATCAACTGTTGAAATTCTCAGCCTGTATCAGTGTCGTTGGAGTTTTGGGGTACCAGTTGTGTGAATGACACTGGACTAATTAATATTCTGAGAAGTAGATTGGTTCCAGCCACAAAGAGCTGAACTCTTGTAGGAAAGGGAGTATATATTCAGCTAAAAATTAATTACGTTGTATGTATTAGAGCGCTTCGAGAAACAGAACCAACAGGATGTGTGTGTGTGTATATATATATATATATATACACACACACACACACAGTCACATATATACACATATACTCTCTATATAAATATGTATACTCTCTCTCTACACACACACACTATATATACTCTTTATATATGTGTGTATGTATGTATATATATATAATATATATATATATATATATATATATATATATATAGAGAGAGAGAGAGAGAGAGAGAGAGAGAGAGAGAGAGATTTATTTATTATAAGGGATTGGCTCACATGAGTATGGAGGCTGCAAAGTCCCAAAGACGTGCAGTCAGCAGGATGGAGACCAGGAAAGTTGATGTTTTAGAGGCTAAAGGCCAAAAAAGACCTATGTAGAGCTCAACTGTCAGGCAGGAGGGTTTCCCTCTTTCTCAGCCTTTCGTTCTATTCAGGATGAGTGTGGACTGTGTACCCACCCACATGAGGGGGGGGCACCTGCTTAGAGCCTCCCTCCTGCCTCCCACCCGGGAGCCTCCCTCCTGCCTCCTGCTTTGTCACTGGTTGCCTTCTCTGCCATGGTAGTGGGGGAACACCCACTAGTGACATCCATATAGTGTCTTTCCTGCAGCATCTGCTACTGGGAGTCAGAGTAGTGATGTGACCATGGGAAAGTCACTTAGTGGCCCTTGGCTCCTATTTTTTGAAACATGAGGCAATTGGAAGAGGTGATTTCCCAGATTTCTTCCAGTTTTCTAACTCTATGATTCTTCTTCTCTCATTCTTCTTCTTGCCTCTTCTGCATTTGTTCCGTTCTCCTACCTGCTTTGGGTTCCACTGAAAAACCGTCTTCACAAGAATAGATCCTGGCTATTGGTGAAGCTCATCCTTCTTCCCACAGAGTGAGTGGGCCAGTCGGGGTGTCAGAGATGGACCCCCACCAGGTCCTCCCTGATGACACCAGCTTTGCTTTTTTAATGTCCATCTATTGCCAGGTGGGTAGGGTTTGATTAACCACTGAAGAAGTTCCTTTTGGGAGGGGTTTCTGAAGTTTTTCTGGAGCTTAGGGGTTTTATGAGATTAATCTCTAGAAAGATATAGTTTTTACTATAATGATAATAACACACAAAATACTTCTCAAAGCATTTTTTAATGTATTTTATCCCATTTTACAAAATGAAAAGTTACTGTAGAAAAAAGAAAGGAAGGAGGAACATGGTAAATTTTGTACGCAAGTACAAGGTGGCATTCGTCTCAAGCTCCCATGGAGAAATTGTTTTTTTTTTTTTGTTTTTTGTTTTTTGTTTTGTTTTTTTTGCGGTACGTGGGCCTCTCACTGTTGTGGTCTCTCCCGCTGCGGAGCACAGGCTCCGGACGCGCAGGCCCAGCGGCCATGGCTCACGGGCCCAGCCGCGGACGTGGGATCCTCCCGGACCGGGGCACGAACCCGCGTCCCCTGCATCGGCAGGCGGACTCTCAACAGCTGCGCCACCAGGGAAACCCCCATGGAGAAATTTTAAAGTAATTAGTGTGGTCCTCTTACTCCCTGAAGTGGTTAACTTAGACCACAAGCTGGATGCAACTGAATTTTTAAAACGTCTGTAAAATTTAAAAAGTGACCATGTATAACATATTAAGATCTTATTTATGATTTATGACCTACTTTCATCACGTTAGCACAATTTAAATTTTTCTTTAAGACTAGCTTGTTAAACGCACTCAAAGAGTAATAAGCTTGACTGATAAAAGTCAGAGGGTCTGTCTTCTGGGGTAAGCACGTAAGAGTTGACAAAAGGATCTTGACTGTCCAGGATCATTTAAAACCAATGAATTAAAAATCAGGAGGTCAGGGAGAGCCATACAGAGATGATAAGGCTCTCCGTATTTGTCTTAACAAAGGAAACATTAAACCAGACTGATTTTCCCCTTCGTTCTTTCTCCCCCACCAGGGAGGAATGTGAAACTCCATTTTACCCTTGGCTGAGAAGGTGCTAATTTGTCTGACAAGTTGTTGGAATCTGAGGATGCTCAAGGTATCCTTGACGTCTCAAACCTTCATGCTGAGTGAAACATGCTTCCAACGTGTCAGTGTTTGGGAGGTTTTCTGTATCTCATTAGGTAAGAACCATATAAACCACATGAATGCAAATGGGGCAGGAACCTGTTTCCTCACAGTGGGAAAAACTTCAAAGTGTTCTAACCAAGGCAATTTTTGAATCACCCTCATTCAACTAAATATTTTATCTGAAATTAACTCTATTCTTTCATATCCTAGAGGACTTGAGTGAACTTTTTCTCCATTTGCTGCCTATTTCTTGGGAGGTGTGATCTTCAACTCCTTCCCTTTATTGATTGCAGTATCAGCAAGTATTTATCAAGAAGGCTCCTAAGAGGGAGAGCCATGTAAACATGAAAACGTTAATTCCTTTTCTTTTTAATTGTGTATTTATTGATTTTTCCCTATACTTTCTAAAGCCAAGAATTAGCTGTATGAATGACCTTTGCATGTTAACTAAATCCTAGCTGGTAAACTGCTGCGTTATTAAGAGACAAGTCCTACTGTAGAAAAAGACTGTTTCCTAGCACACAATTCACCCTAAGTTGCATGGCTGATAGTAATAGCTAACACTTAACTCTTACTATGAGCTCGGCATTTTTCTAGGTGCTTTTACTTATACTAACTCAGGTAATCCTCACAATAACCCTGTGAGATGGGAATTATTATTTCAGCTTTACAGAAGCTGAAAAGTGATGACAAAAATAGCGTAGCTGTAAAGCAATGGAGCCAAATTCAGCCTCAGACCTTCTGGTTTCAGAGTCCAGCCCCTAACTCCTATGCTGTGCTGCTTTTTCTCATCCATGGACCCTCATCTAGAAGTGATAAAGGATGCTGGATAGGACTGCTGTGGTGTGGCCCACGGAAGAATACCACTGTAGTCGATAAAACTTCCCTTGGGATCTGCTTGTGGCTGAATTTTCTAAAAGACAAAATTGTAATCAATTTTTAATATTTGCAATAACATTTATCATTTATTTGCTTTTTTTTTGACCAGCATTATATATTATATAAAGAGTGAGCTCCTGAAGCATTCCTTCCAAAATAAGAGCTATTACTTACTGAGTCCTTACTATGTGTGAGATATTCTATATTCATTTCATTTCATCTTCATGATAACTTTGTTATGTGGGTTTTATTATTCACATTTTGCATAGAGGAATATGAGATTCAGGGAGGTTAAATAATATGCCCAAGGTTACATGAAATGCTGGTTGTTTCCCAATACTTACTCTTTCCAACTTCATCAGTAATAAACCCTCCTGATTACTAACTGGCTATAAGAATACCTGGAATAATGATTACGTTTAAAGCATTCCTTGCATTTAGGTGTTACCATGGGATTATGTTCTGGCCAATGAGGTGTCAACAAATGTGTGTGACTTCAGAGAAGTGTCTCAGAAGACTGTATCTCTGACACCTCCCCCCAATACTTTCTTCTTTTCTCTGGCAAGAACATAGATACGATGGCTGGTGCTCCAACAGCCTTCTTAGGTTGTGAGGAGACAACCATTACTAAGAACTGAAAAGCCCTGACAGTATAGATTCTACAGTACAGAACATGATATCAGCTCTGGACCACCTACTTCTGGAATTCTTTTGAATGAAAGAGAAATATAAACTTTTATAGTGTTTAAGCCACTATGGCTTGCATATTTCTACCTGCAATTGTACGTAACCCTAATCAATATACTCTGTATCCAGTATATCCTTGCTTCTCAAATTGCCACGTGCATTCAGATCACCTGGAGGTCTTATTAAAGTGTAGATTCTGATTCAGTAGGTCTGAGGTGGGATCTGAGAATTTGCATTCCTGTTAAGCTCCCAGGTGATGCTGAAACTGCTTGCTGGTCCGTGAACCACACTTGGAAGAACAAGGTAGAAAGAGCTGGTATCAGAATTAGTTCCTAGGGCTTTTGGATATCAAAGTCCATGCTTTTTCATTTATGCCTAGCAACCACCTTGGCATTTTCACTTTTTTAATTTCTCCTTATACCCAAAATATCATCATAATAGTTTAAACATGTTAATGCTTCAATAACTTGTTTCCTTAGCAACTTAAGGATAAAATGTAGGCTCTCCATGTGAAATATAATTGTTTGATTCAGGTGAGGTTGACATGGAGTGAAACTAAAGGGATGGTGGCAGGGTTCATTTGCTACTTTCAATTTATTTAATGATTGAGTTGAATACACAGTTAACTGTCTTATGATTGATTTTTTTTTTTGCGGTACGCGGGCCTCTCACTGCTGTGGCCTCTCCCGTTGCGGAGCACAGGCTCCGGACGCACAGGCTCAGCGGCCATGGTTCACGGGTCCAGCCTCTCTGTGGCACGTGGGATCTTCCCAGACCGGGGCACGAACCCGTGTCCCCTGCATCGGCAGGCAGACTCTCAACCACTGAGCCACCAGGGAAGCCCCCTTATGATTGATTTTGGAAGAAGACTAAATGTCATATGAGTTAACAGGAATAATACAATTATAATATTATGAGAATCTGATAAATAATACAATCATATTATGTAAATCATCATTATAGGCTAAATCAGTGATGCTCATCCTTGATTGTAAATTAGACTCTGCTGGGGACTATCTAGAACTGGCTGGAACCAGACCACTAGAACTGAGTCTCTGGGGGTGGGTCCCAGGCATCAGTGCTTTTCAGAGCTCTCCAGGGGATTTCAATGTATCATCAAGTTTACAAACCACTGGCCTAAGTGAATGTTTTCACGCAAAACACCGTACCTATTTCAAAAACCCTTCAACCACTAAAATAAATATCAAATGTCAAATTATTTTTCTGGAGTTTCTTTTGTCTGAATCAAGAGTTACAACATAATTACTGACTATCTTTGTACCTGGAGTGTATATTTACTTTGGAAGTATTAGAAGTCATTTGTTAAGGCGTAGTCAGTCATGAAGTTCAAGTGATCCTATGTAATCATCTAAAACAGTCGATATAAATCAGGACCATCTCCTCATATGTTAATGATTATTCAAACCACATATTCCTGAAAAATCGACAGTCATTCCATACACGCAGAGCACTTTTTTTTTTTTTTACGGTACGCGGGCCTCTCACTGTTGTGGCCTCTTCCGTTGCGGAGCACAGGCTCCGGACGCGCAGGCCCAGCGGCCATGGCTCATGGGCCCAGCCGCTCTGCGGCATGTGGGATCTTCCTGGACTGGGACACGAACCCGTGTCCCTTGCCTCGGCAGGCAGACTCTCAACCACTGCGCCACCGGGGAAGCCCAACAGAGCACGTTTTTATGACGTGTACAAGATGTGCTCCTTTTGCCCCTCAGGCACCCCCATCACATCCTCCCACTGCTGACTTATTTGGACAGCACCTGTGGTACCCATGCCCTAGGGTTCCCGGTTGGCTCAGGCCAGTGGACAGTCCCATCCACCCACCACCAGATCTAAAGGGTGGGAAGGAAATAAAGCACTTATTCCCTTGGTTCCCTTCAAGGTTTCCTCAGACTGGCTGTTGTCCTCCACTGAAGGTCACTGCTGCCTTCAAGGTCACCTCCTCTATGGGCTGTCTCACATTTTGGGTCCTTAGTTCTCCCTCTCATGCCTGTAAGCTGAGCCAGGGAAAGATTCTGTGACTGTTGGTCTCAGTTTCCAGCACTGTCCCTACTGCAGACTTGACACTGCACTCACAGCTTTATAAGTAGGCTCCATGAAAACAAAGCCTCCAAAAAATCATCCCATTTGGACTGTGCCTTTGGTTTCCTGTTGGGACCCTTACTGATACAGTGCCTGATAAAAACGAGGTGAGAAAATCTGCGCTGAGATCACACCAGTGACAGAGACAGTATCTGGGAGGCACTGGGCTGCCACTCCCCTATAACTCATATCAGAATCCAGGTCAAATGTGGAAAATGGATGTAATCATTTTCTAAAAGCATGTTCATCTCTGTTTTTACAGGTGGATTACAAGTTAAATTCTGTAATCTGTTTACCTTTGTGTGATTTAAGAGCACCAATTCAAGGATACCATGAGGATCAAAATCTACATAGATGGGCTTCTCTCGTGGCGCAGTGGTTGAGAGTCTGACTGCCGATGCAGGGGACATGTGTTCGTGCCCCGGTCCGGGAAGATCCCACGTGCCGTGGAGCGGCTGGGCCCGTGAGCCATGGCCACTGAGCCTGCGCGTCCAGAGCCTGTGCTCCGCAAAGGGAGAGGCCACAACAGTGAGAAGCTCGCATACCGCAAAAAAAAAAAAAAAAAAAAAAAAAATCTACATAGATGGCTTTATTTTTATTTTATTTTTTATTAAAAAAATTCTATAGTGCTTTACAATTTCCAAAAGTTTCACACATGTGATTTCATATAAGCATGGCCTTTACTTATTATTGCTTTCTTTATGGTTCACTCTGGAGTATTTACTGCTCTCAGTATTTGCCCTGTTTTTCTACATTTATGTCTTAGCTCAACTTCTTTCTTCTTGGAATTCAAAGTCTAGATCAAATGCCATCTCTGCCATGAAGTTTTCCCTGATTTTTCTCAACTGAAGGAAAACATGTTCGTTTTTGAAATCTACCCCATTATCTACATGTTTTGTGGCTTTTTCCACTATACCTTTTGTCTCATATCCACACCTTGATAGCTGGCTGTCCTTGACAAGTCAGCTATACTCTCCTGTGTTTTGTTTTTCTTACCTGTAAAATGGGGATAACAATACTGCCTGCCTTGGTGAGTTGTGACGTTTGTGTCAGGTAAGGAAGGTAAAGCATTTCAAGCAGTGTCTGGCATGTAACAATCAATGCATGTTAGCTAGTTTATTATAATTGTACCCTTGTGATAAAACTGCATGGGCACACACTGTTGTTATTCTGGGGAATACTTCAGGGACAATGACAGATTCACCTTTGTATTCCCAGCACCGAGCAACCAGATCAGGCACAGAGTTGGTGGGAGGGTGATAGTTGCTTAGTTCATTCATTCATTCATTTAATGAAAAGGAGGCAATCGGGTACAGAGACATATTTCCTGGGTTAAAAGTCTGGTTTCCGCCACTTAATGTTTGTGTGATTGCAAGCAAACACTTAATCCCACTGTGCCTCAGCCTTCTTATCTATGAAGTGGAGATAATAGTACAACTCTTCCTTGTAGGATTATTGAGGTTTAAATGACATAATCATGTTAATCACTTAGCACCATGCCTAGAATACTGCAAGCATTCAATAAGTAGTAGTATTATTAAAGGAATCACAAGATTAGAAAGCAAGCGGCCGAGGGAGCAGATCACATATGAAGCAGAAGTGCTGTGGCTTAGTGATTATTGTATGAAATGTTTAATACATTGAAAAAATTACAGTGAAAAAGCATACTCCTGATAGATAAGGAAAGCATTTTGAGGTTGAGAGTTATGCCAGGACAGGGTATCCTTGTATAAAGCTGCTCTAGTGATGTGAAAAAGATTCATATAGTCTATCTCTCGCCAAAGGGTATGTCAAATATGAGATTTACACTTCCTGAGTGTTGTGGAGTGTGATACATGCCATTTATTTGTGTGTCAGTAACTCTGTAATCATCTCTTTGGAGGACCCATCCACTTCTCGCTGACCTCCCCTATCAGCTCTGTACATTCCTCATTACATACCAGACGTGTACTCTGATGTATGGCCAAAAATCCAGGTGAAGCAGAGTGGAGGGTTGGAAGAGACAAGGGGCTGCACCCTGCAGTGAGTCAGTCTAATTACACCCAAACTTAACTAATGGAGGGGTCAGTACGGTCGGAGAAGGGAGAGGGATGTGGCTTGTCTTTCTGCCTTTCTTTTCCCAGAGACTGACGCCAGTGAACTGTTGGGACTTGATAGCCACAATCAATAGTTTCTAAAACAATAAGGTCAGCATGGTAAAGATTCAGATTTCTTGCCTCCAAATGGAATGGAAAGAAGACTGGGGTGCTGAGCCATCGAGGTGAGTCTGACCTTCGCTGACTGACTGATGAAAGACTCTAGCAGAGGAAGAGATAAAAGAATAACACGGGGGAGCAGTGGTTGTAAATATGGTATCAGCACAATCCTGGATTTTACTCTAGGAACATACAGAATTGTTATTTTGCTGTTATGTTAAAAGGAGAACATCTCAGCTCTGGTAAAACAGTCGATTCTTTAAGAAAGTTTAGAAATGGAGAACCTGACACATATGTGTGGTTTCTAATTAAGGTGTCTTCGACCATCTTTATACATTTGAGTTAATTCCATTAATTCACTCATATTTTCTAAGTACTGAGTTCACCTAAAATTATATTTTAAAGACCAGAGATTGGTATTTGGTATCTCACAATTCTCACTGGAACTGGTAGTTCAGAGGTCAGATTTTTCTACATTTAAAATACTCACTGGAAAAGAATACTTTATATATCTGTATATCTATATATATATATCTGGATCACTTTGCTGGGCACCTGAAAACTAATACAACACTGTAAATCAACTATACTTCGATTAAAAAAAAATACACACAGAAGGAATATTGTAGGTCTGCATACATCTAAATTGGGCTGCTCTGGAAATAGTATTTCCACTGTATCTCTGTGAAACATTTTAAAATTTGATTAGAAAATATGGAGGAAAGAAATTGCCTTGTGGGTTAAATAAATGCTTGTCTACGCGTTTAGACGTTGTTTCAATCACATAGATGCAGATGAGCTGAAATTTGAAGTTCCACATTAGCTACAGTCAAAAGAAACCCAATTTCCTCTATTAAAAATGTCTTTAAAAGTTTTCTGAAAATGTATCAATGGCTTATAAAGCTTTCTTGGTGATCAAATCACTGCCACCATCAATTCTCTTGGTGATTTGAGGGTAAACAGGCATATATAAACTTCTTCAAATAAATGCGGATTTAAAAATTAGAAGGAAAAGGTCTTCTTAGCATGCATTATGTATTTGTTGAAGACAGATCATTAGAGAAAGGGTTCAAGGTGCTTGCTGAAGCTAAGGGGCTCAGAGGGGGCCATTTTGAGATGGTAAGACTGCTGAGGTTGCCACACCACAGGGAAAAGAGGCTCTAGCTTAGATGAAAAGCAAAAACGTGGAAAATGAAACAAAGTTGACTTGTGGGTTGAATACAATTAGAGTTGAATTTATGGGAAAATCCTGCCCAGTATGACATGATGGGAGTTTATTTTCTGAACATAAGTAAATGCCAATCCTCATTTGCATCTACAAAGCCAGACTTTCTCCCTTTTGCTGGACAGCTTCTGGGTTCCAATTTAGGTAAATATTCCAGGAGACCTGACAACGTGTGGTATGACCTACCTTGACAAAGTTAGTGACTACTGTTTCCTCTAAGATTCTTACTGTCTGAAGAATCATTGTTACACACGTTGGAAACAATGATGTTGTTAGTGAATTGTTCCTCTGAGTTGCTGCCTTGTAGACTTGAAGATTTTAAGATGTGATTAGCCCTGATGTGTTTTTCATCTAAACAAGCACAGTTATCTCATGTTTGTTCCTCAAAATCTACATTCCTCTATCACAGTAGGTATTCTGGCATTAAGAATGGGATCCTGATCAAAGGAAATCTGAAGAAAATGGAAAGCATAAATTCTTTAATAAACATGTAACCAACTATTGAATAAAATCTCTACTCTGAAACTGTTGATATTCTGTGCTTAAAATGCTTGTGTTGTGTGTGGTTACAGTGATTCTGGTTAATCCTGTTTTCTAGATTAATTTGTATATCTTCTCTCCAAAGGAGATAAAACAGTAATCACTGAAAAGAAGTACTTTGTGATACTTACTTGTGTGGAACCCTCAAAGCTAAGGTATTAAAATATTTAAGATATAATTGAAATTAAAATTCCATAATTATAGTATTTTATAAATTTATAATTATAAATAGTGCCAGCATCACCTCTCATTGCAAATATCTCATGATCACTACTAAGAGACTTATGAGAATACTGATACTTATAAGGCATAGGAATTTCTAATTTTGTAGATTTTTTAAATTGCTACTTTGCCTGATCATTAAAATGTGAATGTGAAATTGATATTTTCCAACCTCATCTTTTCCCTGAACCAAATATAAAATAATTGAAGAGTCAGAGAGAGATTTGGTTAGGGATCCTCACCAATACCTGGGAGAGTAATTAAGGGAGTAACTTAATAGAAACACTGGTCACTTCATGCATTACACTGCATGGTGTAACAGGGACAGCTCAATACCAGAAAAACATGCTCCAGAATACCTGCAGACCAGCTCAGAGATGCCCATTCTTGTGCAGGTTCTGTAGAGTTACAATAGCAACTGATTTCAATGTTTAAGAAAGTGAGCTAAAGGTTCTATAAGAATAAAGACCAAAAGACCACCCAGAGAGACTGGGCCCTGCAAAGTCATTAGCATAATTTTTATTAACTGTCTGTCATAGTGTTTCATTCACATCATCGCTGCTAGATGATCTTGAACATTCATAGGAAATTGAAGCCTGGGAATTACAGAATATGCTGAGGATTTCACTAAAGGTACCCAGGATACCAAAATATTTGCAATAGTACTCATACATGCCCATAAGTACAAGATAAACATTGTAATATGTTAATAATTCTATTATACTCTCTTGTAAGGACATTTATCAAGCATATTGTGCCTTCTATGCATTTATCAAAATTATAAAATCTCAGCAGTGATGTTGTTGAAAGCTATATTGTAAAGGTACAGTGTAACTTCTCAAAAAAAAAAAAAGATTGTCCTCAATTGTCTAATGTAACAAACAAAAAACCCTTTGAGAAGAAACACAAATAATCCATATCCAAAACATGTATGCCATTCAAAAAGTCTAATTTTAGGAAACTCTTGAAAGATTTCCCAAGGTTTTATCTACTCTTCTGAGGTGCTGGAGGTTTCTAGGAGAGAATCTGTATCATTCTCTCTGAATCTGGCCATTTTACCAATTCCCTTGAAATGGAAATATTTCCTTTACCTTTCAGGAAGAATATATAGAAAAATCCTGTTACCAAATCAAACAAGCTTTCCTCAGAACAACTGTATGTATCACTATGACAGTTGTGCTGGTACAGAAATCCAATGAATATTAAGGTAAAACTAAGTACAGATTCTAAGTATTTTTTAACTTTTTAATTTCAAAAATAGTTGATTATATCTGTGTGGATCTATTTCTGGACTTCTGTTCTACTGATTGTTGAGTCTGTCTTTTCACTGTTACCATAGTGTCTTTATTACTGTCACTTTTGTTAAAAAAATTCAACTGAGTAAATTTGAAGATCTAATTGGCTTTATTCAAAGATTCATGAATCATGAAGCATCCCACCCAGCAAATAGAAAGAAGCCCTGAGGAGCTGTACAAAATGGAAGACTTTTCTAGGCAGTACAAGGTGGGGCAAGGAAGTTTTTTTAGCAAAGAGTGTTTCAGGCAAGGTTACCTTCCTTTGGGGAAAGATAGGGTCTATCAGGCAGATTACCTCACTAGTGCTGAACAGCTTATTCCAGACTGATTGGTTAAAGGTCACATCCTCAGGAGAGGCTGTAACTGCAGTTAGGTTAGGTGTTAAGTCTTGGTTTGCTGATGTGGGGCTGAGCACAAGGGACTCCATTTGGGGCCTGTTGTTTCTTTTTTGACACTTTATAAGTCTTGAAATTGAGTAGTGTGAGTCCTCAACTTTGTTCTTTCTCCAAATTGCTTTGACTCTTCTGGTTCCTTTCTCTTTCCATAAACATTTAAAAATCAACTTGCCAATCTCTACACCCCACTGCCCAAGAAAAGAAAAAAAAAAGAAAAAGAAAAACCAAAAAACCAACCCATCTTGCATGGATTTTGATTGAGACTGTAATGAATTGATAGATTAATTTTGAGTCTCCACAATATTGTCTTTACAATACAGTCCAACATTATGAAACAATATTGTACAATATTATAGTATTTTGTAATTATAATAAAATTACAACTCACTTGCAATATAATGCAATGCATTATAATATAATTACATTACTGTATAATATTACAGTATTATATAATATTTCAATACAATATTATAATACTGAGTATTTCAGTCCATGAACGGATTTTTAGGACTCCATTTTTTTAGGTCTACTTTGATTTATTTTATCAGTATTTTATAGTATTCAGCATATAGATTCTGTACATATTTTATTAGATTTATATCTCAGTATTTTTCCTTTTTACTTTTTGGTGATGTTATATATGACACTTTAAAAATAAATTTGAATTCTAATTATTCATTGCCATTATATAGAAATGCAAATTCTTTTTGTTTATTGACCTTATGATTTAGATAAACTCTTATTAATTCTAATAGGTTTTGTAGGTTATTCGGAATTTTTTTTTTATAGACAGTCATGTTGTCTGCTAATAGAAACAGTCTTATTTTATCCTTTATCATCTCAATGTTTTATTCCTTTTTTTTTTCCCCTTATTGCACTGGCTAGCACTTTTAGTACTAGATTCAATAGGAGTTGTGAGGAAGGACACTCTTGTCTTATTCTCTATCCTGGGGGGATATTCAGTATTTTGTGACTAAGTATAATGTTAACTGTAGATTTTTGTAGATTCCGTTTATCAAGTTTTGAAAATTCTCTTCTATTCCCAGTTTGCTGAGAGTTTTTATAATGGATGGATATTGATTTCAAATGCTTTTTTCCACATCTATTGAGTTGATCATATGCCTTTTTTCTTGACTAATATGAATTACATGGATATTAATTTTTAATGTTGAAGCAGCCTTGTATTCCTGGGAAAAATTTGCTTAGTTGATATTTATCATTCTTTTTACATATTGCTTGTTTTGACTGATAACATTCTGTTGACTATTTTGCATGTATGTTCATGAGGGACATTAATCTATACTTTTAAAAAATAATTCTTTGGTCTGGTTTTGGTATCAGGGTAATGATGGCTTTATAAACTGAGTTGGGAAGTCTTCCTTTTACTGGAAGACGTTATGCAGAATTGTTACTATTATCTCATTAAATGTTTGGTACAATTCACCAATGAAATTATCTGGGCTTAGAAATTTCTTTTTTTGGAAGGCTTTAAACTACAAATTGAAGTTCTTAAATAGATATAAGAATATTCAGATGATCTATTTCTCCTTGAGTGATTTTGGTGGTTTTTGACTTTCAAAGAATTGATCCTTTTCATTTAAGTTGTTGAATTTATGGGCATAAAGTTTTTGGTAGTATTACCTTATTAACTTTTGAATGTCTCAAGGTCTGTAGTGATGCCCTCTCTTTCATTCCTGATTTGGTAATTTGGGTCTTCTCTGGTTTTTCTTTATCAGTCTGTCTAGAGGTTTATCAATCTTATTAATCTTTTCAAATAATCAACTTCTGATTTCCTTGACCTGTATTGTTTTCCTTTTTTCAATTTTATTGATTTCTATGTTTCTTTATTATTTTCTTCCTTCTGATTTCCTTGTTCTTAATTTGCTTTCTCTCCAGCTTCTTAAGGGAGAAGATTAGTTACTGATTTGAGACCTTTTTTTAAAAACATATGTATTCGATGCTATAAAATTCTCTCTAATCTCTGCTTTAGCTACAAAACTATGTATTTTCATGTATTGCATTTTTATTTTCATTCAGTTTAAAATATTTTTATTTCTCTTGAGATATTCTTTTTGACATATGGGTTATTTAGAAGTGTGTTCTTTATTTTGCAAAAATTTGGGTTTTTTCCAGATATCTTTCTGTTATTGATTTCTAGTTTAATGAATATTATGTACATGAATATAACCGTAATACATATATCTTATTCAGACATACATACATGTATTTTTAACACAAGGGCATGGGTCATAATACATTTCCCTTATTGCCTACTTCACTTTATATAGACCATGTTGTCATGTAGATGCGTGTAGATCTATAACAGTCTTTTAAGTAGCTACATTGTATTCCATTGTATAGATGAAACCTTATTTAAATAATGACTTCACCATTGATGGAAATTTACATTGCTAATTTTTAACTGTTAAAAACAATAAAAAAGAGTGGATATATGTATATGTATATCTAATTCACTTTGTTGTACAGCAGAAACTAACACAACATTGTAAGTCAACTATATTCCAATAAAAATTAATTTAAAAATTTCTTTTACACAAAAAAACCATTCTGCAACAATCATGAATTGTAATATATATTTGTATTTGTTTTTTTTTTTTTTTTGCAGTACGTGGGCCTCTTACTGTTGTGGCCTCTCCCGTTGTGGAGCACAGGCTCAGCGGCCATGGCTCACGGGCCTAGCTGCTCCACGGCATGTGGGATCTTCCCGGACCGGGGCATGAACCCGTGTCCCCTGCATTGGCAGGTGGACTCTCAACCACTGCACCACCAGGCAAGCCCTATATTTGTATTCTTAAGCAAGTTTTCCATAAGATAAATCTTTAAAGTAAACTTGCTAAGGAATAGGGTATTCGTATTTTGAATGTTGATGGATATTTCCAAATTTCTCCCAGAAAGGTCATAACCATCTCCATTACCACCAGAAGCATGTGGGAGTGCCTCTCCCTACCTCATACCATTTCCAAACACTGCTCTCCCTTGGAGCCTATTCTCAGGGCAATAGGATTCTGCTGAAACCTTTTGTGTAGTTATGGATATGACAAATGCGGTGTTTAAGGCATATTAGTTTGGCATTACCATTAAGAGGATGGATGGAGATGAGTGAATTTTGATGCATAGAGACAGGTTGAGATCCAGGCTTGAGGATTTGAGAGCCAGCACCAATGTAGTTGCATAGCAGTAGGAGTCTAAGGGAGACATCGGGGTTTCAAAGAGAATGAAATAGGCCTTATTAGTGCTTGCATGTGAGACTTGAGTTTGGAGTCAGACGGCAAGTTTTGAATCTCAGATATGCCATTTTGTTACTAACTTAGTGATATTGATCAGTTTTTCCAATTGTCATTTTCCTTATTTCTAACAGGTTTACTGTAAGGATTAAATGAGGCAATTTATATGCCAGTTTAAAAAACTCTAATGCCTCATGCAAATGCAAGATAAACGTGATAGTGTGTGAGACTAGTGTGAAGGAAAGAGAGAGTTAACAGTGAGCCCAGTGTCTGAGCCAGGTGGTCCAAGAAGTGGAGGCTGTTGGTAGGAGGAGATGATTAAATGAGGCAATGATGGGTTTGATTTGGAACTGCTGTGTTTGAATTAACTACAGAGCTTCCACATGGAAATACCCAATAGTTAGTGGACACAACAGAATTAGCATTAAGGAGATACAGATTTGAAATGAATTTACTCTCAGAAAAGCTAGGGGCTCTCGCTCTCTGACCACACAGAGTTCCTCCTCCAATCTTTTTTTTTTTTTTTTTTGCGGTACGCGGGCCTCTCACTGTTGTGGCCTCTCCCGTTGCGGAGCACAGGGCTCCAAGCGCGCAGGCTCCGGACGCGCAGGCTCAGCGGCCATGGCTCACGGACCCAGCCGCTCTGCGGCATGTGGGATCTTCCCGGACCAGGGCAGGAACCCGTGTCCCCTGCATGAGCAGGCGGACTTTCAACCACTGCGCCACCAGGGCAGCCTTCCTCCTCCAATCTTTTAAGTGTAAGTAACTGACAAGTTGAACACTCTTTGCTTTACTGCTGTTCTTCCAGAAAGGGCTGAAGAGGCCCAGGGTGACCTCCTGTAGCTGGAATCTGGCTTGTTAGCAGCATATTTACATATGTATTGTGCTTGGGATCATTTGGAGGTTAAAGCTCAGTTTGTCGGCTTGAAAAGAAGGCATCATGTGTTTTAGCTTGAATTCTCTATTGATCAGAGAATTATCTAAAAGATACCAGTTGATATGAGAATTAAGACTGAATATAACTGAATTGCTTGTCTTTTAGTTGATAGATCTTGCTAAGTATGTCATAATGAGAATGATACCATTCCTGCCTTCAGGGAGCTTTCCATCTGGTAGGAAGAGAATTGACATCTGAGTTTAGTAAAATATAACTGGTGTTTTGTTAGGACTGTGTACTGGTACAGCAGAGGGGGTGGTCAAGTTTACATTTTGGGGGAGGGAGGAAAATGATCAGAAAATTCTAGGGGGTTGTTGATTGAGCTGCATCTTGAGGGATAGTGTTTGGGAGTGCACAACAGGGCAGGTCATCTAGGGAAGAAAAAGCAGGAAAACTGGCTATATGGATGAGAAAGACATTTTGAAATCCTCAGGTTTGACAACACCTGCAGTGGGTCACTCTGATTAGAGGCGGGTGGGGCAGCCTGCTTCGGCCAGGCCATGTTGGTGTCACACTCTTGTGTGACAGTGATCTCTATTCTTCCCTCCCCCCAATTCTGCCATCTCCAGTCTTGATTTTTCCTTCGTTCCAGTAATGTCCTCTCCTTTCATCCTGTGCCGCAACCTTCCCCCATCCCCCAGCTCCATCCTAAACCTGAGATTATTTGGAGCAAAACATGATTGGAGGATTACACCATTGGCTCATAGTGACCTCACTGTGATAGAGTGATAGTTATGCCCAAGGTTTATGTGGATATATTGGATAAAGTGAAGTCATCTGAGCTTTGATATTTACATATTTAAAAGGAACGGGGAGAAACCCATATTTTAACACCTAGAAAAGGAACGAATACGAGCCACTTCTCCCAAGCACAGCATTATATGGCTTATGTGATACTGTAACCTAATGAAGCCTGAAATGATTGAAAATACTGCATGCTGCATAATAATTCAGATGGATCTCTTGCTTGTGGTGGCTCCTGAGGCCGGTAGACACCCAGAGGAAAGCGAACTGTTCCGTCTTTAGCATCTCCAGTCATGACCGGCTGCCCGGCTGCTGGCAGCTGCCCTAGTACCGCATTTTCAGGCTCGCCCCTCCACTCTCATCTAAATGATTTGCTCTTTCTCATTATTTGCTTTCCTTTACTGTATTATCTCCCCCCTCTTCTCTGCTTTCAGTAATTTGCTTATTAACCCAGGAAGACTCAAGTTTGCCATCCGTTATTTTTTCACCCAAAGGAAATCTTACTTGCTGCTTATGCAAATTATTTTGACTTCATGACATCATAAAAATGTATTTTAGGTTGAATTATAGTCTGATCTACAAATAGAGGCAGGCTTTCTTTTAATGCATCTTTATTTAAATAAAGCAGAGCACAAAATATATTTTATCTTTAGATCATTAGCAGCATGAAACATTCTCAGCTACCCATTCATACAAGGTCTTTCAAGATGGTGTCTTCTGCTGACCTTGGTTCTGGACCACTTCTATCTTTTAACTGAACGTTGACATTTCCCCCAGGATATTGCTTCTCTGAGGGGCAGGCTTCAGTGGTGGCAGCCCTTTTTCTCATGTCCTGCATAGTTCTGGACTGGGACATGGCTTCTGTACGATCTGTAGGGGACTGTGACCTGGTGCCCAGCACTGAGTGCCCAAAGCCCTTTCTTCTACCATGTGTCACTCTGCCTCTTATTGTCCTTGATATCAGCACTTCAGGTCACTGTGTTTCATCCACTCCATCTAGCTGCCTGTTTTGACTTCACATAGTAGACACACAGTGGGTTTTTGCTGAATACTTGCCAAAGGCAAAGGAGATGGCTGTCCTACTGCAAGGTGTTTGCAAAGGTACTTTAGACTTTAAATGATGAAGTTGGCTGTCTCAGCTGGTTGAGTTCAGAATACCTCCGAAGTGCCAAATTATCTCCCCTTAAGGCATTCACTGCTTCATTCTAAGGTCTCTCCTGAAACATCTTGTTCTCAGTGAGTGGTCTTCCTGACCACTCTATTTGAAAGTTTCCTACACCTTTCTAGAGCTTCTTATTTCTGTTTGATTTTTCTTTTTAGCAGTTATCTGACATATCATATTCTTTCCTTCCTCCTTCCTTTCTTCCTTCTCTCCCTTATTCCCTCCCTCCCTCCTTTCTTTCCTTCCTTCCTTCCTTCCTTCCTCCCTCCCTCCCTCCCTCCCTCCCTCCCTCCCTTCCTTCCTTCCATCCATCTATTTATTGTTAGCCTTGGGCAGTAGCTGTCTCATCACTGCTCTGTTCCTAGAGTCTAGAGCTGTGTCTGACCTGTGGCAGGCACTTAACAAATGTATCTTGAATGAATGGATGAGTTAAAAAAAAAAAAAAAACAATAGCCGCCCTCCCTTCTTTCTGTCTGCTTCCACCTTTTCTCTGTAACTGACGTTTTCTGTGTTTCTAGCACAGTGAGGGCATGAATTCCTTCCCCGGCTCTCTAGTTTCCACATCCCAGCTCTGACCACATTCAGAGGCTGAGTTGCTGTTTCTCAGTTTCAACCCCAAAATTTCCAGGTGTGGAGATAAGATTGATGCCACTTACATCAGGAGGGCACCCAGTCCAACTAGTCATGGCCAAGCTGCTGGGGACACAAAGAAGCCACTTAAGATGGTTTCCAGGATCCGCTTTTCTGGAAGGGGGAGGAAATTCCAAGAAAATGATAACTGTGCATTGAATGGGCATCAGGGACCAACAAGAGGACTGATGGATACTTTCCAAATCATTTTAAATTTCCTACATATTTTAAAGGGCTTCACAAAAGGATATTGCATTAGGTAGCTCAGATGGCCACAACAAAATACTACCGACTGGGTGGATTAAACAACAGAAGTGTGTTTGCTCACAGGTCTGGAGGCTGGAGGTCCGGGTTCTGGTGGGGACTCTCTTTCTGGTTTGTAGAGAGCTGCCTTCTTGCTCGGCTTAGTAGCAAGAGAGATGGAGAGTCAGAGCAAGCTCTCTGGTGTCTTTTCTAAAAAGGGTGCTAATCCCATCATGAAGATTTACCTCATTGGGAATTACCTGCATCTAATTATCCCCCAAATACCAAATCCAATCACATTGGAGGTTAGGGCTATTCAGTCCCTGGAAGGTATTTTATTCATCTATATATCCTCATCACTCAACCCAGTTCCCGAGAGCAGATCTCCTGTTTGGAATTGACTTTATGCGTTATCTGATGGTTTTAGGTGTTTTAACATCTTTGCTTTATTGCTGATGATGGGGGAAATGATAAAAATTGGAAACTGTGGTCATTTGATAATGATATAGTGAAAGAGGAAAATAAGTCAGGGCATCTATGGGTAAAAAAAAAAGTAGTAACAGTGGGGGGGCGGTTAGGATTTGACTTAGGGAAGAGCAAGTCTGTATTAAAATGCACAAATTTACTTAGCGAGCTAACATTCCTGATGCACCTCTGAGCAAGGGCTTGACTGGAGGATAATAGGTCACAAGTTGTCTCTGCTGGTTGACAATGTTAACAGACAGGAAGCAAGTGATGATTTATAAACCTATGTTGGGGCTGAAGTTAACATGTCTCCTGACCACATGGGACGTGCAGAAGGAAGGAGCAGCCCTCAGAGGGGGAAGGGGCTTCCCTCCATTCCCTGTTTTTATCTCACATGTTGTCTTCTGACAATACAGAGCCTAATGAGGAAGCCTTTATGGCAGGTTGCAGATAAAATACAGGATGCTCAGCTAAACTTGAATTTCAGATAAAGAAGAATTTTCCAGTATGACTACCTTTCACATACTGCATGGGGGTAAACACATACTTAGAAATTATTTGTGATTCATCTGAAATCCAAATTTGACAGGGTGTCTTGTATTTTTACTTGCTAAATCTGACAACTCCACTTGCAACCCACATCATTTCCTTAGAGGTCATTAACTAACCTAGAGGCAAAAAGTTCCTTTGGTTCATTCTCAGCAACCTGAGGGAAGGATAGAGGCTTAAGACCAAGCACAGGTGGGAAAAATTCTGTTGTTATTGAACACTCAGAATTGATGTTTGATAGTTTAAAAGGGTGACACTCTTTATGTTTCTGTGTTGGGAATGTATGGACTTTTAAAAAAGTTTTACTGTAAATTTGGAAGAGGAAAGCTGGTAAATCACAGAATGAACCGGCCAGAAGGAAGCAGAGTCAGAGTTCAGTCCCCCTCATCCTACAGAAAAGCTACTGAAATGGCAACGTGGAAATAAAACCTTGGGAGTCAAACCTGAAAAAACCAGGTTACATCACTTAATAATGGGGGGAATGGGGAGGAGACTTACGCTATCTGAGCTTTAATTTCTATTCCATTTTATTTATTTATTTTTATGTAAAAATTTTTTATTGGAGTATGGTTGATGTACAATGTTGTGATAGTTTCTGCTGTACAGCAAAGTGGATCAGTTATACATATACTTATATCCACTCTTTTTAGATTCTTTTCCCATATAGGTTATTACAGAGTCCTGAGTAGGGTTCCCTGTGCTCTACAGTAGGTCCTTGTTGATTATCTAGTTTATATATAGTAGTGTGTGTGTATGTCAATCCCAATCTCCCAATTTATCCCTCCCCCCTTCCCCCCGGTAACCATGTTTGTTTTCTATATCTGTGACTCTACTTCCGTTTTGTAGATAAGTTCATTTGTATCATTTTTTTAGATCTCACATATAAGTGATATTATATGACTTATAAGTCTTTGTCTGACTTACTTCACTTAGTATGACAATCTCTAGGTCCATCCACGTTGCTGCAAATGGCATTATTTCATTCTTTTTATGGCTAACATTCCATTGTCTATATGTACCACATCTTCTTTATCCATTCCTCTGTCGATGGACGTTTAGCTTACTTCCGCGTCTTGGCTATCTACTGTAACTAGTGCTGCTATAAACACTGGGGTGCATGCATCTTTTTGTTCCATTCCATTTTTAAAGTGGAAATGGTCACATTTGCCTTACAGAATCCCAGATTAAATTGAGAGTCCGTAGAAGCCCCAAAGCTGCTGTCGCAGGGATCCCACCCACTGCTTCCTTGCTCTCTCCCAGCAGCTGGGTAGCTGGGAGGCCTGTCTGGGGTCCCATCACCATCACTGCCACACTAGGTTGTCAGAGGTGATGGTCGTCAGCCTCTGTTTATGATCAAAGTAGAGTGTAGTGCACTTTGTGGGATTAATGGTAAGCTTTAACCTTGGCCCTAATGGCCAAAATATGCAGGGAAGAGGAAATAAACAATGCTCCTCTGAAAAACAACACCCCGCCCACCAACCACCAGCACCCCGCCCCCCGAAAAAAAAAAGGAAAAACGAAAAACCAGTGTCTGTCTCCTGGGGCTAGGAGAGTGTATTTCACTCGGGGAGCCTGTTGTGAAACAGGGGATCTCCTTTGGCAAGTCTCCCTCAAATCTCCAAAACGTTGATTCTTTCCAACATGAGATATTTGTTTATCCCGTCACGTCAGTTATTTCCCCCAAACTGCTTATTGTCACATCCTGTAAAGCGATGGGTCTCAAAATACGGTCCCTAAGCCGTAGCAGCAGCACTGGAAACTTCTTGTAAATGCGGATTCTCAAAGGCCTGCCCAGGCCTTCTGAATCCGAGGCCCTGGAGCAGGGGCTCAGTGGCCTGTGTTTTCATAGCTCTCCTGGTGATTGCAATGCTGGCTGAAGCCTGAGGACCCCCGGTCCCAGAGCTTTGACCCCCAGAACCCTCAGGTCTGTCTGCTTCTTGTTGTTTTGAGAGTGATGGGGTCAGATCTGTCTGCATCGTTGCCTGCTCTATCTAATCACAATTTGAGGACGCCCAGTAATTAAGTAACAGTATGGGAAGGAGGCCTTATATGCATCCATTATCCCATTTAATGCTCACAGCAACCCCATGTAGTGGATGTTATCCCCCCACTTTATAAATAATGAACCTGAAATTCAGAAATGCCAAGTAATTTGTCTAAGCTCACATAGCTCCAAAGTGGTAGAGCAGAAACTGAAGGCCGTTTGACTCCCAACCTTATAAAAATATATAACAGAGTTTAGCTTTGCCACTAGGAACTCCGTGAAATTGGAAGGTCCCGAGGCTCGCAGTGTTTTGGGAGAAGTGAGCTGAGAAGTTTCTCAAGCCTGTTGGAGGCAAGGGAACCGCAGGCTGAGAGGGGCGGCTGTCAGGGGAGCAGCGGCTGCCGGGGATTCTGCATCCACAGTCTAGCTGGGCGGGGGGAGTAGGGTACCCAAGCACACATTTCTCACAGCCAAGTTTAAAACAGTTGACATGAAGCAAAGTATTCAATTAGAAATGCTTGAGGGAACCAGGCACGTATCATCTGTGTCCGCAGTGAAAAGAGAAGAAAATATTTAGCCTTTGCAAGCTGTGACCACTCGGGCACTGTGTGATGATGTGGCCTCACGGAAGAGCAAAAGAATACATTGAATACCTTAGAGAGATTAATTTCCCCAGGAAAAAAAAATAAAACAAAGGGAGATCCTCTGATTACATTTAAATATTTCCTTGCCAATGCTTGGGGGAATTCTAGCCTTCCTCGTTTGCAGAGGAAAGCTTTTGTGCCTGGGAAAAAGGTGATTAGGGCACGGTGCCTGGGAGGATAGAGACGGGGAGGGAGGAAGGGGGTGTTTCCATAGCATCACAGGTGCAACAGTTTGGAGTGAGTGATGGCCTTACAAATGACCCTGGCACGGAGCAGAGGAAACCCAAGGAGAAGATTAATTGAATTACAGCCACAGTATGTGTGCCTTTTATTTCTGTGGTGGAGTCTAAATGGATTGTGGGGCTAGCTCACCAGCTGGGGTAAGGTCACAGTATTGAGGAAATGGGAGGGGATGTGAATGAACAATTTTCCGGATGGGGAATAAGCTTCAGGTTGTTTGCTCTTGGGTAGAGTGTTTTGGGGGTCCGTAGGGGCTCAGTTTATAATTTCCTTTTTCTACGGGCAAATTGTTTTTCATGCCAGGATGTGACTGGCATCTGAAGAGTTCACTTTAAGACAATGGAAGGTAAATTGGGATAAAGAGTAAAATATTTGCTTCATAACACAGTTTCTCCTTTCTAAGATAATTGACAATAGGATTTTTTTCCTGCAGGGCGCTGAAAATAGAATTTGAGTTTTAAGAAAAATGAATATTCAGATACCTTTGATATAGCAGTGTATATTGCCAAAATCATTTCCTTGTGGATAGATTTTATGATAAATGCAAATTTTTCTAATATTATCAATATGATTTCATATTTCCTAGAAATGTTAATCAACTTAGTTAAGTGATGTGAACAAGCTGATGCCAAAATAATTGCCTAATCTCTTAAAAGCATGCATTTGTTTAGGTAATTAAAAGTTTAGATTATCCAAGTTGCTCAATCTCTGATTTAGGTATTTATTCAATTACCTATTTAATTCTATTATGTAATACCTTGTGTCCACGCATTCATTTGCTTTTTGAACTATGTATTTTAATGTTGTCTTCAAGGTTCCTTTGGATAACTTGGTAGGAAGCAGCCTCAAGTATCTCAAGGTTTAGCAAACATGGTTCTAGCTCTGAAAATGTGTATTTCACTTCTTAATGTAGAGAGAGGAACTATGGGATAAACACAAAAAATAAACGTTGTAGGATGGGCAACAACATCGTTTTAAGGAATCACAAACTTTTTATTTTTAATTTTTTATACAACTTTTAAAGGTTATACTCCATTTACAGTTATCACAAAATATTGGCTCTATTCCCCGTGTTGTACATACACCCTTGAGCCTGTCTTACACCCATAATTTGTATCTCCCACTCTCCCACCCTTATGCTGTCCCTCCCTCCTCCCTAACTGGTAACCACTAGTTTGTTCTCTGTTATCTGTGAATCTGCTTCATTTTGTTATATTTACTAGTTTGTTTTATTTTCTAGATTCCACGCATAAGTGATCTCATACAGTATTTGTTTTTCTCTGTCTGACTTATTTCACTTAGCGTAATACCCTCCAAGTCCATCTATGTTGCTGCAAATGGCAAAATTTCATTCTTTTTTTATGACTGAGTGATATTCCATTGTATATATGTACCACATCTCCTTTATCCATTCATCTGTCAATGGACACTTCAGTTGCTTCCATATCTTGGCCATTGTAGATAACGCTGCTATGAACATTGGGGTGCATATAACTTTTCAAATTAGTGTTTTGGTTTTCTTTTGGATATACAACCAGGAGCGGAATCGCTGAGTCATGTAATAGTTCTATTTTTAGTTTTTTTTGAGAAACCTCCATATTGTTGTCCACAGTGACTACACCAATTTACATTCCCACAATAATCACAAACTTTCAAAAAGACAGAACTGTACTCAAATCTAGGCTTCATATCTTCCTGAACCAAATAACCTAGGGTAAGTTACTTAAATTCTGAGACTCAGTTTCTTTGTCTGTAAAATTGAGTCCATAATAGTGTCTTATGGGGTTGTTATGGGAATGAAATGAGGTCAGGGATGCCCAGCACCAAGAATGCTCTTTGCACATAGTAGGACTTCAACAAAGGCCAATGCCCTCACCCCTTTCCTTGCTTTAATACCTGTTTAAGAGAAAATATTGTATATTGGAAAGACTAAGGGCTGTGTCTAATTCTTTTAATCGAAATATAGTTGATTTACAATGTCATGCTGATTTCAGGGGTACACCAAAGCGATTCAATTATACAGACATATATATATACATATATATATGTATGTATATGTGTGTATATATATATATATATATATATATATACATTTTTTTTTCAGATTCTTTTCCCTTATGGATTATTACAAAGCATGGAGTATAATTCCCTATGCTATACAGTAGGTCCCTGTTGTTTATCTATTTTATGTGTAGTAGTGTGTATCTGTTACTCCCAAACTCCTAATTTGTCCCTACCCCTTTCCCCTTTGCTAACCATAAGTTTGTTTTCTATGTCTGTAGGCTGGGTCCAGTCTTAACCAAGTCATTTTAACCTGCCTGAGACATGGCTCACGTACGTCTAATACATCCTGAATCTGCCTCCTGAGGGCCACGCTCGCCCAGAAGTCTGCCCCTTCCTGTTTCTTGCCGACATCCTTCAGGTTGCTGAGCCTTGTAAGGTAACTGGTTGGGTCTCCATCAGTGTCCGCCCCCCTCGTTGTGTGTTTATGTAAACTTACGGAGTGTGTGTTTCACTGTGACCTTCAGGGATCACAGAAAGACATGTATCCGCCCTGCTGTTTAACAGGGCGACTTTGAGAAGGTAATAAAATAAGTGAAAGCCACTTACCAAGTGGAAAGTGCTAGACAGACATTCATTAAATCTTTGAGACTTTATTCCTACAGCCCTGAATGCTCCGTCCTTCCTTTCAAAAAGCTTAAATCACCTTGTGTGCTTGACTTCATTGAGTCTCATCACATCCCTTCAAAGTAAAGGGCTAATTGCTTGGTTTAATAAACCTCTCTCTTCTGACAGTCTATTAGCTACTTTTCTCCCCTATAAGTTGTGCAGAGTGACAGCAGGAGTGGTTTTGAGGTCTTCCAGGGTTTCTCCTTAGACTCTTTTCTAGGGAGTGTAACATCAAAAGTATAAAGGAAAGAGGGATGGCTTTTCATCTCAGTTCTCTCTCTCTCTGGCAGTTTGGTAACATCCTTTGATAAGGTTTTTGAGGAAATACAAATTAAATTAATAATGAAAACAGTGGGCTAGAATCTGTCCCCTGAGCAGTTTTTTCCTTAGGTTCATCCAGAATTCACAAGGAGTGACTGAAACGATGGAATGCTCTAGAAGTGCCAGGTCCATGCACCCCAGACTCACCAGAACTATAGTTCTGGAATCTATATTAGAATCATCCTGCAATTTAGGGCACATTACTTGGGAGAGTCTGCATTTCTGTTCTGTGCAGGATTATGTTACATTTATACTGGTAACCATAGAATTTGCAGTATTGTAACTGTAATAACTCTTCCAACGATTGTATTTCTCATTAGAACCTTATGTGATTTAATTCATCACTGTCCTCTACTAGACTTTAAATTCTTTGAGAACAGACTGCACCTGCCTGTTTCACAGCTTCCTCTTCAATACTTAGCACAATGCCTGGCATAGAGCGGACCGACATATTTGTTGAAAAAAATGAATGAATACACGATCCCATTAACAGTGTGCTCAGAAATAGGGGTGATACCCAGACCTAGGGCGTGTGTTGGATCTACTCATCTTAGAATTCCAAGTTTCACTTCTTGTTCCTCCCAGCGTATGTGACACTCAGATGGCATGCTTATTTCATTCTCAGTTATGAAATCAGGTGTTGGCGATGTCATAGTGAAAGCAGTGCTATACCGAAGGCATCGGATGCTGCTTCCAACATGTAGAAAACATACTACAATACAATAGGTCCTCACCGGGAATTTACCTGCAGCACAATTTAGATGGGGTAGGATCTCCCTAAATGTGCAAACTAATATTTCTTCCGAGAGGATCCTGTGTGGTGTGGGGTGTGTAGGAAGGGTGGTTAAGGGGTGAGAAATGGGAGTCGAGACAACATGAAGAGAATTCTGGGGAAGAAATCCTTGACTTGCATTGGATGTGGGGTGGGGGGAAGAACCATAAACTTTGTGACCACAAAAGCCAGGGATCAGGGTTCTCACTGACTTAATGTAATTGACAACATATATTTATATTTTTCTATCTTCAGGAACAATTAACATGTTACAGCTAGTCCTCAGAAAAGATGATTATTTTGAGGAAAAGAGCATGTTTGCATCATAGAAACAAAAAATGGTAGAGCTAGAAGAAAATTCGAGACTACCTAATTCAGTCTGTTAATTTTACTGTCGATGATATCATGACTTTCCTAAAGATGTTTACGGGTCTTAATGTTACCTCCCACATTTATTTAGGGGATGGTGTGGAATGTTTGGTATTATGGTGAGATTGCAAAGTCCATGGTGACGATTAACGTGTTGAACTGGCCTCGGATGATCCGAGAATTGGGTAAACAGTCATTTTACTGTTTACTTTCCAGAAACAGTAAGTGCCTTGTATGGTTCTTTTCTGTGAGAATGCTTAAGAACTTTTCTTACAAACCTCACTCACACTATTTTACTGGGAAGAGGAATTCAGGTATCTTTAAGAACAGAACTAATTTGTGATTATGGTGGCAACAATCAAGGATGTCTTGTCTTCAGTCAATTTCCCAGGGAATGTTTTATTTTCAATACAGTCAGCATTTTTCAGGGGGAAGGAAGGCTGTTCTATGAAATATTCTAAATATTCTGAATTTCTTACATATATAAGAAATGATCGGCTTTCTGCGTCCCTGTTTCCACAAGCTAAGTCTTTGAAAACATTTCTCTCCGAAATTATTAGCACATCACTCTTTCTCGTAAACTGGTTACTGTCACAAGTGCCCCCAACCCAACTGTCCTCAGCTAACGATAGCAGTTAGCAAAAGCCTGTATCTCATTGATGGCAGAACCGTAGTTTTTCTAGACACAAGGCTTAGTTCACATCGCGTCAAATCCTAGGTGCCTGTGTGGTGTATTCATACTGAATCAGGGATAGATTTAATAGAATTTCTGTCTGTGTCGTTCAGGATTAAGAATGTAAATTGATGCTAACAGCATGACTGACATCTAGTGGATATAAGCCAGTGGTGCTGTTTACAGCCATGTTTTCTTTTCCCCCCCTTGAGAATATTATTTATATGGAAAAAAAAGTCACATGTGAGAAACCATTGTCCTAAGTACAGCGTTTTAACACTAGATAGTAGTAAAATGATAGGAACGGGAAGCTTCTGGAAATGAAGAATTCTCCCTTTATAGAGCTTTGAAAGAATGTACAGTAGCTTGAAGTGAAAAACAAAGACCACATATCAAAATTTAGTTTTATTGGAAAATTTAGTTTGTTGGAAAGGATTGAAAAACACTGACATGACAGTAAGAGCTTGAAACTATATAAATATCTGTACAGAATTGTAAGCTTGTTATTATTTTTTTACCTGTAATTTCTTTTTGGTTATTCACTTATCTGCTTGAGAGACACTCTGGGAAAGTTCTCATCTGCTTATTCTGACAGGAACCATTACATGTGATGGTGTAAAAGTGTTGAAACCGTGGTATTGTTGTAAGACTCAAGTATTGATAATTGACAAGTAGGATGAATTTTAAATTTTTTGTTTTTATTTTGACTCCCAGCAAAATTTCATGTATTACCATGAAAATATGCAAAAGAATTGACTGCACCAATGGGAAATTTTAAGCACAAAATGTTTTGTTAAAAAGGTGACTGTTTTGTTATAATTAAGGTAGTGGAGTCCAGATGATTTAGTAAATACAATGCAGATTATAAAGTTGAAATCGTATTTAGGGAAGAGTCCTGGACTTTTATATAAATTTATTTATTTATTTATTTATATTTATTTATTTATTTATTTATTTATTTATTTATTCATTTATTTTTGGCTGTGTTGGGTCTTCATTTCTGTGCGAGGGCTTTCCCTAGTTGTGGCAAGCAGGGGCCACTCTTCATCGCGGTGCGCGGGCCTCTCACTATCGTGGCCTCTCTTGTTGCACAGCACAAGCTCCAGACCCGCAGGCTCAGTAGTTGTGGCTCACGGGCCTAGTTGCTCCGCGGCATGTGGGATCCTCTCAGACCAGGGCTTGAACTCGTGTCCCCTGCATTAGCAGGCACATTCTCAACCACTGCGCCACCAGGGAAGCCCCTGGACTTTTTGATTTAAGGAGTTATTGCACATAGAGAACAACAGACTGGACAATGTGAGAAAGGTAGTCGTTTGTTTTGCAGAAGACAGTTCTTGGGCAAAGTAGTTTTTAACTGCCAGTAGTAAGATAATTCGACATGCGATCTGTTAGATTTTTAAAATGCGAGTTTCCTTGCAGAAGTTTTTTTCAGAAGAAATGACTTTCCTCTTCATTCCCCCCGCTCTCTTAGGGTATATGAAACTTCCAGCAGAGATAGATCATTGTTTTAAAAGGCATTTTGTCAATGAGAGCAACCCAGCTGTGTAAATTGCATTGTATAGGACTCCCATATACCACATAATAGTACTCACACTAAGAAAAAGAAACGTGGCTTAAGACTCAGGGCAGATGGCTCATGTTTCTCTTTACAGCTAACAGCAGGTCAGACAGACCTTATTCCTGTTCCTTTAGATCATCATTTAGTCTAGAATGGTGAGGGAGGAGCTGGCCATGGTGGAAATTTTTCGCAGGTGTAAAGAAGTGACGAAAGTCAAAAGAATACTTACAAGCAATTTCACACTAACTGAGGAGGAAAAGACTGCAAGTTTGCTAACTGTGTCTTTTATATACATTCATGGGCTGAGACTGAGAAGAGCTTCCTTGGTGATGATGTGAAAAAGCTGATTATTATTATATTGCAATTATAAAGCCAGGCCATTATCTGTTCTCTTATTTTTAAAAATTGAGGTATAATTTACACACTGTTGAAATGTGGTGTTACAGTTGAAGGAATTTTAACAACTGTAGGCACCTGTGTAATCCACATCCTGTATCAAGATTCAATATATTTTCATCTCCCCAGAAAGTTTCCTCCAACCTCTTCCCAGGCAAACTCTGCAAATCCCCCCTCCCCTCCCACCCCCCTTTTTCCAGGCAGCCACTCTTATGATTTCTTTCATCATGTATTACCTGTTCTAGGATTTAATATAAACGCAGTCTTAGGAATTATTTTCTTAAGTGTGATTAGCTTACTCAATTTAAATGCAGTTCAGTTGAATTTAGTTGTTTCTGTTTCCATTTAGTTTTAGTTTTTATCCCCTTTCAATACTTGTTTCGAATGTGTAGAATTTTATTAAGCATCCATCCCTATATATCTAGAAGCTCCACTACCTTCCCTATATTACCACCTGCTCCCCACCACCCACTATGTCTTCTAAGTAACTACCTCATTGTTTTCTCATTTATCCTTCCCATGTTCTTGTTTTGCCATTTTTCCTATCAGTTTTTCCAGATGGAGAATTTTATTTTTATTTTTTTATTTTAATTTTTATGTTATATTGGAGTACAGTTGATTTACAATGTTGTGTTAGTTTCAGGTGTACAGCAAAGTGATTCAGTTATATATATACATATATCTATATTCTTTTTCAGATTATTTTCCCATATAGGTTATTACAGAGTATTGAGTAGAGTTCCCTGTGCTATATAGGAGGTCCTTGTTGGTTACCTATTTTATATATAGCTATGTGTATATGTTAATTTCAAACTCCTAATTTCTCCCTCCCCCCACCTTTCCCCTTGGGTAACCATAAGTTTGAAGTCTGAGAGTCTGTTTCTGTTGTAAACAAGTTCATTTGTATCATTTTTTTTAGATTCCACATATATAATATTTTATGATACTTGTCTTTGATTTACTTCACTTAGTATGATAATCTCTAGATCCATCCATGTTGCTGCAAATGGCATTATTTTGTTCCTTCTTGTGGCTAATATTCCATTGTATATATGTACCACATCTTCTTTATCCATTCCTCTATTGCTGGACATTTAGGTTGCTTCCATGTCTTGGCTATTATAAACAGTGCTGCAATGAACATTGGGGTACATGCATCTTTCTGAATTATGGTTTTCTCCGGGTATATGCCCAGGAGTAGGATTGCTGGATTATGATCTATTTTTAGTTTTTTAAGGAACCTCCATACTGTTCTCCATAGTGGCTGCACCAATTTACATTCCCACCAACAGTATAGGAGGGCTCCCTTTTCTCAGTACCCTCTCCAGCATTTATTGTTTGTAGACTTTTTGATGATGGCCTTTCTGACTGGTGTGAGGTGATACCTCATTGTAGTTTTGATTTTCATTTCTCTAATAATTAACTATATTGAGCATCTTTTCATGTCCTTTTTGTCCATCTGTATGTCTTCTTTGGAGAAATGTCTATTTAGATCTTATGCCCATTTTTTGATTGGGTTTTTTGTGTTTTTTGTTTTTTGATATTGAGCTGAATGAGCTGTTTGTATATTTTGGAGATTAATCCCTTGTCGGGTGCTTTGTTTGCAAATAATTTTTCCCATTCTGTGGGTGGTCTTTTTGTTTCGTTTATGATTTCCTTTTCTGGGCAAAAGCTTTTAAGTTTAATAGGTCCCATTAGTTTATTTTGTTTTTATTTCCATCACTCTAAGAGACGCAACCAAAAAGATATTGCTGCGATTTATGTCAAAGAATGTTCTGCCTATATTTTCCTCTAGGAGTTTTATAGTATCCAGTCTTACATTTAGGTCTTTAATTCATTTTGAGTTTGTTTTTGTGTATGGTGTTAAAGAATGTTCTAATTTCATTCTTTTACATGTAACTGTTCATTTTCCCCAGTACCACATATAGAAGAGATGGTCTTTTCTCCATTGTATATTCTTGCCTCCTTTGTTATAGATTAATTGACCATAGGTGCATGGGTTTATTTCTGGGATTTCTGTCCTGTTCCATTGATCTATATTTCTGTCCTTGTGCCAGTACCATAATGTTTTGATTACTGTAGCTCTGTAGTATAGTTTGAAGTCAGCGAGCCCGATTCCTCCAGGTCCATTTTTCTTTCTCAGGATTGTTTTTTCTATTTGGGGTCTTGGGGTCTTCTGTGTTTTCATACAAATTAAAATATTTTTGTTCTAGTTCTGTGAAAAGTGGCATTGGTAATTTGAAAGGGATTGTGGTGAATCTGTAGATTGCCTTGCATAGTATAGTTATTTTGACAATGTTGATTCTTCCAATCCAAGAACATGGTATATATCTTTCCATCTGTTTGTGTCATTTTCAGTTTCTTTCATCATTGTCTTATAGTTTTTGGAGTGCAAGTCTTTTGTTTCCTTATGTAGGTTTATTCCTAGATATTTTAGTCTTTTTTTATGTTATAGTAAATGGGCTTGTTTCCTTAATTTCCCTTCCTGATCTTTCATTGTTAGCATATAGAAATGCAAAAAGTTTTGTATATTAATTTTGTATCCTGCAACTTTACCAAATTCATTGATGAGGTCTAGTAGTTTTCTGATAGCATCTTTAGGATTTTCTATGTTAGTATCATGTCATCTGCAAACAGTGACAGTTTTACTTCTTTTCCAATTTGGATTCTTTTATTTCTTTTTCTTCTTTGATTGCAGTGGCTAGGACTTTCAAAACTATGTTGCATAAAAGTGGCAAGAGTGGATATCCTTCTTTTGTTCCTGATCTTAGAAGGAGTGCCTTCTGCTTTTCACTGTTAAGTATGAAGTTGGCTTGTGTTTGTCATGTATGGCCTTTTTTATGTTGAGGTATATTCCCTCTAGGCCCACTTCTGGAGAGTTTTTAACATAAATGGGTGTTCGATTTGTCAAAAGCTTTTTCTGCATCTATTGAGATGATCTTATGGTTTTTATTCTTCAATTTGTTAATGTGGTGTATCACACTGATTGATTTGCAGATATTGAAAAATCCTTGCATCCCTGGGATAAATCCCACTTGATCATGGTGTATGATCCTTTTAAGATATTGTTGAATTTAGTTTGCTAGTATTTTGTTGAGGATTTTTGTGTCTTTATTCATTAGTGATAGTGGCCTGTAATTTTCTTTTTTGTGATATCTTTGTCTGGTTTTGGTATGAGGTTGATGGTGGCCTCATAGAATGGTTTGAGAGTATTCTTCCCTCTGCAATTTTTTGAAATAGTTTCAGAAGGATAGGTATTAACTCATCTCTAAATGTTTTATAGAATTTGCCTGTGAAGCCATCTGGTCCTGGACTTTTGTTTGTTGGGAGTATTTTAATCACAGTTTCAGTTTTGGTACTTGTGATTGATTTGTTCATATTTTTTATTTCTTCCTGGTTCAGTCTTGAAAGATTGTACCTTTCTAAGAATTTATCCATTTCTTCTAGGTTGTCCATTAAAATTTCTTTTTTTTATTGGAGTATAGTTGCTTTACAATGTTGTGTTAGTTTCTGCTATAAAACGAAGTGAATCAGCTATATGTATACATATATCACCTCCCTCTTGGACCTCCCTTCCACTGCCCACCCCCAGTCCCACCTATCTAGGTCATCACAGAGCACTGAGCTGAGCTCCCTGTGCTATACAGCAGGTTGTCCATTTTATTGGCATAAAGTTGCTTGTAGTGGTCTCTTATGATCCTTTGTATTTCTGTGGTGTCTGTTGTAACTTCTCCTTTTTCATTTCTAATTTTATTTATTTGAGCCCTTTCCCTTTTTTTCTTGGTGAGTCTGGCTAAAGGTTTATCAATTTTGTTTATCTTTTAGTTTCACTGATCTTTGCTATTTTTTTCTTCATCTCTGTTTCATTTATTTCTGTTCTGATCTTTATGACTCTTTCCTTCTACTAACTTTGGGTTTTGTTTGTTCTTCTTCCTTCAGTTGCCTTAGGTGTAAAGTTAGGTTGTATTTGATATTTTTCTTGTTTTATGAGGTAAGAATGTATTGCTATAAACTTCCCTCTTAGAACTGCTTTTGCTGCATCCCATACGTTTTGGACTGTTGTGTTTTCATTTTCATTTGTCTCTATCTAGGTGTATTTTCATCTCCTCTTTGATTTCTTCAGTGATCCATTTGTTGTTTAGTAACATATTGTTTAGCCTCCATGTGTTTATGTTTTTTACAGTTTTTTTTTTTGTAGTTGACTTCTAAGCTCATAGCTTTGTGGTTGGAAAAGATGCTTGATATTATTTCAATTTTCTTAAATTTATTGAGGCTCTGTGGCCCAGCATGTTATCTATACTGGAGAATGTTCCATGTGTACTTGAGAAGAATGTATATTCTGCTGCTTTCAGATGGAATGCTGTATAAATATCAATTAACTCCATCTGGTCTAATTTGTCATTTAAGGCCTGTGTTTCCATATTGATGTTCTGTTTGGATGATCTGTCCATTGATGTAAGTGGTGTGTTCAAGTCCCCACTTTTACTGTGTTACTGTCAATTTCTCCTTTTATGGTTGTTAGCATTTGCCTTATATATTGAGGTGCTCCTGTGTTGGGTTCATATATATTTACAATTGTTATATCTTCTTCTTGGATTGATCCCTTGGTCATTATGTAGAGTCCTTCTCTGTCTCTTGTAACAGTCCTTATTTTAAAGTCTATTTTATCTGATATAAGTATTGCTACTCGAGCTTTCTTTTGATTTCCATTTGCATGGAATACCTTTTCCCATCCCCTCACTTTCAGTCTGTATGTGTCTCTACATCTGAAGTGGGTCTCTTGTTGACAGCATATATACAGGTCTTGTTTTTATATCCATTCAGTCATTCTAAGTCTTTTGGTTGGAGCATTTAATCCATTTACATTTAAGGTAATTATCGATATATATTTTCTTATTGCCATTTTGTTAATTGCTTTGGATTTGTTTTTGTTGGTCTTTTTTCTTCCCATCCTCTTTTGTTCTCTTCTCTTGTGATTTGATGGCTATCTTTAGTGTTGTGTTTGGATTGTGTTTTCTTTTGTGTGTGGTATCTATTGTAGATTTTTGCTTTGCAGTTGCCATGAGGTTTTGATATAGCAGTCTATATATAAACAAGTTTGTTTTAAGTTGCTGGTCTCTTAATTTCAAATGCATTTCCTATATCCTTCATTTGTACTCTCCTCTTCTCATGCTTTCTGGTTTGGATATCATATTTGTGTGGATGATTTCCTACCTTTACTGTATGTTTGCCTTTACTGGTGAGCTTTCCCATTTGTAATTTTGTTGTTTCTAGTTGTAGCCTTTTATTTTCTGCCTAGAGATGTTCCTTTAGCATTTGTTTCGAAGCTGGTTTGGTGGTGCTGAATTCTCTTAGCTTTTACTTGTCTGTAAAGATTTTGATTTCTCCATTGAATCTGAATGAGAGCCTTGCTGGGTAGAGTATTCTCAGTTGTAGTTTTTTCCCTTTCATCATTTTAAATATATCATGCCACTCCCTTCTGGCCTGCAGAATTTCTGCTGAAAAGTCAGCTGATAACCTTATAGGGATTCCCTTGTCTGTTATTTGTTGCTTTTCCCTTGTTGCTTTTTAATATTTTCTCTTCGTCTTTAATTTTTGTCAGTTTGATTACTATGTGTCTTGGTGTGTTACTCCTTGGGTTTATCCTGCCTGGGACTCTCTGTGCTTCCTGGACTTGAGTGAGGGTTTCCATTCCCAGGTTAGGGAAGTTATCCACTGTTATCTCTTCAAATATTTTCTCAGGTCCTTTCTCTCTCTCTTCTCCTTCTGGTACCCCTATAATGCATTTAATGCTGAATTTAATGTTGGTGCATTTAATGTTATCCTAGAGTTCTCTTAGACTGTACTCATTTCTTTTCATTCTTTTTTTTAAAAATTCTGTTCCATAGCAGTGGCTTCCACCAGTCTGTCTTCCAGCTCACTTATTTGTTTTTCTGCCTCATTTATTCTGCTATTGATTCCTTCTAGTGTATTTTTAAAAAATAATTGTCCTTATTTAAATAATTAATTAATTAATTAATTAATTATTTTTTGGCTTGTTGGGTCTTCATTGCTGTACGTGGGGTTTGTCTAGTTGCAGCGAGCAGGGGCTACTCTTCATTGCAGCGCATGGGTTTCTCACTGTGGTGGCTTCTCTTGTTGCAGAGCACGGGCTCTAGGTGCATGGGCTTTGGTAGTTGCAGCATGCGGGCTCAGTAGTTGTGGTGCATGGGCTTAGTTGCTTCGTGGCATGTGGGATCTTCCTGGACCAGGGCTCAAACCCGTGTCCTCTGCATTGGCAGGCAAATTCTTAACCACTGCGCCACCAGGGAAGTCCACCTTCTAGTGTATTTTTCATTTCAGTTATTGTATTGTTCATCTCTGTTCTTTAAATCTTCTAGGTCTTTGTTAAATATTTCTTGTATCTTCTGTCTGTGCCTCCATTCTTTTTCTGAGATCTTGGATCATCTTTACTGTCACTACTCTGAATTCTTTTTCAGGTAGATTGCTTATCTCTATTTCACTTAGTTGTTCTTCTGGGGTTTTATCTTGTTCCTTCTTCTGTGACATAATCCTTTGCTGTCTCATTTTGTCTAACAATGTGTATTTGTGGTCTCCATTCTGCAGGCTGCAGGATCATAGTTCCTCTTGCTTCTGGTGTCTGCTCCCTGGTAGGTGAGGTTGGGTCCAGAGACTTATGCAGACTTCCTGGTGGGAGGAACTGGTGCCTTCCCACTGGTAGGTGGAGCTGGATCTTGTCTCTCTGGTGGGCAGGGCCATGTCAAGAGGTGTGTTTAGAGGTGTCTGTGAGATCAAGATGACTTTAAGCAGCATTTCTGCTGATGGTGGGGCTGTGTTCCCACCCTGCTGATTGGCCTGAGGTGCCCCAGCACTGGAGTCTGCAGACTGATGGTTGGGGTCAGGTCTTGGTGCCAAAATGGTGATCTCTGGGAGATCACACCAGTGAATATTTCCTGGGACCTCCGTCTCCAGTGTCCTTGCCCCCACTGTGAGCCACAGCCACCCTGCCACCCCAGGAGACCCTCCAAGACCAGCAGGTCAGTCTGGCCCAGGCACCTATGGAGACACTGCTTCACCCTGGGTCCTGGTTTATGTGAAAGCTTTTGTGTGCCTAGTAGTCTTTGTTCTAGGGTCAATGTGGCCCTACTCCTAATATCTGGGAGTTTTTGGCATTTCATTTGAATGCCTGGGGTGAGATCGCTCCTGTCTGGTTGGTTAGAAATCCTATGTCTCTCAATACTGTTTAACCTTCAAAAATACGATTGAGATCCCAGCTCCCACTGTTTTTTTTCTCCCTGATCTTGCATATTTCTGGAATTCCTTCTTCCTACAGAGCCTTCCTCTCTGGTAGTATGCTCTGTGAATGACGCCTGCTTCCCCAGCCCTGACTCTGGTTCCTGCCTTCTCACTTTAGCAAGACCACTGTGTCCTGGTTGGTCTCCACCACTCTGTGCCACAGTCTGGAAAGTTCCTTTAGGCAGAATAAAAGGTGGGCTTTACCTTGTATGTATGTTTTCCTTCTTTCAGAGATCACAGTCCTGTGCTGCTTGTTTTCCAACATCTGAAAAGTGTTGCTTCATATATTTTGTCCAGTGTCCTAGTTCATGGCCAGAAAGCTGGTCTGTTTGTAGTTAACTCCACCATGGCTAAAAGCAGAAATTCCCAGCTACTATTTTTAATTAAGAATTTTCCAAGGCACTGGGAATATTAGTAACAACATAACTCCATTTGGATATTGCCTAATACAGCCTAGTTTTATTTGATAACAGAAGTAAGTCAACACTAGGGGTACAAAGGTTTTCAAATTTCCAACATCTAAACACTTGGCATATATGTGTATAACCCCAGAAAGTGACAAAAATGGAACTTAAAACTCTTATTAAAGAAAATGACACAAAGATATTTCATGATGAAACATTGTGAACTTAGGTCTTCCTTTTCACACATTTCTTACATTTTATAATTGTAAGATTTTTTTAGATTTAGTATATTAGGAAGCCTTTAAAATACTCACATTTTAAAGATAAGAGAATAAAGTTAGGATAGTTTAATGATACAAACGTTGTTGTAAATAGAATTGTAATTTGATGTTTCCTAGTCATGTGCTTGTGTCAGTAGGATTACAGTATCATGAATGCTTTTTCTTCTTGAAAAGGTGCAGCTGACTAATAATGTCTCGTCATATTTTCTCTTGTAAAAGTAAACAAGAGTGTTTTTCTGGAAATAAGATTTAAAAAATCAAGGAATAGTTTTCTTTTTTCACTTATGTCATGAGTATTCAAACACACTATACTTATACATATGTATATATGTACTTTCTGCTTTGGATCATTATATGGTTGTATGTGGTACTATGCTTAGATTGGAGTATGAATGTGCAGAAGTGAAGTTGAGAGTTGGGGGTAAGTAGAAATGACAGTCCAGGTGGACATAGCAGCAGGAGCAGAAAGAATGATAAGACCCTAGAGAATATAAGATTCAGGAAGGAGACCCATGTGAGCTTACCACAGGGACTTACCACAAGGACTAGGGAACTGTCCTTTTGTGAACATTTACCAGGTATCAATTTTATCAGGCAATGTGGCATTTTCTGGTTTCAGCTCTGGTCTCCACGGAGCTTACAGTCTATTGAGGAGACAGACACATAGTAAAACTTCATAATATAATTATAAAAATAAGTTTTATTGTATCAGAGGTTAGCTTTTGTATCAGAGAGAACTATTTGCAGTTATTTTAAATTTTTATTAAAATTCAAATGGATTTCCTTTAAAGTTTGTTTAACTCACAAAGCTTGAGCAAATCTATTTTACATTCTCTTCCACTTTTTATTTGTGTCTATCTGATTATCTTAGTTAAACAGTTAGATTAAATCCCCTTAACAATTTGATCTCTTTTAGGAATTTAGTTAATGGAATTCCCTTAAATATTTTAAAATAATTTGTAAAGTTAACATATTTTCTTTTTAAGCATTTAAAATGTATAATTGGGAAACTATAGAATTCTAGTAATAAAAATTCCCAAGTACTTTAAACAACTCTTGAAAATCTAATCAGTTACACTTGGAAATAAAATCAAGTTAAAAAAATGGTTTGACTCTCTTAGCAAACTTAACCAGTTTCTGCATACCTTTTAGCTTAAAAATTGTTACTTCAAACTCATTTATTTAAATTAGAATCACAAGATTAATCTGTCAGATTCTCTAATAGATCTATCTTTTAAATATGGCAAATACTTAAAAACACAGATTATCATCAATTTGACAAAAGGTAATTAGTAATATGTGATTTATTTATGTCATAATTGTTGTGTTTATTTCCAAGCCTTCCCAGACACTTACCTTCTAAAAGAGACAAGTGTCGTCATAGGTGAGCTGGGGTTGCTAGTTCAACATTTCATGACTATCACATGGTTATCACCTTGGGCAGTTTCTGGCTATGGGATTTGAGTTTGAGAAGGAAAACCTGGCTATTGATTTATCCTGAACACAAATGGACAAAGGAAAAATTTTGTAGTCACTATGACAAGGGAAATCTCCAAGTCTATATAGCCTTCAGGATGATATTCCTTTTGCAACCTATGTGCTCTGGGTTTTATCCTCTTACTCAACATTTCCCAACCTATTACAACTTTAATCACTTGCATGGATGAAATTCTGCTGCCCATACTCAGTTTCTGTCACCACTTGATTAGATTCTCCTAGTCTATTTACTGCCTGATTCTTTTTACTTATGATTATTGGCTGCAGCTCCAAGCTCTTCTAACAATGACCTTGCTAAACAAACCAAAATAGAGATATGTGAAAAGTGTTGGGAACATAAGAAAGAAGACCTACTTCCTGTGTAGGTCAAATGCCCTCTCTCTCTGACCCTCCTGAAACCTGTGCTTACTTCTATTTTAATACTTCCTAAAAGATATTATCTTATTATTTTTTTTTTCTAGTAGAACCTGTGTGCTTTTTGAGAGATTGGATTATGCCTTCTTTTACTCTGTATCCTTAGGACCCAGTGCACTGCTGCCATGTAATAGGTGCTTAACAAATATTTGTTGGATACAATCTTTAATATTTTAATAAATGTCATAGTGTTTAAATAGCTTGATTGGAGTGAAGTGAGATTGAAAGCAGGAACACCACTTAAAAGAAAATTTAAATAGTTTCAGTGAGAAATGATGTAGTCAGTGGGAATAAACAGAATAATATACATTCAAGAAGTATCTATCCAGGAAGTAGGTTTGATAGGATTGATGCCTGGAGGATGTGAGGTCAAGAACGAATCAGATTAGTTTTTTAGAAGACTGGATAGCTGATCATAATGTCATTCAATGAAATTGGGACTCAAGAAGCACAGATGTATTTAGTGGAAGATACTGAGTTTAATTTTGAATATGTTGAGTTTGAGGTAATTATGACTTATCAGGTGGAAAATTCCAGGAGGTTGTTGGAAAGAAAGTTCTAAAATTCATCAATCTAGGCTAGAGATAGTATTCATAGTAATGAGCTCACGGATGATAATTGAAATAGCGGAATGGTTCACACTCTCAACAGGGAGTATGTTGGGTGAGAAGAGAAGAATGTGGTTAATTTAACTTTAGGGAAAATTAAAAATTGTTAACTTCCGGCCTGACAGACGTAGAGAGGTCAGGGAGGTCAACAGATTGAGGAGAAAGATGGGGAAAAGAGGGAGGAAAACACTCAGGCTGGTTGTTGTAGTAGCCAACAAGGAGGGATCAACAAAAAGTAACACATGCCTCAAATAAGGACCAAAAAGAGGCCTTTGGATATGGGAGCTGTGATGCCCAGAGACCAGGTGAGGAAAGGCCATTGTTCATACATTAGTGTATGGAAGTCTTACTCGGTTCCTGTGATTTGGTTGGGAGTCAGACCAACATGAACTTGAATCCCTGCTCTACCAGTCCTGATGGTTTTGTCTCAGGCAAGCTTCTCAAGTTTTCTGACCCATAGTTTACTCAAGTGTAAGATGGAAGTAAATCCTCACTGTTGCTGCGAGGATGAAGGGAAGTAACCTGTGCTTTCTGGTTAAAGTGAATGACACTGACAGGATGTACATTTTGACTGAGAGAGAGGATAGATGGGTGATTTTGGAACTTAGGAAGGAAGAAGCAAGTCTCCCCTCCCTTTTTCTCATATAGCCCTTGGCTATATGTCCACACTAGCATGCTAATGTCTAATAATAAAGCACAGGTCTCAATTATTTTGTTGTTGTTGACAGGCCTGAAATTATGACCACTCTTTATAAGCTATTTCTAGAGGAAAATATTTTTCAAGTTATAATCACATCACACATGGATCTTGAAGCAAAAACTAGTTTGAAAGTTGAGGATTGTCTACATTGGCTTGTCAGGTTGCAGTTATATTTCACTCTAGTGTATAGAAGTAATTCTTATTTTGGTAATTTTGGTAGACTCGTGTGTGTGTGTGTGTGTGTGTGTGTATGGAAGTAAAATGGAACAGAGGACAAAAATTTCCGGTGAAGAAGGTGGCATTTGAGAATCACAATTCATATGTAATATGAGGAAGAAGCATATGAATTTCAGGAGCCAGAAATATTTCCCTAAGTTTTTCTGAAGGTAAAACATGAATTAAATGCAAATTAAACATGATGTTGAAGCCTTTGTAAACGTTATAATGATACAGTTCAAAGCTCTTTTAGAAAGACTAAAGTTTTGAAGTTTCTTCAAAACTTTCAGGCATCTCTTCCTATTTATGAAGGTACGTTTCATTGCCACTAAGCTGAACTAAAAAAAAAGGTTTCTTTTCTCTGTTGTCTTCCTCCACAGCTCTAACCTCTATTTCGACTATTAGTTGTCTGGGAAATGAATAAAGAGTTTTAAGCAAATGGCAACTATTTCAAAGTCAGATACTCTAGAAGCCAGGAATTTTAGTTTTTGCAGACATTAACAATTTTATACATTTGATTTTTTTCCTCTAAATTCTGTATTGTTTTTCTGAACTCAAATGTAGCATCCGACCTTGACTCACAAGGATCTACTGATGTTTTGGGAGAAACCAGCCCTACTTATGTACCAGCTAAGTGAAGGGTATAATGAGAATTCAGCATAAACAAGTCAGTTAAAAACCTAGTTTTTTATAAATGGCATCAGAGTTTCAACAATGCTTTATTAAATTAACTTTATGACATTGATTACAAATAGCACTTTCAGGAATGGGAAAAATGGAAGAAAAAAGGACTCTCTCAAAATGCTTTATTTTGGGTTTGGCATCCATATTTCCCTAAAGTAGGTGGGACCATAAAAGTTGATGTACTGTCCCCTCCCCTCTCCCACTCCAACTTCCAGTTCTTCACACCAGAACATATTGTGGAGTGTTGGCTGCAACAGTGTTCTTCACTGGCAGGCTTTCTTGCTGATTAATTTAGTACTAGGGAGTGATCAGGTCAGTACTGATTGTGGGAAACATCTGTAGATGCTAGTAAGGTGAGTTAGGTCTTAATTCTCCTGAAGAATGTTGTGTAATAGAAATGTTTAAATGGCTCTCTCTTTATCTGAACCCACAGAATCCCCTCTGGAATTCATATCTGAAATTCCTGCCCATCTTAACTTGAAGAGTTCCTTCCTTGGTTATCATCCCTGGTTACCTATTTTAATCTTTTGGCGGAGCTTTTAATGATCTCCATGCCCAGGCTGCCGCCCAAACCAGTTAAATCAGATCTCCAGGTACGAGATGCAGTACCAGTCTTCTTGTTGTTGTTTTAAACTTCCCAAGTCTCTCCAAAGTGCATTCATTATTCTGAACTCTCTTTATGGAACTGGCATTGTAGATTCGTGCCCAGTCAAAGGTAGGAGTGGCTCTGTGGCTGCAGGTTTTTAAACAAGTTGATTGTAGGAGGATACAGGACAGAGATTGGTACCTGCTAAACTGTGTCCCTGCAAAATCCATGTGTTGAATCCTTTTCACTCAGTTCCTCAGAGTGTGACTGTATTTAGAGGTGAGTCTTTAGAGAGGTAACTAAGTTAAAATGAGGTCATTAGGTTGGGTCCTAGTCCCAAATGACCTGTGTCTTTTTACAAAGAGGAGGTTAGGGTACAGACATTCACACAAAAGGAAGACTGTGTGAAGGCATGGAGGATAGGACCAGCTACAAGGCAAAGAGAGAGACCTCAGAAGAAATCAACCCTGCTGATACCCTGGCCTCAGACTTCCAGCCTCCAGAACTGTTGGAAAATAAACACCCGATCTGTGGTACTTTCCTATGGCAACGCTAGCAAACAAATACAAGAATCAAAATGATTTTAGGGATGGGGACGGAAGAAAAGGAAGGAAGGAAGGAAGGTTGGAAGGAAAAGAGAAGAAAAGAAAAGAAAAAAGAAAAGGAAAATCCTTTTGGAGTACCCTGTGAAAATAAAATTTGTTGATAGCAGCTCTGCCTTGCTGTGTGGACAAGTCTCCTGGGAAGTTCCCTGGTTTAACTGAGATCAAATGGCTCGGGACTTAGACCTCTGCCTGATGAGTATCGTGAAGATGGGAGGAGGAGTGAAGGTGCTTCATTGATTTCTTGGCTGTGTGCTCTCCAGATACACCTGACCCATTGGTTTATAAACATTTAGCCATCAGATTACTCTTCCGGTTTTGTGCTATGATGTTTTCTACAAATGCTTCATATGAAATTACAGTACAATAAACTATTCATTTTTATGAGTTACCATTAAATGACATATAGCAGGTACTCAAAAATGTTTATTGAATGAATGCATTGATTTGAGTGAGTAATAACCTACTCTAAATGTTTAAATTATTGGAATTGGTTTTCAAAAGACTTTATTATCTAGATTCTTTAAAATACATCTTTTCTTCACTTAGCCTGCTAATACTGAATAATTTCCCACAAATTACTTCTGTATTGCTCATATTATGTATGTGTGGTTTATGTATTTCCCCACCTGAGTTGCCTTCCACTTAACGGAATTCTGTTGTTTTTCAAAGTTTGTTTCTTGTGTCTGCTTGGCTATATAAACCATGGATCCCAGTCTACACTCAGCAAAAAAGTACTGAGTCTCTATTCTCTTCCAGGCACTGCGTTACATACTAGGAATACACAGATAAATTCAACAAAGCTCTCTGTTTTCCAAGGTCTTGCACTTAAACTGGGGAGAGAGACAGATGAATAGTTAAGCTAGAAAGTGTATGTGTAATAATAGAGGCAGAAAACAGATGCCTTTGGAAAATAGGGGATATAGAATTGAGATCTACATGGGGGCTCAGAGAAGACTTAATAAAGTGAGTTGAATGGACTCTGGAAGGTTATGTGGGAATTACACAGGTGAAGAAAGAGAATAAGGGTGAATCAAGAAAAGAAAATAGCATAGATTGAAGCCCAAGAGACGTGAGACTTTGGAAGTTCTGTAGCACTTGTATGCTTTTATTTTGTGCAGTCTTGAAACCTTAAGAAAAGGGCACTATTAGCACTCACCCAGATTGCTTGGGAAAAGAGGAGAGCGCTAGTTATATAAAACACCCCCAATGTGAAAGAAACACAGTGGTAGAAAAGAAATCTGGGGTCATGCCGTTTCTTGATCTGGTCTCCAGGTGACATCACCAGCCCAAGTCACTAATTTACTTGGGACTGCCTCTTGTATTTCCCTGTTGGCAAGGTACTTTTCCATACATTGTCTCCTTTGAGTCTCAAAACAAACCCTCTGAGAAAATAAGAGTAAATAGTACTCTTCCCAGCATGGGGATAAATAAATCAAGGTGCAGTAAGTTTAAGTCATTTGAGCAAACTAACCAGATAGGAAGATGCAGATCTGGGATTCAGAGCTAGGTTCTCTGACCCGTTAATCTGGGCTCATTTCCTTATAACATGTTTTCTTCTGTCAGACATATGAGCAGCTTGGGAGAGGTGAGATTATGGGATTGACTACCTGGAAGTGAAGGGGATTCCACATGTATAAAATTTAGGGAGTGATGTCACCTGACACGATGCTTCAGAAGACTGAGTTCTAAGGAGGTACAATAGGAACAGGTCATCATTCTTATTGGAACATTATGGACATTGTGAACATATGGACGTTATGGACATATGGATGTTATGGAAGTACATAATTGTCAGTGCCTCTCACATGTCCCTCAGTTTAAGATGTTTTGGTAATAGACCAAATATTCACGGTCTGCAGTGTCTCAGCAGCAGTGAGATGACCAAGCACATGATGAACAGAAGAGTGAAGGTTCTAGGGTCAGATCTGGGTTCAAATCCTGGTTCCACTCTTGGCGGTTGGGTAAGTATCTTAAGCATGTGGTGCCTCAGCTTCCTTGACCTGTAAAATAATAATAATAATAATAATAATAGTAATAGTAATAAACAGACCTTTCCAATAGGGTTGTTATGAAGATCGATGAATCAAGACATATGAAGGGCTTAGAACAGTTCCTGGCAAACAGTTACTAAAAATACCAGCAATTATTACTACTACTACTATTATTATTATTATTATTATTATTATTATTATTATTATTATTATTTCTTCTCCCATCCTAAATCAGTGGAAGAAAAGGGACAAATCCCATGTGCTCTGACAGTCTTGTTCCAATATCAGTTGACATTGTTCGATGTCACATACCACATCACCCTCTAAACCTATAAGGACGTCCCACCCTGGAGAGCTTTGTGATACTTCTAGGTTTGGTAGAGATACATCATAATCTTATAGAACATTTGAATTTGACTTTTGTAGGCAAGTCTCCAGTTAGAATAATTTTCTACTAAATGTTAAGTTTTAAAATTGTGTCTAAGGTACAATTATTGAATAGCACTATTTTTTTTACATCTTTATTGGAGTATAATTGCTTTACAATGGTGTGTTAGTTTCTGCTTTATAACAAAGTGAATCAGTTATACATATACAAATGTTCCCATATCTCTTCCCTCTTGCGTCTCCCTCCCTCTCACCCTCCCTATCCCACCCCACTAGGTGGTCACAAAGCACCGAGCTGATCTCCCTGTGCTATGCGGCTGCTTTCCCCTAGCTATCTGTTTTATGTTTGGTAGGGTATATATATGTCCATGCCACTCTCTCGTTGTCACAGCTAACCCTTCCCCCTCCCCATATCCTCAAGTCCATTATCTAGTAGGTCTGTGTTTTTATTCCTGTCTTACCCCTAGGATCTTCATGACATTTTTCCCCCTAAATTCCATATATATATATATATATATATATATATATATATATATATATATATATATATATATATATATATATATATATATATGTTAGCATACGATATTTGTCTTTCTCTTTCTGACTTACTTCACTCTGTATGACAGACTCTAGGTCTATCCACCTCATTACAAATAGCTCAGTTTCGTTTCTTTTTATGGCTCAGTAATATTCCATTGTATATATGTGCCACATCTTCTTTATCCATTCATCTGATGATGGACATTTAGGTTGTTTCCATCTCCAGGCTATTGTAAATAGAGCTGCAATGAACATTTTGGTACATGACTCTTTTTGAATTATGGTTTTCTCACGGTATATGCCCAGTAGTGGGATTGCTGGGTCATATGGTACTTCTATTTGTAGTTTTTTATGGAATCTCCATACTGTTCTCCATAGTGGCTGTACCAATTCACATTCCCACCAGCAGTGCAAGAGTGTTCCCTTTTCTCCACATCCTCTCCAGCATTTACTGTTTCTAGATTGTTTGATGATGGCCATTCTGACTGGTGTGAGATGATATCTTATTGTAGTTTTGATTTGCATTTCTCTAATGATTAATGATGTTGAGCATTCTTTCATGTGTTTGTTGGAAGTCTGTATATCTTCTGTGGAGAAATGTCTATTTAGGTCTTTGGCCCATTTTTGGATTGGGTTGTTTGTTTTTTTGCTATTGAGCTGCATGAGCTGCTTATAAATTTTGGAGATTAATCCTTTGTCAGTTGCTTCATTTGCAAATATTTTCTCCCATTCTAAGGGCTGTCTTTTGGTCTTATTTATGGTTTCCTTTGCTGTGCAAAAGCTTTGAAGTTTCATTAGGTTCCATTTGTTTATTTTTGTTTTTATTTCCATTTCTCTGGGAGGTGGGTCAAAAAGGATCTTGCTGTGATTTATGTCATAGAGTGTTCTGCCTATGTTTTCCTCTAAGAGTTTGATAGTTTCTGGCTTTACATTTAAGTCTTTAATCCATTTTGAGCTTATTTTTGTGTATGGTGTTAGGGAGTGATCTAGTCTCATACTTTTACATGTACCTGTCCAGTTTTCCCAGCACCACTTAATGAAGAGGCTGTCCTTTCTCTACTGTACATTCCTGGTCCTTTATAAAAGATAAGGTGACCAAATGTGCATGGGTTTATCTCTGGGCTTTCTATCCTATTCCATTGATCTATCTTTCTGTTTTTGTGCCAGTACCATACTGTCTTGATTACTGTAGCTTTGTAGTATAGTCTGAAGTCAGGGATTCTGATTCCTCCAGCTCCGTTTTTCGTTCTCAAGATGGCTTTGGCTATTCGGGGTCTTTTGTGTTTCCATACATATTGTGAATTTTTTTGTTCTAGTTCTGTGAAAAATGCCAGTGGTAGTTTGATAGGGATTGCATTGAATCTGTAGATTGCTTTGGGTAGTAGAGTCATTTTCACAATGTTGATTCTTCCAATCCAAGAACATGGTATATCTCTCTATCTATTTGCATCATCATTAATTTCTTTCATCAGTGTCTTATAATTTTCTGCATACAGGTCTTTTGTCTCCTTAGGTAAATTTATTCCTAGATATTTTATTCTTTTTGTTGCGATGGTAAATGGGAGTGTTTTCTTGAATTCACTTTCAGATTTTTCATCATTAGTGTATAGGAATGCCAGAAATTTCTGTGCATTTCTGTGCATTTTGTATCCTGCTACTTTACTATATTCATTGATTAGCTCTAGTAGTTTTCTGGTAGCACCTTTGTGTATGTATAGTATCATGTCATCTGCAAACAGTCACAGCTTTACTTCTTGTTTTCCTATTTGGATTTTTTTTTATTTCCTTTTCTTCTCTGATAGCTGTGGCTAAAACTTCCAATACTATGTTGAATAAGAGTGGTGAGAGTGGACAACCTTGTCTTTTTCCTGATCTTAGTGGAAATGGTTTCAGTTTTTCACCATTGAGGATGATGTTGGCTGTGTGTTTGTCATATATGGCCTTTATTATGTTGAGAAAAGTTCCCTGTATCCCTACTTTCTGCAGGTTTTTTATGATAAATGGGTGTTGAATTTTGTCGAAAGCTTTCTCTGCCTCTATTGAGATCATATGTTTTTTCTCCTTCAATTTTTTAATATGCTGTATCACGTTGACTGATTTGCATATATTGAAGAATCCTTGCATTCCTGGAATAAACCCCACTTGATCATGGTGTATGATGCTTTTAATGTGCTGTTGGATTCTGTTTGCTAGTATTTTGTTTAGGATTTTTGCATGTATGTTCATGAGTGATATTGACCTGTAGTTTTCTTTCTTTGTGACATCCTTGTCTGGCTTTGGTATCAGGGTGTTGGTGGCCTCATAGAATGAGTTTGGGAGTGTTCCTCCCTCTTCTATATTTTGGAAGAGTTTGAGAAGGATAGGTGTTAGCTCTTCTCTAAATGTGTGATAGAATTCTCCTGTGAAGCCATCTGGTCCTGGGTATTTTTTTTTGTTGGAAGGTTTTAAAATCACATTTTCAGTTTCAGTGCTTGTGATTGGTCTGTTCATATTTTCTATTTCTTCCTGATCCAGTCTTGGCAGTTGTGCTTTTCTAAGAATTTGTCCATTTCTTCCAGGTTGTCCATTTTATTTGCATAGAGTTGCTTGTAGTAATCTCTAGTGATCTTTTGTATTTCTGCTGTGTCAGCTGTTACTTCTCCTTTTTCATTTCTAATTTTATTGATTTGTGTCTTCTACCTTTTTTTTCTTCATGAGTCTGGCTAATGGTTTATCAATTTTGTTTATCTTCTCAAACAACCAGCTTTTAGTTTTATTGATCTTTGCTATCATTTCCTTCATTTCTTTTTCATTTATTTCTCATCTTATCTTTATGATTTCTTTCCTTCTGCTAACTTTGGGTTTTTTTTGTTCTTCTTTCTCTAATTGCTTTAGGTGCAAGGTTAGGTTTTTTATTTGAGATGTTTCCTGTTTCTTAAGGTAGGATTGTATTGCTATAAACTTCCCTCTTAAAACTGCTTTGCTGCATCCCATAGGTTTTGGGTCATTGTGTCTCCATTGTCATTTGTTTCTAGGTATTTTTTGATTTCCTCCTTGATTTCTTCAGTGATCACTTCGTTATTAAGTAGTGCGTTGTTTAGCCTCCATGTTTTTATATTTTTTTATAGATCTTTTCCTGTAATTGATATCTAGTCTCATAACGTTGTAGTCAGAAAAGATACTTGATATAATTTCAACTTTCTTAAATTTACCGAGGCTTGATTTGTGACCCAAGATATGATGTATCCTGGAGAATGTTCCATGAGCACTTGAGAAAAATGTGTATTCTGTTGTTTTTGGATGAAATGTCCTATAAATATCAATTAAGTCCATCTTGTTTAATGTGTCATTTAAAGCTTGTGTTTCCTTATTTATTTTCATTTTGGATGATCTGTCCATTGGTGAAAGTTTGGTGTTAAAGTCCCCTACTATGAATGTGTTACTGTCAATTTCCCCTCTTATGGCTGTTAGTATTTGCCTTATGTATTGAGGTGTTTCTATGTTGGGTGCATAAATATTTACAATTGTTATATCTTCTTCTTGGATCGATCCCTTGATCATTATGTAGTGTCCTTCTTTGTCTCTTCTAATAGTCTTTATTTTGTCTATTTTGTCTGATATGAGAATTGCTACTCCAGCTTTCTTTTGGTTTCCATTTACATGGAATATCTTTTTCCATCCCCTCACTTTCTGTATGTATGTGTCTCTAGGTCTCAATTGGGTCTCTTGTAGACAAGGTATATATGGGTCGTGTTTTTGTATCCATTCAGCCAATCTGTGTCTTTTCGTGGGAGCATTTAATCCATTAACATTTAAGGTAATTATTGATATGTATGTTCCTATTCCCATTTTCTTAATTGTTTTGGGTTTGTTATTGTAGGTCTTTTCCTTCTCTTGTGTTTCTTGCCTAAAGAAGGTCCTTTAGCATTTGTTGTAAAGCTGGTTTGGTGGTGCTGAACTCTCAGCTTTTGCTAGTCTGTAAAGGTTTTAATTTCTCCATCAAATCTGAATGAGATCCTTGCTGGGTAGAGTAATCTTGGTTGTAGGTTTTTCTTCTTCATCACTTTAAATATGTACTGCCAGTCCCTTCTGGCTTGCAGAGTTTCTGCTGAAAGATCAGCTGTTAACCTTATGGGGATTCCCTTGTGTGTTATTTGTTGTTTTTCCCTCACTACTTTTAATATGTTTTCTTTGTTATTTAATTTTTGACAGTTTAATTAATATGTGTCTTGCTGTGTTTCTCCTTGGATTTATCCTGTATGGGACTCTCTGTGGTTCTTGGACTTGATTAACTATTTCCTTTCCCATATTAAGGAAGTTTTCAACTATAATCTCTTCAAATATTTTCTCAGTCCCTTTCTTTTTCTCTTCTTCTTCTGGAACCCCTATAATTCGAATAATAGTGCGTTTAATGCTGTCCCAGAGGTCTCTGAGACTGTCCTCAGTTCTTTTCATTCTTTTTTCTTTATTCTGCTCTGCAGTAGTTATTTCCACTATTTTATTCTCCACAACACTTATCCGTTCTTCTGCCTCAGTTATTCTGCTATTGATCCCATTTAGAGTATTTTTAATTTCATTTATTGTGTTGTTCATCATTGCTTGTTTCATCTTTAGTTCTTCTAGGTCCTTGTTAAATGTTTATTGCATCTTTTCTATTCAATTTCCAAGATTTTGGATCATCTGTACTATCATTATTCTGAATTCTTTTTCAGGTAGACTGCCTATTTCCTCTTCATTTGTTAGGTCTAGTGGGTTTTATCTTACTCCTTCATCTGCTGTGTGTTTTTCTGTCTTCTCATTTTGCTTATCTTCCTGTGTTTGGGGTCTCCTTTTTTCAGGCTGCAGGTTCATAGTTTGTGTTGTTTTTGGTGTCTGTCCCCAGTGGCTAGAGTTGTTTCAGTGAGTTGTTTAGGCTTCCTGGTGGAAGGGATTAGAGAATAGCACTACTTCTAATATTTAGAATCAATTTTTGCTGAGGGAAATCTTTAGGGACTGAATAGAAGAAATTTGAAGCAGGTAACACTATGTAAAAGTATATATTAGGGTGTAATTTTTGGAGATTAATATTATGTGATGGTAGAAATGAGTTTAATTTTACACACTTTTTATATTGGAGTATATGACAAGTTACAATTATGCCTTGAAACAGCAAATGTCTTCTTAAAAAATGCCATCTTTATAAATTGATGCTCCCCAAAATCTTTCATTAAAAGCACAATCAGTACGTTTTTGCGATGCCAGTCTTTTCATGTGGGAAACATGTGATGTTTATAGTGTTTTCAATGCTCCGTTTGATTTAGGTAGGCGCCCAGAGACCTGCATGAATTGTTAATTTCATATTGCCCACCATGGCCATCCTGTGAAAGTTTGCTGAGTTTATAGGAGATCAGTTACCAACGTGATTATACCAGCCATTCTTCAGACCTGACACCAGATTCAGATTAAAAACTGACAGGCCTCACCCACTCCTGTGTTCACTCACAGGTCATCTTCTTGTCACTTCAGCTCTCCTCCCATTAAAATGACATCTGTGTCCATAAAGGGGCTGAGAGGGGCCGATGAGTTGTTAGAATTGTTGAGGAATAAGAATCAGGTGTCGTCTGCCCATATAATGTAGGGCTCAGCCCCGGCCTTTAAGGGGATAGGAGGCCAGCAGCACCCGACTGTGTTTCTGGTACAAGAACAGAGGCCCAAGAGGTCACCCACTGTAACCCACAGAACAGAGCAAATGTGCCATTATAAAGAATTGGTGTTCACTTCAACAGGAGGAAAGAGGCAAAAAGAAATAGCAATTTAAAATATATTCTTCCCAGACATTTAAAATAATGCAATAATGCTCACAGAAAATATTATATCACCTCCTTTCAAAGAAATATTAAATGCTTGATAGATCTGATTTTAATTAACCAGTTAATTAAGGCAAAAAGATAAATTTTTTCATTTTAAGATGGCATTTGTTTTTCTAGATATAGCATAAAAGAGAAAACTAGACAATAAACCACTTGAAATAATATCTTATGTCGGTATTGCTGCTAATTTGGGTAGTGCAAAGCACAGAGTAGGCATTTCATAAACATGTTGATGATAATACTCAAAAAAGCTAATATACAGAGGAGATACCTGGTAATTGAAAATGCTACAGATCTGAAAAATTATCATCATTAAATACTGAACATGAAAGCAGATTATTCTTCCTGTCATCTAAGCGTCTTAGATTTTTGAAAACAAAGAAGTATTTGTTAAAGTCTTTTTCAAAAAGCACGTAAATGCTTTTTAGATCTACTTGCTTCCAGGGCATGAGGACCCCAAGGTGTCTGCTCTGTGTGCCAGCCACAGCGCTGTGCATGGGACCAGCTCACTAGTACGCTGGGCCGACCTGGGAAGGAGACAGGTGAAGGTGAGGTTAAGGCAGGAAAGAGAGACCTGGCTCCTCCCCCCTACAAACACATAAAATCTCTCTCTTTCACACACTGAATTATATACCTTTTTAATTGATGGTTGTTCAGCAGTCAGTTGTAATTTTGGTGTACTCATGAGAGGTGAACTCGGGTCCTTCTACTATGCCATCCCGTCTCCTCCCCTGACGTATACAACTAAGGTTAGTTATTCATCTTCAATCAATTTCTTCACCTCTTTGTTGGCCCTTTACCACACGCAGGGAGCAGCCCATGAAAGATTGGGCGTGGTGGTTAGGTGTATTGCCACCAGAGCTGGCTTTCCTGGAGGTGAACCCCAGGGATGCAATGTATTGATACTACCTGGGTGTCTTAGTCCATTTTGGTTGCTATTACAAAAATATCCTGGACTGGGGGTGCTTAAACGACCAACATTTACTTCTCCCAGCTCTGCTGGCTGGAAAGTCTAAGATCCAAGTGCTGGCAGTTGCTGCGTCTGGTGAGAACCCCCTTTCTGGTTCACAGACGGCCGTCCATGAAGACCGAGGTTCTTGGATGGCTCTCTGGGTCCTCAGATGGTGAAAGGGTGAGAAAGCCCTGTGGGGCGTCTTTTATTTTTTATTTTATTATTTTTTAAAAATATTTACTTTTTTTTGGCTGTGCCGTGTCTTAGTTGTGACAGGCATGCGGGATCTAGTTCCCTGACCAGGGATCGAACCCAGGCCCCCTGTATTGGGAGCATGGAGTCTTAACCACTGGACCACCAGGGAAGTCCCTGTGGGGCATCTTTTAAAAGGTGCCATTCATGAGAGCTCCATCCTCATGACTTAATCACTCCCCAGAGGACTACCTCCTAATACCACCACATTGGGGGGTTAGCATTTCAACATATGAATTTGGGGGGGGCATAGACATCTAGTCTATGGCACTGGGTGACCTCGGACCACTCAATCACTTTGTGTCTCAGTCGCCATATCAGTAAAATAGGAAAATAATGATACTTATCTCATGCAGTAGGATTAAATGAGTTGATACTGTGCAAAGCACTTAGAACACTGACTGGGCATACTTGGTGCTATGTAAGTGTTTCCCAAATCAAATAATTGTAAACTGAGGATAATTATAATAATTAACTGGCATATTCAAGAGGGTTGCTATCAGAATTAAATAAAGCAAAATGTAAACTCATATATACTTATTTGATAGTATATTTATTACTATATTATAGCTACTATGTGTAAACTATAATGCTGGGCTGGCTGCAAGGGATTTGGAAACAGATTCTGTGCTCAAGGTGACCATCCTGTAGCAGGTTCAATATGGTCACTTGTAAACCTCTCTGTCTTAGACAGACAATGGAAGTTCTGGGCTTTAGGAATCCACAGGACAGAGAGGTTATCTGTGATGAGAGGATTAAGAAAAGTGTTACAGAGGGAGGTGGTATTTGCAATGAGTCTTAAAATATAGTTAGATTTTTGGGAGGAAACCAGGTGGACGGTATTTCATTTTAGGAGAGCTATACACACAAATATATATGTGTTGTGAACTAGATTTTAGAATTAATGAAGAGTTTCTGATATTTGTTTAAGATTAAGAATTGTCTTGATTACATTTGAAATTAGAGAGTGAATCAGGTTATGTACATATGGAGGTTTATATAGTTTATATAAGCCAAGTTACACAGAGTCCAGGGTAGGGACTCTGATATTTCTTGACTGCCTATATTTATATCAGACTATTAGAAAGTAAAATAATAATACAAATTGTTATTTGTTGTTTTCTTACTAAACAACAGGCGGAGAGTTAACTACTTTACATGCAGTCTTTCATGTACCCCCCATGAAAACCTGGCAAAGGTAGATACTATGATGGTCTACATCTTGTTGAGGAAGTGACTGAATCGTAGAGAGTTATGGGACTTGTGCATGGTCCCAAAATTAATAAGAGACAGAGCCACATCTTTCTTACTGGAGGTCAAGCTACTAATAGTTCAATATACTGTGTTACAAGATGTGTCAATGACATGGTGGTGGATGAGCAGATTTAAATAACATTAAAAAGGACCAAGCACTGATATCAGTGGTGCTTGTTTGGTGGAGAGTATGGATGAGGTAGTGATTGGGGGGGACCAGCGGGCATGTTTTAGGATGCTGGTGATGCTGTTTATCTTGTTAGGGGATGTTTCATGGGTGTGTTCACTGTTATTCATTAAGCTTACACTGAGGATTAATATATTTTCTGTACGGAGGTTATATTTCAGTTAAGAAGTTTATAAAAATTACATGTTTGCATCCACGTTTGTCAAAGAGGTCCACTAAAACAAGTTAAGGAACAAAGTAAATTAAAAAAACCCACTCAAATATACCCACACAACCTCTGGCCATTAAGAATGATTCCTCCATCTCGATGCTACCTTCTCCATGCCTGCCCCGCCCTGCTGGAAAGGACTTCTAGAGACTACACCGTGAGGCCCTGGGATAAAAAAGCAGAAATGAGAGATAATATAAAAAAGGCACATGTAGTCCAGGTGAAGAAGATGAATTAGAAATGGAAAACATCTGTATCAATGTTATGCTAAATATCTGGGTAAATAGTCTAGAATTCTATCAAATGTACAGCTAATTGGTGACTATTAGGTTGTTTGAAGAAATTTAATTGATTTCTGGATCTCTAATTTTTAAGCAGACGTATGGCAAGTTATATAAAAGCAATTGATTCACAGAAGTCTGGGTATACAATAGAAGAAAATGATTCTGTTTTTGTGAATTACATCACCGGGGAGCAAAATATCGACATGGAAACATTGTGTATAGTTACCACTGGATTCTGTAGAGAAAGTGACAATAAGATAAACAAAACAGCACCCTACATTTAGTAGAATTAAACCAAACTGAATAATTTTATATAGTTATTATGAAGTTATAAATACCCATAAATTATTAATAAATGCTGTAACCTTTCTGGAGGAATGCAATGGGACTAATTAGAGGAGGAATGGAACATCTGGAAACTCCTTTATTCCTGAGTTAAAAGTTTCTCATTATTTTGACTTTTGATTTCCTCATGTATCCTGATGTTATTAATCAATTAGAAATTTGAGGATAATCTACTTTTTCCCTTAAAAGAACTTTCTTGAAGTATTCTGAAAATCAAAAGGGCCAAAACACTTAAAGTCCTATAATCTCAAGAAATGGCTCTTACTGGCTTGGTTTACTGACCTCTAGGATAGATTCTGTAACTCAATATCCCTTTAAAATTGTTGGAAAGTAGAGATTATACTTTTCATTAACATGTACAATATTATTTTTTTTAATTTTTAATAATTCTGGACTCTCTGATTTAAGCTCATAGCTTCTCTGCAAGAATGATTGAACTGAAAACCCCTTTAGCTATTCCACCTCTGGTACTCTGTGATTGCGTGGAATTTCAGGCACTATCCCAGAAGGAGTGGCAGTTCGTATTTCTGTTCCTCATATCTATACAATATTTCTAATGTTACCTTGAAGTATTCCTTGAAATTTTAATTTTTTGAGCTTAGTTTTTGTCACAGGTGAAAATGATGTCGTGTGTGTGTGTGTGTGTGTGTATATATATATATGAATGAATCATTGTGCAGAGAGGAGGTGATTTATTTAGTAACAAAGTATCAGAACCATAGACTCTTTTCTTTCTTAGTCAGAATGACTTTGCAAAGAAAATTAGAATTGCTGTAGAGAGTTATACCTCTTTACTGGAGTTCAGGAGATAATACTGCTGCTTATTCATCTGCCATATAACACGATATATTTATTAAGTCCTAAATATTTGCTCAATAATGATTGACCTGTTGACTATAATAAATATGGGTTTGCTTTTATGTGTGCATTTCATTTGCTTGCTTAGTTTCTTAATATTTAATTATATAAAAAGACAGGCTAAGATAACCTTGACTCCAGATCAAAAGAAGTGGAACAGCAAAACAAAATGGTTTTGGAATTTGGAGGCAGGAGGTCTAGCTTTACAGTTTATTTTTTACCACTTACTATGTTAATTTAGGTAAGTGACTTAATCTCTTTGAACTTTTAAAAGTGGAAACGATATCACATGTCCTTCAAAGGGTTAAAGTGAGGATCGGATGGGAGCAAATTAGGTAACATAGAACTATGATTCATAGCATGTATCCCATAAATGTTCTTTTTTGAAGGTCATGGGAATGGGTCCTCAGGTACCTACAGGATGAACATCCATGCTAGAAAGTTCTTTCAAATACCATTTTAGGGTCGATATATGCTTTGTGCTTCATCTCATTCTGTGCTTCTAACAAACACTTCAGCATATTAAACATGTATCATCTTTGACCCATATGTTGTTGCTAAAAGAATTCAGAAAAATATTGCTTGTCATCTGGAAGGGCGTTGGAGTGTAAAATCCAAACAAAAATTGGAGCACTCACTGCCCTTTTAAAAAACTCTAGAATATAATATGCCCTATACCATGTACATACTCCTAGCTCATTCCAAGAAAATCAGAAAAGAGCTGAAATGTTTCCAAAAAGTATAACTACAAACATATATAGAAATGGAAGTGGTTTTTCTTTTTCTTTGGATGTATTATGAAGATGATTTGGAAAGATGAGCTCTGTGGAAGATGTTATAGGTAGAAAATTACAAAGAAATGTGAGCCTGGGATGAGATACTGAAGCTCTAAAGCATAACAGGGGTTGACAACCTACAGCTTATAGACTAAATGCAGCCCAACATCTGTATTTTTTGCAGCCTGGGAGCTATGAGTGGCTTTTACACTTTTAAATAGTTGAAAAAATAAAAAAGAATGATATTTTGTTTCATGTGCAATTTATCTGAAATCCAGATTTCAGTGTCCGTAATAAAGTTTTATTGGAACCCGGCCATGCTCATTCACTTACATATTGTCTAAGGTGGAGCGGGTACAATGGAAAACATATTTGGCCCACACAGCATAAAATATTTGCTATCTGGCCCTTTGTAGAATAGTTTACTGGCCCCTAATTGAAGGCTCAGTGTTTAAGCCATAGAAAGGCAGTATAATTACACACATAACATAGCTCACTTATGGAGATCATTCTCTCTCATATACTTTGTTTCTGAAAATATCTGCATCTTTCAAATTGTTTGAGCTGCATATTGATTATGTACAATATGCAGACTCCTCGAAGCTTCCTTTGCTCTGACAAGGGAGTGACACTCCTCCCTACCTGACACCCAGAGCACTTTGTAACTCTTAGAGCACTCACAATATTTACTTTGGCTTAATGTTATCATTAGTGCTTATATTTTTCTCAGCTAGATTACAGTCTCCTCAAGGAACAAGATAGGTGTCTTTCACCCTACTTTCTCCCTTCTCATCCAGCACAGCATTTTGTCAAGGACATTGTTCAAGATTCGTTGAATGAACATCACTGACCTGATTAATTGCATTTTTAAAGAAAACTTATTTTTAGGAAGTTACTTTTTGCGATATACTTTCAAGATGACACAAAAGCCACCTTGTACATTGTTGTTTCCCAGAACACAGAGTTGGATGACACCCTTTAAGAAACTCTGGACCCAATGACATTGTTTTTCAGACACCAGCTTTCCTCTTGATTCACACAGCATCTCATCAAGGTATTCTTTCCTTGGTTTACTGCAGGTTTTCTTTTCCATTTTTTTCTCTCTACATGAATCTCCCCTTGGGGTATATGTCACTTCTTCTAATGGCCACAGGAGATAAGTGTTAGGACTTCATTTTCATTGGAAACAATGAAAATTTTGTTTTTGTTATTGTTCTTTACTTCTTACACCATTAATGATTTAATTTAGCATTTAAAAAATACCCTGGCCATGACTTTTTCTTTTTCTTACATATCATGTGAATTAAAAAAAAAATTCAACCTGGAAAACAATAACTTTTTTATAATCTAATTTTTTTGTCTACTTCTTGTACTTTATCTGGACCACCTTTTCTTTATTACTTTCTCTTTTGTTTGCCCAAAGTATTTCCTTCCATATTTCCTTCCTCTTTGATAAGCTTTTTCTCACTGCAAATAGAAACTTCAGTGTAAACTCAAAGAATGAGAAATTCACTATCTAAATCCAAAGAAATTTTGTACAGCCCAAGTAATCAATATACTGGATAGATGAGGATAAATTAAATAAAAATAAAGTGAAAACAGAGCATGTATGCAATTCTGTGTCTGAAGAAAAGGATCTTTTCAAGGTTTGTAAAATCAGGCTTGGCAGAGGGAGAAAAATAACCAAAATAGATTTACTGAGGGCAACACTTGGAAAAAAATGATGTGGGTATTGATCATTTTTAATCTTTTTCCCTGAACAACTGGGAGATGTATTATCACTGGAGCTCCGATGGAAAGCCGATCTGTTCTTTAACCTGCCCCAATTCACTTCGACATATTTTATATCTCGGGAGATTAGGCCACAAAGTCCATTAGCACTCGGGAGGCAGTCAGGTCAAATCAATTGTCCCCGCTGCGGTCAGGGCCCCCATCATGGACGGTAATTCACCCGCACCGTGGAAGAAAGGAGGAAAGGTTAAAAGCTGTGCTGCCATGAGCACGGCTCATCTGTCTTGCAGTATATTGGTGACACCCAAACATTGCTTAAGGTTCAGGATGTGCAACTTTAAATTACGTTGGATTTAGGCGCCCTGTGGGCGGTTCACAAAATGTTGATAATGGTGGTTTAGGGGGTACAGAAAACTACTTATCAGTAGAAATGAGAAAATACTTTGCTCCTGAACAAATCTGAGTAATGTTTTGTGCTTGATAAGATGTATGCAGAGCATATGTAGGGCTTCATAATGAAGTCTCAGGAGACTCAGAATGGGTGGCATAACTGATTTCCTGTGGCCCCCTTCCCCCCCCATTCCCTTCTCATTTGGCTCTGTGGGTAGAAGAGAAGGCTTGTACATTTGCCATTTGTATTGGAGGCATAAAGCTAGGTCCTAAACAAGGAAGAAGACGTTGAATAAAAGGGTCATTTAAAAAAATTCAGTTGATTCCTATATTTTCAAGAAGAAGAAAAAACTCCTATTTTGAGGATGACTTGCTTAAAATGTGTCAAATAATGTTTTATTGTGGGCATCCACATAGTACAAGTGCATTCCTGACGTTTTTTAGTAGGGAGAATTGACTTCTACTCTATAGACCCAACCCTGCTTTCTTGTGGTCTCAGTTGCTCCTTAGTCCATGGTTGATGTACCTGTCCTGAGACTTGAAGTGAGGGGCAAAGCTATTGGCTGCTTTACAGAAGGGGGATGAATTAAAATGCATGTGAAAAAGTAGCCTTTTATCTTCCTTTTTATCTTAGGGTTTTCTTTGCTTAGTTTCTCTCCTGAGTTATATTTTGCACCATAAATTTCCTCGTGGAAAGCAAATAATTTTCGAGAGTATCATATGTTTGTTAGAAAAAAGAATAGGATGTGAATGAGATTTACTTTTTGTTTGGGAGCCCGTATATGACTAATCAAGAAAATGCTCGATCTCAGTGTAATCCATGCAGCCAATCTTTCCCAATCCTTTATGTGTGCTCATTTCTATTTAAGGATGGATGCAAAGAAACTGCATCTATAGAAACTGCATCTATAGAGATAATTTCCCTGGAGTAGAATAGCTTTGGTGATAATGTAGATAAACAAGTGGTCTCATTTTACTATAAATAATAATAAAGCAAAAGCCACCTATAACTCTTTATGTAGTTCCTTTCGACAGCACTTGGCTATGATGTTGCTACAGATTAGAACTTTTGTTCCTCTCTGAAACTCCTGGTTTCCCCCGTCTTCAAGGCTCCCGGTGATTTCTGAAGGTACAGAGTGAGGGGTACGGTTGTGGCATGCAGCGAGGAACAGAGACATGTAAAAAGGAAAACAGCATAATGTAACATCAGCTACACACAACAGCACATCTTAAACCAACCAATAACTAGGCCAAAACCCTAATTAGGCATCAGAGATAGTCACTAGTCAAGGATAAAATTTTCACTGGTTCCAGAATATAATAATGAATTAAAAAAAGACATCTGCTTTGATCACTGCATTTATAAATATACTGGTAAATATCAAATTAGTAGAATTTCAAAGCTGCTGCTTGAGGCAATTGTTCTGACTTTAAGTCTGAAGGATGGGAAATATAAATTCATTTCAACTCTCAAATCAGAAAATAGTTAATGCATCTTCAGACAAAAAAAACTTTGAAACTTGCATCTGGTCTAAAATTTTAAGAGCCAAATTTCTGCCTAATATGGTTTGCAATGGATGAAACAGTTCTGGCAATAACTGAGTCCTCAGTGGAAATGGTGACTTGCTAGACTTTGAACAAAGTGGGGTTTCAGAATAGAGCTTTTCTTAAATAATTTGTTGTTTGAAGAGTATATCTAAAATGCATGTTTTTAGAAAACCCAAAATAATGGTTTCAGTTGGTCAAAGTGTCTGTTACTGGTTATGTCCTTATTTATGACAAAGCCAAAGGGGAAGGGGGTGGGTGGGTACAGTCTCTTCTAGGGAATTTAAACAAATGATTAGACAAAGGATTGGACAGATACCTTTCTCAGATGGGTTGAGAAGAGTGAGAAAAAGATGCTTTTTTAAAGTTCTAGTAAGCTCTGTATTTTCATTTTTGGGAAATTTCCATCATAACACTTTCAGAAAACTATGACTAGGAAGGCAGAAGGCTAATAATAAAATTCAGATCCTACTTGTGATTATCTATTTTTCCGTACTTGATGAAATAAAACTCTTCCAGATTGTTGTAGCTTGGACAAAGTGGTGGGAATGCCTGCATATTAATTTGGTTTCCTGAGTGAATGTGAAAATATTTCTAAGGAGTCAGGGCTTGGTTGTTAAGAAAGGGGTGCAACAACAATGCATTCTAATAGTGAAATTGGTATATATAGAATCGAGAAGTGTAGCCAGTATATTGAACGAATGGGATCTGCTCATATATACACACAAACACCATAGTTCTTTACCTCCTTTTATTTTTTTTGGGGGGGGCGTGGCATGGTAGGTCTTAGTCCCCTGACCAGGGATTGAACCCGTGCCCCCTGCAGTGGAAACATGGAGTCCTAACCACTGGACCACCAGGGAAGTCCCTTCCCTATCCCTTCTTATGTCACCTCATCAGAGAAGGCTCCTCTGACCCTCCACCCTACTTAAAATACCCCCAATCCTTCTACTCTCTGTCCTGTCATGCTGCTTCATTTTTCTTCACTGAACTCCCCAACATCTGATATTTTGTTTCCCCATTTTGAATGTAAACTCTATGAGAACAGGAGCTTTGTTCTCTCCTCAGCTATGTCCCCAGCACTTAGAACAGCACCTGGACACCTACCAGGACTCAAGAAATATTTGTCAAATGCTGTGTGAATAAAGTTATTATTTTTTCCTTTTTGTCAAAACAGTATTGGGTGGCTTGATTGCCTACTTTCTTGAGTACATTTAGCCCAGAATAACTTTTGTTGTTTCCAAATATCAAATCTGTTGTTAAAGGCAAAGACTCGATATTAAAATATACCCTAAACAACATGCCACCTGTTTTAAGTGTATTTGTGGGAAGTTAAATTTATTATAATTATGCCCTGGAAGCAGAGGAACAATGCATGAATGCAAATGAGTTACAACTTAGAAAATGTTCCTTTGAAGTTTTAAGTATAAAATTAACTATTGAATCTTAGAAATTTGACAAGACACTGCATGTGTAATTTAGAGGAGGATTCTTTCCTTTCTGATTAAATACCTCTTTCTATAATATATAATTATCTCTTTTCATCATCCCTCAAATAAATGCTATCTAATAAAGCCAGGAAGGTGGTGGTCAGGGAATCCACACCGGAGACTGTGATCCTCACTTTCAACTTCTAGTCAAAGAACTGGTCAAAGGAGGGCCTCATGTATGAATCTTCTCCATTAGTCCTTACCTGTTCCTCCTACCTCTGCTTTCTTTAACTAGATTCACAGGAGTCTCTCTATCCCCTCTCACCATGGCTTATCATGTGTCCCTCTACCCTCACCCCCAAGCCTCCTCCTGTGCCCCCCATCTCTACCCAGCATAACTCATCCTGTGTGCCTCTATCCTCACCCCCAAGGCTCATCCTGTGTCCTCCATCCTTACCCAACATGGCTCATCCTATGTCCTGTGGTGAACAAAAATAAACCCAAATAAGGAGTCATTTATGCTATTACTCCTCAATATCTAGCACTGTTTACACACCTCTGCTTCTCAAATCAGCTAGAAGAATAGAGTTGTGTACATCGAGGCTTTGCGTTGTCATCCTTTATATCAGATTCGGGATCCTGTCAAATTATTGGACGGCCTAAGCAAAATGGTAATATCATAAAGAGGAAAACTTATTTTGATGAGTTCACAGGGAACAAGAGAATGTGATGATTGTAAATATATAATGCACCCAATATCAGCGTGCCTAAATATATTAATCAAATGCTAATAGAACTGAAGAGAGTAATAGACAACAACACAATAACAACATACAAAGATCATTTGCATTTCTATACACTAACAAGGAACTATATAAAAATTTTTTAAAATCCTACTTACAATAGCATTAACAACAATAAATTACTTAGGAATAAATTTAACAAAGGAAGTGAAATATTTATATCCTGAAAATGATACCACATTGATGAAATTAAAGAAGACACAAATAAATGGAAAGCTATCCAATGTTCATGGATTGGAATAAGTTAGTATTGTTATAATGGCATATTACTCAAAGCCATCTATAGCTTCAATGCAATCCCTATCAAAGTTCCAATGACATTTTTTTTCCACAGGAATAGACAAAACAATTTTAAATTCATTTGGAACCACAAAAGACCTCAAATAGCCAAGTAATCTTGAGAAAGAAAAACAAACCTGGATGAATCACATATCTTGCTTTTAAACTATATTATAAAACTACAGTAATCAAAACAGTATGGCACTGACCTAAACCAGTGGAACAGAATCAAGAGCCCAGAAATAAACCCTCACATACATGGTCACTTATTTTGACAAGGGAGTAAAGAATACCCCAAAGGAAAAAAAAATGTCTCTTCAATAAATGGAGCTGGGAAAATTGGATATTCACATGTAAAGGAAGGTGAAATTTGACCCCTATCTTATACCACTCACAAAATTAATTTGAAATAGGTTAAGGACTTAACCATAAGATCTGATAAGAAAAAATCTCCTTGACATGGGTCTTGGCAATGAGTTTTTGGGTATGATACCAAAAGCACCAGAGGCAAAAGCAGAAACTAACAAATGGGACTACATCAAAAGTAGAAATTAACAAATGGGGCTACATCAAACTAAAAAGCTTCTGAAAAGCAAATGAAACCATCAACAAAATGAAAAGACATCCTACCAAATGGGAGAAAATATTTTCAAATCATATATCTGATAAAGGGTTAATATCTAAAATATATAAGGAACACATATAATTCAATAACAAAACAACAAATCTGATTAAAGATGGGAAAATGACCTGAGCAGACATTTTTCCTAAGAAGACATACAAATGTCCAACAGGTACATGCAAAGGTTCTCAACATCACATATCATCAGGGAAATGCAAATCAAAACTACAATGAGTTGTCATGTCACACCTGAGTGACTATTATTAAAAAGACAAGAAATAACAAATGTTGACAAGGATGTGGGGAAAAGAGAACACTTGTGCACTGTTGATGGGAATGTAAATTGGTGCAGCCACTATGGAAAACAGTATGGAAGTTCCTCAAAAAATTAAAAATAGAATTACAATGGGATTAAGAGGTAAAAATTTCCAGCAATAAAATAAACAAGTCACAGGGATGAAATGTACAGCATAAGGAATATAGTCAATAATATTGTAATAACTTTTTATGGTGACAGATAGTTACTAGACTCTTAGAGGTAATCATTTAGTAACATATAAAAATATAGAATCACTAAGTTGTATACCTGAAACTGATATAATATTATATGTTAATTATAGTTCAATAAAAAATAGAACTACCATATTATCTAGAAATCCCACTTCTGATTACATACCTACTTCTGATTTCAAAGGAATAGAAGTCAGTATCTCAGATAGATATCTGTATTCCCACATTCATTACAGCATTATTCACAACAGCCAAGATATGAAAACAACAACCTAAGTGCCCATTAATGGCTGAATGGATAAAGATGTGGTACACATATGCAGTGGAATATTATTCAGCCATAAAAATGAAGAGAACCTGCCATTTGTGACAACACGGACCTTGAGGGCATTTTGCTAAGTAAAATAAGTCAGACAAAGAGAGGCAAATACTATATGGTCTCACTGATATGTAGAATCTAAAAACATCACACTGATAGAAACAGAGTAGATTGATGGTTACCAGGGCCTGGGACTGGGGAAAATGGGGAGGTATCCATCAAAGGGTACAAACTTTTAGTTATAAGATGAATAAGTTCTGGAAATCTAATATGCAGCATGGTGACTATAGTTAACAATATTGTATTTTATACTTGAAAGTTACTATGAGAGTAGATCTTAAATGTTCTCACTTTAACAATAACGACAATAAAATAGTAATTATGTGAGGTGAAGGATGTGTTAAACAAGCTTATTTTGGTAAACATTTCACAATATATGTGTGTATCAAATCATCACATTGTATACCTTAAACTTACACAATGTGATATGTTAATTATATCTTAATAAAGTTGGAAAAAAGAAAGTGAAAAACCCATAAATAGAAAACATATGCAAATCATATATCTGATAAGGGTCTTATGTCTAGAAATATAAAGAACACCTGCAACTCAATAATAAATAGACAAAATAACCTTTTAAAAATTAGGCCAATGATCTGAATAGACATTTCTCCAAAGATATACAAATGGCCAATAAGCACATGAAAATATTCTTGATATCAATAATCATCAGGGAAATGCAAATCCAAACTTCTATGAGACACCATTTCACATTCAGTGGAATAGTTAAAATCAAAAAGTCAGACAATAACAGGTTTTGATGAAGATGTGGAGAAGTCAGATTCTCTTACATTGCTGATGGGAATATAAAATGGTGAAACTGCTTTGGAAAAGAATCTGGCAATTCCTCAAACAAATAATAACATTGAGTTGCCATATGGCCCAGCAATTTCACTCCTGGGTATGTACCCAAGAGATATAAAAATATATGTCTGCACACAAACTTTTACATAAATGTTTATAGCAACATTGTCCATAATAGCCAAAGGGTGGCAACAACCCAGTTATCTGTCAGTGGATGAATAGATAAATGAAATGTGGTGTATCCAAACAATGGAATACTATTCAGCCATAAAAAGGGATAAAGTACTAATACACTTTATAGCTTAAATGAACCTCAAAAACATGCTAAGTGAAAGAAGCCAGACAAAAGTCCATATACTATATGATTCTATTCATGTGACAGTCCAGAGTAGGAAAATCCACGTAGATAGAATGTAAATTAGTCTTTTCTTAGGTCAGGTCTGGGGAGGGAAGTGGAATAGAGGATGATAGATAAAGGGTTTTGCTTTGTTTTTTTAGGTGATAAAAAAATTCTGAACAAGTAGTAGAGACATTCTTCCATGGATTACCACTGATAATTTATGTTGGATTAATTTGTTAAATGGAGTCACTTTAAGTAAGATTTTGTTGGCTTTATAAATTGTTTTCCCTGTGTGATTTAAACATGAATCAGAAGCCTCAGGCTTCCTATGTTTTTAAAGACAATTTTCTCTTGCCAGTAACCTTCCTAACATCATGATTTCAGCTTATTGTCTTTTTGTCTCTGATAATTTGAGATAGAAAAGCCTTCTTTGGAAACCTTAGTAAGATTTGTCATCCAAGTTATCCATTTAAATGTTGCTAAATGATCAAGTATTTTCCTGATAAAGCTTATCAATGAAAAAAAATCATTAGGCTACAGAGAGAGGGACCTGACATCATTCAAAGGTTTGTGTATTCTTCTAAAGAAATTTCTACTGAAGCATGGATTCCCACTAGGAATGAAACTACCTGTGCTAGGTCCTTTTGACAGTAGCAAGCAATATCTCCCAATACTGTGACAATTTTAACATCTAAAGTGTGACTTCTGTGTCATAGCACTATGCTCAGTAGTACAATACATGAATATGAAATTAATGTAAGTTTTTATAGTTGGAGGGAGAACAAATACTTAACCATTAGTGACAATAGCAATAATAGAAACATATACATAACAGAAATTAACAGTGTGCAAAAGTATAAATGCAGATGGATTTAGGGGATCCATATTTTAAAATAAGGAATAAGTAGAGATGATGTGAGGGGAGGTCTCTTGGAGGTCAGATTGAGGCAGAGTATTGAAAGAAAAAGAATAATGCCATTTATCAATCAGGGATTCTTATTTATCTACGTTGAACTAAAGAGAATTAGTTTCCATTAATGCTGCAATTCAAGTGCCTAGAAAGCTACTCAAGAGGCGTACACATTTCTCCTTTTGACAGGATGGTTACTTCATTTCCTAATTTACTTAAAACCAGAACCCAGACATAGGAACCTGTATGGGTAAAGATGGGCAAGTGACTATTTCCTGCAGCAGGGGTGAAAAGCAAGCAAACTGATTAATTAGGACTTCAGTTGCATTTATTTGTCAAAGTAAATTATTTATTCTATCCAAGCTATTCTTCTTCAATGAAGGGCAATAGTGTCCATGTGTAATCAATTATATTTCTTATAAATTTATTGTAGTTTTCCTCTTATATTTCATAGTTGTGATGTAGACATAGCCCACTGTTGTATATTGCTATTGCAATCAAGAAATACAATTTTGAACTTCCCTAGTGGTGCAGTGGTTAAGAATCCACCTGCCAATGCAGGGGACATGGGTTCAATCCCTGGTCCAGGAAGATCCCACATGCCACGGAGCAACTAAGCCCGTGTGCCACAAGTACTGAGCCTGTGCTCTGGAGCCCGTGAGCCACATCTACTAAGCCCGTTGTGCCACAGCTACTGAGCCAGTGTGCCACACTACTGAAGCCTGCACACCTAGAGCCCATGCTCTGCAACAAGAGAAGCCACCGCAATGAGAAACCCATGCACTGCAGAGAAGTGTAGCCCTCGCTCGCTGCAACTAGAGAAAGCCCATACACAGCAATAAAGACCCAATTCAGCCAAAAATAAATAAATAAATAATAAATAAATTTATTTTAAAAAAAGTAATGCAATCTTACTTCAACAATGATGCTTTTTCACCATGGGAGCAGGTTATATTTGTAAATTTTTTTTTTTTTTTAGTTGCGGCATGTAGGCTTCTTAGTTGCCACATGCTAGCTCTTTTTTTTTAATATTGACATATGTCGTGAATTTTTAAATTTATTTATTCTATCCATTTATGGCTGTGTTGGGTCTTCGTTTCTGTGCGAGGGCTTCCTCTAGTTGTGGCAAGCAGGGGCCACTCTTCATCACGGTGCGTGGGCCTCTCACTATCGCGGCCTCTCCCGTTGCGCAGCACAGGCTCCAGACGCGCAGGCTCAGTAATCGTGGCTCACGGTCCCAGTCGCTCCGCAGCATGTGGGATCCTCCCAGACCAGGGCTCGAACCCGTGTCCCCTGCATTGGCAGGCAGACTCCCAACCACTGCGCCACCAGGGAAGCCCTATATTTATAAATTTGCTAACTATTCTTTTTTCCTTTCCTTATGACCCAAGCTTGAACTTTATTGGTTTATCTAGAAATCCAGAGCAAATAATTTAAATGCAATTTGCTGTGCACAAGTAATGTGCTTTTTCTTTAATGATTAACAGACATACTTTAAGATATTTTTTCTCTCACAGTTTAAGGAAAATCTTATTAAATTGATCTCAATCCTATTTCAGTATTTTTGCTGAACTCTAAAAGCTGGAGGTTGGCTTTGAACTGTGATTGACATTGTTAAGGAAGGTGGAAGATTTTTTGTTTTTTCTTTTTAAGAAATATCTATTTAATTAATTTACTTTATTTTGGTTGCACTGGGTCTTAGTTGCAGCAAGTGGGCTCCTTAGTTGCAGCAGGTGGGCTCCTTAGTTGCGTCATGTGTTCTCCTTAGTTGCAGCCAGTGGGATCCTTAGTTGCGGGATGTGTGCTTCTTAGTTGTGGCTGATGGGCTCCTTAGTTGTGGCTCACCGCCTCTTTAGTTGTGACATGCAAACTCTTAGTTTTGACATGCATGTGGGATCTAGTTCCCTGACCAGGGATCGAAGCTGGGCCCACTGCATTGGGAGCATGGAGACTTAACAACTGTGCCACCAGGGAAGTCCCAGGAAGGTGGAAGTTTTATACTGTAGGTGTTCCTTAGACTCTTACAAAGTGATCTGTTTCATGTAAGCAAGGTTACAGATTTTATAACCTTCTATGCAGAATGCCTTTGTTCAAATTTAGGGAGATAAGATTGTGTTGTTGGAATACTTATGTAGCTCATGGTAGTGATTGTATTTTATAAATTTCGTGGTAACACTCTCCAAATCTATATTGATCATACTAATTTTGGCATCACATCTTTAATCATTGGGTCTTTGTAGAAATAATTCTACATGAATATATTCTAGATGTTGACATAGTAAAAAAAAGCTGTTCTTTTCCAGATTCTAATGTGTATTCTACTTATAGTATTATCGTGCATGCATATGATAATACGAAACAGAACACATAGACTTGTGGTGCAAAAAAGTCACGGTATTTGGCATCTGAGGTTGTTTATTCATAACCTTGTCATTTATATGTAAGTTATTAGAATTTTCTGAATCTCTATAAAATGAAGATAACTAAACCAAGCTCATGTGAGGGTTAAATAAAATTATGTATGTTAAAATACCAGTATAGGGCTTCCCCGGTGGCACAGTGGTTGAGAGTCCGCCTGCCGATGCAGGGGACGCGGGTTCGTGCCCCGGTCCGGGAGGATCCCACATGCCGCAGAGCGGCTGGGCCCGTGAGCCATGGCCGCTGAGCCTGCGTGTCCGGAGCCTGTGCTCCGCAACGGGAGAGGCCACAACGGTGAGAGGCCCACGTACCGCAAAAAAAGGAAAAAAAAAAAAAAAAAACCAGTATAAGGCCTAGAAAATAATAGATGCTCATCACAGGATGATTTTATATGTTAAGGTTTCAGTGAGATATCTTACTGTTTATTGGGACCTGTGAGTTCATGGCGAAAAATTTTAAATTTATTGTTTTTACTTAAAGGACAATATAGAGTAATTAAAAAGGCATAATCTAGATAACCTAGAATCACGATGCAGTTTTAGTGCCCACATTAGCATTTGTGTTTACAATTATAGTAGTGCTAAATGAAGGTCAAATTACATCATAGTACAGTATAAAAGTGAGCGATTTATGGTAATTTGAATATTCTGTACAGAAGATAGAGTGGCAGCAATTATAAGAAAACTTAATTTATACTCAAGGAATGAAAAATTGGTATTTCCTGATTTTAAAAAACATTCTGGGGCTTCCCTGGTGGCGCAGTGGTTGAGAGTCCGCCTGCCGATGCAGGGGACGCGGGTTCGTGCCCCGGTCTGGGAAGATCCCACATGCTGCGGAGCGGCTGGGCCCGTGAGCCATGGCCGCTGAGCCTGCGCATCCGGAGCCTGTGCTCCGCAACGGGAGAGGCCACAACAGTGAGAAGCCCGCGTACCGCAAAAAAAAAAAAAAAAAAAAAAAAAAAAACATTCTGATGGTAAAACGAGGAATATTTTCAGCAACACTTGCAAGAATTGAAAACTAACGTCAGCTGTGATTTTCTCATTCTCAAGCTCCATGAATAATTAGATAACCACTTAACAAATTTTGATAAAATAAAATGACAATTTTATACTCATATAAGACATATTAATAATGTTATCAAATGATACTTCATTAAAAATTTATTTGTACTATTCTGTACAATCTGCATACATGACTGTTTTGAAAATTATTAAGATAGATTTGGCTTTTGGAAAACTTCCTTCTGCCTAGGGGTAGATTAAAATGTGTTATGGGAGGATTGCAAAGGAAAATAATTAGGGGATAATTAATTGCTACTCTTAAAGAAAATATGATTTTGCATCAGAATGGTAGCTTTGCAGGCAATGATATTACCTGACAAAAAGGGCATCTGAATTTCTCTAACTCCTCTTATAGCTGCTGCTGGTGAAACCATAACTTTTTTTTTAAATAGATCTTCATTGTAGTATAATTGCTTCACAATACTGTGTTAGCTTCTGTTGTACACCAAAGTGAATCAGCCATATGCATACATATATCCCCATATCCCCTCCCTCTTGAGCCTCCCTTCCATCCTCCCTATCCCACCCTTCTAGGTCAACCATAATGTTTTATAAAAGGGAGTTCCCAGGAAAAGGAAGAGAGAGAGAAATATACCTTTTCTGAAGGAGAAAGTTCTGGGTAGAAAAACAAGAGGGACAGACATACATTCTGATTTCTAGAGTCTGATAGGGGAGTTTTTTGAGTAATGAGGGCAGCTTGGGGGATGTTTTTGCCTCTACTTTCCCCTTGGGGGTGTGGGAAGAAGGTGTCTTGACTGGCACTTCATCACGGGAACAGTAGGATCAAAATAGACTTGCTGGCAGAATCTGGTCAGGCAGGGGGACACGTGGGGCCACTGTCTTTCCCACCTCACTCTTGAATTCTGCATGTGGCATGGACCAGTGTTCCTGGATGGGGAGCTTGACAGGGACAATGGGGCCATCTGGGGCAAGGTGATGATGTAGGCTGCTGTAACAGTGGCCCAAGATGATAGATGTCTACTTTCACTCACGCACTCACTTGGTACCAGACGGGGGTAAATTTGTGTGAACTCTGACCCTCATAGTCAGTTGGGGTCCCAGGCTCTTTCTATCTGTGGCTTCAAGATAGGACAGTCTTCCTTAGGCACAGGGTCTCCCATATGCTGTCTGGATGCCTACTTTTAACCAGATGGATCTTCATCCTCATCCAGAACCCCAATAGCACCTTCCAGTTGTCCAAACACATGGTGCTGGACATTGTAATCTGAACCTCAGTCCCCCTGCATGGAACAACCCCACAGGTTATTAGTTCCTCTTTCCTGATTCTCCGCTTACCTGCTGGACCTGAACATCTGACCTTCCCAGGATCCTGTGGATGCTCTGTTAAATGGTCTGATTATTGTCATATCCTCTGAGAGAAAATTCCCTTATCCTGCTAGAGGGCTGGCAAGGATGCTTCTTCTCTTCCATCGAATCCACAGGGTATTATTATTATTAATTAATAGTTATCAAAAACTTTAAATCTTATACTTTTATGTATTTTACAGATTATTTAATCAAAATATACTAAAATATCAGTTTCACTCAAAATGATGTTATAATTGGTGTTTTAAAACCTTGTGATTTAAAATATCCTACTACATATTTCTTCAAGCTGGAAAGATTAAAAAAATAATATATAATTTGTATTATTTCTATTTAGAGGGCTGTGAATCTACCAGGTGCTCACTAGATAGATACACACATACCTTCCTTAGAGACCAGGTCATTTTTAACTAATTTTTTTTTTCCTTACTATCACTTTTTAGTCTCTTAATTTGAAGTTAAACAGTGTTACCAAACTCAGGTCTAGCTGCTTGCCAGCTGAAAGTCAGTTCTCAAGAGGCAAGTGCTGGTAGAAACAGAAAGTTTTCTTTAATCAGAAAGCAGGCAATCTGGGGAGAAGGTGGGCTCATGTCCCAAAACCATCTCTGAAGAGTCTGCTCAGCCATGAAAGTTTTAAAGGGAAAAAGTGGAAGAAATCTCAGTGAATCATTGAGGCGAGGGGTCAGAGTTGTTGCCGTCCCCCACTGTGTGCAGGCCTGTCGAATCCTTGTGATCTTTCTTTAGATACTGTCTCATTCACAGCTTGTTCACAAGATAACTGAAGGGGAAGCTGAGGAAAAGATCTAGTCATCTGTTAATTACTTATTCTTTGTTTCTACTTCTTTGATCTGTGGAAGGAATCAACAGGTTAGGCAATGTATTATGTGATCAAAATATCTGAAAGATGTGCTTGGGCTGGAGGTGAGTTAAAATATAACCTTGTTAAAGTGACAAGACAAAAGGGGCCTCCTACAGAGAGCTCTTTCCTGAAAAAGCTGCCTACAAGTCCACTGTCAAACATCATTCCATCTCTATGGGATTAGGGGCAAAGGCCCCTCTTCTGTAACTACTTTATGCTGACGTAGGGCACCGTATTCTCAGAGTGGAATATGTTGACATAGGTCTGTAGCACCTCTTTGCTCACAGTTTTAGTTGTCTGCTTACATATACGGGCAGAGCAAACTACAATTATTTTGATGCCCACAAAGATACAGATAATTATGAGCAATAGTGTTAATCCCATTCTCTTGAGGCCAGTTCTTGGAGTTGTGCTGGCCATAGATTCAGTACTGCTCAAGTTGGAGCAGCTATGTCATGGCTACAGTCTGGTTATCATGCAGTTAGCTTTTTCCTCTGGTGTTTGTTATAGTGTGTTAGTTATAGTGTCTGTAAAACAACTCAGGAATGTTCATCAGATTCTGAGTTTGTGACTCTACTGTCCTAATTATTAACTGCTTGAACCTGTTCTTTTGTGACTCAGGGAGACTTCAGCTTTTCTACAAAAAAGAGGCAGAGGACACTGAGGGACCTTGTACTTGGGGGGCCTCACAGGGTTCTGCTTAGTTTCAACAGAAATTTGAGTTTACCTCTGTATCACTCTGGTAATCAGTTGATGTAGGAATTATACTATAACTGATATAACATCATTTATCTTTTTGCTTAAACATAGTTATCTCTGTTTTTAGCAATTTTTAGTCAGGTTGTCTAAACACGGTTATTGGTCTAAAGGGACTTGTACTGAATTCAGTTTACCAGTATTAAAAGGGTGCTCTCCCTTCAGGTACAGTTAACTGAGCTCTAGATTATTGCCAACCTCATAGTATTCTATTTGGGTTGCTATTCTTAAATGTGTAGATCAGCAATTTTGCTGTTTTGTTCTATCCAAGAGAGTGTCTTTCTTTCCTTGTTAACCTCCGGCTTTTCGGTGCAAATTTTAGCTCAGATTGACATCCCTTAGTGTGACAAAAAGAAAACAAGGATTGCTCTGACACGTGCTTCCTACTAAACAAGGCACGTCTGGACATTTGGAAAGAAATTGCAAGGTGCACCCATACTCTGAAGCATGAAAATGATCTGTGAATTGTGGCTACTTCATCATCTAAGTTAAGTGGTGGAGGTTAACTCATCTGACTTGCACTTACTATTGATCCTTTCTCTCCTGGGAAGAGCTGTGTTGATTCTTAGTGGTTGTTATTCTTGGGGTGGGGAGCCCATGGAGGGAAGAAGAGGGTGGTTATACATGAAGCCATAAGGACTGGATCATGAGGTACGTCGTATGAGGGGCTGAGAAGCTGCAGGACATGCAAATCTTTGTTCTGGGCCAAAGTGCTTTATTTATGATGGAGATAACAATGAGAAAAAAATGAAGTCGTCTAAAGGAAGAGGATGTCTTCAGGAGTTTTTATAGTGGTTTGGCCACAAGTTAATAATGTGGCCAGCCCTGCACAGTGAAATGCAGGATGGCATTGTCTTTTAACAGATGCCACTCATGTGCAATCCAAACAATTACTATCAAGTCTCTGGTGGTCTCAGTGTAGCAAAGAAGAGCCAAGGAAAATGCCCAGATGTGCAGACACATAAGAACTGAAATTGGGTACAAACCAATTTATAGAAGTGGAACTTAACCCTTAGAGGAATGAAAACAGCCTGCTACATATTCATTTCTATCTTATTAATTATTTATGCAGGATATGAGCTTGCCACTTGAAGCAAAATTTTACAAACCAATAAATGCAGATATTTAAAACTTCCCATTTCTGCAGGAAATGGGAAATATCTTAAGAAAGAGTGAGGGCAAAAGTGGTAAATATTAAAGAAAGTTTCCTTTTTTCTTTATATTCATTGTTATTGGCAAATCTAGTTAATCACAACGCTACAGATTTGTGGACAAGCCAAACAATCCTGTAGTAAACACAATGAGTCTATTCATCTCTCATAAATGTGTATGTCTAACTTTCATTAATATTAATGCAGTTTCATACAAGCATTGAGGCGATACTAGACCCTCATTAAAATCCATTTGTATTCATGAGTTTTTAAAAACGTTACTCTTCAATCATTTCTTCTAAAATATGAGTCAGTGATCTTCACTTCAAAGATATTTCAAATATAGCTAACTAAATACAATATGAATCCAATTAAAGTTTATTTGCAGCAAATTTTCATGGAAAACTTAACAGTATATTGACCCATTTTCCCCCTAAAATCACCTTCATTTGCTCTTTTAATTTGTATACAGTACATTAACCAGAAAGCATAAGATGATTCCTGTTTTCTGCTTCTGTTGGTCTTTGTACTCTGAACTTGACAGATTGACAGCTGACAGTCTACACATAACTAAGTCCATAAAACAAGTTTCTCACACTGGGGAAGACATCCCAAGACAGGTACTCAACCTCGTCACTGTAGAATGTATCTCAGTATTCTTAACATCATACTGGATCTGTATAATATTGAAGGCTAGGAACCTTCGATAAATCTCATGTTTAGAATAACGTTCTATTTGTTAAAGAATTTCCCTTTGCACCACTCACTACCAATTTCAAGGAAACACCAACAATGAAAGACAGGGTCATGGGAAGGGAGAATCAGTGGAGCAGACAGTTCATATTTTCATGCTACCAATGTGCTTAAAAGAAGGAGCAAGGCAATGGGATGGAGAAGGGGGAGGGATGATGGCCAAGCTCACTTTTATAGCAGTGATAAATCTCTTCTGGATTTTCTTATGAAAGTAATACTTTATGCTTTTAGAGAAAAACCTACCATACTTTCAGAACCAAAATTAAAAGGCAATCCAACCATTCCTGAAAGCAAAACACATTAAATAAAAGAGGCAGCCCAGTGGGGACCTTCAAGATGGCAGAGGACTAAGAGGTGGAAATCACCTTCCTCTCCACAAATACATCAAAAGTATATCTACATATGGAACAACTCCTACAGAATACCTACTGAATGCTGGCAGAAGACCTCAGACTTCCCAAAAGGCAAGAAACTCCCCATGTACCTGGGGAGAGACAAAGAAATAAAAGGATGGGACCTGCACCTCTGGGAGGAAGCTGTGAAGGGGGAAAAGTTTCCACACACTCTGAAGCCCCTTCACTGGCAGAGACAGGGGGTGGGCAGGAAGGAAGCTTCGGAGCCATGGAAGAGAGCACAGCAACAGGGGTGCAGAGGGCAAAGCAGAGAGATACCCACACAGAGGATCAGTGCTGACCAGCACTCACCAGCCTGAGAGGCTTGTCTGCTCACCTGCTGGGGTGGGTAGGGGCTGGGAGCTGAGGCTCGGATTTCAGAGGTCAGATCCTAGAGAGAGGACTGGGATTGGCTGCATGAACACAGCCTGAAGGGGGCTACTGTGCCACAGCTAACTGGGAGGGAATCCGAGAAAAAGTCTGCACCTGCCTAAGAGACAAGAGACCATTGTTTTGGGGTGTGCGAGGAGAGGGGATTCAGAGCAACACTTAAACGAGCTCCAGAGATGGGCGCGAGCCACGGCTGTCACCTCAGACACCAGAGATGGGCATGAAATGCTAACACTGCTGCTGCAGCCACCAAGAAGCCTGTGTGCAAGCACAGGTCACTCTCCGCACCCTCTCGGGAGCCTGTGCAGCCCGCCACTGCCAGGGCCCGTGATCCAGGGACAACTTCCTCAGGAGAACACATGGCGTGCCTCAGGCTGTTGCAACATCATGTTGGCCTCTGCCACTGCAGGCTCGCCCTGCATTCCAGTTATAACGATGGTATCCCTCCCTCCCCTTGGCATGAGTGAACCAGAGCCCCCTAATCAACTGCTCCTTTAACCCCCTCCTGTCTGGGAAAGAACAGATGCCAGAGGGCAACCTCCATCTAGAGGCAGGGCCAAATTCAAAGCTGAACCCTAGGAGCTGTGTGAAAAAAGAGAAAGGGAAATTTCTCCATGCAGCCTCAGGAGCAGCGGGTTAAATCCCCACAATCAACTTGATGTACGCTGCATCTATATAATACCTGAAGAGACAACAAGTCAACCCAAAATTGAGGAGGTGGACTTTGGGAGCAACTGTAGACTTGGGGTTTGCTCTCTACAACTGACTTGTTTCTGATTTTTATGTTTATTTTAGTATGGTTATTAGCGCTTGTTGTCATTGATGGATTTGTTCATTGGTTTGGATGCTCTCTGATTTTTAAAAATTATTATTACTTTTTAATTTTTAAAATTTTAATAATATTAAAATTTTAATTATTTTATTTTACTTTTTAATTTATTTTTAGTTTTTCTTTCTTTTTTCTCCTTTTTCTTCTGAACTGTGTGGCTGACAGGGTCTTGGGGTTCTGGCCTGGTGTCAGACCTGAGTCTCTGAGGTGGGAGAGCCGAGTTTAGGACACTGGATGACCAGAGACTGCCCTGCCCCAGGTAATATCAATCGGAGAGAGCTCTCCTAGTGATCTCCATCTCAACGTTAAGACCCAGCTCCACCCGATGGCCAGCAAGATCCAATGCTGGATGCCCCATGCCAAACAACTAGCAAGACAGGAACACAACACCACCCATTAGCACAGAGGCTGCCTAAAATCATAGTAAGTTCACAGACACGCCAAAACACACCGCCAGACATGGTCCTGCCCACGAGAAAGAAAAGATCCAACCTCAACCACCAGAACACAGGCACCAGACCCCTCCACCAGGAAGCCTACACAAGCCAATGAATCAGCCTTACCCACTAGGGGAAGACACCAAAAAAACCAGGAGCTATGAACCTGCAGCTGGTGAAAAGGAGACTCCAAACACGGTAAATTAAACAAAATGAGAAGACAGAGAAATATGCAGTACTTGAAGGAGCAAGGTAAAAACCCAGACAGACCAAACAAATGAAGAGGAAATAGGCAGTCTACCTGAAAAAGAATTCAGAGTAATGATAGTAAAGATGATCCAAAATCTTGGAAATAGAATGGAGAAAATACAAGAAACGTTTAGCAAGGATCTAGAAGAACAAAAGAGCAAACAAACAATGATAAACAACACAATAAATGAAAGTTAAAAATCTCTAGAAGGAAGAAATAGCAGAATAACTGAGGCAGAGGAATGGATAAGTGACCTGGAAGATAAAATAGTTGAAATAACTACCACTGAGCAAAATAAAGAAAAAAAAAAAAAGAAAAGAATTGAGGACAATGTCAGAGATCTCTGGGACAACATTAAATGCACCAACATTGAAATTATAGGGGTCCCAGAGAAAGAAGAGAAAAAGAAAGGGACTGAGAAAATATTTGAAGAGATTATAGTTGAAAACTTCACTAACATGGGAAAGGAAATAGTCAATCAAGTCCAGGAAGAGCAGACAGTCCCATACAGGATAAATCCAAAGAGAAACACTACAAGACACATATTAATCAAACTGTCAAAAATTAAATACAAAGAAAAAATATTAAAAGCAGCAAGGGAAAAGCAACAAATAATATACAAGGGAATCTCCATAAGGTTAAAAGCTGATCTTTCAGTAGAAACTCTGCAAGCCGGAAGGGAGTGGCAGGACATATTGAAAGGGATGAAAGGGCTGAAAGGGAAAAATCTACAACCAAGATTACTCTACCCAGCAAGGATCTCATTCAGATTTGATGGAGAAATTAAAACGTTTACAGACAAGCAAAAGCTGAGAGAGTTCAGCACCACCAAACCAGCTTTACAACAAATGCTAAAGGAACTTCTCTAGGCAAGAAACACAACAGAAGGAAAAGACCTACAATAACAAACCCAAAACAATTAAGAAAATGGGAATAGGAACATACATATCAATAATTACCTTAAATGTAAATGGACTAAATGCTCCCACCAAAAGACACAGATTGGCTGAATGGATACAAAAACAAGACCCATATATATGCTGTCTACAAGAGACCCACTTCAGACCTAGAGACACATACAGACTGAAAGTAAGGGGATGGAAAAAGATATTCCATGCAAATGGAAACCAAAAGAAAGCTGGAGTAGCAATTCTCATATCAGACAAAATGGACTTTAAAATAAAGACTACTAGAAGAGACAAAGAAGGACACTACATAATGATCAATGGATCGATCCAAGAAGAAGATATAACAATTGTAAATATTTATGCACCCAACATAGGAGCACCTCAATACATAAGGCAAATACTAACAGCCATAAAAGGAGAAATTGACAGTAACACAATCACAGTAGGGGACTTTAACACCCCACTTTCACCAATGGACAGATCATCCAAAAAGAAAATAAATAAGGAAACACAAGCTTTAAATGATACATTAAACAAGATGGAATTTATTGATATTTATAGGACATTCCATCCGAAAACAACAGAATACACTGTCTTCTCAAGTGCTCATGGAACATTCTCCAGGATAGATCATATCTTGGGTCACAAAAAAGCCTTGGTAAATTTAAGGAAATTGAAATCATATCAAGTGTCTTTTCATCCACAATGCTATGAGACTAGGTATCAATTAGTGGGAAAAAACTGTAAAAAATACAAACACAAGGAGGCTAAACAATACACTACTAAATAACCAAGATATCACTGAAGAAATCAAGAGGAAATAAAAAAATACCTAGAAAAAAATAACACTGAAAACACAATGACCCAAAACCTATGGGATGAAGCAAAGGCAGTTCTATAAGGGAAGTTGATAGCAATACAATCCTACCTCAAGAAACAAGAAAAATATCAAATAAACAACCTAACCTTAAACCTAAAGCAATTAGAGAAAGAAGAACCAAAAAACCCAAAGTTGGCAGAAGGAAAGAAAATCATAAAGATCAGATCAGAAATAAATGAGAAAGAAATGAAGGAAACAATAGCAAAGATCAATAAAACCAAAAGCAGGTTCTTTGAGAAGATTAAAAAAAAAATGATAAACCTTAGGCAGACTCATCAAGAAAAAAAGGGAGAAGACTCAAATCAACAGAATTAGAAATGAAAAAGGAGAAGTAACAATTCACCCTGCAGAAATACAAAGGATAATGAGAGATAGCTGCAAGCAACTATATGCCAATAAAATGGACAGCCTGGAAGAAATAGACAATTTCTTAGCAAAGCACAACCTCCCGAGACTGAACCAGGAAGAAATAGAAAATATAAACAGTCCAATCACAAGCACTGAAATTGAAACTCTGATTAAAAGTCATCCAACAAACAAAAGCCCAGGACCAGATGGCTACACAGGCGGATTCTATCAAACATTTAGAGAAGAGCTAACAATTATCATTCTCAAACTCTTACAAAATATAACAGAGGGAGGAACACTCCCAAACTCATTCTACGAGGCTGCCATCACCCTGATAGCAAAATCGGACAAAGATGTGACAAAAAAAGAAAACTACACACCAATATCACTGATGAACATAGATGCAAAAATCCTCAACAAAATACTAGCAAACAGAATCCGACAACACATTAAAAGCATCATACACCGTGATCAAGTGGGGTTTATCTCAGGAATGCAAGGATCCTTCAATATACACAAATCAATCAATGTGATACACCATATTAACAAATTGAAGGATAAAAACCATATGATAATCTCACTAGATGCAGAAGAAGTTTTTGACAAAATTCAACACCCTTTAATGATAAAAACCTTCCAGGAAGTAGGCATAGAGGGAACTTACCTCAACATAATAAAGGCCATATATGACAAACCCACAGCCAACATCATTCTCAAGGGTGAAAAACGGAAAATATTTTCTGTAAAATCAGGAACAAGACGGGATGCCCACTCTCACCTCTATTATTCAACATAGTTTTGGAAGTTTTAGCCACAGCAATCAGAGAAGAAAAAGAAATAAAAGGAATCCAAATTGGAAAAGAAGTAAACCTGTCAATGTTTGCAGATGACATGATACTATACATAGATAATCCTAAAGAAGCTACCAGAAAACTACTAGAGCTAATCAATGAATTTGGTAAAGTAGCAGGATACAAAATTAATGCATAGAAATCTCTGGCATTCCTATACACTAATGATGAAAAATCTGAAAAAGAAATTAAGGAAACACTCCCATTTACTGTTGCAACAAAAAGAATAAAATACCTAGGAATAAACCTAACTAAAGAGACAAAAGACTTGTATGCAGAAAACTATAAGACACTAATGAAAGAAATTAAAGATGATACAAACAGATGGAGAGATATACCATGTTCTTGGATTGGAAGAACAAAGATTGTGAAAATGACTATACTCCCCAAAGCAATCTACAGATTCAATGCAATCCCTATCAAACTACCAATGGCATTTTTCACAGAAGTAGAACAAAAATTTTCACAATATGTATGGAAACACAAAAGACCTCGAAGAGCCAAGGGAATCTTGAGAAAGAAAATCGGAGCTAGAGGAATCAGGCTCCCTAACTTCAGGCTATACTACAAAGCTACAGTAATCAATACAGTATGGTACTGGCATAAAAACAGAAATATAGATCAATGGAACAGGATAGAAAGCCCAGAGACAAACCCACACACATATGGTCACCTTATCTTTGATAAAGGAGGCAAGTGTATACAATGGAGAAAAGACAGCGTCTTCAATAAGTGTTGCTGTGAAAACTGGACAGCTACATGTAAAAGAATGAAATTAGAACACTCCATAGCACTGTACTCAAAAATTAACTCAAAATGGATTAAAGACCTAAATGTAAGACCAGAGACTCTAAAATTCTTAGAGGAAAACATAGGAAGACCACTCTTTGACATACATCACAGCAAGATCCTTTTTGACCCACCTCCAAGAGAAATGGAAATTAAAACAAAAATAAACAAATGGGACCTAATGAAATTTAAAATCTTTTACACAACAAAGGAAACCATAAACAAGACAAAAAGCTGACCTTCAGAATGGGAGAAAATACTTGCAAATGAAACAACTGACAAAGGATTAATCTCCAAAATATAGAAGCAGCTCATGCAGCTCAATGTCAAAAAAAGAAATGACCCAATCCAAAAATGGGCAGAAGATCTAAATAGACATTTCTCCAAAGAAGATATACAGAGTGCCAACAAACACATGAAAGGATTCTCAACATCACTAATCATTAGAGAAATGCAAATCAGGACTACAATGAGGTATCACCTCACACAAGTCATAATGAGCATCATCAAAATATTTACAAACAATAAATGCTGGTGAGGGTGTGGAGAAAAGGGAACCCTCTTGCACTGTTGGTGTGAATGTAAATTGATACAGCCACTATGGAGAACAGTATGGAGGTTCCTTAAAAAACTAAAAATAAAATTACCATATAATCCAGCAATCCCACTACTGGGCATATACCCTGAGAAAACCATAATTCAAAAAGAGTCATGTACCACATGATTTAGTGAACACAGCTCTAGGAAATAAATACGTGTTGCATCATAATTACCTATTATATTATCAGAGTATATACAGTGACAAATCCTTTTGGATCGATTTGCATTAAACAAACATACTCTAAATATGTTGTTCATTGCATTCAGCATTAAATATTTAAATGCATATATGAAAATTCATTGCAATACACAGAATACTTAGTGACTAAATTGAGTATCAGTAATATTAGAGGCTGAATATATTATAGTAAATGGAACAAATGTGAAGAAGCAAAGTCTTGAATGTAGTCTTTTCTAAAATGTTAATTTTTAATTTTCTTAATTGAAATATATTTGATTTACAATGTTGTGTTAGTTTCAGGTGTACAGCAAAGTGATTCAGTTATACATATATATATTCTTTTTCAGATTATTTTCTGTTATAGGTTATTATAAGATACTGAGTAAAGTTCCCAGTGCTATGGTAGGTCCTTGTTGGTTATCTTTTTTATATATAGTTGTGTGTGTATGTTAATACCAAACTCCTAATTTATCCCTCCCCCATCCCCTGTCCCCTTTGGGAACCATCAGTTTTATTTCTATGTCTGTGAGTCTATTTCTATTTTGTAAATAAGTTCATTTGTATCATTTTTTTTAGATTCCACATTTAAGTGATATCATATAATATTTGTCTTTCACTGTCTGACTTACTTCACTTAGTATGATAATCTCTATGTCCATCCATGTTGCTGCAAATGTCATTACTTCATTCTTTTTTATGGCTGAATAGTAGTCCATTGTATGTGTGTGTGTGTGTGTGTGTGTGTGTGTGTGTATATATATATACACACATATATATACCACATCTTCTTTATCCATTCATCTGTTGATGGACACTTAGGTAGTTTCCATGTCTTGGCTATTGTAAATAGTGCTGCTATGAACATTGGGGTGCATGTATCTTTTTGAACTAGAGTTTTCTCCAATATATGCCCAGGAGTGGGATTGCAAGATCATACAGCAACTCTATTTTCAGTTTTTTAAGGAGCCTTCATACTGTCCTCCATGTTGGTTGCACCAATTTACATTCCCACCAACAGTGTAGGAGGGTTACCTTTTCTCCACACCCTCTCCAGCATTTATTATTCACAGTTTTTTACGATGGCCATTCTGACCAGAGTGAGGTGGTACCTCATTGTAATTTTGATTTGCATTTCTCCAATAATTAGCAATGCTGAACATCTTTTTCATGTGCCTGTTGGCCATCTGTATGTCTTCTTTGGAGAAATGTTTATTTAGATCTTGTGCCTATTTTTTGATTGAGTTGTTTGCTTTTTTGTTATTGAGTTGTATGATATGTTTGTACATTTTGGAAATTAATCCATTGTCATCACATCATCTGCAAGTATCTTCTCCCATTCCGTAGTTTGTCTTTTCATTTTGTTTATGGTTGTCTTTTTCTTTTTTAAGCCTCTGGTTGCTTGAAATTCACTAGTTACTGCTCTAGGTAGTAGGAACTTAATAAGATGTTATTTCTATCCCTAATATTCCTTTTTTCTTTAAAAAGTTATCATCCAAAACAGGAATTCAGTTTCTTAATATAAATAGCTCAAATTAAGAAGAAGCCTCAAGTCCAAGTTTTCAAACTATTACATAATTATTTATCAACTGGTTTATTTCTCAAAATAAGTGCATTAGTAAGTATTATCACTATTAACACACTTTATAGATGAGAACATTAAGGAATAAAGAGTTCAAACAATTTGGCCAAAGACACAGAGCTTATTGGTGGTGTCAGAATTCAAACTCTAGCCATATGGTTCAAGAGTACATACTCTTTGCCTAGTTACTGCAGTCTACCATTTTACTTATTTATTTTTTAAAATTTATTTATTTATTATTATTATTATTTTTTGGCTGTGTTGGCTCTTCATTACAGCTCACAGGCTTCTCTCTAGTTGTGGCACGTGGGCTCTCTCTCTCTAGTTGTGGCGTGCAGGCTTAGTTGACCCTTGGCATGTGGGATCTTAGCTCCCCAACCAGGGATCGAACCTGCGTCCCCTGCACTGGAAGGCAGATTTTTTACCACTGGACTGCAGGGGTGTCCAGTCTACCATTTTAATAAAGCCAGAGATAATTCCCCAAACAATGGTTCAGCAACTTTCTGAAATCTTCCTCAAACAGATCTTTACCAAAAACAGATAAAGAATAAAAATTCATGGCTAAGCAACAAAATCAATGACAGGAACTTGCCATGCTCCAGCTGTCCAACATGCTGGTCAACATTTTAACCAGCAGTGGAACCAAAAAGGAACTTCAAAAGAGATAAGAGGAGTGGAGTCAGTTTTGGACAATTCATGTGCTAAAATATTGGTAACTGACAATTTCCATGTGTTTAAGAGGCTAGTTATGATACTGCTGAAAGGCAAATATAATGAATGTTTCCAAAAAGAAAAAAAAAAGCAACTAAAATCAATACATTCTTTTTCAATTTCGCTTTTGATTATACAGCTAACTCCTTTTTTACATAAAAAGGAGTTTGCCTTGATTGTATCACATCATTACTTGAGCTGTGCATCATTTTAACTTATACCAGTCTAAAAATCATACCTTAATGTGATAACTGCTCTATTAAGGCAATGCCTTTATTTAAACATTTGAATATAAATCACTGAAAAATCCCCAGTTTATTATCTATTGAATTTTTCTTTCCTTGTTATGGATGTCAACTGATGTTGTATTTATTTCTAACAAACAATTTTAGGAAAAAAATTACTCCTGGGGGCCAAGAAAAATAGGAAACTATTATGCTCTAATATACAACATGAGTAAAAACTGGGAAACAATTACATTTACATATTTGCTTATTTATGCATATTCATATTGGTTTACAACATTTTCTAACATTACCCACCTTGTGACTTGGAAAATCATTTTTATAAAAAAGCATATAAAGTTTTATTGTTGAGGAAAAGATTTAGACCGTCGTAAAAACCTTTCACAAGTGAAATAGTGTCTTAAGTAAAAAAACAAAACAATACAAATTCAAACATTTTCATAAAATAAGTGTAATTTGTTTGCAAGGCCTGTAGTAAATTATGTTTAGCAGCAATTTTAGTTTGAATATTCAATATATAATAAACACATTCTCCAGAAGATATATATCCATGGTTTTTATTATACTTAACATTTTTTATTCTTTTTGAGAAATATAAGGAAGGGAGTTTTATCATTAATACATAATGTTTTTCTAGTTTCTTATTCATTACCAAATGCAAAAATATATCAAATGAATGTATTTGATGTTGTGTTTTGTAATCTTAAGTAATATTTTATTTTATGTAATATAAAGAGTGTAGTATAGTAAAAAGGAAACTAGACTTTGGGATCTTGTTTTTCTCTGCCACTAATAAATTTGCTATCCAAGCGCCTATTCATCTTATACAAGCCTTGTTTTTTTTTTAATCTGCAAAATCTAAGGGAATCGGCTAGGATGTTGCTACTCAAAGTACATTCTGTGGACCGGTAGAATCATCACCACCTGGGAGCTTGTTAGAAATGCAGGTTCATTTTTTTCTAATTTTTATTTTATATCGGAGTAGGGTTGATTAACAATGTTGTGTTAGTTTCTGGCATACAGCCAAGTGATTCAGTTATACTTATATATGTATCTATTTTTTTTAATATTCTTTTCCTATTTAGGTTATTACAGAGCTATAACTTTGAGCATGTTCCTTGACCTCTATGTGCTTCACTCTTCTCCACTGGAAAATAGATACACTAGTGGTACTTATACAATATGGTTGTCATAAGGATTAAAGATATCAATCCACATGGAGTGGTTAAAACGTTCCCTGGAAAATAGTTACAATTCAATAAATATTAACCACTACAAAAATGCAGTTTCTCTACTCCCATCCTGGGTCTATTGAATCAGAATATGCATTTTAACAACCCCCGCAAGTATTTCCTGTGCTCATGATAGTACGAGAGACACTGAAGGAGCTTGACTGTGACCATCGTAAAAACCTTTCACAGATGAAGCAGTGTCTTAAGTAAAAAAACAAAACAATGCAAATTCAAGCATTTTCATAAAATGAGTGTAATTTGTTTGCAAGCTCTGTAGTAAATTATGTTTAGCAGCAATTTTAGTTTGAATATTCAATACATAATAAACACATTCCTAATCTGTGAAATGGGTCAGCAATGTGACATTTTACATATAAATATCCAAGTATAAAGTGATGGAAAATGTCCTAAAAATATACAACATGGATTTGGCACCCTACAGATTTAGGTTAATCCCAAGATTACCAGTTACTCCCTGTGTGATCTTAGGTAAGTTATTTAATTTTTGCTCTCTCATGTGAAATGGGGATAGTCATATCTAGCAATATCAATCTCATTGGGATGATGTATCAAATGAAACAAATATTGTGTAATATAACTGTAGATCAATAACTGTTAGTTTTTAATTCATTTTTCTTCATGCCACCCGACTCCATATCAAACTTCTGTTAAGCCACAAAGACGTCGAGATGAACAAATTAAACTCTGTTGAAAAGTACACCAATAACATGTTCATATTTCCAACCTCAGCTGAGCTGCCAGTCCCAGCTAATTTCCTACTCTGCTCCTTAAAGTTGCTGTTCCAAACCTCTCTCACTCTCCTCAGATACAGAATATCACCTCTTCCTGGCATAGATCGGGCTTCTGCTTGGCCAATTCATTGATCTATATTGGGATGTGAGAGGTGGAGAGATGTCAAGACTGGAAACTATAATTACCTTAGTGGACAGGAAAACATGAAATATCAGCCTCAAGCACATGTGCACCATCCCATCAAGCTCAGGCAAATAACCACGGGATTGGAGACAGATTGGAGACAGGAGACAGGGAAAGATTATATCATGGAGCTCAAGATTGGGAATCTCAATCTTACCACAGAGCAGGGACCATGTCTCTTTGTTTCACTGATAAATACCCAACTCCTGGCACAATGTCTGGGACTGAGTATGTGCCCAGGAGATATTTCTCAACGAGTGAATCAGGAAGAGGCTGGAGACCAGACTAGCTAAAACAACAGCTGGAAGTGGGGGAGGTTTGCTTTTGGGTAATAAGACAATGGAATTTGGAAGAGAGACTGGAGAAAACAAGACAGTGCCTAGAGCTGGTAAGGGTAAAAGATCCCAGGCTGATACCAAAATCCAAAGATGAAGGTAGAAAAGATGGACAGGAGGTCACTGGGCTCAGTCTCAAGAGTGATAACGAAGCCCGTTACCAAATCTGGCTTCACGTGAGTACCAGGTCGGTGGCAAGAAGCACCAGGATGCTTCTAAGGGGGCCCTGAAGAGAGAGGAAGAACTTCTAGACTGAAAGGGAATCCTCTCGTGTTTTAGATGGTAATCGGGATTTGTTTTCATTAGGTGTGTTGAGACACGCAGACACAGAAGTTATTATAGTCACGGCTTTCTGGATGTGGGAGGCATGGCCTTCAACACAGGACCTCACGGGGAACCACACAGGGTTGGAGAGGAAAAAGAACGCTGGGTCTCTTCTTGAGCGTGGTCAGTGAGAAGTAGGTAGAGGGGAAGCCCCTCACTATTGTACACAGGAGGTGCACAGATGTTTGACATGTACAGTATAAGCAGCATCCCTCACAGAGTGGGGATGCATGGCTGGGCCCAAAGTGATAAACAAGGGCGGCAGTCGGGGGAGGGCCTATAAAAGGATGAGAAGCATTAAATGCAGAAAATAATATGATGGTTATTACACCTGAGATGGGTCAGGGAGGAGGGTCTCACACACGTGTGTGGGTCCAGGTGAGTGGTGTTGGCAGCATCCTGGGAAGGAAGCTGGATATCACAGAAGAGTGGTCTGTGTCTGAAGACATTGACCCTGAAGGGACCTCGTGGACCGAGCTAGAGGTTGTCTCCATGGTACCCGGTATGAAAGGATGACACTTTGGCACTAGTGACACTGCAGGATGTTGTCAGAACCCTGGGGAAAAGGGAAATAGCCCCAACTGTGACTGTGGTTAAATTTCTCATCAGCCCATTGCGGGTGGAAACTCAGAATTGGAAATTAAGGAAAATTAGAAAATACCCAATTTGGTGGGCTACAGTGGTACATGTTATCATGTGACAGTCATTTAAACAGGAGGTGGGATTGGCTCCATCTGTGGAAACAGATGTAGAATGGAGACACGTGATTGAATATTAACCACCCAACTTCCATTCAGCGAGTGGTGCCGAGAGCACCTCACACTGGGAAGGAAATTCCTTTTAGAAAGTCATTTGCCTCTAGTTAGACACAGAGACACTTTCCCCAAATAATTAGCTTCTTGTTCCAACAATATTAAATACTTCATCCTTTTCCCTACTTTGAAATGTCGTATATTAAACTTTGATATATTATTATGCAAGTAGTTCTCAAAGTTTTTGGCTGCAGACATTTTTGCACTGTTAGCATTTTGGAAATTAAAAAAAAATTGAAGTATAGTTGATTTACAATGTTGTGTTAATTTCCGCTATACAGCAAATTGATTCAGTTATATATAAATATATATATATATATATATATATATATATATATATACACACACACTCTTTTTTAATATGTTCTTTTTATACTCTTAACATTTTGTTAGGATCTCATAGATCTTTGGTTTATGTAGGTTATATCTATTGTTTTTTATCATATTAGAAATTAAAACTGGGAAGTATTTAAAATATTTATTCATTAAAATAATATGGCTATTACATGTTAATGTAAATAACATCTATTTATGAGAAAAGCCTCTATTTTCCTATAAAGAAAACAAAACTAGGGAGAACAGTGGTATTGTTTCACTGTTTTTGCAAATATCTTAATGTCTGGCTTCACAGAAGTTAGCTAGATTCTCATATCTGCTTGTTTGGTCAATCTGCTGTGATACCTTGTTTTCCTTGAAGAATATGAAGAAAATCTGGGCTCACATAGATATATAGTTGGGAAAGGAAGGACCTCTCACAGGTCTCAGGAGCCCCCAGGGGTCATTGGACCACATTTTAAGAACAGCTGCTTTAGTCTATTTACAGAATTTTCTATTCTCTTCTGTTTATTTATCTACCTCCTGAACTAGTACTTCACTGTTTGAATTTAGTGTATGTTTACAGTGCATTTAACCCTCTGTACTATAATGTCCTTATCCTTCTCCCCCCCCCAAGTTTTGTAGCTATTTTCACACATTTTTTCAGTTAAAATTTAAAATAATTTTTATTATTTTAATGACATCCTGTTAGAATTTTTTGTGAATTGTATTGTTTATAAAGAAATTTGGAGAGAATCATTACAATATCAATTTTTCTCTTTGATATTACCCCGATATCTGAGAAAGTGGGGCAAAACTTTTGGCCTCTCAGACTCCTTAATGGTGTAGGGTTAATGAAGTATTGTATGCCTTCAATATAAAGTAGCTAAAGGCCAAATCTCTGCATTAAAACCCTGTGAGGATTCTGAGAGTCATTAATCTTAGCAACTGTTTTTTAGTGTAACAGTGAATGGTGAAGAGTTTCTTCAGCCTATTGAATTTGGTAATTTGATTGTATCTCTTTCTTTCTTTATTTCTTATTGGAGTATAGTTGCTTTACAATGTTGTGTTAGTTTCTGCTGTACAACGAAGTGAATCAGCTATATGCATACATATATCCCCTCGCTCTTGGACTTCCCTCCCACCCCCATCCCTCATCCCACCCATCTAGGTCATCACAGAACACTGAGCTGAGCTCCCTGTGCTATATAGCAAGTTCTCACTAACTATCAATTTTGATTGTGTCTCTTTGTAAGCTTCTGTAAAGTCTTGTCTTCATTATTCTGGTCAAAGCTGGAGGAGCTTATTTGAATCTTGAAAAAATATAAAGCATTAAAACCTATGACAGTGAGCTACATAGAAAAGACTCTTAAGTGGGAAATAGAACACTGAGAGATTTTCACTCTATTATCTTAGTTTTAACCCTTATTCACTGTGGGATAGAGAGTTCCTTTAACTCTCTGAGATTCAACTTTTTCATCTCTAAAATAGGAATAATGATACCAACACTACTTATTTCAGAGGATTGAGAAGAACGTAAATTGTAGTGATATACTTTGTAAAGTGTTTTACAAAATGCTTGATATTATGTAACGTTGGAGTAATGAAGTTGTAGAGCTGGACGAGGACCTCAGATTAGCTAGTCCGCTAGTCCTTGGAATTCTGTGTATTTCCTGTGTGTTTCTTGGAGCCAGGGGTAGAACTGGGGTCCCGAGCGGGAGGAGACATGAAAATTCAGCAGGGGACACTGGCCATTCTGCTGTATGGATTAGGTTTACGCCTTATGCTTTTTTTTTTTTTTTTAAGCTTGAAGAAGGAGAGATACTGATTTCAAACATTGAAAACCTCTAGTTCTAGTCCAGACCATCATTTTTTCAAAATAAATTTATTTATTTATTTTTGGCTGAGTTGGGTCTGTGTTGCTGAGCGTAGGCTTTCTCTAGTTGAGGCGAGCAGGGGCTACTCTTCATTGTGGTGCATGGGCTTCTCATTGCCGTGGCTTCTCTTGTTGCAGAGCACGGGCTCTAGGCGCGTGGGCTTCAGTAGTTGCGGCATGCAGGCTCAGTAGTTGTGGTTCACGGGCTCAGTAGTTGTTGTGCATGGGCTTAGTTGCACCGCAGCATGTGGGATCTTCCCAGACCAGAGATCGAACCCATGTCCCCTGCACTGGCAGGCGGATTCTTAACCACTGCTCCACCAGGGAAGCCCCTAGACCCTCATTTTTATAGCTGAAGAAACTGATGAACAGCAGAGGTTATTTTCCCATGTGCTCAGCTTGATAATAGTGGTGTTAAACCAGAAGCATGGTCTAATGTTTAATGTGTGATATACATTCAATCTGCTTAACCTTTAACTTAAAATCTATACTAGTTTAAAATCTGTACAAAATTTAATTATCTTTGGTTTTCAGTCTGGAAAGCTGATTTTCTGTTGTAGCCAGATACAGACATCTCTTTATAAATAAAGCCAAATATAGACACACAACACAAATAGATACTGCATAGTCTTCAAAAACTATATACCTTCATCTTAGAACTAAAGAATATTTATACATAATAATTCATGAGTGTTAGTTATATGAAGACCTTAGAAAATGTACTGACTTAGAGGAAATTAAAATATATTGAAATGAGTTATCTCTTATTATGGGGCACAAGGAAAATTCAGTTGAAAAGAGAAAAACTTCTCCAATTCCTGGAGAAGTTTCATTCGGCCTTCTGTGTGTCATGTCTATATGATGTCAAATATCCAGTGTTCCTAAGTATCAAGACATTTGTACAGAGATAAGAAGTTAGATGAGTATTTTTGGTTTTCTTTGACTTTTCTTCAGATAATCTGCTATATGGGTGCAGATAAGTGAATTACTATTCTTGGATCAAATTTTGTTGAAATGAAAGAACTACACAATAGGTTCCTTTTCTAATAGGTCTTGATTTTAGTATGATAAAACCCAAACCAGAATATTAAATATACTCTGACCTGCAGGAGGACCACGGTGGCTTCTTCTTGGGCACAAAGGCAGCCCATAGCCACCATCTGGTTTGTTTCTTCTGGAGTGAGGTTGAGTACACAAAAGCCTTTATTTTTTTAAATTTACTTTATTGAAGTATAGTTGATTTACAAAGTTGTATTAATTTTTGTTGTACAGCAAAGTGATTCAGTTATATATATATCTAACAGGAAATTGAATATAGTTCCCAGTTTCTTGATCATGGAAGAACTCGTCTTTCCTCTGCTATAATCAAGGACGAGGATACCAGAACATACAAAGGAAATGTTTTTAAGCAGTTTATTCAAATAAAATATCAAAGAATTTCTTCAAAACAACAAGGTCCTACTGTATAGCACAGGGAACTATATTCAATACCCTGTGATAAATCATAATGGAAAAGAATATAAAAAGAATATATATATATATATATATATATATATATACACACATAGATAGATAGATAGATAGATAGATGATAGATAGATATATATATATGTATAACTGAATCACTTTGCTGTACAGCAAAAAATAACACAACATTGTAAATCAAATATACTTTAATAAAATAAAGAATTTCTTCATATTTTATAAAATAGTAGATAGCAATGTTTAAATTTCCGGATAGACGTTTGGCATGGCCTTAAATACATACTCTTGAATTACAGAAGGGTGGAAACATTATGACCTTATCTAACAATGCTTACACTTCAGGTTTACAAAGTAACTTTACAGAGAGCATTAAAAGAATAGGTGAGAAGGTGTTACACATTTATACAGACAATATGCTTCCTTCCTAATGGGTCTTTGTTTTAGAAAGTAATTTGTACTGGATGTTGAGCCATTTTTAAAACAGGAAAATGTATGTCTCATTTTACAAAGACTCTGTTTTTAATTATAATTTGACAAAAGAAATAACCACATTATGTTTGATTTGCCAGAACCTTATCTAGCACCACCTGTTGGGCCCACGGCACTCAAATACTGACATATTGCAGAGAACAAAATTATTTAGCTGCCATACTAACTAGCATTGATGCCAACAAAAGCATAATGTAGCCTTTGTACTCAGAATAAAACAAAAGTACATTAAGCTACCAACTGTAAAGGTTTAAGGAAGCCACATTTAATTATATACAAACAGATCCTTCTAACAAAGAACTATAATAAAAATGGTCTTGGAGTTAAAAGGCCAAAGTTTGCATGGTCCACACTGGTAATGATCATGAGCTTAAACCAAACAGAATTTCATTGTACAGTTGATTTCTATTAAGCATGATAAAGGAATGTCGAAATTGTGTTCATGAAATGATGGGTTTAATTCTGTAACATTTGCACTGTGATGAAATAGCATAATGCATTGCCATACTGGCAAAACAAAGAGTTATAATTAGTTATTAGCTTGTGAATATATAGTTCATTGCAATCAAGTTTATGAAGAGTACATTGCCTTTGAAAGTTCACCTGCCTTTGACTTTTTACCACATTGACTTACAGAAAGTTAATGCTGAAATGCATAGTCAAGACATGAAGGGTCATATAGGTGCCTCTCCTATTTTGAGACAAAAGAATAAATAAAAGCCCACATGAGTAGAAACACAATGTAAAATGTTTGAAAGTATTGATGACCATATCTTTTCATTGTTGAGTCCTTACTTTGCCCTTCATAAATATTACTTCATTATCCTTTTGACGAAACTGAAGAGTAGGTATTTGTACTTTATTTTACAAATGAGGATTTTTGAGGCTTAGAGAAGGTAATTAACTTGCCTAAATTTACTTATAAATTACCTCAACTCTGTCTGATCCCAGAGCAAGTGTTCTGAATTTCTCTACAGTAGATAACTGTGGAGTTACTCTTTCCCTAAATATGATTTGTAAATGTGTGGATTAGGAAGCTCAGGTCAACCAATGGGACTAGAGTATATTTCCATGATTGAAAAGTGACTTAAATATACCAAATGTAACCATCTGATGAAAAGTATTAATAGAAGAGCAACAACATACATAGAGATTAAAAGAAAAAGGATGTATGTACAGATAGTAAATATTGTTCAGGTTAGTGCAGGAGAGAAGTCCTTCTACATCCAAAAGGCTAATATTGATTCCTGGGGCAAGAATATCCCCAATCAAATTCACATAGCTCTCCTTCATTGACGACAATTTAACCCCTATATAATGATTCTGGTCTCTTCAAGCAAACTTCTGACCTATAATTTAGTCTCTGAATTGGTCCATCAGGAAGAAACACCCTGAACTAATGACCAAAGGCTGTGAAATTGGTATTACGTCTTCTATTGTAAGTTGACACTTTGTTTTATGAAACAGACTCCTGCAGTTTTAGTTTGCGTGAATAACTCTCTTTGAGTTCAACTAATCAAAGATACTTTCTGAATCTGAAAAGCTGAGGAGCAGGACCTGGAACCTATTACCTCCACCAAGGGCATACCTACTTGGGGACACCCTGAGTCCTCTCCTTCTTGGATGTGGTACCTTTGATGGAAACAGAGGCTCTAAGATTTTCAGTTCAATCCTCTAACTTTTATAGATGAAGAAAATCAGGCAGGAAGGTACAACAAATGGTCTAATTAAATAAATACTCTGGAGCTCTATGCTTCTCTGTTTATATCCTTACTAATTTTTAGTTACCATAGTTACTAATGTTTGGTACCTATAGTTCAATTGTCTTTCATTCTAATTTAGAGCTACAGTTTTACAGGCAAATGCATTTGAGCCTTTCCAAATCCACTACAGATGTCAAAGTGTCATTTCCAATTAGTGGGACCCTAAACTAGAATGTTGGAAATTGTGTTAGGTTGTAACAATGTGATGATACACCTATTGTGATAGGTGATTTTGAAAAATATGTGCTAGAAACTTTAAAAAACTTTATGTCGTAAACTTTTACAAATTTATAAATGACAAAACTGATTGTCAAATAGTTTATGTAATCTTTCTCTGTTCTAATGGGCCCAATGCTTGACTTAATGCTCTGCTCTCATTGTCTTAAAATTCTTAATAATTTTTGAACAAATTATATATAATTTAAACTTAGTTTATAATTATTGCCACTCAGCTAATAATTGACAAAGCCTCAGTTTACCTATCTTCAAAGCTCATACTTTCCCTGAAATAGTGCTATTTTTGAGTAAAAACACAATGTTTGAAAGGACGCATTTTAAAAGTACTCAATAGCACTTAAAAACCATATATAGTCTAGGTCAAATGTCTTCAAAGTAATAACCCCCATAGGTCAAAATATTGTTAGCAAGATGGGAAGAACTTCTAGGATCGCATGGCTGTAAGTAAGCATTCAGCAGGATTCTGGGGGTTTTAGCACTAGCATCTTAAAAATATGGAGCTGCCATCAATGCAAATGGGGGAAAACTGTAGGTGGAATAGGTCTGGCAATCCATGGGTTGATGTATTTGTTGAACAGACAAAGAGAGATTTCAGGTGGGCAATCGGATAACAAATCTGGTGTTTGGGATAACGTCAGGGTTGGAGATAGGAATTTGAGAGTTATTGGTGCATAGATATTATTTAAGATCATGACTGAATGGAATCCCCAAGGGAATTATTGTAAAGAAGAAAAAAAATGACATGGTAAAGAAGAGGGGCAGGAAGAACTAGCAAAGGAAACTGAGAAAGAACAGCCTTGAGATGCTAAATGTCCAGGGAACTCTGATGTCCTGGAAACCACATGTAGAAGTGGTGTCAAATGTCGCTGCTGAGCCTGTAAATGAGGACTGAGAATGATCACTAGATATAAAATGTGGAGGTGATGGCGACTTTGATAAGAGGGATGGACTGATGGTGACACGATCATTTCAATTGGGCTGAGTGGAGAGAATTTAAAAGAAGACAGAGGGGATAAATTGGAGATAGCATATATAGGCCATTCTTTGGAGGAGTTTTACTATAAAGAGGAGAAATAAATGTGAGGTGGCAGCTAGTGGGGGACATGGAGGATAGAGGTTTCTTTTCAATGAGACAAATATAAAGATCCTGATGAGAAAGACCCAGTAGAGAACAAGAGATGATGGCACAGAAGAGGGTGTGGAGAATTGATGCAGGGAGGTCCTTGAGTGGGTGGGAGGGATGGGATTTGGGTACCAGTGGAGAGATTGACTCTAGAGGAACTATCACATATATTTGACAGGTGAAGAAACAGTCTGGAGTCATTGAGCTTTGAGGAAGAAGAGTAGATTGTGTTATTCATTAAATACAATATACCATGATATTTTATATTGGTAAGAGGCTATTTCTAAATAATATTCTACACATTCATGGTATTGACTGCTTTGTGCTTGAATGCATCAAGCTTCCTCATATTTTATTATGAATAATGCTACAAATGGACAATGAAATATGCAATGCCATATTGGCTAAAGTGATCTAGTTTTATAAACTCAACCCCATTTTAAATTCTTTCTTCTTTCACTTGAGGATGCTATAGATGAAGTATCCTTTGAGAATATAATAGTATTTCTCTTAAGACTTTGCTTTGGAGAATAATGGAGCTCAAGAAAATGTATTTTTACCTCAATTTGTTACAATGGAAATTTACAAAGTCGTCTGTTTATTCAATAAACGTTCATTTTCCTTTCACAACCAGGTACTATTATTTGCTAAATGGCTTGGTGTAGTAGACTAATCCTTAAATTTTCAAAGCATCAGGATCCTTTTTATCAAGGGAAACTCTAATTGGAGCCCCATTATACAGAATAGATAACAATGCTACTTCTTTTATATAAATGTCTTTTTAGTAGTTGAAATTGATAACATTTATTTATAAAATAATTTTTGAAAGTGCACAAATTATATTTAGAAGCTGAGGATGGCTGCTGTACCCTAACATCAGGGTCACCATCCTATTGATTTCTGTGTTTTGTTTTGGTTAAACTGTATCAAGAAAATCATGAGTCATACAGAGAAGTGGTTGCAAAGGATAAAAGTATTTAAACAGCTCACTTTAGAACCTCAGCATGGTTAAAAGAATATGGAACACTTTTAGTATTAATAATTTATCAGCCTAAAATAATCTTGCCCCATCTTGTTGAACATTAATCCTGAAATTACTTTTAATTTTTATATTTTTACATTTTTAAAAAAATTGTGAAAACTTTCAAACATAAGAAAAATATTGGACAATAATTTAATAAAATCTATGTATCCACCATGCAGAATTAGTAGTATCAACATTTTGCTATAGTTGATTTCTTATATGTGATTGGTGGGAATGCAAATGTATACCCACTTTGGTAAATTGTTTGACAATATATATTAAAGTAGGATCTACTAAATCATATGCATATCCAGCAATCCAGCAATTCCACTCCTAGGTATATACCTAACAGAAATTCACACTTATGTACATTAACATACATGAACAGAAATGCTTAGAGTGGTACTCATAATAGTCCCAAACCAGAAACCACCCAAATGTCTATCAAAAGAGGAAAGCATAATGAATTGCAATATATTCATGCTAAACAGCAATGATAGTAATGAACTTCTGTTGTATCCACAAGATGAGTGCATTCTTCAGACATATTATAATGTTAAATAAAAAAACAGTCAGATAGAAAAGGTATACATCATGTGAGTTCATTTGTATAAATAACAGGAAAGACTAATAAATTGTGCTAGAAGTTCAAAAAATGGTTACTGTTCTAGAGTATTGGGGATATTCTATACCTTGATATGGGTGGTGGTTATGTGGGTATATTCACCATATAAAGATATCATTGAGGGACTTCTCTGGTGGTCCAGTCATTAAGAGTCCATTTGCCAATGCAGGGGACACGGGTTCGATCCCTGGTCCGGGAAGATCCCACATGCCGCAGAGCAACAAAGCCCGTGTGCCACAACTACTGAAGACCTCACACTCTAGGGCCCACATGCTGCCACTGAAGCCTGCATGCCTAGAGCCTGTGCTCTGCAACAAGAAAAGCCACCACAGTGAGAAGCCCCTGCACCTCAACAAAAAGTAGCCCCTGCTCACCACAACTAGAGAAAGCCCACACGCAGCTATGAAGCTCTAGCACAGTCAAAAATAAATAAATAAATAAATAAATAAATAAATAAAATAAAAGATATCATTGAGATATACACTTAAGATGTGTACACTTTATGTTATATATATTATGCTTAAATTTAAAAATTAATTCCCCCATAAAAAAAAAGATGAATGACATCTGGCTTCATAGATTATGAAGTATAAAAGTGTGAATAAGGAGAAATACAAACATAATCACATTATAATGAGGTTTTAAAACATTATATTGAGAAACTTCTATTAAGTTCTAAAGAGATAAAGCTGACCATGAGCAAAGGAGGAGGATCACATTAATCACAGATCTCTCTCTTTTTTTGGAAGCAAAAAAATAGTATTTTTAAAGTTATAAAGAAAAAAAATCTACATTGTATCTATAATTTTATACCTAGCCAAATTTTCATTTAACTTCAGGTATTATAAACGTATTTTCAGACATACAAAGACTCAGTTTTTTTTGCCTACAAAGACCCACTTTGAAAACGCTTTTTTGTTGTTGTTGTTTTGTTTTTGGTGAGAAGTACTACAAGAAGTAAAGAAATTATTTTAATTATTTTAGGAACTGCAGTAAGAAATAGGAAGTAACTATGTTCAAACAACTTATTTTGTATCAAAAAAATCACTTCCTTTTCAGACTTCTGGGTCAGACAATTTGAGCTACTCTTATTTCAAAGATCATCTGAACAGTGTCTTCCTATTCAAGTCTATTGTTTTACATGGATCAAGGGAACCATTGTTAAACTGAGAAGAGGAGATGATAGGGGCTAGAGGTCAGTAAATAAGACTGTTTTTTTTTTTTAAGTCTACATAAGATTTTGGGCTTGCATATGAAACTGATGGATACAAAATAGACTAAAAACCCACTATATTTTTTTCAGAAAATTGTATTTTCAAAGGAACCATGAGCCTGGTTAGTAAAAACTATAGTGTTTTCCCCCTGATTCCTAAAGAAACCCCTAAACTGTAGTCCTGCACTAGCAGTAAATAAGCCAAAAAAAAAAAAAAAACCTGCACAGGCCCTAAGAAGAGCATACTCTTCAATGTCCACATTAGATGTGGTCATGGAGCATTGGGGAAAAAGGAAAATTTCTCAGAGGGCAAATACTGGGGCCATGATATACAGTAGACAAGGAGATCCCTTAAGGAGACCAGGACCAAGGAACTTATCACCAGGGAGTTTGGAAATTCCCGCCTTTTATCATTAGAAAATTGCTATAGACCAATGGCTGCTCTGATTTTGCTTCCTTCTTTCCCTAAATAAATGTTTTTATTGTGGTTATCCTGTTCTTTCTCCAGCAATATATGTTGGACATATAAGAGAGGAGTGGATAAACTGTGCTTTGGTTTATAGGAACATGAAGCACCATACTTAGACCTGTTGTAAATGACTGTCTTTTACCTGGAAATCTTGAGCTTTGAGCTGAATGTTATTAGATGAGTTCCTGGGATCATCTTCCCCGAGGAGGGAGTGTATATTTCATGGGGCCAAAGGAATACGCTATAGCAGAAAATGCTAGTGTTTAAGCTAACACCATGTCTTTTTCCCTTTCTCTATTGAAAAAGAAAGTTTAGCTGTGACATTATTGCTCATTGGAAACTACCTGGGGTGGGGCAGGGAACCGGGAGTGAGAAACTGTAGGTACTAGTCTCATAGGAGAAGACATGTTCTCTCAGAACCAGCTGAAGCAGAGTTAGAAATTAGAACCCCCAAATAAAACTAAAATCCTCAACAATCTGCACTCTCGAGTAAAGGGGGCTAGAAAAAAAATTTACCACCAGCACAAAAAGACAAGGAAGCTTGTCTCTGCCTGGGTTTTGGGAGAGGAGAGGCGGGTGGAGGAATTCTCCTTAGAAATTACCACTTCAACTCCCTTGACAGATGCCACTGTGCACATGATGTGGTTTGAGGATCCAAATTTATACATCTACAAAGTCTTAGAACCCCAAAGTAGAAAAAGTAACTTTCCAGGCTCTGGCGCGTTTTATTTTCCTCTATTAATCACTTTTGTAGCATCATCAAAGTTAGTGCTTCCATCTCAGAATGTAATCTGTAAATGTTTACTCCTCCTTCCAAATACGTAAAACAAGCTACCTAAAACAGGACTTACCCATGGCCTTTTGTCATCCCATTAACTATCTTCTCTCAGTTCATGGTGTTGATATTTTTCATTACTTGTTATTTCAGTGTCAGTGATAGGTTGCCTAACCAAAGCATTAAGATGTTAAGAAACATCTTCCTAGAGGACTTTATAATGCAGTGTTTCAAATGTCCTAGTAAAACTCCATACCTTACCTCTATTGAGTTTGTTATTTACCGACATTGCTTCTTCCCAACTTAAAGTCTATGAATGTTTGGTAAGTTTTGTATTTTAAAATTTTACTGCACTTTCTAATTTCTCATCCATCCCCTTTGTTCAAGGTTTTACTATGTTTTTCAGTAATGATCTGAGTCCTTTTGGAGAACCTAAAAAGTAACAAGGGCAGGCAAATTATATCAATGAAAACTAGTGAGAGCTCTCCAAAAGCAATATGAAAATATTTAGTAAGGTTTTTTGGCCAATATAAAAGTAATGTGCATAAATAAATTGCCCTTATACAAATCATCTTTGCCCATTTAGACATGGCACAGGCATATACATCAGGATGAATCAGATATCAAAACACTGCTAAGAATTGGACCTTGTAGTATAAGTCATCTGCCCCTTTCCCACCTCCACTACGTTCCAAATCATTTCTGGTGTTGTATTATCTAATACACTTGTGATACACACACCAGAAAGAACTTCTGACTGCTTACCAGGTCCTGTGCAGCAGATTCAAAGATAAATGAGATACCCAAGTTGGTCCAACAATTTAATTCTCAGTCCTCACCTTTCCTGGCTGCTCAGCATCCTGTCACAGTGACCACTCCGCTTTTGAGACATGGCTTCTGCATACCACACTTTCTTTTTTTTTGTTCTTGTTGTTTTTTAATTGAATTATGGTTGATTTACAATGCTGTGTTATTTTCTGGTGTACATCAAAGATATATATATATATATATGCTTTTTATATTCTTTTCCATTATAGCTTATTATAAGATATTTAATACAGTTCTCTGTACTATACAGTAGGTCCTTGTTGTTTATCATTTTAATATAAAGTAGTGTGTATAAGTTAATCCCAACCTCCTAATTTATTCCTCCCTCCCACCTTTCCCCTTTGGTAACCATAAGTTTCTTTTCTATGTCTGTGAGCCTGTGAATGGGAACATGAATTGTGTTTCAATAAATTTTCTTAAATTTACCAAGGTTTGCTTTGTGGCCCAGCATGTGATCTATCCAGGAGTATGTTCCATGTGCACTTGAGAAGAATGTATATTCTGCTGCTTTTGGATGGAATGTTCTATAAATATCAATTAAGTTAATCTGTTCTAATGTGTCACTTAAGGCCTGTGTTTATTTATTTATTTTCTGTCTGGACAATCTGTCCACTGATGTAAGTGGGGTGTTAAAATCCCCTACTATTATTGTGTTACTGTCAATTTCTCCTTTTATGGCTATTAGCATTTGCCTTATATATTAAGGTGCTCCTATGTTGGGTATGTATATATTTATGATTGATATACCTTCTTGGATTGATTCCTTGATCATTATGTAGTGTCCTTCTTTGTCTCTTGTAACAGTCTGTATTTTAAAGTCTATTTTGTCTGATATGAGTATTGTTACTCCAGCTTTCTTTTGATTTCCATTTGCATGGAATACCTTTTTCCATCCCCTCACTTTCAGTCTGTATGTGTCTCTAGGTCTGAAGTTGGTCTCTTGTAGACAGCATATATATGGGTCTTGTTTATGTAACCATTCAAGCCAGTCTTTGTCTTTTGGTTGGAGCATCTAATCCATTTACACTTAAGGTAATTATCAACATGTATGTTCTTATTTCCATCTTTTTTTTTTTTTTGGCCGTGCTGCACAGCATGCAGGATCTTAGTTGCCTGAACCCAAGTCCCCTGCAGTGGAAGCATGGAGTCTTAACCACTGGACCACCAGGGAAGTCCCCTTGGTTCCATTTTGTTAATGGTTTTGGATTTGTTTCTGTAGATCTTTTTTCTTCCCTTCCTCTTTTGTTCTCTTCTCTTGTGATTTGATGACTATCTTTAGTGTTGTGTTTGGATTCATTTTTCTTCTTTGTTTGTATATCTATTATAGATTTTTGACTTGCAGTTACCACGAGGTTTTGATATAGCAGTCTATATATTGATATATACATGATTGTTTTAAGTAGCTGATCTTTTAATTTCAAATGCATTTCAAATATCCTGCTTTTGTACTCTTTTCCTCTCATGGTTACTGGTTTAGATATTTGTGTGTGGATGATTTCCTACCTTTATTGTAATTTGCCTTTACTGGTGAGAGTTCCCATTTCTTAGTTTCCTTGTTTCTAGTTGTGGCCTTTTCTTTCTTTCTTTTTTTTTTTTTTTTTAGAATCTTTTTCTTTATTTTTATTTTTTGCTTTATAACAAATTTAATCAGTTATACATATACATATGTTCCCATATCCCCTCCCTTTTGCGTCTCCCTCCCACCCTCCCTATCCCACTCCTCCAGGCGGTCACAAAGCACCGAGCTGATCTCCCTGTGCTATGCGGCTGCTTCCCACTAGCTATCTACCTTACGTTTGGTAGTGTATATATGTCCATGCCACTCTTTCACTTTGTCACAGCTTACCCTTCCCCCTCCCCATATCCTCAAGTCCATTCTCTAGTAGGTCTGTGTCTTTATTCCTGTCTTACCCCTATGTTCTTCATGACATTTTTTTTCTTAAATTCCATATATATGTGTCAGCATACAGTATTTGTCTTTCTCTTTCTGACTTACTTCACTCTGTATGACAGACTCTAGGTCCATCCACCTCATTACAAATAGCTCAATTTCATTTCTTTTTATGGCTGAGTAATATTCCATTGTATATATGTGCCACATCTTCTTTACCCATTCATCCGATGATGGACACTTAGGTTGTTTCCATCTCCGGGCTATTGTAAATAGGGCTGCTATGAACATTTTGGTACATGTCTCTTTTTGAATTATGGTTTTCTCAGGGTATATGCCCAGTAGTGGGATTGCTGGGTCATATGGTAGTTCTATTTGTAGTTTTTTAAGGAACCTCCATACCGTTCTCCATAGTGGCTGTACCAATTCACATTCCCACCAGCAGTGCAAGAGTGTTCCTTTTTTTCCACACCCTCTCCAGCATTTATTGTTTGTAGATTTTTTGATGATGGCCATTCTGACTGGTGTGTGATGATATCTTATTGTAGTTTTGATATAGCAGTCTGTATATTGATATATACATGATTGTTTTAAGTAGCTGATCTTTTAATTTCAAATGCATTTCAAATATCCCGTTTTTGTACTCTTTTCCCCTCATGGTTACTGGTTTAGATATTTGTGTGTGGATGATTTCCTACCTTTATTGTAATTTGCCTTTACTGGTGAGAGTTCCCATTTCTTAGTTTCCTTGTTTCTAGTTGTGGCCTTTTCTTTTCTGCCTACAGAATTTCCTTTAGCATTTGTTGTAAACCTGGTTTAGTGGTGCTGAATTCTTTTAGCTTTTGCTCTTCTTTAAAGCTTTTGACTTCTCTGTCCAATCTAAATGAGAGCCTTGCTGGGTAGAGTATTCTTGGTTGTAGGTTTTTCCCTTTCATCACTTTAGATGTATCATACCACTCCCTTCTGGCCTGCAGAGTGTCTGCCAAAAAATCAGCTGATATCCTTATGGGGATTCACTTGAATGTTATTTGTTACTTCCCCTTTGTTACTTTTAATATTTTTACCTTATTTTTAATTTTTGTCAGTTTGATTACTATGTGTCTCAGCATGTTCCTCCTTGGGTTAATCCTGTATGGGACTCTGTGCTTCTTGGACTTGGGTGACTGTTTCCTTTCTCATGCAGGGACGTTTTCAGCTATTATCTCTTCAAATATCTTCTCAGACCCTCTCTCTCTCCCTTCTCCTTCTAGGACCCCTATAATGCAAATGTTGGTATGTTTGACATTGTCCCAGTGGTCTCAGAGTGTCTTAATTTATTTTCATTCTTTTTTCTTTATTCTGGTCTATGGCAGTGATTTCCACCACTCTGTCTTCCAGCTCACTTATCCATTCTCCTGCCTCATTTATTCTGCTATTGATTCCTTCTAGTGTGATTTTCATTTCAGTTATTATATTGTTACTCTCTGTTTGGTTGCTCTTTATATTTTCTAGCTCTTTGTTAAACATTACTTTTATCTTCTTGGTCTGTGTCTCCATTCTTTTTTGAGTTCTTGGATCATCTTTACAATCATTACTCTGAACTCTTTCTTGGGTAGATTGCCTATCTCCATGTCACTTAGTTGTTCTTCTGGGGTTTTACCTTGTTCCTTCATCTGGAACATGTTCCTCTGCTGTCTCATTTTGCCTAAATTTCTACTTGTACTTTTACAAATGTGGAAGATTAGTTATGTTTCTCAGTTTTGGAGAAGCGGCCCTCTGTAAGGGACATCCTATGTGTCCCAGCAGTACACTCCCCTCTCATCACCCAAGGGCCAGGGACCAGCTGATCTCAGGGTAACTTCTAATCTGTGTTTGCAGTCTCTGTTCTGCAGGCTGCAGGATTTTAGTTCCTCTTGCTTCTGATGGCTACCCCCTGGTGGCTGAGGCTGGTCTAGAGACTTGTGCAGGCTTCCTGGTGGGAGAGTCCAGTGCCTGCCTGAACCCAAGTCCCCTGGAACTGGGTGGGTGGAACTGGGTCTTGTCCCTCTGGTGGGCAAGGCCCTGTCAAAGGGTGTGTTTAGAGGTGACTGTGGGCTCAGGAAGACTTTAAGCTGCCTGTCTGCTGATAGGTGGGGCTGTGTTTCTGCCCTGTTGGTTGTTTGGCATGAGGCATCCCAGCACTGGAGCCTACAAGCTGTTGGGTGGGGCCAGGTATTGGTGCCAAAATGACGGTTTCCAGGAGAGCTCACACTGATGAATATTCCCTGGGACCTCTGCCACCAGTGTCCTTGTCTCCACAGTGAGACACAGCTGCCCCTGCCTCCCCAGGAAACCCTGCAAGGCCCACAGTTAGGTCTGGCCCAGGCTCCTAGGTAGTCACTGCTTTTTCCCTTGGGTCTTGGTGTGCACAAGACCTTGTGTGCACCCTCCAAGAATGGAGTCTTTGTTTCCCTCAGTTCTGTGGACTTCCTGCAATCAAGCCCTACTGGGGGGCTCTGAGGACTCGTCTTCCTGATGCCAAACTCCCAGCCTGGGGAAGCTGACATGAGGCTCAGATTCTCACTGTTGTGGGAGATCTTCTGTGATATAATTGTTCTCCAGTTTGTAGGTCGCCCACCTGGGGGGTATGGGATTTGACTATATCACAAGTGCACCCCTGCTACCATCTCGTTGGTTTTCTTCTTTATGTCTGTAGATGTAGAATATATTTTCTGGTAGGTTCCAGTCATTCTATTGATGGTTGTTCAGCAGTTAGTTGTGATTTTAGTGTGCTTGTGAGAGGAAGTGAGCTTAGGGTCCTTCTATTCCACCATCCTGTCTCCCTTTATTTTTCTTTGTGTATTGTTTTTCATACAGTTGTTTATTTTACTTACCAAGTTTGTTCTTTCAGTGGCTCTAGTCACAGATGGCTCCAACTATAGAGAAGTTTCACTATAATGGAAAAATGTGGATTATTACTACAAAAAAGGTCTTATGGGCATAACACTGAGCTAGAATTCAAAGTTTAAAATCACTTTTCTATTCCTCTTTTATATGCATTTAACAATGTGCTTTAATCTCACTTTTCCACAGATAAAGTGGAAAAAATACTGAGTAACCTGGACAATGAAATAATAATTTAGAAATGGCTTGAAAATATAGTTTGCTGCATAAAGTTAACATTTAAAACATTTTTTAATAAAAAGAAATGGACATTTTTGAATAAATCTATTTTTCACTCAGTCTGTCAAAAATGGTCACATGTCATACCCACAAATAACCTGATTTAAAGAATACCCTGGAATTGCTACAAGTTCACTGAGGAGCAGTTAGGTGACAAAACTGAGTGTAAAGTATGAACATGTTTTCAATTTGAAACTGGCCTGGAAAATGACATTAGTTACACTTCCAGTGGCCTGAAATATTTCATCAATGTGAGGTACAGCTAAATTTTACAAAGTTTTCAGAGTCTGCCAAGAAATACAAGGGAAGAGCAATTAATAGAATTGCAAATCCAAGGTAATGTGCTAATTTTAGTGTTGAAGTAAATTTCTCAATTTCCTTAATATGAAAAAGTATTTTAAAGAAACTGTAATATGCTTGCATGAAGATTACAGCGTATATGGAAAAGTGGTTTATGGGACAAGAATTGCCTAATAAGCTGCCTTCTTTAGGGTATTATTGTGGAATTTGGTTAATGAGAAGCCTATGCCATATTAGATATCACAGAGAGGTTGGGTTGCCTTGTCCTAGTCCTAATCCAAATCTCAATAAAGGCAGCCATGTTTAACCCTTTTGTAAGTGTATTCTATGTCTTTTATAAATATGTACATTGGGTTAAAGAGCAGTATGATGTTAGGAAGACTAAATTGATTATTTCATGGTGGATTTCACAGGTCTGTTGTTATATTTTGCAATGTGTTGGAATGAGTCAGAACTGGGCTCATATGGAGAAGTCTGTTTGTCACCATCCAGGGGAATAAACCACAGAAAATATATTTTTAAAATATTTTTTTATTGAAGTATAGTTGCTTTACAATGTTGTGCCAATCTCTGTTGTACAGCAAAGTGGCTCAGTTATGCACATATAGACATTCTTTTAAAAATATTCTTTTGCATTATGGTTTATCACAGGAAACTGAATATAGTTCCCTGTGCAATACAGTAGCACCTTATTGTTTATCCATCCTATATATACTGGTTTGCATCTGCTAATCCCAGTCCTTCTAGTCCTTCCCTCCCCACTACCTTCTCTCTTGGCAACCACACGTCTGTTCTCTATGTCTGTGAGTCTCTTTCTGTTTTGTAGTTTCTTTTCATTTGTGCCATATTTTAGATTCCATATATAAATTGTATAATATGGTATTTGTCTTTCTCTGTCTGACTTACTTCACTTAGTATGATAATCTCTAGTTTCATCCATGTTGCTGCAAATGGCATTATTTCATTCTATGGCTGAGTAGTATTCCATTGTCTATATGTACCAGATCTTCTTTATCCATTCATCTGTCCATGGGCATTTAGGTTGTTTCCATGTCTTGGCTATTGTGAATAGTGCTGCTATGAACATAGGGGTGCATGTATCTTTTTGAATTATAGTTTTGTCTGGGAATATGCCCAGGAGTGGAATTGCAGTATCATATGGTAATTCTTTTTTAGTTCAGAAACTATTTTATTCATTCATCTAAGGAGCACCCATCTTTGAGGGATTAATTCATTCTTTACCAGTAGATAAAAGATTGCTAGAAAAGCTAATAGACTAATATCTTCTCTGTTTTCCTTACCTGGAATTACATAGTAATTCGGAAGCTAAACAGGGAAACCTTCTTTGGCAATGAGAGTTGCTAAATGTTGGAAGGTACAGGCCATCTTTGTGTCCTTCCTGGAGATCTTTAAACATGGGAGGAAGATGAATTATCTAGGGTGATTATGGACAAACCCATTTCCAACAGGAGGATGAATCATCATGGCCTTTCGTGGGGAACTGCTATGAGGAGATTACTGTGGATGGCATCTATCAATACCTATCACTGCTTTTACTGTCGTTCCTCCAATCATCACTCTATTAGACCTTAATACAGTTTTTTTTCCTTGCCTTTTGATAGAATAGGTACTCATTGGAGTGAAGATTTAAAAAGCAAATTTATAATATAAAATCTGACTTTTCTATATTCATTTAAAATAGTTTTTATATAGTTATTTTTATTTATCAAGTTTCTTCTTTCAGTGGCTCCAGCTATAGACATATACTGGAAAAAACCCTTGTAGATTTTCTGAATCAATGAAGGTTTAGTATTCTGTTTTCATGATTATTTAGTACCCCACCACAAATCAGAGCAGTGAGTCTCCCACCTTCAATACATCTTGATTAAATTGAAATAAATTAATAATTTGCTCTGTTTAGCATGTCATAGTAAAAAAGAGTTTCAATTACCTTTTATAAAAGTTACTTTTTAATAGAAATATGAAATTCACCATGCCCATTAATTGAATTTCAAGAGCCATATGAATATCTTACATTTTTTATCATCTGTTTTATGAATCCTCTTTTCTCTATGACTTGATTTATAATGAGATTACAGAATTTCCAGAAACCTTTGTAAATATCTGCTCTTCCAAGACAAGTTAGAGTCATGAATTTAGCTACTAGGAGCTTTATTTTATGTGCATTTCAAAGGCAGCATGAGTGAAATAAGTTTTGCGTGGAATGGTAAATACTATGCTTATTAACAAAGGTACCAAAGGGTTTTAAAAAATACACATCTTGTTTTTGAATAATTTTAGATTTACAAAAAAATTTTGGAGAAAGTGCAGAGATTTCCCATACAACCTTCACCCAGTTTTCCTTGTTAACATCCTATGATACCCTGGCATGTTTGGAAAAATTAAGAAACCAACGTTTGTACATTCCATTAACTGAATTCCAAACTCTTCAAATTTCTCCAGTTTTTTCACTAATATCCTTTCCCCATGATTTTTTCTGTGCTACCACATTGCATTTAGACAAAATTTTCATTAAAATAAAATTTTAGAATTAGGAACAAATGTCTGCCTTCCATAAAGATTGCATTGTGTGTATGTAATCCCAGATCCAAGTCCAAGTGGAGGAAGAATGCCTGTTCCTGTGAGAGGGAGCCTTGGAAGAAACGACTTGTACTGTCTGTGAGATAATTTTAAACCTTTTTCTGGCTTTCCTCATTTCATTCATGTAAGTGATCAGGAAGAAGAAGCTGCACACATGAGTGACTCTCTGAAGCCCTGAACTCTATCCCTCTTCTCCCATCCCTAATAACCCAGTAAACATTCTAACATTTTAAATTATTTTTCAATCACCTATCCTCTGTAATCTGTAGTTTTCAAGAAGGTTCTTGCTGGAATATTGGTGGACTGCTCTAAAAGGGCATTAAACTGGTCCCCTATGAAACAAAGCTCAAGATACGCATGTTAGCTGTTCTTTTTGTGTCAGAATACTTTTTTGTGTGCAATGGAGTTTGGTAATGGCTTCTGGAAACTTCTGGGAAAAAAACCCATTCTTAAAAATTTCTAAATCATTTTTTCTTTATTGCTACTACATTATACGCTGAAATAGAGGTTATTTTCTTCTCCCAAAATATTTTCTGGAAAAGATATGACACCCTGGCATTCTGGAAAAGTGTCAAGGTTGTCTGACAGTTGTGTGAGAAACTTCCTTGTACTGGACTTTGGAGAAAGGACTGATCCACCAGCAAAGTTTTAAACTCAGGTGACAGTAGAAGAAGACAACATTGCAAAAAGAATTACTTTGCAGGCTATTAGAGAATATCCTTAGAAGCACTTTTCTTCACTTCTGAGCTAGATTTTCTGATAAATAAGTCTGTAGATGTAGATCAAAAAATTTAAAGGCACATTTTTAAACACATAAAAATGAAGATAAAATTTAAAAGCTTAAGTTAACATTATTGATTTGAATAAGCAGTTTTATCATATAAGAATTAAAATTATATGTGCTAAAATCATATCAGAAACCTTACAGAATGTATATACTACTTCTGAATGATTTAACAACATTTTTTTTCTGTAGGTCTTAAATATAGATATTTTGGAATAATAACATTATTTTAATATATTAGAATATGCAGTGAAATAAAACTGGGAGTTTTATAAGGCTATACTCTGCTTATGTTGTATTTCTATATGAGCTTCAATCTTACACATTTTTGAGAGAGGTATTAGGATGTAGCCTTATTTTACTGAATTCATGTTGAGCTACGTGTAAGTTATTTGCAAACCAGTTTGCTCTTTGTCTCTTTGGTGTCTACACTAACAGTTTATATTGACTTGCTGCCAACTTGGATTTGGGGTTGGCTGGTATTCTGAGACCTGCCCCTGTACTTGGCTTACAGCTTATAGAGAACCCCCAGCTCAGAGTCACTGGTGTTGTCTCCAGCCCTCATTCCTGGTACCCCACCCATTTAATGCCCAGCATCCTGACATTTTGGTACTGATGCTCATTGCCTGAGTAACTGTTCTTCTTGTTTAAAGTCTACATTAATCAACCATTCCTAGATTCTGACCCGAGAGATCAATAGACCCTTCTTCCCTACATAGAGCTGTACCTTCTGCCTGCCTGAACCTAACCTACTACTCTGTCCTGTGGACTATAATCTCTTAATTAACATATCTGAAAAAAACTAATTGGGCCCCTATCTCGCCTCTCTTAGCTCTCTTATATCTATTTTGTTCAATTATTTTCTTAAAATTTTTTTTTAATATTCTCTCTATAGTCTAGACACCTTGCTAATATTGATTACTGAATAACTTTTTTAAAAACAATTTTTCGTTGGAGTACAGTTGATTAACAATGTTGTATTAGTTTCAGATGTACAGCACAGTGAATCAGTTATCCATGTATCCACTCTTTTTTGGATTCTTTTCCCTTATTGTGTTCAATTCTTGAGCCCCTACTGTGAGTCAGGAATTGGGTAGATATTATTGGGAACAAAGAAAAAAGCTCAGTTCCTGCACTCCTGTAGCTCTACTGGTGGAAATAAAAGACATGTGAATAGATTATTGTTTGGATGTGTCGTGAGGGCTCAGGGAGTTTTCCTGGACTCAACTCAAGTTGAGTCTGGAAGGATGGGATCTTCCTGGCTGCTGGGGGACATGGCAGAGATACACAGGTGTGAACCAATATGGCGTCCATGAGAATGAATAATGTTATTACTAGAGTGTGTTTAAACGCTTTGTTTGCTACCTCTTATTCCATGGTGTGACGTGGCAGAGAAATCAATATGTCAGGGCTCCAGGGAGGTTAATTCAATATTAAATCAAGGGATTTAGCAAATTGAAAGTACTGAACTCTATCTTGAGTTGCAGCTTAATTAGTTTGCTGTGTTCCAGGTGAGAACTGGGGTGAAACAAAAATCATCTTAGAGAGACAGTTTTGTTCCTCATTATGGTAAAAACTCACTGATTTAATTGAAATTCAACTAAAATTCATAAGGGTCTGCTATGGACCCAGATCTCATCATGACCAGTAGAATCCATTTTTGAATAGAAGTAATTGATCCTTACAGTTATTGAACGTATAACCTTGTCAATAGCAGGGTAGGTGGATAAACATTTTGGGATAAATAAATTTCTATTCAGTGATATAAATTTTTCTTGAGTTGGATCCAATGAGGGAGGCAAATAAGACATTGCCTCTGCCCTCAAAAAGTTATAGAAGATGGGACTTCCTGGTGGTGCTGTGGTTTGGAGTCTGCCTGCCAATGCAGGGGACATGGGTTGGAGCCCTGGAGGATCCCACATGCCACGGAGCAACTAAGCCCGTGTGCCACAACTACTAAGCCTGCACTCTACAGCCCGCGAGCCACAACTACTGAGCTTGTGTGCCACAACTACTGAAACCTGCATGCCTAGAGCCCGTGCTCAGCAATAAGAGAAGCCACCACAATGAGAGGCCTGTGCACTGCAGTGAAGAGTAGCCCCACTCGCTGCAACTAGGGAAAGCCCACGTGCAGCAAAAAAGACCCAATGCAGCCAAAAATATAAAACAAATAAATAAATAAAATTTAAAATATTATAGAAGGTAAAGTCATTCAGTACTAAATTGTGTAGTTGAAGGATGTAGTGGGAAATATCCCAGCTGGAGTTAAGGGACAGGCATTCTCTTTCTGGGTCACTTGTCATCTTGAGGGGTTCCTGCCACCTCATCTGTAAAATGTAAAATTTGACTGATATTTTAAGTTCTTATCCAGCTTTAAAGTGCAGTGATTTTTAGAAAGTCTATACAAGAATTCTGGGTGTGGCTCTGGATATCCCAGTGTGTGGAGGGAGCCCGTTGGATCGGCAAGGGGGTCCATCTGGTCTAGTACCTCTCCTTTCTGATATCTGTAATAAGCATATTTTTTTAACATCTTTATTGGAATATAATTGCTTTACAATGGTGTGTTAGTTTCTGCTGTATAGCAAAGTGAATCAGCTATACATATACATATATCCCCATATCCCCTCCCTCGTGCCTCTCCCTCCCCCCCTCCCTATCCCACCCCTCTAGGTGCTCACAAAGCACCGAGCTGATCTCCCTGTGCTATGCGGCTGCTTCCCACTAGCTATCTATTTTACATTTGGTAGTGTATATATGTCCATGCCAGTCTCTCACTTCGTCCCAGCTTACCCTTCGCATTCCCCAAAGCATATGGTTTTATACCATACAAGACTTTTGATATGGAGGAGGAGATGAGAGAGGAGAAATGCTGTATATGTTAGTCAGACTCTACAGACAGGATTTGTTTGGACTCAGATACAGATGATTGCATTAATATATTTTCCAGTTATGGCAAATTATCATAATTCTGTATAAGGATCCTTCCTTCTTTTTTATACCCACTTCCTACTTTTATTTCCTCCCCTTCCCCATAGACAACTTTCTGTAGTGTTTAATGTGGCTGTTTTGGTTTGCCATCGTTTTTCCCAAATGGATACTGTGGTTTTGTGAGCCTATATTTTTAACTTATGAAAATGGCGTTGCATTATTTATTTCATTCTGCTAATTCCCCCCATATGTATGTATAAGATCTATTTACGTTAATATATGTACTTCTAATTTGTTGTTTAAATGAATGTGTGCATCCACTGTATTTTTCCTATTCACTCTCGTATCCCAATAGATACTCAAATTGCCATCAATTTCCTGACTCCCAATTTCCATGGACATAACTATCCCTAAAAGGACCTATATGGGATATATATGTATTTGTGTGTGTGTGGCCTGTTTATATAGTTGAAACCGATGGGCTGTGAGGAATGTGTGTAATTTAAGTGCTCCCAGACTGTTCTCTAGAAAAGTTATACCATCCTGCACTCTCCCCATACCTCTGTATCTCTCTTTACTTAGCATTATCAGCTCTCCATTTTTTTTTTTTTTAGTCTAATAGGTATAAAGTGCTTTCTCCTTGTTTTTACAAGCCAGATCTGCAAGGGCCTTGACAGAAGAGTGACAATAGTTGACCCAGCTGCCTCTCATTCTCATTTCCCTGAGGATGTGTCTCCTCTCATTCTGTGTGGCCATCAGAGAGGGGTGTGGTGTGGGAGGATTCTCCTTCTCTGGGCTCTGTCTCCTCACAAGCTTACTTGGGTGTGATTATGGCTTGCAGAGCATGGCTAGGAATCACCCAGATGCTCTGGTTGAGTCATCATAGGCTACTCTTTGCCAGGCTGGTGTCGCGTGGGTAACACCTCCGTAAAACCTCAGCGACTGGTGAACTCTCTTCTGGGGACTTAGGTTAGTAATCAGAAACAGAAATTCTGAGGAGACCTGGTGCTGAGTTTGGACATGTCTGCAATAGACCTCAGTGTTGTATGTTTCTCTAGTCACAGCTTAACTGCTTCTAGCGCTACCTCTGCATCTGGGGTATTTGCTGTGCTAAAAGCATCTTTAGGTGGAAAGTTTGACTGTATGGGGATTCACAGGTGGAACATTCTGGTTATTTTCTCTCTGAAATCAGGGTGAACACCTGGTTTCCTTCTACTTGGTCGTGAAAAAACATAAAAACAAAGGAACAAATAGAATGGAGGATGGAGCAGTGGCTTGGGAAATGGAAACTCAACCTGGAATAATAGGATTTGATTCTTGGAACTACGTTGGAGAATCAAGTTTCGTGAGCCTAAGTTTGAAGCATCATAAAACCGGGGAAGAAAACTTGAGATTTTTCTCTAGGAACTAGACTTCGTCTCTTCTTTCTGTTGGATCTTCTCTCTGTTGATTTTGCTTTTGTGAGCCAGAAGTTTCAAAAGACTTTATGTGATCGTTGCAGACAGTGAGAGTGGAGAACTAGTCTTAACTGCTGCTGAAGTTTGTCCTGTGATCAACTTTCAGAAATGGTGATGCTTGGCCATCATTCTCTAACTGTTGCAGATACTGTGGCTACAGAAGCAGGATACAGATTATCCACATGGGAGACTCATAATCAGCCCACAGTTAGTGTCCTTCACATAACACTCCATAAATGGACTCTGAATAATTTGATTAATTCTTCTGACATTTGGAACTGACTCTGGATCACATTTTTTCCTCCTGATAGAGAACAGAGTTTCTCTCAGGTGAAACCCTGATGTCTTCTGGACATGCTGGGGGTTAACTGCTCCTGAAAGCCCTCTTTTCCTGACCAGAGACCATCTTGCTCTTTTACTGCCCTGCTATGTTCAGGCAGGGAAAGCTTTTCTCCAAAACACCTACCTATGTTTCTGTTCTGAAGTGAGGGATGGATGTTATGATGAAGAGAGGGAAAAATGCTTTTGGGGCTAAATTAGCTTATGCTGCCAGATACAATTTTATGTATTTGTATAGCTACTTCCCTTACCCTTTATCCTCTAAAGCCCCATTGCCCTTGCTTTCTCTATCAAATAAAAACAATCACATCTGGTTCATACTTTAGAGTTAATACAAGTCATTTCATATGCAAAATCTCATTTAATTTCAACCTTTCTTGACATGTCCATGAACATATGTAAACAATGAAAATGTTTCAAGCATAAAGATGAAGAGTTCAATCACCCCAAATCTGACTGACTACATGACCAACATCTGGCACTAGGACTAACCCTTGGAAAAATTATAAAGTGAATGAAATTTGTCTTCTGCATTCTCCCACCTTGTTCAGCGTTTCTTTTCCTGATGCAACCAAATCTCCACTCTGGACTAACGAAGGGCTTTCACTTGGCCTCTGATCACTGGGGGTTCTCTCTGTGGAGGGAGGGCCTCCCCAAGGCAGCCCACTTCTCACTCAGCTTCTTTCTGTCTTACTCATCACATGTATATGCCCAACATTTTCTCTCCTTAATCTCTTCTTGGCTCATGGCTTTTTGCAGTAAACTCTCTAAGGATATTTGCATCTTGAAGGAGAAATCTCAGAGATAATGTCTTAACCTGAAGACATCAACCAGTAATGGTAGAATTGCAGATAGAGTGACAGATATAATTTAGAAACAGAGAGTCCTCAAATCACAGCAGGTGGGCGACTGTCAAGGCACCCAATAGGAGTCCCTTCATGGAAGGCATGGCACTGAGAAAATACCTGCATCATCCATCGAATCTTACTTTTCACACACAGGTTTCAGTATCATATAGATAGATATTATATGCCTGTTATTTATCATTTTTACCTGAATAATAAGCTCCCAAGATCAGCTCACTGCCACTGGCAAAGAATTGTTTAAAAGATGCTTTGGGAGATGGTCATGATACTTGTTTTGGAATACGAAGTTTTCCACTGAGGAAAGTTAAGTTGCTGAATTTAGAGATAAAAATGTATTTACCATTGATAATCCCTTCCCAGAATAAAGTAGAAAAAATCATTTCACATTGCCTAAATTAATTGGGGGAAACGCACGACAACATGATCCAAATTCTCTCACTTTACAGATGAGGGGACTGAGAAGGAAGCAGCCAGGTCACCTGCAGGTGAACCCTGGCCCTGGGACCGGAGCCAGGTGTCCTTCCTCCTCGTTCAAAACTCCTGTGCAGTACGGTTTCCTGCCCATTGTCAACCACGACATTGGTCGGAATGAAGAGTGGACGGTCTCCCCCAGGCCTGCTCACCTACACCCTGGACGGCCCACAGCCACTGTAAGCTCAGTGCGTACCACCTCTGCTCTCTCTACTTGAACCCCTGCAATTCGATTTCCTTCCTTCTGTCCTTAGCTCAAATGGTTTGAAGTAGGTGCCCTGTGTACTCCACCTTCTCATTCTAAGGACAAAACAGACCACTTTGCACACAGAAGAACATAATGAACACTTTTTATATAAATGTTTAAATAATAACATTTATGTATCCTTGGGTCAGAGACAATGATTTATGCTATATGCTCACTACTTTATCCTTAGGTGCTAGTGTTTAATAACTAATTGTGGGATGAATGAATAAATAAGTAGATGAATAAAACAAGGTATGTAAACTATTCCTATTTTGCTAATAATTTGGAACCCCTCAAAAGTGACATTTACAAAATAGTGTTCATCCTTCATAAAGTGGTGTTTGGTAGTATTTTTTTTAACATCTTTATTGGAGTATAATTGATTTACAATGGTGTGTTAGTTTCTGTTGTATGACATAGTGAATCAGCTATATGTATACATATATCCCCATATCCCCTCCCTCCTGCATCTCCCTCCCACCCTCCCTAATCCACATCTCTAGGTGGTCACAAAGCACCGAGCTGATCTCCCTGTGCTATGCGGTTGCTTCCCACTAGCTATCTATTTTACATATGGTAGTGTATATATGTCCATGCCACTCTCTCACTTCGTCCCAGCTTACCCTTCCCACCCCCCGTGTCCTCAAGTCCATTCTCTACGTCTGCATCTTTATTCCTGTCCTGTCCCTAGGTTCTTCAGAACCATTTTTTTTAGGTTCCATATATATGTGTTAGCATACAATATTTGTTTTTCTCTTTCTGACTTACTTCACTCTGAATGACAGACTCTAGGTCCATCTACCTCATGACAAATAACTCAATTTCATTTCTTTTTACGGCTGAGTAATATTCCATTGTATATACGTACCACATCTTCTTTATCCATTCATCTGTCAGTGGACACCTAGGTTGCTTCTATGTCCTGGTTATTGTAAATAGTGCGGCAACGAACATTGTGGTACATGACTCTTTTTGAATTATGGTTTTCTCAGGGTATATGCCCAATAGTGGGATTGCTGGGTCATGTGGTGGTTCTATGTTTAGTTTTTAAGGAACCTCCATACTGTTCTCCATAGTGGCTGTATCAGTTTACATTCCCACCAACAGTGCAAGAGGGTTCCCTTTTCTCCACACCCTCTCCAGCATTATTGTTTGTAGATTTTTTGATGATGGCCATTCTGACTGGTGTGAGGTGATACCTCACTGCAGTTTTTTTTTTTTTTTACAACTTTATTGGAGTATAATTGCTTCACAATGATGTGCGGGTTTCTGCTTTATAACAAAGTGAATCAGTTATACATATACATCTGTTCCCATATCCCTTCCCTCTTGCATCTCCCTCCCTCCCACCCTCCCTATCCCACCCCTCCAGGCAGTCACAAAGCACTGAGCTGATCTCGCTGTGCTATGCGGCTGCTTCCCACTAGCTATCTACCTTACGTTTGGTAGTGTATATATGTCCATGCCTCTCTTTTGCTTTGTCACAGCTTACCCTTCCCCCTCCCCATATCCTCAAGTCCATTCTCAACTAGGTCTGTGTCTTTATTCCTGTTTTACCCCTAGGTTCTTCATTTTTTTTCCCCTTAAATTCCATATATATGTGTTAGTATACGGTATTTGTCTTCCTCTTTCTGACTTACTTCACACTGTATGACAGACTCTAGGTCTATCCACCTCATTACAAATAGCTTAATTTCGCTTCTTTTTATGGCTGAGTAATATTCCATTGTATATATGTGCCACATTTTGTTTATCCATTCATCCGATGATGGACACTTAGGTTGTTTCCATCTCCGGGTTTTGATTTGCATTTCCCTAATGATTAGTGATGTTGAGAATCCTTTCATGTGTTTGTTGGCAATCTGTATATCTTCTTTAGAGAAATGTCTGTTTAGATGTTCTGCCCATTTTTGGATTAGGTTGTTTGTTTTTTGATATTCAGCTGCATGAGCTGCTTCTATATTTTGGAGATTAATCCTTTGTCAGTTGCTTCATTTGCAAGTATTTTCTCCCATATTGAGAGTTGTCTTTTGGTCTTGTTTAAGGTTTCCTTTGTTGTGCAAAAGCTTTTAAGTTTCATTAGGTCCCATTTGTTTTTCTTTCCATTTCTCTACGAGGTGGCTCAAAAAGGATCTTGATATGATTTATGTCAAAGCGTGTTCTTCCTATGTTTTCCTCTAAGAGTTTTATAGTGTCTGGACTTACATTTAGATCTTTAATCCATTTTGAGTTTATTTTTGTGTATGGTATTAGGAAGTGTTCTAATTTCATTGTTTTACATGTAGCTGTCCATTTTTCACAGCACTATTTTTTGAAGAGGCTCTCTTTTCTCCATTATATACTCTTGCCTCCTTTATCAAAGATAAGGTGACCATATGTGTGTGGGTTTATCTCTGGGCTTTCCATCCTGTTCCACTGATTTATATTTCTGTTTTTGTGCCAGTACCATACTGTCTTGATTACTGTAGCTTTGTAGTATAGTCTGATATCAGGGAGTCTAATTCCTCCAGCTCCGTTTTCCTTTCTCAAGACTGCTTTGGCTATTCAGGGTCTTTTGTGTTTCCATACAAATTGTGATTTTTTTTGTTCTAGTTCTGTGAAAAATGCTATTGGTAATTTGATAGGGATTGCACTGAATCTGTAGATTGCTTTGGGTAGTAGAGTCATTTGCACAATGTTGATTCTTCCAGTCCAAGAACATGGTATATTTCTCCATCTGTTTATGTCAACATTAATTTCTTTCTTCAGTGTCTTATAGTTTTCCACATACAGGTCTTTTGTCTCCTTAGGTAAGCTTATTCCTAGGTATTTTATTCTTTTTGTTGCAATGGTAAATGTGAGTGTTTCCTTAATTTCTCTTTCAGATATTTCATCATTAGTGTATAGGAATGTAAGAGATTGCTGTGCATTAATTTTGTATGCTGCTACTTTACCAAATTCATTGATTAACTCTAGTAGTCTTCTGGTAACATCTTTAGGATTCTCTATGTATAGTATCATGTCACCTGCAAAGTGTCAGCTCTACTTCTTCTTTTCCAACTTGGATTCCTTTTATTTCTCTTTCTTCTCTGATTGCTGTGGTGTAAACTTCCAAAACTATGTTGAATAATAGTGGTGAGAGTGGGCATACTTGTCTTATTCCTCATCTTAGTGGAAATGGTTTCAGGTTTTACCATTGAGAACGAAGTTGGCTGTGGGTTTGTCATATATGGCCTTTATTATGTTGAGGTAAGTTCCCTCTATGCCTACTTTCTGGAGAGTTTTTTCATAAATGGGTGTTGAATTTTGTCAAAAGCCTTTTCTGCATCTGTTGAGATTATCATATGGTTTTTATCCTCTGTGTGTTAATATGGTGTATCACATTGATTGATTTGTGTATATTGAAGAATCCTTGCATTCCTGGATTAAACCCCACTTGATCATGGTGTATTATCATTTTAATGTGCTGTTGGATTCTGTTTGCTAGTATTTTGTTGAGGATTTTTGCTTCTACGTTCATCAGTGATATTGGTCTGTAGTTTTCTTTTTTTTGTGACATCCTTGTCCGGTTTTGGTATCAGGGTGATGGTGGCCTCGTAGAATGAGTTTGGGAGTGTTCCTCCCTCTGCTATATTTTGCAAGAGTTTGAGAAGGATAGGTGCTAGTTCTTTTCTAAATGGTTGATAGAATTCGCTTGTGAAGCCATCTAGTCCTGGGCTTTAGTTTCTTGGAAGATTTTTCATCACAATTTCAATTTCAGTGCTTGTGATTTGTCTGTTTATATTTTCTATTTCTTCGTGGTTCAGTCTTGGAAAGTTTTGCTTTTCTAAGAATTTGTCCATTTCTTCCAGGTGGTACATTTTTTTGCTATATAGATGCTTGTAGTAATCTCTCATGATCCTTTTTATTTCTGCAGTTCAGTTGTTATTTCTCCTTTTTCATTTCTAATTCTATTGATTTGAGTCTTCTCCCTTTTTTTCTTGATGAGTCTGGCTAATGGTTTATCAATTTTTTTTATCTTCTCAAAGAACCAGCTTTTAGTTTTATTGATCTTTGTTATTGTTTCCTTCATTTCTTTTTAATTTATTTCTGATCTGATCTTTATGATTTTATTCCTTCTGCTAACTTTGGGGTTTTCTTGTTCCTCTTTCTCTAATTGCTGTAGGTGTAGGCTTGGTTGTTTACTTGATATTTTTCTTGTTTCTTGAGGTCGGAATGTATTGCTATAAACTTCCCTTTTAGAACTGCTTTTGCTTCATCCCATAGGTTTTGGGTCTTCGTGTTTTCATTGTCATTTGTTTCTAGGTATTTTTTGATTTCCTCTTTGATTTCTTCAGTGACCTCTTCGTTATTTAGTAGCATATTGTTTAGCCTCCATGTGTTTGTATATTTTACAGATTTTTTTCCTGTAATTGATATCTAGTATTATAGCATTGTGTTTGAAAAGATACTTGATATGATTTCAGTTTTCTTAAATATTCCAAGGCTTTTTTTTTTTTTTTTTTTGTGGTACACAGGCCTCTAACCATTGTGGCCTCGCCCACTGCAGAGCACAGGCTCCGGACACGCAGGCTTAGTGGCCATGTCTCACGGCCCCATCCGCTCTGCGGCATATGGGATCCTCCCGGACCGGGGCACTAACCCATGTCCCCTGCATCGGCAGGCGGACTCCCAACCACTGCGCCACCAGGGAAGCCCCAAGGCTTGTTTTTTGACCCAAGATATGATCTCTCCTGGAGAATGTTCCGTGAGCGCTAGAGAAGACAGTGTATTCTGTTGTTTTCAATTAAGCCCATCTTGTTTAATGTGTCATTTAAAGCTTGTGTTTCCTTATTTATTTTCTATTTGGATGATTTGTCCATCGGTGAAACTGGGGTGTTAAAGTCCCTTAATAGGAATGTGTTACTGTCGATTTCTCCTTTTATGGCTCTTAGCATTGCGTTATGTATTTAGTTGCTCCTCTGTTGGGTGCATAAATATTTACAATTGTTATATCTTCTTCTTGGATTGATCCCTTGATCATTATGTAGTGTCCTTCTTTTCCTCTTGTAATACTCTTTATTTTAAGTTTATCTTTTCTGATATGAGAATTGCTACTGCAGCTTTCTTTTGATTTCCATTTGCATGGAATATCTTTTTCCATACCCTCACTTTCAGTCTGTATGTGTTCCTAGGTCTGAAGTGGGTCTCTTGTAGACAGCATATATATGTGTCTTGTTTTTGTATCCATTCAGCCAGTCTATGTCTTTTGGATGGAGCATTTAATCCATTTAGATTTAAGGTAATTATTGATATGTATGTTCCTATTACCATTTTGTTAATTGTTTTGTATTTGTTTTTGTACGTCATTTCGTTTTCTTGTGTTTCCTGCTTAGAGAAATGCATTAGCCTTTCATGCCCGTCTCTGGGGTCCGAGCTAATAGCCACGGCTCACACGGGTCTCTGAAACTCGTTTAGGCTGTGCTCTGAATCCCGTCTCCTCACGCGCCCTGAAACAATTGTCTCTTGACTCTTAGGCAGGTCCAGACTTTTTCCTGTACCCCCTCCTGGTTAGCTGTAGTGCATTAGACCCCTTCAGGCTGTGTTCATACAGCCAAACCCAATCCTTTCCCTGGGATCTGACCTCTGAAGCCCAAGCCTCAGCTCCCAGCCCGAACCCGCTCCTGAGGGTGAACAGACAGGCCTCTCCGGCTGGTGATTGCTGGTCAGCACCGATCCTCTTTGTGAGAATTCCTCCACTTTGCTCTCTGCACCCCGTTGCTCTGCTCTCCTCCGTGGCTCCAAAGCTTCCCCCCTGCCACCCCCTGTCTCCACCAGTGAAGGGGCTTCCTAGTGTGTGGAAACTTTTCCTCCTTCACAGCTCCCTCCCAAAGGTGCAGGTCCCATCCCTATTCTTTTGTCTCTGTTTTTTCTTTTTTTCTTTTGCCCTACCCATGTACGTGGGGAGTTTCTTGCCTTTTGGGAAGTCTGTGGTCTTCAGCAAGTGTTCAGTAGGTGTTCTGTAAGAGTTGTTCCACATGTAGATGTATTTTTGATGTAATTGTGGGGAGGGAGATGATCTCCACGTCTTACTCCTCTGCCATCTTGAAGGTCCTCCCTGGTAGTAATTTTGTATTGATTAAAAATACATAATTTTGTACTGAAAACAAGTATTTTGTTACATGTACTGAAGGTCATGCCAAAGTTTATTTCATTTCAAATTGTCTTTTATGCCTTTCTTTCCCTGTTCGTATAATTGGGCATCAGAAGTCACTCACATTCACTAAAGAGATATGCAATTAACTTGGATAGAATTGAATGTTATTTTTCAAAGTAGATTTAAATGTTCTTCTTTGTGGTTTTCACGTCACACATCATTTCACACTTTTCTCCTATTATTTTTTCTCTAGTTTTTGTTCAGACCCAGGCAACTTCTGGGAGGCATGTTAACAGGCTTAAAAGAGAATTGCCAATATAAATCACTCATTCTCTGAGGGAAGCACTATTCTATTATGCATTATTTTTGTTCCAGACTCAGCTGACTGTTGCTGCTTTTAGGAGCCTGTCATCTGGCTGACTGTAGGATGAGTTACAATTCTAGCTCTTCTATTTGGGTGCTGGGTAGGGGACATGCCACTTGCCAGGAGGCTTTGGACAAGCATCTTCACCTCTTTGGCCTTTGTTGATTTCACCTGTGAAGTTGGGAGAAGGTCATCAGTACTGATGCAGTGTTAAAAGGAAGAGGTTAAGTTTTAACTCAGTGCTTGATCCTAGGTACTCAGTATATAGTTATCCTAATCATCACTGCTCTAGTTAGAGGAAAAAAGGCTCACGATTTGTTTAGTAGTAATTTCTTGAGTCTGATGAAGTGGTTTGTTTTCCTAACTCAGACTGCCACTGTGGCATGTGCTTCCGTGGAGTGGCCTGTCTCGGGGACAATTCCTTGTGGCAGCATTTCTTTTTTGCAGTGTTTACAGGAGGGCAGCCAGCCAGGAAGCCAGATCAGGGCAGATTCCAGGCCCAGGCAATAAAAGAAACATGCATAAAATTACTACCACAAACTGCCTTCAAAGAATTGTTCTGATTGTCTAAAATATACAAATAGAATTTACTCTAATGATTTCATTCTTTTGAGGATTTCCTCTCTATTTCTGTCTGTGTTTAAAAAAAACACCGACAATGAAGTGAAAACTGTTGCCAAAACTCTTTATAATATGTGTATTTAGCTGGTCAAATGTGGTGGAAAATTACCTCTAGGATTTTGAGAATCAGCCCATCAATCTTGTGGACAGTGTTAGCATGGCCACAGTTTACATATAACAAAATCCATTGCTTTTTCTATCTTTGATCAAGATACATAGATTTTAAAATGTAGCAGATTATATAAATATTCTGGAAAACTTTTTTAGGTTTAGGCTCAAACAAAAGCTCATTTTCAATCCCAGGCACTAGAAGCTGGTACTCAAGTGATTTCTGTTCTGTTTTTCTTGGATGCTATTACTTGGGAGTTATCTATTACCTTCAAGATCAATTGTTTCTCACATGCTATTGAAATAGATCATCTCATGATAGAGGCAGAGCTGACACAATGTTCCACTGGAGGTATTTGGTTTGGTGGCACATAGCCTGTGACTTGTCCTCTCAAATGACCAACTTCATTAAATATCTTCATGTTAGGTAATTCAGTGAAAGCAATAAGATATCCAACTGGACTTCTTACTGAGTGGGAGAGATGAATTATGTGTAATGGCCACTTTTCCCCTTACCTGAAAGAGTTTTATCAGAACATTAGATGAAACCAATAGCCTCAAGATCCTTCCTTAAAATTTGTCTCACTGTTTTGAAAAAATGCAATTAGAAACATTCACAAATTGCTCCTCCATACAACTTCTGCCTTAAAGAAAACAACTACATACTACTATATATAAAGTAGATAAAAAACAAGGACCTACTCTATAGCACAGGAGCTCTACTCAATATTTTTTAATAACCTATAATGGAAAGGAATCTGAAAAAGATTCTTGTATTCCTATCTATCTATCTATCTATCTATCTATCTATCTATCTATCTATCTGGATCACTGTGCTGTATACCTGACACTAACACAACATTGTAATTCAACTATATGTCAATAGAAAAAGAAAAAACTAATAGACAGAATAGATGAATGAGGATTTTGAAGCTTCTTTTCATGAATATTGCCTAATGTTAAAAAAATCAAGTGAAGAGGGATGAAACAAATGTAATGTAGGGGCTTGAAAATTAAAATCTAGAGACTAAATTAAGGTTTTCTAGCCCTCATCTAAAAACCTAAACAGAAAAGGGCTTTATTATTTTCTTCTAGTCCATTTGCAGAAGTCTACCTATCTTGTGAGGCATGGTGTAAAGAAATAATCTCTTGGAAACAGTAGACTAGGGATATAAACTTAACTGCAAATTTCACATGCTTCAAAAAATACATATTATGTATATTCATTCACAACTATCACAAAATAGGTGTATAGAAATAACCAACAGATAAAAAGGGGACCATTGAAAGGTTTTCTTTCTCAAACATGATCCATCCTTGGGTGTAAACAAGAGCTAAAAAAATGACAACTACGTGAATTAATATAAATACAAATGTAGAATATATCTGAAGTGATGAAGACACATTGAATCTACCAAAATTCCTTGATCTTATTTTCTCCAAAAGGTATAATCTTCCTCTCTCCAAAGGTTTTTATTAGAGCAGCTATCAAGTAGCAAAATAGCCTACCTGTCCCCTACTCTTTTTTAGGATAACATTTCCTGACATATCAAAACAACAAGGGAGAGGAAGGGGAAAACGAGGCCAGGAATCCACCACCATCTGAAACTTAGCCTGGGAACAGTTTAGAATAGACACAGCAGTTTCCCCTCTGAAAGGGCAATATATTCCCATTTATCTTTCCATATGATATATCATAATTACAAAGTGCCCCAGGAATAGCTTATGCTTTTTCTTTTCAATGTGAAAAGCAGTGTTGTGTCTATTCTAACTTGTTACTGTCACAAAGGGCTACGTATTTTCCACATACACTGCTAGTTGCATAAATCACTTAATTTCCCCTTTATTACATTAATGGCATGTAGAATTAACTGTTGAGCTCTTTAGCTATTAACAATATGCTGAATTAAAAAAATATTCTTCAAGCAGAAAAGAGAGAGTTTATTTCAAGAGTTCTGAAAGGCTTCTGCTGCTTGGGAACGAAAGCCTCCCTATTGAAATAGCATGTGGATATTGAATGATTTAACACATTTTGATATATGCTTTGCTGATAAATGTGCAAAATACAAGCTAACTGGCACGACAATATAGCATATAGTAAGCAGAAACATTCAGAAAAATTAATGGTGTCGGGAGACCTTTAATTTTCTTTAATTAGGCAAACAGATTTGGAGATCTGACTTCTTGATGGAACTATGCTAATATGCATAACACTTTCCTGAATTATTCACTGTAAAAATTTCTACTCCTCTGTAGAAAAGCCCTCTACATCTCTCCACAGGAGTTGGTCTCACCCTGGAATCAATTCCATCCCACCATCAGGTAATTTGCAGACATGGAAGACCCTGCAGGGTATTTCTTAAAGTCCAAATTTAAGCAGATTAGAGTATCATCAATGGATGAGTGTCTTCTCTTTGTTCACTGTACCTCCAGCACCTAGAAGGATGCTTGGCACATGTACTTGCTAAATGAATGGTAATTCATGGATGGGAGGGCATTTCAGCAGAATGGTCCAGGTGGACTTGGGTATTTTTTACGGAGAGTCCATCAAGGTCTTTGCCAGAGTGAAAGAAAGATGTGCCGACTTATGTCTTCAATGTTAGTATACACGCACACATACACACACATACCCCAAAGACAAAATACAATCCTCATAGTAAGACAGTATAAATCTAACATCTGAGGGACTTCCCTGGTGTTCCAGTGGGTAAAACTCCATGTTCCCAATGCAGGGGGCCCGGGTTCGATCCCTGGTCAGGAACTAGATTCCACATGCATGCATGCCACAACTAAGTGTTCACATGCTGCAACTAAAGATCCCACAGGTCTCAACAAAGATCCTGCATGCTGCAACTAAGACCCGGCACAACCAAAATAAATAAATAAATTAACAATAAAGAAATAAATAGATAAATAAATAAATATTTAAATCTAACATCTGGGACAATGCTGAGCTGAGCTTCCCAAGGTTTGCAGACCTGGGAAGTGTCCATATCTTTCTTGATTATCTACTTGGAATCACAACAGTGTTCATTTTATAGAATAATTTTTTTCTTTCCATTTCAAAGTTTGTAAGTTTCCATATGAGGGGTACCTCAATATTGAGTTTATAACAGGAAGGAGGTCCTAACTAGAACAGATATAGTATGTATCTTCAAAGTTCTGTTTTAATTTATTCTTATTGGATGCATGGGGAAACTTTATTCCCTCGTATCCCCTTCAGTTGGGTTTAAACACAGGATGCACTCTGGTCCATGGGCTCAATGCAGCAGCTGTCCGTGTCACTTTAGGATGAGAGCATGGTGACAGGTGTGCTAGGCTACCCCCAACCCCATGAAGGCTGAGAAGGTCAGTGCTCCCACTGAAGCAGCTGCTCCCCTGAGCACACTGGCTCTTACTCGACATGAAGTATGGGCAAAAAGTAAACATTTGTTGTTAAATCAATGAGATCTTAAGGCTGTTTTTTACTTCCACACAGTCTAACCTCTTCTGACTAATGCATTTTGCAATCTAGAACTATTTTTCCTTAGCTGTTCGACCTAACATTTCCAATCACACTGAGAGAAAAAGAATCATATTATTGATGCATCTTTTTATTAACCATGAAGTAATTATTTTTCTCACTATTTTGTAAAACTGCATTAAGAGATGCCTAGTAAAGGTATATGAAATCTTCATATATCCCCCTTTCTTAATTTTTAGTGACACAGTTCAGAGCCCATGAAGAACATTATAAAGACTCTATTTTCTCCTTACCCCACAATTCCTTTCTTAAAGTACTGTAACTTCTTGAAAAGAAGGCAAACAAAATGTTTTTTTAGAATATTTTTTAGACTATTTATTATGGAATTTTCAAACCCACAAAAAATAAATGAATACTAAAATAAAGCTGTATTTACCTATCATTCAGTTTTCATAATTACCAACATCTTTCCATTATTGTTTCATTAATCCCTCTCACCCATGTATACTTTTTTTCTGGATTATATTAAAGCAAGTTCCAGACATCATATTCTTCTCTAATCAATAAGAATAATTCTCTTTACGTATATAAGTACTATTTCATTATTTCACTTAAAAGTGTTAATAATTTCTTAATTTCATGAAACAGCAAATAGAGTGTTCAAGTTTCTCTGAATATTTGAGAATTTCACAGACAATTAATATTGTTTGCATCAGAATCCCAACAATAACATACTGCATTTGGTTATTTTGTCTCAAAAGTTTCTTATTCTACAACAGTCCCTACTACCATGCCCATGATTTTTTTGGAGAAAAATGGGTCTTTTGTTTTTTAGAAAATCCGATGTTCTGCATTATGCTGATGGTTTTCTTGTTATGTCTTTCATCTTGCTCCTCCATTCCTGTATTTTATGTAAACTGGTAGTTAAATCTAAAGACTTGACTAGTTTCATTTCATTTCATTTTACATTATTTCATTTTTCAAAAATGTATCTAATATATTATGAGGAACACAATGTCTGATTGTTCTCTTTTAATGACGCTGAGATTAAGCATTCTTTTAAAGGTGTGGTCTGCTTGATCCTTCCATTTCAAAATTCCTCAATTGTTGCCTCAACTCATTAACTCATTTGGGATTGCAAAATGGTTATTTTCTAATTCTACACACACACACGTATACACACACTCACTCACATACCTTCCTTTTCATAAAAGATAGCTGATTAGCTCTTAAGAAATCCAGCTGCCATGCTATGCGCAGCCCTAAGGAAAGAAGTCCTTGTGTCACAGAAGTGATGTCACCAGCCAACAGCTAACAGGGATCAAAGACCTGTGGATGATGTGAGTGAGCTTGGAAGTGGACCATCCCCAGCCCAGCCTTGAGATGACTGCCCACACCTCGAATGCAGCCTCATGAGGACTGTAAGCCACAGAGAGTCTAGGCTCTGTCCAGAGTCCTGACTCGGAGAGAAGCTGTGAAATATTTGTGGTAAGCCAGCAGATTTGGGGGTAGTATTTCTTGTAGCAATAGATAGCTATAACAGATTTTGCTCCTGGAAGTGAGATGCTGTTCTCCAGGTTGCTTTTTCACTAGTGATGTAACCTGGAGATCACTGCATATCACTTATAGAGGGTTTTCCTTCATTTTTATATTGCATATTATGTCATTGGGTTGATGTGCCATAGTTTATTCAACTAGTACCTTGCTGATGGACGTTTGGGTTGTTCCTAGCTTTTGCTATAGCTAATAATGCTACAGTGAATAGCCTTGGGTATAGGTCTTTTAGTATTTTTGCCAGTGAACTTTTGGGTAGATTACTGAAGGTGAGGAGATCTATCTGTCATCTATCTATCTATCTATCTATCTATCTGTCATCTATCTATATATAATTATGCTAGATATTGCCAACTTCTCCTCCTTAAACTTGTACCATTTTTTATTCCCACCAACAATGTAAAAGAAGCTTCCACAGTCTCATCGATGGAGTATGATTTCATAGTTCATAGTTTCGTATTTTGTCAGTGTGACAGGGAGAGATGTATCATTGTGTAGTTTTAAATAGTATTTTTCTTGTGAGTGAGATTGAACATCTTTTCACATATTTAATAGACATTTTTATTTATTTTCCAGTGATTTAGCTATACATACCCCCCCATTTAAAAATACTTTACTTTTTTAGAACAGTTTTAGCTTTACAACAGAATTGAGAAAGAGGCATGGGGATTTCCCATACAACCCCTACCCCACACATTCATAGATATGCCCACTAGCAACATCACTCAACAGAATGGTACATTTTTTACTAAGAATGACGCTACATTGACAAATCATAATCACCCAAAGTCCATAATTTACCTTAGGGTTTGCTCTTGGTGTTTTATATTCTGTGGATTTGTACAAATGGATAATGACATAATATCATACCGAGTATGTTCACTGCCCTAAAAATCCTCTGTTCTGCCCATTATCTCTCTCCCCTCCCCCATCCCCAGCAACCCCTGATCTTTCTGATGTCTCTGTGGTTTTGCATCTTCCAGGAAGTCATATACTTGGAATCATACAGTGCATAGTCTTTGCAACTTGGCTTCTTTCATTTAGTAGCATGCATTTAAAGTTCCTCCATGTCTGTTCATGACTTGACCTTCATAGGTTCTTTCTTTTTAGCACTAAATAACATTCCATTGTCTGGATGTATCATAGTTTATTTATCCATTCCTCTACTGAAGGTCATCTTGGTTGCTCCTAGTTTTGGCAATGATGAATAAAGTTGCTATAAGCACCCAAGAGTAAGTTTTTGTGTGGACATAAGCTTTCTACTCCTTTGGGTAAATACCAAGGAGCATGACTGCTGGATCAAATGCTAAGAGTGTGTTTAGTCTTGTAAGAAATCACCAAACTGTCTTCCAAAGTGGCTGTAGCATTCTGCATTCTCACTGGCAATGAATGAGAATTTCTATTGCTCCACATTTTTGTCAGCCTCTGGTGTCATCAATGGTCTAGATTTTGGTCATTCTAAGAGGTGTGTAGTGGTATCTCACTGCTGTTTTAAATTACATTTCTCTCAAAATACATGTGATATATTTTTTCATATACTTATTTGCCATCTGTATATCTTCTTTGATTAAGTGTCTGTTAAGGTATTTGGCCCACTTTTTAATTAGGTTATTTTCTTACTGTTGAGTTTTATGAGCCCTTTGTACATTTGGATAACAGTCCTTTACCAGAGGAAGTTTTTGCAAATATTTTCTCCCAGTCTGTGCCCTTTAATTTTCTTGCTATTATCTTACAGAGGAGAAGTTTTTAATTTTAACGAAGTCCAGCTTGTCAGTTATTTTTTTCATGGATCGTGTCTTTGGTATTTTATCTATAAAGACATCATCACCATCTAGGGCCTGGTACTTTCTGTTTTGGATGGTTATTAATTATTGATTCCATTTTTAAAATAGATATAGGCCTATTAAGATAGTCTATGTCTTCTTGTGTGAGTTTCAGTAGATTATATCTTTCAAGGAATTGGTCCATTGCATCCAGGTTACTAAATTTGAGCATATAAAGTTGTTCATAGTATTCCTTTGTTATCCTTTTAATGTCCATAGCATCTGTTCTGATGTCCTTTCTTTCATTCCTGACATTCGTAATCTTTGTCCTCTCTCTTTTTTCCTTAGCCTGGTTAAAGGATTATCAATTTACTGATATTTTCAAAGAAACTGCTTTTGGTTTTATTGATTTTCTCTGTTGATTCCCTGTTTTCTTTTCTTTTCTTTTTTAAAAAAATATATATTTATTTATTTATTTGGCTGCTCCAGGTCTTAGTTGTGGCATGCGGGATCTTTGTTGCAGTGTGCAGGATCTTTTTTTTTTTTAGTTGTGGCATGTGGGATCTTTGTAGTTGTGGCGTGTGGGATCTTTTTTAGTTGCAGCATGTGGGCTCTTAGTTGCAGCATGCATGATCTAGTTCCCTGACCAGGGATGGAAACCGGGCCCCCTTCATTGGGACAGTGGAGTCTTAACCACTGGAAAACGAGGGAAGTCCCTTGATTCCCTGTTTTCAATTTCACTGACTCCTGCTGTAATTCTTATTTCTTTTATTCTATTTATTTTTGGTTTAATTTTGTAAGGTGGAAACTTAGCTTATTGATTTTAGATCTTTCTTCTTCTCTAATGTATGTATTCAATGCCATACTTTTCTCTGTAAGTACTACTTTTGCTACACTCCACAAATATTAATAAGTTGTTTTCATTTTAATTTAGTTCACAGTATTTTAAATTTAACTTGAGGTTTCTTTTTTGACCCATGTGTTATTTAGAAATATGTTGTTTAATCTCCATGCATTTTGGAAATTTCCAGTTATCTTTGTTGTTAATTTATAGTTTAATTCCATTTTAGTCTGAGAAGAGACATTGTATGATTTATGTTCTTTTCAAATTGTGAAGGTGTGTTTTGTGGTCTAGAATGAGATCTATCTTGGTAAATGTTTCAAGTGAGTTTGGGAAAAATGCATATAATCTGCTGTTGTTTGTTAAGTAGTCTACAAATGCCTACTATATCTAGTTGATTCATGGTGCTGTTGAGTTTAACTGTGTCCTTCCTGATTTTCTGCTTGCTGGGTCTGTCCACTTCTGAGAGAGGGGTGTTGAACCTCCAACTATGACGGTGGATTCCTCTATTTCTCCTTGCAGTTCTGTCAGTTTTTGCCTCATGTATTTTGATGATGTGTTGTTAGCCTCATACACATTAAGAATTGTATGTCTTCCCAGATAATTGACAACCTTATCATTATGCAATGCCCCTTTTTAATCCCTGATAATTTTCCTGACTTTGAAGGCTGTTCTGCCTGAAATTAATATAGTGACTCCAGCTTTCTTTTGATGAGTGTTGGCATGGTATATGTTTATACATCCATTTACCTTTAATCTTTATGTGTCTCTATATATAAACTGGGTTTCTTGTAGACAACATGTAGTTGGGTCTTCTTTTTCAATCCACTCTGAAAATCTCTGTCTTTTAATAGGTGCATTTAGACCTTTGATGTTCAAAGTGATTACTTATATGGTTGGATTAATATTTACCATATTAGTTACTATTTTCTATTTTTTGCTCCTATTCTTTGTTTCAGTTTTGTTTCCCATTCTTTTACTATCATTTGTGGTTTTAATTGAGCATTTTATATGATTCCATTTTATCTCCTTTATTTTTATACTTTTATTCTTTAATAAAAAAATAAAATTATACTTTTATACTTTTTATGTTTCAATAAAAGTATACTTTTATACTCTTTTTTTCAGTGGTTGCCCTAGTTTTTACAATGTACATTTACAGCTAGTCCAAGTACACTTTCTAATAACACTATGGCACTTCACTGGTAATGTGAGTACCTTCCAATAACAAAATAATCTTAATTTCTTCCTCTCATTCCTCTTGTCATTGAGATCATTCATTCCACTTACATACAAGTATAGAAAAACATATATATATATATACACACACACATACACATATATAATGCATGCTTATACATAGTATACCTAATATATATATGTATATACATAAGCATATATAATCAGATACATTGTTGCTATTATTATTTTGGACAAACTGTTATTTGTTAGATAAATTAAGAATGAGAAAAATAAGTTTTTATTTTACCTTCACTTCTTCCTTGATGTTCTTCCTTTACTTATGAAGATCCAACTTTCTGATCTATATTATTTTTTTCTCTTTCTTAAGAATTTTTTTAACATTTCCTACAAGGCAATTCTACTTATAATAATTACCCAATTTTTGTCTGAGAAAGTCTATTTCTCCTTCACTTTTGAAGGATAATTTCACAGAGTGAAAGATTGGTGCTTATTTTCTTTTCTCAACACTTTAAATATTTCACTCTACTTTCTTCTAGCTTGCATGGTTTCTGAGAAATCAGATATAATTCTTATCTTTGCTCCTCTATAGGTAAGTTATTTTTTTTTTCTCTCCCCTTTCTGAATATTTTCTTTATCTTTGGTTTTCTGTAGTTTGAAGATGATATTCTTAGGTGCAGGTTCTTTTGTTTGTTTTTGTTTTATTTTGTTTTACTTAGTTTTTGGTTGGTATTTTCTGAGCACCCTAGATCCACGGTTTGGTTTGGTGTCTGACATTAGCTTAAGGAAATTCTCAGTCACTATTGTTTCAAATATTTATTCTCTTCCTTTTACTCTTTCTTATCCTTCTGATATTCCCATTACGTGTACCTTACACCGTTTGTAGTTGTTCTGCAGCCCTTGAATATTCTGGGGTTGTTTTTTTTTTGTCTTTATTTTCTTTGCTTCTCCGTTTTTAAAGATTCTTTTCTATATCCTATAGCTCAAAGATTCTTTCTTCAGCCATGTCTAGTTTACTTATGCATTCTTAATTTCTCTTACAGTGTTTTTATGTCCAGCACTTCCTTTTGTTTCTTTCTATGATTTCTATCTCTCTGCTTACACGGCCCACCTGTTCCTGCATGTGGTCTACTTTATTTGTTGGAGTGCTGTGAATATTAATTAGAGTTGTTTTAAATTCTTGATCTGATAATTCCAACATTCCTGCCATGTCTGGTTCTGACGCTTGCTCTCTCCCTTCAAATAGTGTTATTTTCCTTTGGTATGCCTTGTACTTTTTTCCTGATAGCTGGACACGACATACTGGGTGAAAGTAACTGCTATAAATGGGCCTTAATAAATATTGTGGTGAGGTGTTGGGGGAGGGTAAGCATATAATAGTATTAATATTATGACTAAGTCTAATAGTCCTGTGATTAGGTCTTGGTCTTTTAGTGAGCCTGTGCCCCTGGACTGTGAGCTTCACAGGTGTTGCTGTTTTTTGTTTTCTCCCCTGTAGATGGAAGAGGATGGCCAGAGGGGCTAGGGTTGTGTTTTTCACTTCTCCCCCGAGAAGAGAAGCGTAGAGCTTGTTGGAGCTGGGTATTTCCCTTCCCCAGGTGAATTAGATTCTGATAACCCCCAGCAGGTTAGGCTCTGGTTAATTGGTTTCTCCTGTGGGCAGCCTTGTTAAGAAGCGCAGAGCTCTCTGGGAACGTTCAAAACGGCTCCTTCTCTCCGCCCCCAGCCAGACGCCAGAGGGGCCTTGATAGTGACTGCAGCCGTCAGGTTGAGTCCTGCAGGTAAATCCCATAGGAGTGCAGGGCCTCCCACGAATGGGTCCTCCTGGAGTTCCCAACTCTCCGACGTGTCCTCCTGAGCCTCCAGCATCTCGTCAGTCACACGTCAGCTGTCCCTGCCCCGGCCGGGGCCCCGCAGTGATTTCCACTCCTGAATCTCTGCTCAGGTAAGCTGTTACTCCTGTTTTTTCCTTTTTACCTTCAACCGGTGATGCAGTGGTTTTTCCTGTGTTTTCACGTCACCTATAGATCCAAGAAGAGTTGTTGATTTTCAGTCTGTTTAGCTTTTTGTTGTTGTTAGGATGGAATGGCGTCTTCCAAACTCCTTACGTGTAGAACCAGAAAACTGGCGTTCCCTACATTTTTGTTTTCCTTAGTTTTATTGGTTTATGGTATTATCTGTTTCACATGTGCAATATTGTTTTGACTTCTGTATACACTACAGTGTGCCCACCACCAAAAGTGTAGTTTCCATCCGTCCATACAGTTAAGCACCTTTACCCCCCTCCCATTTTTTAACAAGCTGTTTTCTCAGATTTTAGGAGTCCTTTATGCATGGAGGATATAATTCCTTTGTGATAAAATTACAATTTCTTCTCCAGTTTGTCACTGATAATTTAACTTTGGCCTTTATTCAATGGTATTTGTTTTATATGGTCAGAGTTACTATTTTCCGTGGCTTTTGGATTTCAAAGCATGGTTAGAAATGTTTTTCCAATCAATTTTAAGGGGATATGCTCATGTTTTCCTGTAGAACTTCTTTAGTTGTAATTATTTTACATTCGCACCTGTGTTCCAGTTGGAATTTATTCTGTTGTAGTGTGTAAAGATCAGATCCAATTTTAGGTTGGTTGGTTTATGACTTCTGTTCCTCTTATGGTTTCTATTAATCTCTCATTTTGAAAATTTGTTCCTTTTGCCCTTTATGGTTTATTTTGTGGGTTTTTTGGTCTTTTACTATTGTTTTGAGGTGCTTTTCGTTAATAAATAATTATGAAAAATATAAGTATTTCATTCTTTGAGTGCTGCTTTAGCAATGTCACACTAGATCCCAAAAGCTGTTTCATTGTCATTATTTTTGAGAAATTCTGTAATTTCATTTTGTGTTTTTCCCTTTGATCCAGGGGTTCTTTAATATCATTTTAAAAAAAAAAAATTGCGAGTAGACGAGACTTTAAAATTTTTGTTCATGGTTTATTGTATATTGTCGAAGTATACTGTTTGTACTATTTATTTTAATATTTTAAAACTAGCTCTATTTTTGAATTTATTAATTTTTGTGTGTGGAATTATATGTAGTCCATTTTCATGAATGTTCTATGTTCATATGAAAGAATATATATTCTCTACTGTCAAAGTATCAGGTTACAGTATTTACATATAATATGCCCCTTATTGATTTTGATTTTTAGGTCTTCTCTATCTTTACTGACATTCCCCTAAATCTGTCTTGGACTGAGAGAGGTACTTAAAATCCCTTATAATTAGCATTTCACTCCATTTTTTCCATCTCCTGCAGTTGCTTCTGTATGCAAGTTGCTGTTGTGTTTGGGGTGTATACATATTGACTCATTTATCCTTCATTGTGAGTTGTAGTCTTCAACGTTATAATGTGTTTCATTGTCATTTAATACCTTTGTCTGTATTCTTTCTGTCTAATATTAATATAACAATCCCTGCTTCTTAAAAACTGCATTTGCCTGTTACATCTTTGCCCTACCGAGATGGCAGATTCATTAGATGGAAGACGAACTCAGGCTGCCTTGAGTTCTTCTTGAAACAAGAGGAAGTCTGGCTCAAGAGCAGACTGCGAGAAGTGATGGAGTAAATACATGTCTCGTTCACATTTGAGATATACATATCGAAGGCCTCCCCTGAGGTGACGTTTTTCCAGTTCAGCTGGAGTACTCACAGGTTGCATTATTTTCACCTCTAAAGATAATCTGTTTGGTTTCATGTTCTAACCAGATTACACAACTTCAGGACAGAAAGTCTTGTTTTCTCTCAGAAGAGCAAAACATTGGAAAGGTGAAGAGGAGAGAAAAATAATGAAGTTTTAAAATTTAAAATGTACAGTCTTTGGAGGATTCTAATTGATTATTTTCTTTGGATTCGGAAGGGAGATATAAGTGGACTTTTGCAAATAATAGTAATGTATTTTGCACACTGGCCAGCAAGAGAGTCTGTTTTTGTTTCTGGAGTTTGACTTTACAATGATGAATCTAGTGTTCATTTTCATTAAAAATATTTTTATCCAGCAATTATATACATTTGTTTACAGCTAGGTAGAGTAAGAACAAATAGACTATTGTGGTGGTTGGCATGCTAATATTCAAAAATACTTTTTTTTTCTTTTTTAAGTAGAAGTGAAATATAATGACATAAAATCATAAATTTGGCAGTATTGATGCAGCACATAAAAGGACTTTTCTCTTTTTCACTATAAGGTATTTTGGGAACTGGATTGGGTCAAAAGAGCAGAGGGAATATCCTTTGTTGACTTGCTTATTTTTATTTTATTTTATTATTATGTTTTGGTGATATAATCAAATAGCATTTTTATAAGTTTCCTTGGGTTGCCATAACAATATCACAGACCGTATCACTTAAACAACAACTACTTTCTCAAAGTTCTGGAAGCTGGAAGTCCAAGATCAAGGTGTCGGCAGGTTTGGTATCTCTTGAGCCTCTGTCATTGGCTTGCAGATGGCCACTGGCTTGCTGTGTCCTCAAATGGCAATTTCTTTGTGTGCAATCATCCTGTTATCTCTCCTTCTCTTCTTAAAAGGACAGAAGTTATACTAGATTTTGACTTGCTTATCTTTAGAAGGTATGTTTATTTTCTCATTTCTGTAGAAAATCCAGTGCAGTAAGAAACTCCAAGCTCCCTGTTAATGCACTGCTTAAGTACTCCCAAGAGCACGCATTCATTTATTGGAGAAGAGGAAAGTTATTAAAAACCTCTAAGGCTCTGTGAATAGCTCATTTACCTACTTTGCTTAAATGCTAGTCTAGAATTAGTTCTTGACTAGAGAGCTGCGTATTTTGCAATTAGCAAAGAAGTGAGATTTTTCTGATAATTTTGCTAATATAGTCATACATTAGCTCAATGTCAGTAGTCTGCTTAAATGTGGTGCAATGTTTAGTGCTAACAATAACTGTTTTTTCCCTGTGACACAATTGACAAGGTGTTAAATGCACCAGAAACTTTATGGAAACGAGTGTGTATCCTCTTGAGAAAACCCTGAATGCACTACAGTATACACATGATTTCATAATAATTAGGTTCAAGAGACAACTCCCTAGGGGATGAAACACATACAGGTAATAATAACTCCCATTTATTGAGTGATTTCTGTGTTTGGCATTATGCTAAGTGCTTCACATATGTTAACAATAGTGCATTAATCCTCACCATAACTCTGTAAGTCAGGTATTGGTGTAACTATTTATATCAGATCGTGAGGCTCAAACAAGTTGATTAACTGGTTCAAAGTAACATTGTCATGATGGAGCTGGGATTCACACATTGATTCTGGATTATATGTTCTTTTTTATTGAAGTATAGTTGATTTACAATGTTGTGTTAGTTTCAGGTGTACAGCAAATTGATTCAGTTATACATATACATATATATATAATACTCTTTAATTTTAATGAAAAATTTAGATATAAAAAGATGACAAAACTAATATACTCATATAATCACAAAGTAGCTTAAGAGATAATTGAAACCCTCTTTGCTCTTGCTCCACTGCTAATCACATTGTTCCTTTTCTTCCATGAGAAGTAGCCACTGTCTGAAATTTGACTCTCTTTCCCATATATTTATTTTCTTAAATGCATACCAATTTATTCCTAAACAATATATCCTATTGCTTTAAATTAAATATCTAAAAACATTATTTAAATTAGAATTTTGTATAAATACTGTATGTATCTGTCTGGAATTTGCTCCATTATTTTTGTGAGATTTATCCATGTTGATACAAGAGTTGCTTTTCATCACTTTTAAATTATATATAATAGTGTGCTAGAAGAATATGGTATAAACTAGTTATCCATCCTCTATCTGGTAGCTATTCTTTTTTCGGTATGCGGGCCTCTCACTGTTGTGGCCTCTCCCGTTGTGGAGCACAGGCTCTGGACGCGCAGGCTCAGCAGCCATGGCTCACGGGACTAGCCACTCCGCGGCATGTGGGATCTTCCCGGACCGGGGCACGAACCCACATCCCCTGCATCGGCAGGTGGACTCTCAACCACTGCGCCACCAGGGAAGCCCGGTAGGTATTCTTATTGACTCCATTTATTGGATATTATTGGGAACGTTTATGTGCTGGTTTTCTTCATGCATATCTTACAGTTTCCTAGGGGTAAAATGACAAGTGGTAAGGTGTGCATCTTCAAATTTAAGAGACAGTCATCCCTCAGTATTGAAGAGGGTTGGTTTCAGGACCCCCTGTGGATATAAAAATACATGGATGCTCAGGTCCATTATAGAAAATGGTGCAGTACAGTCCGCCCTCTGTATCATGGTTTCCCGGTCCGTGGATAAGAAGGGCAGCTATAGGTCTAAATGCATTTCCAAAGCACTTGTATTGATGTATATTCACATTAGTATTCCTGTTGTTCTATAAGGTACCTTTGTATTGTCAAACTTCTTTTTACATTTATTTTTGTAAATCGGACTGTGTGAAGTGATTCCTCAGTGTAATTTTTATTCACATTTTTCCTTGTCACCAGTTGAGCATCCTTTCGAAGGTATGTGCCATTTGTTTTCTTCCTCTGTGAATTGCCTAGTCATATATTTTGTTCATTTTCTGAATGAGAGCTCATTTTACGTTATTTGTCCATTTATTATTGATTTGTAGAAGTTCTTTACTTGTCCTGACTATTAATTATATGTATCCAAAATGTGTTTTTCAAGACTTGGGCTTATTTCTTCAAATTGAGTTTGATGTCTTTTGATGAACAGATCTTTTAAAATATGAATACAGTCAAATAAGTCTTTCTCTTTAAATATGAAAAATTTTGTTTAAAAATTCCTCTTTTACTTTAGAATAAAAAAGATTCTTACATTCTTTTTTTTGAATTTTATTTATTTTTTTATACAGCAGGTTCTTATTAGTTATCCACTTTATACACATCAGTGTATACATGTCAATCCCAATATCCCAATTCATCCCACCACCAACCCCCTCGCCACTTTCCCCCCTTGGTGTTCATATGTTTGTTCTCTACCTCTGTGTCTCTATTTCTGCCCTGCAAACCGGTTCATCTGTACCATCTTTCTAGGTTCCGCATATATGCGTTAATATATGATATTTGTTTTTCTCTTTCTGACTTACTTCACTCTGTATGACAGTCTCTAGATCCATCTACTTCTCAACAAATGACCTAATTTCATTCCTTTTTATGGCTGAGTAATATTCCATTGTATATATGTACCACATCTTCTTTATCCATTCGTCTGTCGATGGACACTTAGGTTGCTTCCATGACCTGGCTATTGTAAATAGTGCTGCAGTGAAGATTGGGGTGCATGTGTCTTTTTGAATTATGGTTTTCTCTGGGTATATGCCCAGTACTGGGATTGCTGGGTCATATGGTAATTCTATTTTTAGTTTTTTAAGGAACCTCCATACTGTTCTCCATAGTGGCTGTATCCATTTACATTCCCACCAACAGTGCAAGAGGGTTCCCTTTTCTCCACACCCTTTCCAGCATTTGTTGTTTGTAGATTTTCTGATAATGCCCATTCTGACTAGTGTGAGGTGATACCTCATGGTAGTTTTGATTTGCATTTCCCTAATAATTAATGATATTGAGCAGCTTTTCATGTGCTTCTTGGCCATCTGTATGTCTTCTTTGGAGAAATGTCTATTTAGGTCTTTTGCCCATTTTTGGATTGGGTTGTTTGTTTTTTTAATACTGAGCTGCATGAGCTGTTTACATATTTTGGAGATTAATCCTTTGTCAATTGATTCATTTGCAAATATTTTCTCCCATTCTGAGGGTTGTCTTTTCATCTTGTTTATGGTTTCCTTTGCTGTGCAAATGCTTTGAAGTTTCATTAGGTCCCATTTGTTTATTTTTGTTTTTATTTCCATTACTCTAGGAGGTGGATCCAAAAAGATCTTGCTGTGATTTATGTCAAAGAGTGTTCTTCTGAAGTTTTCCTCTAAGAGTTTTATAGTGTCTGGTGTTACATTTAGGTCTCTAATCCATTTTAAGTTTATTTTTGTGTGTGTTGTTAGGGAGTGTTCTAATTTCATTCTTTTACATGTAGCTGTCCAGTTTTCCCAGAACCACTTATTGAAGAGACTGTCTTTTCTCCATTATTTATCCTTGCCTCCTTTGTCATAGATTAGTTGACCATAGGTGCGTGGGTTTATCTCCAGGCTTTCCATCTTGTTCCATTGAGGTATGTTTCTGTTTTTGTGCCAGTAGCATATTGTATTGATTACTGTAGCTTTATGATAGAGTCTGAAGTCAGGGAGTCTGATTGCTCCAGCTCCGTTTTTTTCCCTCAAGACCGCTTTGGCTATTCGGGGTCTTTTCTGCCTCCATACAAATTTTAAGATTTTTTGTTCTAGTTCCATAAAAAATGCCATTGGTAATTTGTTAGGGATTGCATTGAATCTGTAGCTTGCTTTGGGTAGTATAGTCATTTTCACAATATTGATTCTTCCAATCCAAGAACATGTTATATCTCTCCTCTTACATTACTTCTTAAAAATTAACTTTGCTTTTCACATCTAGTTCTTTAATATTTTTGGAATTTTTCCTTGCATAAGATAAGACCCTGGGGCCTAATTTTTTTATGCAGAAACAATTGTCCTGGCACTACTTACTGATTATTTCATCCTTTTCTACACTGATTTGCAATGCCAGAGCTATTGTGTGTCAAATATACATATATACGTGAATATATTTCTGAACTTTTTCTTCTGTTTATTTCATCATTCATATGCCATTACCACTATATCTTAATTGTTTTAGTTTTATAATAAAATGTGATGTCTGCAAGTGCTAAACCCCTAACATTTTCTTTTTCAGGAATACCTTGACTGTTGATTCTCATTCTTACATATATATTTTATTTTATTTTTTAAGATTTTATTAGAGTATAGTTGATTTACAATGTTGTGTTAGTTTCAAGTGTACAGCAAAGTGATTCAGTTATATATATATATTTTTTTCATTCTTTTTCCGATTCTTTTCCAGTATAGTTTATTACAGAATACTGAGTAGAGTTCCCTGTGCTATACAATAGGTCCTATGTTGGTTATCTGTTTTATATATAATAGTGTGTGTATGTTAATCTCAAGCTCCTAATTTATCCCTCCCTTACACCCTTCCCTCTGATAAGCATAAGTTTGTTTTCAAAGTCTGTAAGTCTGTTTCTGTTTTGTAAATAAGTTCATTTATATCATTAAAACAATTAGATTCCACATATGAGTGATATCATATGATATTTGTCTTTCTGTGACTACTTCACTTGGTATGAGAATATCTAACATGGATAGATATGTTGCTGCAAATGGCATTATTTCATTCTTTTTTATGGCTGAGTATTGTTCCATTGTATATATGTACCACATCTTCTTTATCCATCCCTCTGTTGATGGACATTTAGGTTGCTTCCATGTCTTGGCTTTTATAAATAGTGTTGCAATGAACAATGGAGTTCATGTATCTTTTTGATATATGGTTTTATCTGGATATACACCCAGGAGTGGGATTGCAGGATCATATGGTAACTCTACTTTTAGTTTATTGAGGAGTCTCCATACTGTTCTCCATAGTGTTTGTAACAATTTACATTCCCACCAACAGTATAGGAAGGTTCCCTTTTCTCCACACTCTCTGCAGCATCTACTGTTTGTAGACTTTTTGATGATGGCCATTCTGACTGGTGTGAGGTGATACCTCATTGTAGTTTTTATTTGCATTTCTCTGATAGTTAGTGGTGTTGAGCAGCTTTTCATGTGCTTTTTGTACATCTGTATGTCTTCTTCAGAGAAATGTCTGTTTAGATCTTCTGCCCATCTTTTGATTGGGTTGTTTGTTTTTTTGAAATAGAGCCACATGAGCTTTTTGTATATTTTGGAGATTACTTCCTTGTCAGTTGCTTCATTTGCAAATTACATGTATATTTTAAAGTCAACTTGCAGAATTTCACAAAACCTCTATTGAGATTCTGTATTATAATTATAGACTAATTTTGAGAGAAATATATTACATATTCCTGTCTATGAACATAATATATCACTCATAATATATCACTCATTTTATTTGTGTTCTTTAACAAAGTATTTAAATAAAGGTTTATATTTATTGATATATCATATCTTTTATTAGATTTTTCCAACATTCTGTGTGGTTTTAGACTGTATTAATATTGCATTTACTTGACTTATAGATATCTTGTGAACAATTCAACAACATTGTATATTCAAATACATGAACATGGTATATCTTGCCACTTATTTAGCATCTGTTAAAAAGAGAATATTACTGTATAGGAATGCAATTTATTTTATATACTTGTTTTCAAAATCAAATTTATTGTTGTATATTTTACATATGAATAAAACTTCTATAAATATTTGCATGAAGATTATTGTGTGAACCTAAGATTTCATATCAGTTGGGTAAATATTTTGGAATGTGTTAGCTGAATTGTATGATAAGACCATGATTAGCTGTATTTGATAGTGCAGATTTCCCTGTAAACACTGATTTCACTGCATTCAATACAAATTTAATTTAGTTTGTATTTTCTTTTAGTTTAAAATGTTTTTAATTTCTTTTGAGATTTTTTTCAGTGACCCCTGTGTTATTTAAAAGTGTTTTGTAAAGTCTGTAAATATTTGGGAATTTTACATTATCTTTCTGTTATTGATTCTGAGTTCAATTTTATTGTGGTCTGAGAACATATATTGTTTGAGTTTTATCTTTTAAATCTGTTATTCTTTGTTGACAAAGATTACGGTCTATCATGGAATGTTCTATGTGAACTTGAAAAGAATGTGCATTCTTCTGTTGTTCTTGGACTGAGTATTCCATAAAGGGCAATTAGATCAAATTGATTAGTAGTGTTCAGGTTTTCTATATCCTTACTGATTTTCTCACCGCTTGAACTGTCAGTACTGATGGGGGTTGAAGTTTCCAACTATGTTAGTAGATTTGTTTATTTCTTTCAGTTTTTTTCTAATATATTTTGACACTGTGTTGTTACGTGCATACATATTTAGCATTCTTGTGTTTTTTGGAGAATTATCTCCTTTATCATGATGTAGTGACCCTCTTTATTCATGATAATGTTCCTTGTTCCAAAGTTTGCCTTAAATTAGTATAGTGCTTTCTTTGATTAGTATTAGCATAGTATGTCTTTCTTCATCCCTTTATTTTAACTTGCTTGAGTTATATTTAAAGTGGGTTTCTTGTAGACAAAATATAGTTGTCCTTTTTAATCCACTCTGAAAATCTATGTCTTTTAGATTATTCACATTTAAAGTGATTATTGACATAGTTGGATTAATATCTACCATGTGTGTAACTGTTTTCTATTCATTGCCCTTATTCTTTGTTTCTTTTAAAAAGTCTTTTTTCTGACTTCTCTTGTTTTTACTGAGTATTTTATATAATTCCATTTTATCACCTTATACAATATCAGTTATACTTACTTTAAAATTATGTAGTGATTGTCCTAAAGTTTACAATATACATTTTTAACTATTCTAAGCCCATCTTCAAATAACACTATGCCACTTCAAGTATAGTGCAGCTAACTTATAATCAAATATTCCCAATTTCTCCTTTTATTTCTTGTGCTATTGCTCTTTTATTTCATTACCCATATAGTATAATGACCCAATTATATTATCACTATTACTTTAAACAAATATTTCTTTTAGATCAATTTAGAATAGAAAATTAATACAATCAATTTTATCTTTATTTATTCCTCCTCTGAAGCTGTTCCTTTCTATATGTAGATTAAAGTTTCTAACCTATATTATTCTTTGACCTAATGAACTTCTTTTAATATTTCTTGAAAGGAAGATCTGATGGTGGTGAATTCCCTCAGTTTTTGTTTGTGTGAGAAAGTCTCTAATTTTCCTTTACATTTAAAGATCATTTATAGATTGAGGAAATCTAGAAGTAATTTCTAGATATAGAACTCTAGACATGTTTATTCTCTTTCAACCTTTTAAAAATTTACTTTGCTTTCTTCTTGCTTGCATGATTCTGACAAAAAGTCTGCTGTAATTCTTATCCATGTTCTTCTATAGATTAAACGTCTTTTTCCTCTCCTCTGTTTTCTTTAGAATATTCTCTTTTTCTTTGTCTTTCTGAACATTTAATATGATATGTCTAAATGTGATGTTTTTGGTATTTATCCTGCTCAGTGTTCTCTGAGATTCTTGGATCTGTGGCTTTTGTATCTGTTATTAATTTTGGAAAGTTCTTGGTCACTATTATGTCAAATATTTCTTCTACCCTTTTCTCTCTTTTCCATTTCATTTCTTTATTTCCAGTTACATGCACCTTATAATTTTTGATAATCTCACATTAATATATTTTAAAAATCCCTTCTCTCTATTAGTTTGGAATTTTTTTTTTCTCTCTCTCTCTTTTCTGTTCTGGTTGCATCAGTTGGCTTTACTGCACAACAAACTACCCCCAGTCTTAGTAAATTAAAGCAACACAAATTTATTATTTTTCATGATTCTACAAGTCAACTGAATAGTTTGCTAATTTGAGCTGGTCTCAACTTAGCAAGCCTGGCTCACACTTCTAAAGTAAGTTGGTAGGTTGCTTGGGTGAGGGAGGAGAAAGCCTGGTTGGTCTGGTATAATTTTATTGGGGATGAATTGGTTTTTCTCCTTGAAGTTCTTACTTCTCTCCAACAGGCTAGTCTGAGCATATTTTCATGTCAGCTCGTGCATGTACTTATGGCAACTACAGAGAAGTCAGAGAGAGAGAGAGAGAGAGAGAGAGAGAATAGAGATACAGGTGGTGGAGGCAAGGAAAAGAGGAGGAGGAGGAGGAAAATAAGAATAATAATAATAAGAAACACTTGAGCCTATTTAAAGGCTCTGCTTTCATCAAATTTGTTATTGTCTCATTGGCCAAAGAAGTTACATGGAAAATCCAAAATAAGTATGGGAGGGTACTACCAAAGTTATGGATTTAGGGAGGTCTAAAAAATTAGAGGCCATCAATCAATCTACCAAAGTGCTTATCCTTAAATTTTATTACTTGTGACATATGTATGTATATGTTGACAATGTCTGAAATTAGTAATTTTCCTCACTCTCCTCATGAACAATATAAGATGTTAAACTCTTAAATGAACCCCCATTTCTTGCATATATTTTTGTTTCAAGTTTTAATATCATCTTCATTTAGCTCCCATATTAATTGTTATTATTATTGTCTTATGTAGTCAACATTTTCTCCATCTTATCTACTTTTGTTTCTTTGTTCTGTTCCTTCTTGTTTCTTATTCATTCTCTCTTGAATAATTTTCAATTTCCTGAAGTACTTTTTTAAAACTTATTTTAGCGGAGATCTGTTACAGGTAAATCTTCAGAGATGTTAATCGAATAAAAAAAGTATTTATTTTGTCCTTGTTCTTAAAGAAGTTTCTATGGTCCTCTGGCTTGTATTTTTGCTGTTAAAAATTATGCTGTTGATTTAATTATCATACCTTTCTAGTAATATGTCTTCTCTCTCTGACTGCTTTAAAAATCTGTCTTTTTTGTTTGTTTGTTTTGGAGTCCTAATTTGTCTAGGTGTGGACTTTTAATTTTTCCTGCTTATGTTTTACAGTGGTTCTTGAATCCTCAGGAATATGCTTTTTTTTTTTTTTTTTTGCTTTATGCGGGCCTCTCACTGCTGTGGCCTCTCCCATTGTGGAGCACAGGCTCTGGACGCACAGGCTCAGTGGCAATGGCTCACGGGCCTAGCCGCTCTGTGGCATATGGGATCTTCCCAGACCGGGGCACGAACCCATGTCCCCTGTATCGGCAGGCAGACTGTCAACCACTGCGCCACCAGGGAAGCCCTATGCTTTTTGAATATAGCCTGTCCCCCAGTTTATTCTATTCTATACTTCTGTTACTGCAGTTAGACATAATGTCCCTTTCTCCATAACTACTAACTTCTTATTCATAATTTACATCTTTTTGTCTCTGTGGTTCTCTGGGTTAGTACTTAGATTGATTGTAATTCATTACTTCTCAGTTAATGCAATCTGCTGTATGATCTTCCACTAAGTTTTTAATTTCAGTGATTGTAGTTTTTCCTTTCTTTAGGGTTTTTCCCCCCTTAATGTAAATGACATTCTAAGTAGTAGCTTAAGGCTTGGGTGTTTGTGAATAATCTCTGTTTTTTAAAAATATTTTAAGCATCTCTATTTTATGTTTTGCAACTGATTATCCATGATCTAAAATCTTTGAGAGTCAAAACCTGTTGTTTTCTTCTTGTGTTGATTTAAAGTTTTATTTGTTTTTCATAGGACTTAGAGTTATTGCTTTTGCAAGTTTATAAACACTAAATATAAAATTATACAATACCTTAAGTTATTTACACAATATTTTTCCTAAATATACATTTTCGTTTTGTTAATGGATAATTTTATCAACCTCATTCTGCAAATATTTGAACCAGATGTGTGAACTTTTCCTTTTTCTAGTTAGTAGAATTTCTCTTTCAAATCCAGTTGAGTATTTTCTGACCTTCTCACCATTTTGTGGCAAACAATATTGAAAGATAAAGAATCCTTTGGGCCAAACATTGTATGGTTGAAAAAATTTTTCTGGTGTAGGTATGATTCAAATTGCACCCTGATCAGTGTGAAGATACTGATTGTATTTTGAGTTTTAATTATTGGAGGGAGGAAAACAGCAACAAAGCACCAAGCTGAATTAATTGTAACTCAAATGGATCTATTTGTGGAGCACACACACTTAAGCACAAATAAAAACATTCATAACCTGATATATACACATCACGTGTGTGTGTGTGTGTGTGTATATATATATATATATATATACACATAGACGTATAGTTTAATAAAGTACAGGAAAGTCATGTAATTTTAATTTTTAAAAATTATAGCTTAAAATTCCAGGAAGTAATCTTACACTTCCACTCTGTACACCAAACCCACTTCTTCCTCATATTTCTAAAACAAAATATATTACCTGTGGGCTTTTCATTCAGTTACAGTTGCTATACAGTATTCAAGATTTCATAGTACTTCATTAATGATAAACTCTATGAGTGTGAAATATTTCATATACTGAATTGCTAACAGGGTGTAGAATAAACTCTGTTGGGTGGTTTGAACTAGGGAAAACATGGATTGAATTTCGAGGTAAGTATAATGAGAGGCTCTGGTATTGAGGAATGAGATGTACTAAAGAACCACTCTAAGGAAATGATAGGAGGGAAGATGCAGGAGGAATATAATAAATTCTTGTTCATGGGTATCCATATTTTCAGTATGTGGTAAACATTCTTCATAGTTTTCTCTGGGCTATTGCTCAGGCTATATTATATTTAGATCATTTGTCTAGAGTAGGTTTTCAGGAAATTTGATGTTGATTACTGGTTTTCTTTTTCTTTGCACAAACAATAATAAATCAGAAATAATGGAAATCTAAAAATAAATAGGTAAACACGATTTTTCTCCTCTTGTTCATATGCGTGTACAATTTTGCATAATTATAATTATAGTGCTTTCTATATTTTTCTCTCTGCATTTCTCTTATTGTTCAATGTTGTCCTCATTTTTAGTGGCTTCATCATATTTTACCGTTGTGATGTAGAATCATTTACTTAACTCTCTGTTAGTGATGAACATTTATGTTGTTAGGAAGTCTTCATTTTGCATGAAGCACTACTGTTTGTTCATACAGCATCCATTTACCTCTTTTTCCTTTCTAACAGAACCCCAATTTTGTACAAATATCCACACATCTCTTGTGTGACTCAGGGGATCCCTAACCCCTGATATGTTAGGATGTGTCCATCCCTAACCTCAGGGTGGAGACGGGTTTGACAAAGCTAATTGGCACCTGGCATTCCTTTGGTGAATATCACTGGTCTGGGGTGACTTAGGGTGATATAGTCAGACAGAAGGGGCTTGCATCCCCCTGTGTCACTTGCTAATTATACGACTCTAGGAATGATAATTTTTCACTCTGTGTCTCATTTCCCTCTCTGTAAATTAATAATTATAACAGCACCAAAACAATGGTTGTTTGAAATATAAATAAGTGAACATATCTTAAATTCTAAATTTATTTGTAAATGTATAGCACTGGCCTATAGCAAGTATTCAATGTCACTTATATTCTTCAGAGTTCTATCACTTGTATAGTGTAATGTCATCAGAAAATAGCTCAAGATAGGATTTCTTCTATACTAAGCACACATTATGTGTGTGTGTGTGTTTAGGTGCAAAAGCTGGAGACCTTGAACCATTAACATTTTATAAGTAGGGCCATTATTCATCCATATGACAAATAAGATCCAAAGGTAAAGAAAATTTCTCAAGCCTAACCCTTAGTGACCAGTTTTCACCTGTTCTCTAAGTTGAATGCTCTTTCTTTTAACATTTTGTACAGATAATACCTTAGAACATTCTTGTTCATCTATCCATCTATTCATTAAAGACTCATTTTTAAAGCACCTACTATGGGCCAGGCATAATTCTAGCTTCTGAGGAATTGGAACAAAACAGACTGAAATTTATTCTAAATATGATGAGAAGCCATTGACTAGCTTTGTTGGCAGAAAGGCATGAATTTAGTCATATGTAAGAAGAATCACTGCCTACTCTCTGAGACTGGACTCGAGGAAGATGATGAAGGACACAGGGAGAACAGTTAAGAGACCTGAGGAGGGGTGACTGTAGCCTGGAAGAGAATGGTAGCTGGAGAGGAGGTGAAAAGTGCAGGGATTCAGGATACAACTTCTTTGTTAAAATTTTAAACTATGTCTATAGTAAGTAAAGAGTGAAAATATGGCTTCTATACCTTTGTCTCCAATGCCAATCTTCTTTTCAGAGGTAACCATTGTTAACAGCTTAGTATGTATGTATCATCATTAACAGTTTAGTGTGTATGTATCATCAAACCGTTTCCTGTGTCATTTATAAATAATTTATAAATAATAATTTTAAAAAAATAACAGTTTTTTGCAACTTATTTTCAGTTTTTCCCCCCTTATTTTATGTTGCTAACTTCTTTCCTGAACTGAATTAAGAATTAATAATGATTTGGAGCTCCTCAGAAACAACCCACCTCACAACCAATCTTTTGTATAATAGATTATTAAGACAACAAGCAAGTAAACAAATAACATTAGCATAGGTATGTCTCTCCCTTTTCTCCCCCATTTCACTAGGGTAGTGCAGTTTCCCAGGATTTGAATGACTGTTTCATCCCTTTTCTTCTTTTTCTCCATTTTAAACTTCAGGCTGAAAACCAGTAGAGGGCACTGATAACCCTGTAGATGCAAGAAGTCTCATGTAAAGATACAAACAAACAAAAAGTGGAATAGGGTTTTAAGACAGAGATCATAGTACAGTGCAACTTCAGAAATGCAGTTTGGGGTTTTCTTTTTGAAAGTCAAAACTATTTATACTTCTAATGGGTAGGACCCCCCTATCCTGACTTTAGCGCATTTGAATGTGGGCTTCTGAAAAATATTTTAATATACACAATATATGATCTTGGTAGAGGTGAAAAATAGTAATTTAATAATATTTTCTCATCTAATTATAAACTATTTTATTTGGTTCAAAATGTTCCCAGACTGAAATCTTTTGAGCTGTGTAAGTTGGTTAGAAAATTGAAGTAGGCTTTGTTAAGAGACATGTTTTTACTTGGTTTATTTTTTCAGATTGTGTGTGTGTGTATGTGTATTCAGTGTTTTAAAACATATTCAAAAGGTTATATCTATACCTGTCATGGGTGTGTAAAGTGTCTGTGAATAGCAAATGTAATTTGGAGTCATTATTTTTTCCTGTTGTTAAAAGCCCAGACTGATGCATTTTTTTTTTTTCAGTAGTTGTGGCGCATGGGCTTGGTTGCTCCACGGCATGTGGGATCCTCCCGGACCAGGGCTCGAACCCGTGTCCCCTGCACTGGCAGGCAGACTCCCAACCACTGCGCCATCAGGGAAGCCCCTGATGCATGTTTTGAATTTGGGTTTCTAACAGAACGTAAACAAGCAGAAATATTCTCGAGTTAGTGCATTTGTTTATTCATTTATTGACAGAGGGAACTCAGCCTATGGAATGGCTACAGAAACTTAAGTAGTCAAGTAGTAATGTCAAATGATCAAGTCCTAGAAGAATACGATATTTTCTCTAAATCAGAGCCTGTATAGTAAGGAACTCTCTTCGTGTAATCCCAACACGTTTCAACTATGCAAAGTCTTTCAGGATTTTACTTACTAATTCTACTAAAATTATTTACTGTATACACTGCAAATATTTTTTGGACGCTCATATTCAAAGGCCGAGCACCACTTTCTATGATAGGTATCCTAGTGTCCTGATAGACTTTTCATAGCTAGGAAACCCTATATTATACCTCTGCTGGGTGTGATGGGCAGCATTCATCAGACACTAGGAGCATCCATTTCAGTGTCTCCACCGAAGTATCATATGGCTTCAAAACAAGAAAAATATAGATTTTCTAAGAAATGTACAAGGGTTAATTTTCAAGATATTTTATGCTTTTGCACGTTAAGGAGTCTGTGGAAATGGTTGGCCTTATGTCACAGAAAGCTGCATCCTCTTTCACTATGACTAGCTTTGAAGAATCCAAAGTATGTTCCCCCATTCATGAGGACAGTGGGATTGCAGACCCCGTGACACCTGATTCTGGGTCTTAATTTCCCATTCTTTGATGATTTAATGAGCCAAACTTCAACAATACACACGTTTTTTCTTGGCTTACTTCCTTTATAGTAAAACTGTAACAGGATATGGCAACTCATGGCTTTCTGCCTCTGGATGGCAGTAACTCCTGCTTAAATGTTCACAACCCTTAATTGCAGTATCCTGAAGGAAGGAGTACCCGTCCTTTGTCAGTTTTCTATCCAAATAAAACACTAATTTTTCTTAGTCCGAAAAAAATGTATATATATATGCATGCATACATATATATCTTTTAAATTTATATATGTATAAGTTGAAAACTAAGAATAAGCTAGGAATCTGTTTAGTGTTAATAGTTGATAGCATAAATCCCAGGTTAGAAGGAAAATGAGGACGCAAAGAGCTAACCTAAAAAAAAAAATTGGCATTTGGATATTTCCATATGTTTATATGTGATTCATTTTCCTTCTTACATAAATTAACAAATGCTGCTGAGCCAACCATATTTCTTACCTCGAGACAACGGGGCACTGCAAAGGCTCTAGGAATATATCCAGGCTTTGGGAGTAAGCATGTCTACCACTAAAATTATGTGCTCTGATTAATATAGTCCATCTGGACTTTCTGACTGTGACTGTTCATAGACACAAAGAATTAAAGAGCTTAAACATTAAAGTGAAATGCACACATGTTAAATGTAGTTCACTAAACTCTCCATGCAGCGGCTACTGCAAGGCTGTAAACTGACATCTGGGTTGGGCTGTGGGCTGTAATTTATTGTCTGTATCATTTTTCTGGTCCTCCTCTTACTTGTTCTTTTAAACCCGCTATTCCTTTTCTGAGTCCCTGGTTTTCCTCCTCAGCCCCAAACACCCTTGCACTGCTTGCCCCCTAAGATCTCTGTGCTTGAACCCCTGCTTAGACACTTTTCTAGATCTTGCCCTCTGGGCTGAGGTAGCTTAAGAGCTTCTGCTGCCTGTTCAGATCTATCAGTTGTGTGGCCTCCTGGTGAACCTACACAGCTTCCTTGCTGCAAAAGGAGGATAGATTGGCAAGTAAGAAAGGATGCTGTTAGAAAATCTTCTACATGAGGCACACTTTCACTTTTTAACAAACATTCCTCGGAGAACTTAAGGTGTTTTGAAAGTGATACATTAAGACCAAAATTTACTGCATAAGTTACATTCTTGGGTATGATGTCTTGGGACATCAACTTTTGATGTCTAATTGAAGTGACCTCAGCTTCTGAGGATTTCACGTAATTACCTTCAAAGCATTGTTGATTGAGACTTTCCTATGTACTCATGCATGTAATTTTTTTTTTTTACATCTTTATTGGAGTATAATTTCCTTACAAGAGTGTCTTAGTTACTGCTTTATAACAAAGTGAATCAGTTATACATATACATATGTTCCCATATCTCCTCCCTCTTACGTCTCCCTCCCTCCAACCCTCCCTATCCCATCACTCTAGGTGGTCACAAAACACCGGGCTGATCTCCCTGTGCTATGCAGCTGCTTCCCACTAGCTATCTATTTTACATTTGGTAGTGTATATATGTCCATGCCACTCTCTCATTTTGTCACATCTTACACTTCCCCCTCCCCATATCCTCAAGTCCATTCTCTAGTAGGTCTGTGTCTTTATTCCCATCTTACCCCTAGGTTCTTCATGACATTTTTTTTTTTCTTCTTAGATTCCATACATATCTGTTAGCATACGGTATTTGTCTTTCTCTATCGGACTTACTTCACTCTGTATGACAGACTCTAGGTCCATCCACCTCACTACAAATAACTCAATTTCTTTTCTTTTTATGCCTGAGTAATATTCCATTGTATATATGTGCCATATATTCTTTATCCAGTCATCCCATGATGGACACATAGGTTGTTTGCATCTCCTGGCTATTGTAAATAGAGCTGCAATGAACATTTTAGTACATGACTCTTTTTGAATTATGGTTTTCTCAGGATATGTGCCCAGTAGTTGGGTTACTGGGTCATATAGTAGTTCTATTTGTAGTTTTTTAAGGAACCTCCATACTGTTCTCCATAGTGGCTGTACCAATTCACATTCCCACCAGCAGTGCAAGAGGGTTCCCTTTTCTCCACACCCTTTCCAGCATTTATTTTTTCTAGATTTTTTGATGATGACCATTCTGACTGGTGTGTGATGATATCTCATTGTAGTTTTGATTTGAATTACTCTAATGATTAATAATGTTGAACATTCTTTCATGTGTTTGGTGGCAGTCTGTATATCTTCTTTGGAGAAATGTCTCTTTAGGTCTTCTGACCATTTTTGAATTGGGTTGTTTGTTTTTCTGTTATTGAGCTGAATAAGCTGCTTGTAAATTTTGGAGATTAATCCTTTGTCAGTTGCTTCATTTGAAAATATTTTCTCCCATTCTGAGGGTTGTGTTTTGGTCTAGTTTATGGTTTCCTTTGCTGTGCAAAAGCTTTGCAGTTTCATTAGGTCCCATTTGTTTATTTTTGTTTTTATTTCCATTTTTCTAGGAGGTGGGTCAAAAGGATCTTGCTGTGATTTATGTCATAGAGTGTTCTGCCTATGTTTTCCTCTAAGAGTTTGATAGTTTCTGGCCTTACATTTAGGTCTTTAATCCATTCTGAGCTTATTTTTGTGTATGGTATTAGGGAGTGATCTAATCTCATACATTTACATGTATCTGTCCAGTTTTCCCAGCACCACTTATTGAAGAAGCTGTCCTTTCTCCACTGTACATTCCTGCCTCCTTTATCAAAGATAAGGTGACCATATGTGCGTGGGTTTATCTCTGGGGTTTCAATCCTGTTCCATTGATCTATCTTTCTGTTTTTGTGCCAGTACCATACTGTCTTGATTACTGTAGCTTTGTAGTATAGTCTGAATTCAGGGAGCCTGATTCCTCCAGTTCCATTTTTCGTTCTCAAGATTGTTTTGGCTATTTGGGGTCTTTTGTGTTTCCATACAAATTGTGAAATTTTTTGTTCTAGTTCTGTGAAAAATTCCAGTGGTACTTTGATAAGGATTGTATTGAATCTGTAGATTGCTTTGGGTAGTAGAGTCATTTTCACAATGTTGATTCTTCCAATCCAAGAACATGGTATATCTCTCCATCTATTTGTATCATCTTTAATTTCTGTCATCAGTGTCTTATAATTTTCTGCATACATGTCTTTTGTCTCCTTAGGTAGGTTTATTCCTAGATTTTTTATTCTTTTTGTTGCAATGGTAAATGGGAGTGTTTTCTTGATTTAACTTTCAGATTTTTCATCATTAGTGTATAGGAATGCCAGTGATTTCTGTGAATTAACTTTGTATCCTGCTACTTTACCAAATTCATTGATTAGCTCTAGTAGTTTTCTGGTAGCATCTTTAGGATTCTCTATGTATAGTATCATGTCATCTGCAAACAGTGAGCGCTTTACTTCTTCTTTTCTGATTTGGATTCCTTTTATTTCCTTTTCTTCTCTGATTGCTGTGGCTAAAGCTTCCAAAACTGTGTTGAATAGGAGTGGTGAGAGTGGGCAACCTTGTCTTGTTCCTGATCTTAGTGGAAATGCTTTCAGTTTCTCACCATTGAGGACGATGTTGGCTGTGGGTTTTTCATATATGGCCTTTATTATATTGAGGAAAGTTCCCTCTATGCCTACTTTCTGCAGGGCTTTTATCATAAATGGGTGTTGAATTTTGTCTAAAGTTTTCTGTGCATCTATTGAGATGATCATATGGTTTTTCTCCTTCAATTTGTTAATATGGTGTATCATGTTGATTGATTTGCATATATTGAGAATCCTTGCATTCCTGGAATAAACCCCACTTGATCATGGTGTATGATCCTTTTAATGTGCTGTTGGATTCTGTTTGCTAGAATTTTGTTGAGGATTTTTGCATCTATATTCATCAGTGATATTGGCCTGTAGTTTTCTTTCTTTGTGACATCCTTGTCCGGTTTTGGTATCAGGGTGATGGTGGCCTCGTACAATGAGTTTGGGAGTGTTCCTCCCTCTGCTATATTTTGGAAGAGTTTGAGAAGGATAGGTGTTAGCTCTTCTCTAAATGTTTTGATAAAATTCGCCTGTGAAGCCATCTGGTCCTGGGCTTTTGTTTGTTGGAAGATGTTTAATCACAGTTTCAATTTCAGTTCTTGTGATTGGTCTGTTCATATTTTCTATTTCTTCCTGATTCAGTCTTGGCAGGTTGTGCATTTCTAAGATTTTGTCCATTTCTTCCAGGTTGTCCATTTTATTGGCATAGAGTTGCTTGTAGTAATCTATCATGATCTTTTGTATTTCTGCAGTGTCAGTTGTTACTTCTCCTTTTTCATTTCTAATTCTATTGATTTGAGTTTTCTCCCTTTTTCTCTTGATGAGTCTGGCTAATGGTTTATCATTTTTTTTTATCTTCTCAAAGAACCAGCTTTTAGATTTATTGATCTTTGTTATCATGTCCTTCATTTCTTTTTCCTTTATTTCTGATCTGATCTTTATGATACCTTTCCTTTTGCTAAATTTGGGGTTTTTCTTTCTTCTTTCTTTAATTGATTTAGGTGCAAGTTTAGGTTGTTTATTCGAGATGTTTCCTGTTTCTCAAGGTAGGATTGTATTGCTGTAAACTTCCATCTTAGAACTGCTTTTGCTGCATCCCATAGGTTTTGGTTCTTTGTGTGTCCATTGTCATTTATTTCTAGGTATTTTTTGATTTCCTCAGTGATCACTTCATTATTAAGTAGTGTATTTATTTAGCCTTCATATGTTTGTATTTTTTACAGATCTTTTCCTGTAATTGATATCTAGTCTCATAGCATTGTGGTTGGAAAATGTACTTGATACAATTTCAATTTTCTTAAATTTACCAAGGCTTGACTTGTGACCCAAGATATGATCTATCCAGGAGAATGTTCCATGAGCACTTGAGAAAAATATGTATTTTGTTGCTTTTGGATTGAATATCCTATAAATATCAATTAAGTCCATCTTGTTTAATGTATCATTTGAAGCTTGTGTTTCCTTATTTATTTTCATTTTGGATGATCTGTCCACTGGTGAAAGTGGGGTGTTGATGTCCCCTACTATGAATGTGTTACTGTCTATTTCCCCATTTATGGCTGTTAGTATTTGCGTTATGTATTGAGGTGCTCCTATGTTGGGTGCATAAATATTTACAATTTTTTTATCTTCTTCTTGGATCGATCCCTTGATCAATATGTAGTGTCCTTCTTTGTCTCTTCTAATAGTCTTTATTTTAAAGTCTATTTTGTCTGATATGAGAATTGCTACTCCAGCTTTCTTTTGGTTTCCATTTGCATGGAATATCTTTTTCCACCCCTTACTTTCAGTCTGTATGTGTCTCTAGGTCTGAAGTAGGTGTCTTGTAGACAGCATATACATGGGTCATGTTTTTGTATCCATTCAACCAGTCTATGTCTTTTGGTGGGAGCATTTAGTCCATTTACATTTAAGGTAATTATTGATATGTATGTTCCTATTCCCATTTTCTTAATTGTTTTGGGTTTGTTATTGTAGGTCTTTTCCTTCTTTTGTGTTTCTTGCCTAGAGAAGTTCCTTTAGCATTTGTTGTAAAGCTGGTTTGGTGGTGCTGAACTCTCAGCTTTTGCTAGTCTGTAAAGGTTTTAATTTCTCCATCAAATCTGAATGAGATCCTTGCTGGGTAGAGTAATCTTGGTTGCAGGTTTTTCTCCATCATCACTTTAAATATGTCCTGCCAGTCCCTTCTGGCTTGTAGAGTTTCTGCTGAAAGATTTGCTGTTACCCTGATGGGGATTCCCTTGTGTGTTATTTGTTGTTTTTCCCTTGCTCCTTTAATATGTTTTCTTTGTGTTTAATTTTTGATGGTTTGATTAATATGTGTCTTGGCGTGTTTCCCCTTGGATTTATCCTGTATCAGACTCTCTGTGCTTCCCAGACTTGAGTAACTATTTTCTTTCCCATATTAGGGAAATTTTCAACTATAATCTCTTCAAATATTTTCTCAGTCCCTTACTTTTTCTCTTATTCTTCTGGAAGCCCTCCAGTTCGAATGTTTGCATGTTTAATGTTGTCCCAGAGGTCTCTGAGACTGTCCTCAGTTCTTTTCATTCTTTTTTCTTTATTCTGCTCTGCAGTAGTTATTTCCACTATTTTATCTTCCACATCACTTATCCTTTCTTCTGCCTCTGCTATTGATCCCATCTGGAGTGTTTTTTTTATTTCATTTATTGTGTTGTTCATCATTGCTTGTTTTATCTTTAGTTCTTCTAGGTCCTTGTTAAATGTTTCTTGCATTTTCTCTATTCTATTTCCAAGATTTTGGATCATATTTACCATCATTATTCTGAATTCTTTTTCAGGTAGACTGCCTATTTCCTCTTCGTTTGTTAGGTCTGGTGGGTTTTTATCTTACTCCTTCATCTGCTGTGTGTTTTTCTGTCTTCTCATTTTGCTTATCTTACTGTGTTTGGGCTCTCCTTTTTGCAGGCTGCAGGTTCGTAGTTCCCATTGTTTTTGGTGTCTGTCCCCAGTGGCTAAAGTTGGTTCAGTGGGTCGTGTAGGCTTCCTGGTGGGGGGGGACTAGTGCCTGTGTTCTGGTGTGTGAGGCTGGATCTTGTGTTTCTGGTGGGCAGGTCCACATCTGGTGGTGTGTTTTGGGGTGTCTGTGGCCTTAGTATGATTTTAGGCAGCCTCTCTGCTAATGGGTGGTGTTGTGTTCCTGTCTTGCTAGTTGTTTCGCATAGGTTGTCCAGCACTATAGCTTGCTGGTCGTTGATTGAACCTGGGTGCTGGTGTTGAGATGGAGATCTCTGGGAGATTTCCGCCATTTGATATTACCTGGAGCTGTGAGGTCTCTTGTGGACCAGTGTCCTGAAGTTGGCTCTCCCACCTCAGAGGCACAGCACTGACTCCTGGATGCAGCAGCCAGAGCCTTTCATCCACACGGCTCAGAATAAAAGGGAGAAAAAGTAGAAAGAAAGAAAAAAAGAGAGAAGGCAAAATAAAATAAAGTAAGAAAAAATAAAATAAAGTTATTAAAATAAAAATAATTATTAAGAAAAAAGTTTTTTTAAGTAAAAAAAAAACCCAAAACAAACAAACAAAAAGCGGACAGATAGAACCCTAGGACAAATAGTGAAAACAAAGGTAACAGACAAAATCTCACACAGAAGCATTCACATACACACTCACAAAAAGTGGAAAAGGGGGAAAATAATAAATCTTGGTCTCAAAGTCCACCTCTTCAATTTGGGATTATTCGTTGTCTATTCATGTATTCCACAGATACTGGGTACCTCAAGTTGTTTGTGGAGATTTAATCCGGTGCTCCTGAGGCTTCTAGGAGAGATTTCCCTTTCTCTTCTTTGTTCGCACAGCTCCCAGGGCTCAGCTTTGGATTTGACCCCGCCTCTGTGTGTAGGTCCTTGGAGAGTGTCTGTTCTTCACTCAGACAGGACGGGGTTAAAGGAGCAGCTGCTTTGGGGACACTGGCCACTAAGGCCGTGGGGAGGGAGGGGTGCGGATGTGGGGCGAGCCTGTGGTGGCAGAGGCCCACAGGACGTTGCACCAGCCTGAGGCACGCCATGTGTTCTCCTGGGGAATGGGACCCTGGCAGTGGCGGGCTGCACAGGCTCCCCCAAAAGTAGGTGTGGATAGTGACCTGTGCTTGCACACAGGCTTCTTGGTGGCAGCAGCAGCAGCCTTAGAGTCTCATGTCCATCTCTGGTGTCTGCGCTGTTAGTCTCCATTCGCACCCATCTCTGGAGCTCCTTTAAGCAGCACTTTTAATCCCCTCTCGTGCACCAGGAAACAAAGAGGGAAGCAATGACCATTTTTAAACAGTGAATAATTCAGCCCCCCTTTTGGAAGCTTAGCAGCCCTAATCTTCTCAAATCTCGAACACAAAGTTCAGAGCAACATTGCGGTTCAGATAATCTGCTCAGGCCACCACCAAAGGGATGGTTTTCTTCACCTCCACTTGAGCTACAGGAGAGCCTTCTCCAAGCCCCTGAGGATGGCGGTTTCTTCCAGATCTGCTAGTGTTGGAGGGTCTCCTGCAGATGTGGAGGGTGGCTGTGGCTCTCCGAAGGGACAAGGACACTGGCAGGAGAAGTTCTCATGTAATTTTTTTAACTCAGAAAAATGAATGTAATTTTTATGGCTTCTAGATGATAAGATTTTAAAGTAAATATTATTACAATGATAATTTTCTTGCCTCAAATGATATAGTCTATTTATGAGGACAAGAGCTGGGTTTCCTTTGGGAAAGAATAGAGGATCTTCTCAAAGTAACAGTGGACACAGAAATAGCTAGAACACAAAAAGCCCCAAACCATAGGAGAATACGAACCTTGGTAGAAAAGGCAAGGAAGGAATTCAGAGTCACTAAATCCAATAGTGTTAGAAGCAGGTATGGAATCTGGGATCAAGCTGACGGGAATAAGGACAAGAGTCCAGCAATTTGGAAGATGAAATGAGAGAAGGTCCCAAGACTCAACTTCCTGGGGAGCTTCCTTGTATCCTTTTCTAAGTTGCATATGTAAATCCATGCGTTTGACTTGGTGTCATAACCTGCTTGTACACAGAGTGACTTTTATCACTGGCCAAAACAGAGGAGTGACCCTCGGCAGTTCTTGTACGTGGCATCATCTGGCTGGGGGTTATTTCCGGAATGCAGAGTTAGCATCAATCTCCAGCTCAGTAAGAACTGATCATGTTACCAATGAAAGGAATGTCATGGTTGGAATCCAACGTTGTGAAGATTTGTGTTGAGCTGGGTCAGTGCCCTTAATATTTTCCACTCTTCCCACTTCTGAAATTTCAGGATACATTTTTTTCTTGTCCAGTTTTATTGTGATGTAATTGCTGTACAGCACTTTAAAAGGTGTATAGCATAATGATTTATGTACATCGTGAAATGATGACCACGATAAGTTTAGTGAATATTCATCTTCTCATATAGATACAAAATGAAAAAAAAAGAAACAATTTCTTATGATGAAAACTCAGGGTTACTCCCTTAACTTTCATCTATAACATACAGCCGTGTTAACTACATTTATCATATTGTACATGACATCCCTAGTTCTTGTTTGTCTTATAACTGGAATTCTGTACCTTTTGGCTACCTTCCTCCAACTCCTCCTTCCCCCGCACCCCAATTATGATCTCTTTTTCTATGAGTGAGTTTGTATGTTTGTTTTTGAAGTATAATTGACCTACAGCTCTATGTTAGTTCCTGGTACATGGCATAGTGATTCGATATTTCTGTACATTTCAAAATGATCACCACAATAAATCTAGTTACCATACGTCACCATACAAAGATATTACATTGTTATTGGCTATATTCTCCACAGTCTACATTTCATCCCTGTGACTTTTATTTTGTAACTGGCAGTTTGTAACTCTTCATCTCCCTCACCTATTTCTTTCCTCCCTACCCCCAACAACCACCTGTTTGTTTTCTGTATCTGTGAGTCTGTCTCTCTTTTGTTCATTCACTTGTTTTGTTTTTTAGATTCTACATATAAGTGAAATTATATAGTATTTGTCTTTTTCTGTCTGAGTTATTTCGCTGAGGATAATACTCTGTAGGTCCATCCATGTTGTCACACTTGGCAAGATTTTGTTCTTTTTTATGGCTGAGTAATATTCCATTTTGTGTGTGTGTGTGTGTGTGTGTGTGTGTGTATCACATTTTCTTTATCCATTCATCTACTGATGGACACTTATGTTGCTTCCATATCTTGGCTATTGTAAATAATGCTGCAGTGAACATAGGGGTACATATATCTTTTTGAATTAGTGTTTTTGTTTTCTTCATACATATACCCAGCAGTGGAATTGTTGGATTGTATGGCAGTTCTATTTTTAATTCTTTGAGGAATTTACACTGTTTTCCACAGTGGATGCACCAGTTTACATTTCAACCAGCAGTGCACTTTTAGTCTGTGTGTGTCTTTAGCTCTGAAGTAAGTCTTTGTAGGCAGCATATATACTGGTCTTTTTTTTTTTTTTTTTTTTTTGCGGTACACAGGCCTCTCACTGTTGTGGCCTCTGCCACTGTGGAGCACAGGCTCCGGATGTGCAGGCTCAGTAGTTGTGGCTCATGGGCCCAGCCGCTCCATGGCACGTGGGATCCTCCTGGACCGGGGCACGAACCTGTGTCCCCTGCATCAGCAGGCAGACTCTTAACTACTGCACCACCAGGGAAGCCCCTGGTCTTGTGTTTGTATCCATTCAGCCACTCTGTGCCTTTTGATTAGAGCATTTAGTCCATTTACATTTAATTATTGATAGGTATGTATTTATTGCCATTTTGCAAATTGTTTTCATTTTGTTTTTGTAGTTCTTTTTTGTTCCTTCTTTTTTCTCTTCCCTGTGATTTGATGACTATCTTTAGTGTTATGTTTGGATTTCCTTCTCTTTTGTGTGTGTATATCTGTTATAGATTTTTGGCCTGTGATTACCATTAGGTTTATACATAGCGCTCTCTCTCTCTATATATATATATATACACACACACACACACACACACACACACATATATATATATATATGGTTTTTATACATTGATAATCTCTTAAGTTCAAATGCATTTTAAAAACCCTGAATTTTTTACTCCCCCCAAATTTAATGTTTTTGCCATCATATTTTACAAATTTTTTTTGTTTTGTGTATCCCTTAACTGTTTATTGTGTATATAGATGATTTTACTACTTTTGTTATTTAACCTTTCTATTAGCTTTGTAGGTGGTTGATCTACTACCTTTATTGCCTTTACCAATGAGATTTTTTCTTCTGTAATTTTTATATTTCTAGTTGTGGTTTTTTCTCTTCCACTTAAAGAAGTCCCTTTAACATTTCTTGTGGAGCCAGTTTAGTGGTGATAAACTCTTTTATCTTTTGCTTGTCTGTAAAACTCTTTATCTTTCCATCAAATCTAAATGATAGCTTTACTGGGTAGAGTATTCTTGATTATATGTTTTTTTTTCTTTTATCACTTTAAATATATCATGCCACTCCCTTCTGCCCTTCAGAGTTTCCATTCAGCTGAAAGTCTTATGGAAGTCCCTTTGTACAGAACTGGTAGTTTTTCCCTTGATGCTTTTAATATTCTCTCTTTATCTTTAATTTTTGCCATTTTAATAACAATGTGTCTTGGTGTAGAACTCTTTGGATTGATCTTACCTGGGATTTTCTGTGCTTCTTGGACCTGGATGTGTTTCCTCTCCCAGGTTAGGGAAGTTTTCAGCTATTATGCCTTCAATATGTTCTCTGCCCCTTTCTCTCTCTCTTCTCCTTCTGGGACACCTATAATGTGAATGTTTGTATGCTCGATATTGTCCCAGAAGTCTCTTAAACTGACCTAATTTTTTATAACTCTTATTTTTTCTTTTTTCTGTTAATCTTGAGTGATTTTCATTACTCTTTCTTCCAGTTTGCTGATCTGTTCCTCTGTGTCATCTAATCTACTGTTGATTCCTTCTAGTGTATTTTTTATTTCAGTTACTGTACTCATCAGTTCTGTTTGATTTGTCTTTATATTTTCTAACTCTTTGTTAAACTTCTTACTCTGTTATTCCATTCTTCCCTCAAGTTTGTTTAGCATCTTTTTGATCATTACCTTGAACTCTTTATCAGGTTAATTACTTATCTCTACTTCACTTAGATCTTCTTCTGGGGTTTTATCTTGTTCCTTCATTTCAGAAATACTACTCTGTTACCTCATTTTGCCTGTTTTCTCTGTTTTTATTTCTATGTATTAGGTAAGTTAATTGCATTTCTTGATCTTGGAGGAGTAGCCTTATGTAGAATATGTCCTATGTGGCCCAGAAGCACACTCTCCTATAGTGACCAGAGCTAAATTCTCTAGGGGTGTCCCCTATGTGGGCTGCATGGGCCCTTCTATTGTGGTGGGCTGACTAATGTGGGCACACTGGTAGGCATGAGTGGCTTCTGGCCTTGTTGGTTGCCAGGCCCCACCTAGTGCAGAGGCTGTCAGCCATTGGTGGGTAAAGCTGGGTCCTGGGGTGGCTGGCTGTTGTCCAGAGGTCCCAGAGCTGGTGTCAGCCTGCTGGTGGGTGGGACCAGGTCATGGAGTGACTGGCTTTCGGGGCCTGGGGGTCCTGAAACTGGTGCTGACCTGCTGGTAGGTATAGCTGTGTCCCAGGGTGGCTGCCTGAGGGCACAGGGCCCTGTAGCTGGTGCTGGCCTGCTGGTGGGTGCATCTGGGTCCTAGGTCTGCTGGCTGAGGTGCCCAAGCTATCTTAGAGCTGATGTCCCCTCTCTGGTGGGCATGGCCAGGACCCAGGGGGATGGTGCCTGCCCACTGGTGGGTGAAGCCAGAACTTGAGCGAGTGCTGGTCCATTGGTGGGCAAGACCAGGTCCTGGTACTCTGATGGGTGGGGCTGGGTCCTGGGGTGCCTGGGGTGCCTATGGGGGCTTATGGGTGTTGCCAGCCTACTGGCAAATGGAGCTGTGTTCCCATGAAGCTAACTGCTTGGCCTGGGGTGAGCACCAGGACTGGTGCTGACTGGCTGGTGAGTGGGGTTAGGTCCTGGTGCTAATAAGCTAGAAGGAAGATTCCAAAATATCACTTGCCAGCTGTAGTGTCCTCGTGGTAGAACAAGCTCCCCAAAATAGCTGTGCCAGCATCTGTGTCCCCCAGGGTAAGTCTCAGTTGCCTTCTACCTCTCTGGGAGACTCTCCAAGATCAGCAAGTGGGTCTGACCCAGGCTCCTTTCAAATTACTCTTTCTGTCCCAAGTCTCAGAGTGTGTAAGGTTTTGTGTGCACTCTTTAGGAGTGAAGTCTCTATTTCCCACAGCCTCTGGGACTCCTGAAAGCAAGCCTTGCTGGCCTTCAAAGCCAAAGGTTCTAGGGGCTCATCTTCCTGGTGCCAGACCTCTGGTCTGGGGAGTCTGATGCGGGCTTGGGCCTCTTGATCCCTGGGGAGATTGTGATTATCCTCTCCTTTGCGGGTCACCCACTCAGGGGTGTGGGCCTTGACTGTACTGCATCTCTGTCTCTCTTACCTGTCTCATTGTGGTTTCTTTTTTATATCTTTAGCTGTAGATGATCTTTTCTGCTAGTCTTCATGTCATTCTCATCAATAGTTGCTCTGTAAATAGTTGTTATTTTGGTGTGCCCATGGGAGGAGGTGAGCTCAGGTCTTCTTACTCTGCCACCTTCTATGTGATACCTTTTAAAAATGTCTGAAGAGTGTTTTTAATTCAGTGGAATTCTTCTACGTTCTAGCTGGGCCCTTCCTCCCAGGTTGCTCCCTTGATTGGTTTCCATGGTTTTCATTCTCTTGCTTTGTGTCTATATATCCATTCAATAAATATTTATCGAGTCCCTAAAAAATGCTAAGCATTGTGATAGATGATAGGCATACAACGGTGAAGAAATAGATACAGACCCTTTCATCATGACATTTATAGTTTGCAGAGGGATGCAGACACACACACAAAAAGAAATTTCATATCAGAGGGATGAGGGCTGGATGGGAGTGTACATGGTGCTATGGAACCCCTAGCAGTATCATCCAACATAGATTTTGGTGGTGACGGAGAGGTCAGGGAGGTTTATTGAAGGGAGTGATGCCTACACTGATATCTGTTGTCTGTAGTCAAAGTGGTCAAAGCCAGCCAGAAAAAAAAAAAAAAAAAAAAAAAGAAAGTCAAAGCCAGCTAAGTCAGGGGAGGATAGCTATTTGGGCAGGCAAAACAACACATTGAAAGACCCAGAAATGAAAAATAGATAAAATGGATTATGCTTGCTGAGTCCTCCAGAATGCAGATGCCAAGATAGGAGTAGATATGAAACGGATTTATTGAGGGAAATTCTTGTGTAGGATAAAGAGGAGAGGAAGCAGGAGTCATGGGGAAGAGTCTCAGAGCTTGATGCAAACCTAACGCTTGTGAGACTAAAGAGGAAGAAGGACAGAGTTGGAGAAGCTCCAACTGCATTGCAGCTCTGGGACCATCTTAACCAGGTCTGTGGGGGCTCCAGAGAACACGTACTTGTTGGAAGAATCCCAGAGTCCCAATAGGGGGCAGAAATGGTCAGGATCCAGCACTCCCCGTCCAGTCATGTACTGTGCTCGGTCGTTGGCTGGAAGCAGCCCTGGGAGAGTGGGTCTTTAGTGAATGCTGTGGTGGACCCCTAAGGTGTAGCACTGGAGGCTGTGAAGCAACTAGCGACTTTCCCTGCAGCAAATTCCATCTTGAAGGAAGAGCTGAGTGGCTACCTGATAGCTGCCTCAGTACACCTTTCCCACATCAACGTGTCCACGGCCCTGTTCAGCCATGGAGGAGTATTTCTTCTCCTGAGGGGGAGACAGAGAGAGGGAGGTTACTGTCGATAAAAGCAGCCCCCACCACTGTAGTTGGTCTCAGGGCTGTGCTGGGTTTTCATCATCTCCCTTGGCTGTTAGCCATTCTAAATTCTCCCTGGCTCATCCATCACCTCTGCAGGTCTTGGTGCTTTGCTTTATGGTGTAATCCTCACTATCATTCCTGAGGGGCTGAACCCCTGGTAATCATAACCTTCTTAGGTCAGGGCTGTTGCACATTCACAGTTCGAACTGGACAAAGAGTGGCTCATCCTAAGTGAACCAAGTGGGTCACGTGGGTTCCACCTGTGTTCTTCACTTCACCAACTGTGTGAAAAAAGCACTGTGTTCTGATGGTGATCAAAAGCGAATATCTCTGCTGCAATGCTGACTCCTCCTCTTCCCCACTGGTCTTTGCGTGCAACAAGCCCAGAGTGCACAGGGGCAACCATGATTTGTGGTTCAGTGGGACTCATGGTGTGTCCCTTGGCAAGAGTGTGTTCCTTTGGGAACCAGGACTTCTAGCCCGGAGTTGCAGTTGTGAGAATCATAAAGTCCCTCAATTGGTCATTAGGAGTGAGGATAATTAAGGCTGCTCCTGCTTCTCCTCCTTGGTTCCCTGACTCATGTATCCTTCCTATTAACACCGTATTGAGGTTCTCTAATGAAGTGTGTATTCCTACAGAGTACTGCTTCTAAGCTGGCACTTCAGTCCCATTTTCAAGATAGTTCCAGTACTATGTGAGGGTGGCTGCTTTTGGATGGTGCAGTAAATGATTCAACAAGGTAACCTCATGGTCTTGAGTCTACTCTTTGTTTCACTGTTCAGTGAATCCCCTGCTAGATGCTATGTTGCATGGGATCCCATGGCTTGGGATCAGGGACTCTGTAAGCATTCAGATTGTGGTGCTGGCTGAGGTTCTCTGGGCAGAAAAGGCAAAAACATACCCAGGAGAGGTATCTGTCCCTCTGAATACTGACCAATAGCCCTTTCAGGATGGAAGGGACCCAATGTAGTCAACTGGCTACCAACAGACCAGCTGATCTTCTTAGGTAAGAGTGTCATATTGGGGGTGGACTGTTGGTCTATATGGTTAGCAGGTTGGGCATTCGGAGATCAATTGATCAGCAGCTAGATCAATCTTAGGAGGTATAGGTCCATGCTGTTGGACCCATGCATAGCCTCCACCTCTCCCAACATGGCTGTTCCTGTCATTTGCCCTTGTTAGTTTCAGGGTTGCCAATTATGATGACTGGATAGTATCAATGGGATGAGTTGTTTTCTTAGTTCTTTACTGCCTCTCCCCTGGTGTATGATTTCTAGTGGACATTAAGATGTGATACAAAAATCTTCATACCTTGATTGCATTTCCATGTGCCACACCCACATCTTCCATTTCTTCTTTCTACATCCTTGATTGGACAATCAGACTATTGGCTACTGCCCAGACGCTGCATATATACTAACCTGACCCACTTTTGCTTCCACACAGCATGGATGACCAGATACACCACTTTCTATTCCACCCACTAAGAAGAATCCCCCTGTTTACTCTCCTTCAAGGCCACCCATGAGTGTGGCTTGAATTAAGTCATTATCTGTTTTTGGCTTCTACTCACATACTTGGCCAATCACCATGTGAACAAAAGTTGCTTTTCCACCACCCCCTTCCTCCATTGGCTTGTCTTATGGGATGCCCATATGGTTTTTGGTGTGAGCTGAGGGAAGAGCACTGGTGCAACTTTGGGATGTGACTTGGGCGATTGGACTAACTGCTTGTGCTCTCTGGCCCTACTTGGGCTTGATTTCAGATGCAACATTTCTATCCTACAATGTACTGATTCTGGTTCCAGCCATTTCCATGACTATTTGTGCCCGACAGAATTTGGGCCAAAATGGCTGGGCTTTTAATACTTCCACTTAGCCTAGGCACAAGCTGTAGGTTGCTTAAGGAAAGTTGTAACCTCAGGTGAGGTGGCTCTCTGCTGACTGCTCTCCCGAGAAGAAAGGACATTCCAAGCTAAGCTATTAGAATAGGCAAAGCTGTGGTGGTGTGGGAAAACATGGCATTTTCCAGTGACTACAAATGTTTATATGTTGCTAGAGCACAGAGTACAAGGCAGAGAGGTGCTGGAGGACTTGTGCATGCAAAGCTAGAGAGCTTGAAATAATGATTGTGATTGAGTTTTTTATTGAGTTTTTTAATTGAAGATTGATATATGCCTTGTGTTTTATTTATAATATTCTCGTTTATCCCTGAAGGTGGCAAGGTATTATTATTGACAGTTTACACATCAGGAACAAGGCTCAAAGAGAACAACTAATGCCCAAGATCACGCATTTAATACATGGAAAATCTAGGATTTGAACTTCTTTTTGTGGATAAATCCCATTTGTATCACAAAGCCATTCATTAACTGACTGAAAACATGAGATTACATGGTCAGATGTTCAACTTAGATAAATCTATGGAGAAAAATATGGGAATGGATCATATATTAGAGATAGGAAGACTGGACAGGAGGCCAATGAAAGTCTAGGTGAGAGATGACACAGGTCTGGCCAAAGGTGGTGAGAGTGCAGATGGAAAAGAAGAGGTGGAGTTGAAAACATTTATGAAGTAAAATTATCAAGTCATTGAGAATGACTGAAAGCAGAGGTTTCAGAGGGTAAGGAATCATTACCTCTAGATTTCTGCTTTAGGGGCATTATGGATGGAGGTGCTGTCAACAGAAACTATACTTTTGCATATAATCATCTTTCTGTAGGTGTGTCTCCTCCACTAGAATGTGGTCAGAGACTTAATAATTTCTGAATTCCAGCACTTAGCATAACACCTGACTTAATCCACATGTGTGGATAGGCATGGCATTTACTGATAATAGTTTAATCACCACCATCATGGCGTGAAATTTTTAATTGAGTCAGTATTATTCAAGGATAATTAGCTGATTGAGGAATAAAAAAATTGATGTCTTTATCATAATTTTTATTTTGCAGAATTGTAATTTCTCTTTATTGAGGTTTCCTATATTTAACTTTTTTCTAGCATATCTACTTTTAAAATCTTTTTAAAAGAAAAGTTCATTTCCAGAAAATAGTTTTTACAAAGTTAGAAGACATGAATTAAACTTGATGAATATTTTTTATTTAGAACTCCACCAGGCAGTGGATAAAGTTAATGTGGCAAGGTTATGACACTTTTGTACACCAGGGTCTTGGTATAACAGGCCTGTCACTGTCTGTTCACCGATATAAAGGGCCTTTCACTGCTCTTTTACCATCAGTTGCCTTCTAAAAAAAAAAAAAAAACCTTTAACTAGGTCCTTTTAAAAGTTCAGTAATTGAACCCTTAAGTTCCATTTGTCATACAATAAATTCTGCTCTTTAGAGAGATATTAGTATATTTTTTATCACTCAAAGGTCTAGGTTTGTAAAGCCATTTAACTAGCACAGACACCAGTCACCTGTAGTTGTAACAGGAGAATTTTAAACTGATCAGTAAACATTGTCCACTTGTGTTATCCAGACAGCCTCGTGGGAGAGGTGTGGAGTGTGGAGTAAGATCCAGTTTGAACCTACCTTGGTTAGTTACTGTTCAGGTAGCAAAGTCAGTCACATAACTTCTCCAGGATTCAGTTTCTTGTTTCTAAAATGAAGATAATAACACCTTGCAGGACTGTTACCACGATTATAGCTAATGAAGATAACATACCTGGCATGCAACAGGTACTCAATAACAGGAATTGTTATTGTTGTTGTTGTTATTAACTAATAGTGGTCCAAGTGCAGGTACAAGTTCTATGTGCCAGGAGCTCTCTGAGTTCCTCCCATTCATTCTTCAGCCCTGCTAAAGGATGTAAATTACATTTTAATTCTAGTATAAGTGCAACTGTGATGGTAGGTCCAGTGGGTCCTAGAAACATGTCCATGTTACCTTCAGACAATCAAAAAGTCAACCCCTGATTTGATCGGGAGTTTTCTCAAAGAACTGTGAGAAAAACCTTGAAGTGCAACGTCTGTTGTGTTTTTATTTGCTGAAACCTAATGGAAGACTTGCCATTTGGGGATTGCCTGCATCAGTGCTTCCTTCCATTAGCAAGGAGAGGTGAAAGTTGACTGTAATTAGCTGTAATTAGCTACTGATATTTTTGGACAACCAGAAAATCTGGTTTTTCCTCTAGACATGAAAAGGGCACTCAGAAAAGATAGAACTTCTGTAGTGGTTAATTTTGAAGCAAAGGATAGTGACTTTCAAAAGCAGTGCTTTTTACTGTCGTTGGTTCTGAATCTGTTTTTAGCATATTTATTAAGATGTATCAGTCTAATGGGAAAAAAAGAACAAAACACTAAGGAATTTTACAAATGGATGTATAGCGCCACATGTAAAACACTGAGGCTAATTGAATTGAATGGCTTTGAGCCCCTGGAAGTCACAAAGTGACAAGGTTTGCTTGACAGCTAGTGAGCGATTATTTCCCGTCCCACTGATTAATTTGGTCAATTAGTGGCAAATAGGAATGTCAAAAGTGGAAAGGGTAATGAGAGTCATTATAAATGTAGAAGTAAAATTGAGGGCAACCTTGTCACAAAAGGGATCTTCTTTGGCTAGCTTAGGTGCTGATGGGACCAATGGTTTATTCCCGTTTCTGTTCTTCCATGGACACTGAATCTTACTTCAACTAGAACTTCTAGAAAATCAAAGTGGATCCACAGCAACATTTTCTTCTAATGCACATGGAGAAAACTGTTTTCAGAGTGGCATTTAAAAACTTCATCTGATATTTTTAAAAAATTATTTTCCTCAAATTAAAACCTGCAGTTGCATTTTAGGACAAGCCAGGTAGATTCAAGTCTGAACACCTCAAATGCCGAGCATAACTATGACTTCTTAATTGGGGAATGCTAACTGATGCCTTAGAACTGAACACTGTATTTGTTTTTTTTTTTTGTGGCTGCTGTGAAAAACTGCTGTAAAGTAGGTGACTTAACACAACAGAAATATATTCCTTCTCAGTTCTGAAGGCCAGGAGTCCAAAATCAAGGTGTCTATAGGGGTGGTTCCTTGCAGAGGCTCTGAGGGAGAGTCTGCTCCCTGCCTCTCTCTCAGCTCCCAGTGGCTGTGGCAATGCTCGCATTCCTGGGCACAGATGCATCCCTCCAACCTCTGCTCCGTCTTCGTAGGTTCTCCCCGTGTGTCTCCTTTCCTTCTCTTCCAAGGTCAGTTGTCGTTGGATTTAGTGTTTACCTTAATCCAGGATGAGATTATCTTGAGGTCCTTAATTACATCTGCAAAGACCTTTTTTTTCCCAAATAAGGTTCACATTTAAAGGGTCCAGGTAGACATATCTTTGGGGGGACCACCACTCAACCCACTACATGCATCTTTACAGTGAACACCTTCCAGTCTGATCGCGCCCAAGAGTGAAACTGAAAGGTTCTGGGAAGTAGGGAGGATGCTGTGTCTGTGAAGGCAAGAATTTAGGGTCTTTGTACAGTAAGTCCCCTACATATGAACGAGTTCCATTCCGAGAGTGCCTTGGGAAGTCCAGTTTGTTCCTAAGTTCAACAAAGTTAGCCCGGATAACCAACTAACACGATTGGCTATGAAGTACTGTACTGTAATAGCTTTATAATACTTTTCACAAAACTAATACATAAAAGAACAAACACAAAAATAAAACATTTTTAATCTTACAGTACAGTCCCTTGAAAAGTACAGTAGTCCAGTACAACAGCTGGCACACAGGGGCTGGCATCGAGTGAACAGGCAAGAAGAGTTACTGACTGGAGGAGGGAGAGGAGGTGGGAGATGGTAGAGCTGAAGGATCGTCAGCAACAGGAGACGGAGGGCAAGCTGCAATTTCACTCATGTCTGACGTTGGTGGCACAGGTTCTGGTTCCTTGCTGGATTCAGTTCTAGCCACACTCCTGAAAAAACGATCCAGGGATGTCTGGGTAGTAGCATGTTCACATCTTTGAAAGTTCACATCTTGAAGGTTCATATGTAAGGTACTTACTGTACTATGACTTCAGCTCATTATGGCTGTGGGCCACCTGTGCCTACCAGACCCAGGATGATCAGCCTACAGACCATCAGCTCTGCATCCGATGGCTGCTCCCTCAACCCCTGTTTTCCTGTTCTTTTCTGCTCTGACTCACAGGCCTAATCGTCATTAACAGCTTCTGGTCATAAGGTGTACGCTTCTGATGTTTCTCCTCCTCCTTTTTTGTGGTTTGAATCTGAGATTTGCTCTAATCTTGCCATGACCCCAGGAGACAACATCCAGCCTAGCCTCAGGCAGCCCTCAGCCTTCAGAGTGTTGCTACACCTTCCTGTCCCCCAAATTCATCACTAAGCATTTTGGAAATGGGTGAGCATTATTGAGAGTATCCTCCCTCGTTTTACACATTGATGTGAGGTGTCTAATTTGCATAACCCATCCCATCACTCCATCAGATGCTATAGCTTCCTGCCTCCCAGCATGATGCTCTTACCTAAAACCTCCTCACATTCTGTTTTTCTAATGTTTTTCTAATATCTTTCCCCCAAACAGTCTGTCTGCTCAAACCAGGTGGTACACTGTCATGGAGATGTCTTTATTTGGAAGAATGAAATCACATTCTTGGGAAAGGAGATTATTTTTTCTCTGAGTTCAGCTCTTATGCTCCTGTGCCTACTCTGAGCATGTCTGGCTGGGGCATCTCTTGCACTTATCTTGTGCATGGCTTCCTGATGTTGCTGCATCTCATTGGACTGTCTACTGCTGCCGACTACTTTTCCCCAAAATGACAAAGCCCACTCTTGCTTAAACACTTTGGTGGTCCTGTGATGACCATAAGATAAAATAAAAAAGTTTTTCATGTGGAATAAGGTCTGACTCTAGCCTGCCCCTTTGGCTCTGTTTTCTCCATGATGTGAGCAGAGACACCACGAACGAGCTCCTCCCCAGGCTGCAAGCACGTTACTCCCTCGGGTTTTTGCTCAAACTGGTCCCTATGTGTGACATGTGCTTCCTCCGTCTTCTCCTTGAAGGACCTTATTAGTCCTTCAAGACCCATCGCATAGGTCACCCTTTCTCTGACCCCTTCTCTCACTCCTTGGGGCAGTAGTCTCTCCTCCCTCAGCACCGTATTTGTGCCTATGTTATATCAGGTATGAAGTTGTATTAATAAATTATGGGTGGTTATCCATTCAAAGACACGCTTGAGTACACTCGCTACATCAGGAATGGTGCACTGAAGTTACCTGAACATTGTAACGTCTTTCACTAGTCAGTGAGCCCCGTGGAGAAAATGATGGAGTCTGACTCTGAGGCCTCACACAGTGACTACAAATTCTAAATAAGTACTTGGTGAATAGGTGAGTGAATAAATATGCAAATGAAGAGAGAGAGTGAATGTCACTGAAGGTTACTTTGGTCAATTCAGATACATTCTTAGGCTGTAGATGTCCAGGTCAACTTTCTTATGATTCTTTACACTCAAACATATCATTTGCTTAATATTATAAAATAAAACTAAGCCGGTATTCTAAGAAAAACTACCTATTTGAAGCATAACTAACTACTTGAGAATGAAGGGAACAGTATTAGCTTTTCGTCAGAAGTGATATCAATTCTTTTACCTTCAGCCTGTCTTGAGATCAATCTCTGTCTGCACATAAATTCCCTCTAAAAAGCAAAAACAGTGTCGGCTGGGCTCTTCAGTATTTCCCGGGGTGACTTGGCAATGTGACACATTATATACATTACGTCAGTGTGCCTTATTGTCAACCTCGGATTTATCTGCTCTGTCCTCATGCATCATCCCTGGCAGAAAGGCAGCACAACCTGCAAGTGTGTACTGGGGTGTTTTGTGACAAATGCAAGGGCATTGAAGACACATACCTTAGGTTGACACGGAATACCTGATTCAGAGTTTCATTATCATTAAAATAAAAGGGAAGGGGAGGTGAGCAGGAAGGGAAAAGGTAATTCACAGCCTGGATGGCATATCGGGCTTTCATGTTCTGCTTTATATGGCAAGGCCAGCCTTTGAAGGCAATATTCTTCACTGTAACACACTTGATTTTGACACCGCACCTTGATGGATGCACGGCGAGAGCCATGAGTGCCCTGTTTCTCTCCCATCTATGTGGCTAGAATGACTAGTAAGTTGTCCATTTTTATGTCTCACACTTTATTAAGTGTACCTCTGCTGATGTCCATCTGCAGAGCAAATTAACTGAAACGAATAAGGAAAGAATAGGTCTTTACTCATGCAAAGCAATGAAATTAGAATCCCAGAAACACCAGACACCTGTCCCTCACTGACCTCATTGAGATAGTTAACAGGGTTTTAAAATATGACTGGGCTTGTGCACCATTCTCAGAGTCCTTTAGTTACATATCTGGAAACATTTACTACCTAGAGTGTGGTATGTACTCAGGTGGACGAAGTTGGTTCTCATGTAGTGTACAGTTTTGGGTTTTTTTTTTTTTAACATTTGCTTTAATGAATGGAAAATATTTGATGTGTTAAAAGATAGGATATAACAGGAAAGAAGATCCATGTAAAAACAACTGGATTAAGAGTTGGCAGATGTTTATACACTAGATTTATGATGTTGGGCAAGTTACTTTACCTCTTTTTCCAAGTTTCCTCATCTGTAAAATGACAGGGTTGGATACAGTCATAATAGCCCACCCGTATATAGCATTTATTCTTTTCCTGGCATTGTTCTAAGTGCTTTTCATATAATTTGTTGAATGCTCAGAGCATTCCTATGGAGTAGGATCTATTATCAATTCTCTTTTTTAAAGCTGGAGAGAGAGAGAGGAAGGGGAAGAGAAGTAGCTTGTTCAAAGTCACACAGCTAGTAAGGGACAGAACTGAAATTTGCAATTTGCACTGGAGGATTCTGGCCTTAGGACCTATGTTCTTAATCCCTATCCTATACTCCTTTGAGCACTTCAGTGACTGTATTTTCACTGTTGTGTAGGAAGGGAAAATGTTATCTAAAACTAGTACTTAATTTTGTATAAAATTCATTTTCTTGCCCAGAAGTAGCAGGAAGTATACATTCATACACCAAACCAGTATGAATCTGTGTCTAAAGTCTTTCATGAAACACTTTCTTGAAACTATGATGCATCATTGCAACAGAGAGGACAAAAATAGGACAGTGTGGCTGAACAGTCTCCTTTCTAGTTAATCTTAGAAAGAATTTCCATTTCTTAATGATTTTGGACTGATTCAGTCACAGTAGAAAAAATATTTTCTAGGGGTGCTGATCATGAAGATTGAATGGAAAGCAGAGAATGCCCACATATTTCTTGCATATCAGTGTCTCTTGTATGGATTCTGTGGAAAAAATAAAAGCATATGTTTGGCTGTGTTACTAAGAGCTGCACTTGGTCTGGCATGGAGAGGATTCTAGAGTTATCTACTCATGATGATAATTAGGTGCTAATAATGTGGCCACTATGAAAACTTTAAAGTGATAGAAAAAATGTTACTCGCTAGTAGAATTTTCCTGAGCAAGCAGTGCTGTATAGTAAGAAGTTTGTAACATAAGGACTCAAAAAAGCCAGATCTTCAATCCAGGATCCACCAGTTCATTGCTTCATGATCCTGGAAAAAGAAACATTTTATCCCTCAGGTTGGTCATCCATAAAAATGTGGTTAATAATAACTTATCTTAAAAATCTTTAGTATGTGAGCATACTTTGTACACTTTAAGTTATTGTTGTGATTGTCATCATGTATTCATCAGGCACCACCTGTGAAAGTGTGATATCCCCTTTTCCATTGCTGAGCTTCACACTCTTTTTTTCTGTATCTTAAGGCTTGTGTGATATTTTCCAGGTTTTTAATATTCTGATTAGAGACATGGTTTTAACAAACAACATATGCCCTAATAGAAGAGGGAACAAAATGAAATTAGGAAAAGTTTAATAGAAAAAAATTCAGAGGAATGAGACAGTGGAACAATCATCTTTTGATATTTCTAGCCCGTTCAATTCTATGATATTTTGGTGACACCACTTGGCCTGCATGTGGTTCCAATAAGGCTGTCAATTACAGGTTCTACCCCCCACCCCGGAGGGTGGCCTTGTGACCCAGACATGGCCAATTATCTTGTCCGTTGATCAAATGAATCAGAGTCCTTCCCTGGAATTCTATTGATCCCTAAAGAGAAAAGCTGTCTCTTCACTTTTGGATCAATAGATGGGACAAGATAAACATGGGACTCTCTATGGCTCCATCCACACCACACCCCCCCACCACACTACAAAAGAAATTTATCGGTAGTAGGAAGAAATGAGGCAGACACACAGCAGAGACAGGGGATGCAGAAAGCCTTCACAGACAACAAGGTTCTGATGTGGGACCAGTTGTCCCTGCAGCCCAGCCTATCTCTACTCTCCCCGCCTCATCCACAGACACTTATCGAGTGCCTACTAGATCAAGGGCCAAACACTATTTAGGTTTTTGGGATTCAAAAGAGTTAAAAGCACCTACCTCATGGGATTTAAAATCTAGCAGGGAGAGGCAGACCATAGACATGATAATTAAGTAAATTACATCATGTGTTAGCGAGTGACAATCCTTTGGGGTGGGGGGAATAGAGGAAGGTAAAGAAATTAGCAAGGCTGGGGGAAGGGAAGTAGGTAGCTTTCAATTTAAATAAGAGTCAAGGTAGGTGTTTCAGCAAATACTCGAAATACTTGAAAGGGTATGGAGTGAGCCAAGCAAGCATCTGGGGGAAGAGTGGTCCAGGGAGCTGAAATAGCAAGTGCTGCAACCAGCAGTGAAAGCATGCCTGGTGTGGCCCGGTGACAAGGTACCCGATGTGGCTGGAATTGATTGAGGGGAGAATTGAAAGAGAGAAGGTCAGAGAGGCAAAAGGGGGATAGGTCCAGATGATGTGGGGTCATGCAGCCCTTGGGAAAGTTTTGTTTTTATCTTTGTGAAATGTGAAACCATTGCGAGGTTTTGAGTGGCAGAGTGAAATGATCCAGCTTATACATCTAAAGGATTTCTCGAGAAGGACTATGAAGGTGAACAACAGTGGAAGTAAAAAAAAAAAAAAAAAAAAACTAATAAGGAAGTTATTGCAATAATTCAGGGAAGGCATAATTACTGGTGACTCGGATATGGTTGTGAGAAGTGGTTGGCTGACAGATCTGAATGCAGGGCCAGCAGCATTTCCCCAGGGATTGGATGGAAAAAGAAGGAAGGAAAGGGAAGGATCAATGATGATATCATTTTTTTTCCCTCTGAGCAACTAGCAAGTGGTGTTGCTGTCAGCTGAGGTGAGGAAGGTGGGTGGAACAGGAGTTTGGTTTTGGACATGCTAAGAGTAAGGCATCTGTGAGATACGTGAGTGGCTATGATGGCAAGGAATTGGATATCTGAGTCTGGAGTTAGGAGAATGAGTCTCTGAGGAATGAATTTGGCATTTGATGACATGAAAATGGATGAGCTTGCCAAAGAAATACATGTAGGGAGAGAGGACAGGAGAACAGAGTCCTGGGGTAGTCCAAATTAAGAGGTCTTGGAGCTGCAGGTTTCCTCTGAGAAGGACTGAGCTGTGAAGTAGGAGGCAAGGGACCACAGTGGCTCAGAGAGGATGGAATAATTAGCTGTGTCACGTGGGCCAGTGTGGAAGCCACTGTTGACCTTGACCCGAGACATTCCCTGGAAGTGGTTTCAGTGAAGTAGCCAGAGCAAAAGGTTGACTGAAGTGTACCTAAGAGATCATGGGAGGAGAGGGAGGCAGAGAGTGAGGATGGACAACTTTGTTGTAGATTTTTGCTGCAAAGGGAAACAAGTAAGTCATCATTTGGCTGGTGACAAGGATTCAATTAAAAAATTTTTTTTTCTTTATTTTTTAAGACAAAAGAAATCATAGAATATTTTTAGGTCAATGGGGATGATCTAGAAGAAAGAAAAATTGGTGATACATGAGTGAGAAGGAAGAATTGCTGAATCTATTTCCTTAAGCAGGAGAGAGAAGGATGGAATTGAGGGCATAAGCACAGAATGGTCTTATAAGGAAATATATAGTTCATCTCTAGTTTTATAAGAAAATAGATAGTAACAGGAAGGCGGGCAGAGTCTAGGGCAACAGATGCTGTTATGGTTTAGATATAGGAAGTTGCAGTGTGGGGAAATTCTCTTCACTATTACTTGAGCCAACAAATTTGACTTATGCCAGTTCTACTAGTTCCAGATATAACCAAGAGTCTCTTGAGAGAACAAGCAAGGGAAGTTAAATAATTTCTCCAAGGTCATAAGTTCATGGTACAACACAGTATTAATGGAGTGGCAGTGGATTTAGCTGGATCTTGGAGCTTACTTTGGACCCCAAGTCTAACCTTACTTGAGTCTGTGAAGAGCTTCTTATTCATCATTCTTACAGTTGTTTGATGAGTGAGTAACCAGAATCGCATGGTAAAAAGGAAACATGTGACAACATCACTGAAGGAGAGCTACTTGGTGCATTGCTATATTATACTAGGAGGATTCCCTTAGGTCAGAAATATCTAGGGAGATTTCTTTAAAGAGTGACGCCTAAGCCATACACAAAAATAAACTCAAAATGGATTAGAGACCTAAATGTAAGACCGGGCACTACAAATCTCTTAGAGGAAAACATAGGAAGAACACCCTTTGACATAAATCACAGCAAGATCTTTTTTGATCCACCTCCTAGAGTAATGGAAATGAAAACAAAAATAAGCAAATGGGACCTAATGAAACTTAAAAGCTTTTGCACAGCAAAAGAAACCATAACCAAATGAAAAGACAACCCTCAGAATGGGAGAAAATATTTTCAAATGAATCAATGGACAAAGGATTAATCTCCAAAATATATAAACAACTCATGCAGCTCAATATTAAAAAAAAAACAATCCAAAAATGGGCTGAAGACCTAAATAGACATTTCTCCAAAGAAGATATACAGATGGCCAACAAACACATGAAAGGATGCTCAACATCACTAATTATTAGAGAAAAGCAAATCAAAACTACAATGAGGTATCACCTCACACCACAGTGGCTCAGAGAGGATGGAATAATCAGAATAATTAGAATAATTAGAATGGAATAATTAGAATGGGCATCATCAGAAAATCTACAGACAACAAATGCTGGAGAGGGTGTGGAGAGAAGGGAACCCTCTTGCACTGTTGGTGGGAATGTAAATGGATACAGCCACTATGGAGAACAGTATGGAGGTTCCTTAGAAAACTAAAAATAGAATTATCATATGACCCAGCAATCCCACTACTGGGCATATACCCAGAGAAAACCATAATTCAAAAAGACACATGCACCCCAATGCTCATTGCAGCACTATTTACAATAGCCAGGTCATGGAAGCAACCTAAATGCCCATCGACAGACGAATGGATAAAGAAGATGTGGTACATATATACGATGGAATATTACTCAACCATAATAAGGAACGAAATTGGGTCATTTGTAGAGATGTGGATGGATCTAGAGACTGTCATACAGAGTGAAGTAAGTCAGAAAGAGAAAAACAAATATTGTATATTAATGTATATATGTGGAAACTAGAAAAATGGTACAGATGAACCAGTTTGCAGGGCAGAGATAGAGACACAGATGTAGAGAACAAACGGATGGACACCAAGGGGGGAAAGTGGTGGGGGAGGTGGTGGTGGGATGAATTTGGAGATTGGGATTGACATGTAGACACTAATATGTCTAAAATAGATAACTAATAAGAACCTGCTGTATAAAAATATAAAAATAGATTTCAAAAAAAGAAAAATAGATTTAAAGAAAAATATTGATTATAAACAGTAGTAATACATGCAACAAAAACTGTGACTATTGTAGGCAAATAACAGAAGTTTGCTGAGTACTGCCTTATCTCCTAACTAGTTTGGGACATTAGCCAAGTTAAAATCAGTAAGTGCTTCAATAAACCACTTTATGTTGTTGTTGTCAGATTTCACCACAGGGCGATAGATGGTCTGTGTTTGGAATGTATACACAGCTTGTGTAGAAAGGTTTGAATCAGCTTACAGCTTAAACCAACCCAAACAAGCCAAGTGGAGACTGAGTCCAGGTATGGACTCAGGAAGAGTGGACACCATCATACTTCGAGAGTCACAGGTCACTATCTACAACTTGGCCCCGAACTCGTGGCAAACATTCCTGCCAGCAAATGCAAAAACAATAAATGTTGTGTTCAACTGTTTAAAAAAAACCACAAAGACACCTAAGCTGAGAGTGAAAGGATGGGGAGGGATTAAGAAGGAAAAGGAGGGGCGGGGAAGCATTTGAGGCATTAAAAACAATATCGGCCATCATGTGAGGATGTAGTGAAGACCAGAGGACTGGGCAGAGACTCCAGAGGAACTTGACATGTGATGATCATGGAACACAGATGAAGCCAGATCATGGGGCTTCTAACTGGTATTTAAATACTATTGGTATTTAAATGCAAGTAGTTAATATATAAAATAGATAACCAACAAGGACCTACTGTATAGCACAGGGAATTATACTCAATATTTTGTAATAACCTATAAGGGAAAAGTATCTGAAAAAAAATATATGTATAACTAAATCAATTTTCTGTACATTTGAAATTAACACAACATTGTAAATCAACTATACTTCAATCAATCAATCAATCAATCAATCAATCCAAGTAGTTAGTGCCATGAGCACAAATACTGGGTGGGATGAGTGCATATTAATTTTTATTTTTTTTATTAAAAATTTTTTTAATTTTATATATTTTTTATACAACAGGTTCTTATTAGTCCAGTTTTATACACATCAGTGTATACATGTCAGTGCCAATCGCCCAATTCACACCACTATCCCAAAACGCCCATGGCTTTCCCCCCTTGGTGTCCATAAGTTTGTTCTCTACATCTGTGTCTCAATTTCTGCCCTGTAAACCGGTCCATCTGTACCATTTTTCTAGGTTCCACATATATGCATTAATATATGATATTTGTTTTTCTATTTCTGACTTACTTCTCTCTGTATGACAGTCTCTAGATCCATCTATGTCTCAACAAATGACCCAATTTCGTTCCTTTTTATGGCTGAGTAATATTCCATTGTATATATGTACCACAACTTCTTTATCAGTTAGTCTGTTGATGGGCATTTAGGTTGCTTCTATGACCTGGCTATTGTAAATAGTGCTGCAATGAGCATTGGGGTGCATGTGTCTTTTTGAATTATGGTTTTCTCTGGGTATATGCCCAGTAGTGGGATTGCTGGATCATATGGTAATTCTACTTTTAGTTTTTTAAGGAAGCTCCATACTGTTTTCCATAGTGGCTGTATCAGTTGACATTCCCACCAACAGTGCAAGAGGGTTCCCTGTTCTCCACACCCACTCCAGCATTTGTTGTTTGTAGATTTTCTGATGATGCCCATTCTAACTGGTGTGAGGTGATACCTCATTGTAGTTTTGATTTGCTTTTCTCTAATAATTAGTGATGTTGGGCAGCTTTTCGTGTGCTTCTTGGCCATCTGTATGTCTTCTATGGAGAAATGTCTATTTAGGTCTTCAGCCCATTTTTGGATTGGGTTGTTTGTTTTTTTAATATTGAGCTGCATGAGCTGTTTATATATGTTTGAGATTAATCCTTTGTCCGTTGATTCATTTGCAGATATTTTCTCCTATTCTGAAGGTTGTCTTTTCATCTTGTTTATGGTTTCCTTTGCTGTGCAAAAGCTTTTAAGTTTCATTAGGTCCCATTTGTTTATTTTTGTTTTTATTTCCATTACTCTAGGAGGTAGATCAAAAAAGATCTTGCTGTGATTTATGTCAAAGTGTGTTCTTCCTATGTTTTCCTCTAAGAGATTTATAGTGCCCGGTCTTACATTTAGGTCTCTAATCCATTTTGAGTTTATTTTTGTGTATGGTGTTAGGGAGTGTTCTAATTTCATTCTCTTACTTGTAGCTTTCTAGTTTTCCCAGCACCACTATTGAAGACACTGTCTTTCCTCTATTGTATATCCTTGCCTCCTTTGTCATAGATTAGTTGACCATAGGTATGTTGGTTTATCTCTGGGCTTTCTATCTTATTCCATTAATCTATATTTCTGTTTTTGTGCCAGTACCATATTGTCTTGATTACTGTTGCTTTGTAGTATAGTCTGAAGTCAGGAAGTCTGATTCTTCCAGCTCCGTTTTTTTCCCTTAAGACTGCTTTGGCTAGTCGGAGTCTTTTGTGTTTCCATACAAATTTTAAGATTTTTTGTCCTAGTTCCGTAAAAAATGCCATTGGTAATTTGATAGGGATTGCATTGAATCTGTAGAATGCTTTCAGAAGTATAGTCATTTTCACAGTATTGCTTCTTCCAATCCAAGAACATGGTATATCTCTCTATATGTTGGTATCATCTTTAATTTCTTTCATGAGTGTCTTAGAGTTTTCTGCATACAGGTCTTTTGTCTCCCTAGTTAGGTGTATTCCTAGGTATTTTATTCTTTTTGTTGCATTGGTAAATGGGAATGTTTCCTTAATTTCTCTTTCAGATTTTTCATCATAGTGTATAGGAATGCAAGAGATTTCTGTGCACTAATTATTTTTTATTAGTTTCTGCTTTATAACAAAGTGAATCAGTTATACATATACATCTGTTCCCATATCGCTTCCCTCTTGTGTCTCCCTCCCTCCCTCCCACCCTCCTTATGCCACACCTCCAGGAGGTCACAAAGCACCGAGCTGATCTCCCTGTGCTATGCGGCTGCTTCCCACTATCAATCTACCTTACGTTTGGTAGTGTATATATGTCCACGCCTCTGTCTCGCTTTGTCAATTCCTACCCTTCCCCCTCACCATATCCTCAAGTCCACTCTCAAGTAGGTCTGTGTCTTTATTCCTGTTTTACCTCTAGGTTCTTCATGACATTATTTTTCTTAAATTCCATATATATGTGTTAGCATACGGTATTTGTCTTTCTCTTTCTGACTTACTTCACTCTGTAAAACAGACTCTAGGTCCATCCACTCATTACAAATAGCTCAATTTTGTTTCTTTTTATGGCTGAGTAATATTCCATTGTATATATGTGCCACATCTTCTTTATCCATTCATCGGATGATGGACACTTAGGTTGTTTCCATCTCTGGGCTATTGTAAATAGAGCGGCAATGAACATTTTGGTACATGACTCTTTTTGAATTATGGTTTTCTCAGGGTGCCTAGTAGTGGGATTGCTGGGTCACATGGTAGTTCTATTTGTAGTTTTTTAAGGAACCTCCATACTGTTCTCCATAGTGGCTGTACCAATGCACATTCCCACCAGCAGTGCAAGAGTGTTCCCTTTTCTCCACACCCTCTCCAGCATTTATTGTTTCTAGATTTTTTGATGATGGCCGTTCTGACTGTTGTGAGATAATATCTCATTGTAGTTTTGATTTGCATTTCTCTAATGATTAATGATGTTGAGCATTCTTTCATGTGTTTGTTGGCAGTCTGTATATCTTCTTTGGAGAAATATCTATTTAGGTCTTCTGCCCATTTTTGGATTGGGCTGTTTGTTATTTTGCTATTGAGCTGCATAAGCTCCTTATAAAATTTTGGAGATTAATCCTTTGTCAGTTGCTTCATTGGCAAATATTTTCTCCCATTCTCAGGTTTGTCTTGTTTATGGTTTCCTTTGCTGTGAAAAAGCTTTGAAGTTTCATTGGGTCCCATGTGTTCATTTTTGTTTTATTTCCATTTCTTTAGGAGGTGGGTCAAAAAGGATCTTGCTGTGATTTATGTCATAGAGTGTTCTGCCTATGTTTTCCTCTAAGAGTTTGATAGTTTCTGGCCTTACATTTAGGTCTTTAATCCATTTTGAGCTAATTTTTGTGCATGGTGTAGGGAGTGATCTAATCTCATACTTTTACATGTCCCTGTCCAGTTTTCCCAGCACCACTTATTGAAGAGGCTGTCCTTTGTCCACTGTACATTCCTGCCTCCTTTATCAAAGATAAGGTGACCATGTGTGCGTGGGTTTATCTCTGGGTTTTCTATCCTGTTCCATTGATCTATCTTTCTGTTTTTGTGCCAGTACCACACTGTGTTGATTACTGTAGCTTTGTAGTATAGTCTGAAGTCAGAGAGCCTGATTCCTCCAGCTCTGGTTTTCATTCTCAAGATTACTTTGGCTATTCAGGGTCTTTTGTTTTTCCAAACAAATTTTGAAATTTTTTGTTCTAGGTCTGTGAAAACTGCCAGTGGTAGTTTGATAGGGATTGCATTGAATTTGTAGATTGCTTTGGGTAGTAGAGTCATTTTCACAATATTGATTCTTCCAATCCAGGAACATGGTATATCTCTCCATCTATTTGTTTCATCTTTAATTTCTTTCATCAGTGTTATAATTTTCTGCATACAGGTCTTTTGTCTTCTTAGGTAGGTTTATTCCTAGATATTTTATTCTTTTTGCTGCAGTGATAAATGGGAGCGTTTTCTTGATTTCACTTTCAGATTTTTCATCATTAGTGTATAGGAATGCCAGAGATTTCTGTGCACTAATTTTGTATCCTGCAACCTTACCAAGTTTATTGATTAGCTCTAGTAGTTTTCTGGTGGCACCTTTAGGATTCTCTATGTATAGTATCATGTCATCTGCAAACAGTGACAGTTTTATTTCTTCTCTTCCAATTTGTATTCCTTTCATTTTCTTCTCTAATTGCCATGGCTAGGACTTCCAAAACTATGTTGAATAATAGTGGTGAGTGTGGACATTCCTTGTCTTGTTCCTGATTTTAGAGGAAATGATTTCAGGTTTTCACCATTGAGAATGATGTTTGCTGTGGGTTTGTCGTATATGGCTCTTATTATGTTGAGGTAGGTTTCCTCTATGCCCACTTTCTGGAGAATTTTTACCATAAATGGGTGTTGAATTTTGTCAATAGCTTTTTCTGCATCTATTGAGATGATCATATGGTTTTTATTCTTCAGTTTGTTAATATGGTGTATCACATTGATTGATTTCCATATATTGAAGAATCCTTGCATCCCTGGGATAAATTCCACTTGATCATGGTGTATGATTCTTTTAATGTGTTGTTGGATTCTGTTTGCTAGTATTTTGTGGAGGATTTTTGCATCTATATTCCTCAGTGATATTGGTCTGTAACTATCTTTTTTGTCTATACTATACTAAAAAACTATACTTTTTTTTAGTATCTTTGTCTGGTTTTCGTATCAGGGTGATGGTGGCCTCATAGAATGAGTTTGGGAGTGTTTCTTCTTCCCCAATTTTTGTAAGAGTTTGAGGAGGATGGGTGTTAGCTCTTCTCTAAATGTTTGATAAAATTCTCCTGTGAAGCCATCTGGTCCTGGACTTAGGTTTACTGGAAGATTTTTCACAGTTTCAATTTCATTACTTGTGATTGGTCTGTTCATATTTTCTACTTCTTCCTGGTTCAGTCTTGGAAGGTTATACATTTCTAAGAATTTGTCCATTTCTTCCAGGTTTTCCATTTTATTGCCGTAGAGTTGCTTGTACTAGTCTCTTAGGATGCTTTGTATTTCTGTGTTGCCTGTTGTAACTTCTCCTTTTTCATTTCTAATTTTATTGATTTGAGTCTTCTCCCTCTTTTTCTTGATGAGTCTGGATAATGGTTTATCAGTTTTGCTTATCTTCTCAAAGAAGCAGCTTTTAGTTTTATTGATCTTTGCTATTGTTTTCTTTGTTTCTATTTCTGCTCTGATCTTTATGATTTCTTTCCTTCTGCTAACTTTGGGTTTTCTTTGTTCTTCTTTCTCTAATTCCTTTCGGTGTAAGGTTAGATTGTTTATTTGTGATTTTTCTTGCTTCTTGAGGTAGGCTTGTATAGCTATAAACTTCCTTCTTAGAACAGCTTTTGCTGAATCCCATAGGATTTGGATCATCGTGTCTTCATTGTCATTTGTCTCTAGGTATTTTTTGATTTCCTCTTTGATTTATTCAGTGATCTCTTGGTTATTTAGTAATGTATTGTTTAGCCTCCATATGTTTTTGTTTTTTTACATTTTCTCCCCTGTAATTCATTTCTAATCTCATAGCGTTCTGGTCAGAAAAGATGCTTGATATGATTTCAATTTTCTTAAATTTACTGAGGCTTGTTTTGTGACCCAAGATGTGATCTATCCTGGAGAATGTTCTCTGCACACTTGAGAAGAAAGTGTAATCTGCTGTTTTTGCATTGAATGTCCTACAAATATCAATTAAATCTATCTGGTCTATTGTGAAATTTAAAGCTTCTGTTTCCTTATTATTTTCATTTTGGATCATCTGTCCACTGGTGTGAGGTGCTAAAGTCCCCCACTATTATTGTGTTACTGTCGATTTCCTCTTTTACAGTTGTTAGCAGTTGCCTTATGTATTGAGGTGCTCCTATGTTGGGTACATATATATTTATAATTGTTATATCTTCTTCTTGGATTGATCCCTTGATCATTATGTAGTGTCCTTCCTTGTCTCTTGTAACATTCTTTATTTTAAAGCCTATTTTATCAGGTATGTGTATTGCTTCTCCAGCTTTCTTTTGATTTCCATTTGCATGGGATACCTTTCTCCATCCCCTCACTTTCAGTCTGTATGTGTCTCTAGGTCTGAAGTGGGTCTCTTGCAGACAGCATATAGATGGGTCTTGTTTTTGTATCCATTCAGCAAGCCTGTGTCTTTTGGTTGGAGCATTTAATCCATTCACATTTAAGGTAATTATTGGTATGTATATTCCTATGACCATTGTCTTAATTGTTTTTTTTTTTTTTTGTATGTCCTTTTCTCCTCTTGTGTTTCCCACTTAGAGAAGTTCCTTTAGCATTTGTTGTAGAGCTGGTTTGGTGGTGCTGAATTCTCTTAGCTTTTACTTGTCTGTAAATCTTTTGATTTCTCCATCAAATCTGAATGAGATCCTTGTCCGGTAGAGTAATCGTGGTTGTAGTTTCTTCCCTTTCCTCACTTTAAGTATATCATGCCACACCCTTCTGGCTTGTAGAGTTTCTGCTGAGAAATCAGTTGTTAATCTTATGGGAGTTCCTTTTTATGTTATTTGTTGTTTTCCCCTTGCTGCTTTCAATAATTTTTCTTTGTCTTTAATTTTTGCCAATTTGATTACTATGTGTCTCGGCATGTTTCTCCTTGGGTTTATCCTGTATCGGATTCTCTGTGCTTCTTGGACTTGGGTGGCTATTTCCTTTCCAATATTATGGAAGTTTTCAACTATAATCTCTTCAAATATTTTCTCTGATCCTTTCTCTCTCTCTCTCCTCCTTCTTTGACCCCTATAATGCGAATTTTGTTGCATTTAATATTATCCCAGAGGGCTCTTAGGCTGTCTTCATTTCTTTTCATTCTTTTTTCTTTATTCTGTTCCACAGTGGTGAATTCCACAGCTCTGTCTTCCAGATCACTTATCCGTTCTTCTGCCTCAGTTATTCTGCTATTGATTCCTTCTAGTGTAGTTTTCATTTTAGTTATTGTATTGTTCATCTCTGTTTGTTTATTGTTTAATTCTTCTAGGTCTTTGTTAAACATTTCTTTCATCTTCTCGAGCTTTGCCTCCATTCTTTTTCTGAGGTTCTGGATCATCTTCACTTTCATTATTCTGAATTCTTTTTCTGGAAGGTTGCCTATCTCCACTTCATTTAGTTGTTTTTCTGAGGCTTTATCTTGTTCCTTCATCTGGTACATAGCCCTCTGCCTTTTCATCTTGTCTGTCTTTCTGTGAATGTGGTTTTTGTTCCACAGGCTGCAGGATTTTAGTTCTTCTTGCTTCTGCTCTCTGCCCTCTGGAGGATGAGGCTATCTATGAGGCTAGTGCACGTTTCCTAATGGGAGGGACTGGTGATGAGTGCATATTTAAAACATTGATGATAATAAAAATATTTATGTCAGTTAAAATGCTTCCACATATACAATCTCATTTAGTTCTCACAGACTAAATTATTTTTATTGCTTAAAATGTGACATTTAAATTTATATGTTACAGTTAATGAAACAACTCAAAGGGATTTGCTTGCCAAGATAGTACACCAAGTAAGCGGAGAGCAGCAGTCTAAGTCCCAGCCTCTGTTTCCAAAACACCTGTTCTTGTCACTAAAGCAGGTTTTAGTAAACATCTTCTAAACTGTGCAAAAATGACAGATGATTTGTGAATATAAGCTTTATAACACAACATAGAAATGTGTGAAATAATCTGAAAATTAATGATAAATGGAAAAAGAAAATACAATCATGTGTTAAAATATTAGATATATATTTTGGTGGTAAATTTTTATGACAAATATAATTTTATTCTTTCTGTTTCCAAGATTTCTTCAACATATAAGAGCTTGAAGGTAATCATAGTTTGAAATATATATATATGTACTTTTGAAAATCAGTAGAAAGACCTATGGTTTAGGAGAGGAAACTGAAAGATAATTTGTATTAGTAAATGCCTTAGCCGAAAATAAAAAACTCTGTGTCTTCAATTATATATATTTTGAAAGATGGAACTGGCTTGCTTTCTACTGTACTCTCTACTTATTCCAGTTTCTTTCTTATCAATCATATTCCGAGGTACTGGGAGAGGAGAGAATACTGTGAGTCACTGTATTTGTATCACTGTGCGTGAGATCCTTTCTATGTTATATGAGGCTGTAGATATGACAAATTTAAACTGGGAGTATTTTTCAAGTATTCCTTAATTGCCTATTCTTTATTTTGTGTATTCATTTGAAGACTTGCTCTTAACAAAACTATATGCGTGATGCTGTGGGGAATAAGATAACCCCTGTCCTACTGGGATTATAATTAATTAATATAGACATAAAAATCAAATTATAATAATGTAAGACAATGTAATGATAATGAGTAGAACTTCTATTCATTGAACAACCATACTAGACTATTTCCATATTTCCATGTACTATCTCTAATCCTGTCAACAACACTGAATAGTAGAAATTGTTCTCAAAAATGAAGAAATAAAAGCCTTAGGCCATTAGACAACTAGGCTCTGGTAATGTGGTGAAAACGGCAAAGCTAGCACTAAACTGTCATTCTATGATGTGGAGACTTATAGATATATGCATACATATGTAAAGTGTATGTGTGTGTTTGTGCATATATATATACACAAAGTAATTCTTCATGAAATAATCTTGGATGCTATTTCTGTCTATCTATGTATCTATCTATCCATCTCCCTGCTTGGCAATAGAGACACAGACAAGTTCACAGCATAAATTATTTTTTCATTTTCTAGCTCTTCAATGTAGTTTCTGATTTTGAATGTTTTCTTTTTATTTATAAAAGTGTAGAAAATTAGAAATACATAAAAATGAAAGAGAAGAAAATAAAATTACCTGAGAGCTTGTCAGATACAGTCACGATTCATATTTTAGAATAATTTATTTGTCTTTATATGCTTGTGTCCATATAATTATATGTTTTATATGCATATATTTTGTGGTTTAAAATTGTGGTCATGTTATCTATAGATCCAGCATTTTATATATAGAAGTTCTTTTTCACTTAATGGTTTTTCATAATTTTTTTCAGTTATGAAATAAATTTTGAAGGCATCATTAGAAAATTTCTATAATATCCCATGTTAAAGTGTTCCCACAATTTATGTACTCTTTTACTTTTGCTGGGTTTTATGTTTTTTTAAATTTTATATTGGAGTATAGTTGATTAACAATGTTGTGTTAGTTTCAAGTGTACAGAAAATTGACTTAGTTATACATATATATTTTTTCAGATTCTTTTCCCTTATGGGTTATTACAAAATATTGAGTATAATTCCCTGTGCTATACAGTAGGTATATGTTGTGTTAGTTTCAGGTGTACAGGAAAGTGATTCAGTTATACATATACATGTATCGATTCTTTTTCAAAATCTTTTCTCATTTAGGTTATTACAGAATATTGAGCACCATTCCCTGTGCTATGTAGCAGTGTGTACATGTCAATCCCAAACTCCATCTATCCGTATACCGACCCTTCCCTCCTGGAGACCATAAGTTAATTTTCTACATCTGTGCCAATATTTCTGTTTTGTAAATAAGTTCATTTGTATCATTTTTTAGATTCCACATATAAGTGAAATCATATAATATTTGTCTTTCTCTGTCTGATTTACTTCACTTAGTAGGATAATCTCTACATCCATCCATGTTGCTGCAAAAGTCATTATTTCATTCTATTTTATGGCTGAGTAATATTCCATTATATATATGTACAACATCTTCTTATTTTTTTTGCATGACTCTAGGTATTTAAAAATCTTAAATTAACAAATATATATAAGCCCACATAGTTACAATTTCATTTTTATTTATTTATTTTTTTAATTTTTACTTTTTGACATCTTTACTGGAGTGTAATTGCTTAACAAAGGTGCGTTAGTTTCTGCTTTATAACAAAGTGAATCAATTAATCATATACATATGTTTCCGTATCCCCTCCCTCTTGCGTCTCCTTCCCACCATCCCTATCCCACCCCTCCAGGCGGTAACAAAGAACCGAGCTCACCTACCTGTGCTATGCGGCTGCTTCCCACTAGCTATCTACCTTAGGTTTGGTAGTGTATATATGTCCATTCCTCTCTTTCACTTAGTCACAGCTTACCCTTCCCCCTCCCCATATCCTCAAGTCCATTCTCTAGTAGGTCTGTGTCTTTATTCCTGTCTTACACCTAGGTTCTTCATGACATTTTTTTTCTTCTTAAATTCCATATATATGTGTTAGCATATGGTATTTGTCTTACTCTTCCTTACTTCACTCTGTATGACAGACTCTATGTCTATCCACCTCATTACAAATAGCTCAATTTCATTTCTTTTTATGGCTGAGTAATATTCCATTGTATGTATGTGCCACATCTTCTTTATCCATTCATCTGATGATGGACACTTAGGTTGTATCCATCTCTGGGCTATTGTAAATAGGGCTGCAATGAACATTCTGGTACATGACTCTTTTTGAATTATGGTTTTCTCAGGGTATTTGCCCAGTAGTGGGATTGCTGGGTCATATAGTAGTTCTGTTTGTAGTTTTTAAGGAACCTCCATACTGTTCTCCATACTGGCTGTACCAATTCACCTTCCCACCAGCAGTGGAAGAGTGTTCCCTTTTCTCCACACCCACTGCAGCATTTATTGTTTCTGGATTTTTGATGATGGCCATTCTGACTGGTGTGAGATAATATATCATTGCAGTTTTGATTTGCATTTCTCTAATGATTAATGATGTTGAGCATTCTTTCATGCATTTGTTGGCAGTCTGTATATCTTCTTTGGAGAAATGTCTATTTAGGTCTCCTGCCCATTTTTGGATTGGGTTGTTTGTTTTTTGTTTTTGAGCTGCAAGAGCTGCTTGTAAATTTTGGAGATTAATCCTTTGTCAGTTGCTTCATTTGGAAATATTTTCTCCCATTCTGAGGGTTGTCTTCTGGTCTTGTTTATGGTTTCCTTTGCTTTGCAAAAGCTTTGACGTTTCATTAGGTCCCATTTGTTTATTTTTGTTTTTATTTCCATTTCTCTAGGAGGTGGGTCAAAAAGGATCTTGCTGTGATTTATGTCATAGAGTATTCTGCCTATGTTTTCCTCTAAGAGTTTGATAGTTTCTGGCCTTACATTTAGGTCTTTAATCCATTTTGAGCTTATTTTTGTGTATGGTGTTAGGAAGTGATCTAATCTCATACTTTTACATGTCCCTGTCCAGTTTTCCCAACACCACATATTGAAGAGACTGTTCTTTCTCCACTGTACATTCCTGCCTCCTTTATCAAAGATAAGGTGACCATATCTGCGTGGGTTTATCTCTGGGGTTTCTATCCTGTTCCATTGATCTATATTTCTGTTTTAGTGCCAGTACCATACTGTCTTGATTGCTGTAGCTCTGTAGTATAGCCTGAAGTCAGGGACCTGCTTTTTCCAGCTCTGTTTTTCTTTCTCAGGATTACTTTGGCTATTCGGGGTCTTTTGTGTTTCCATACAAATTGTGAATTTTTTTGTTCTAGTTCTGTGAAAAATGCCAGTGGTAGTTTGATAGGGATTGCATTGAGTCTGTCGATTGCTTTGGGTAGTAGAGTCATTTTCACAGTGTTGATTCTTCCAATCCAAAACATGGTATATCTCTCCATCTATTTGTATCGTCTTAAATTTCTGTCATCAGTGTCTTATAATTTTCTGCATACAGATCTTTTGTCTCTTAGGTAGGTTTATTCCTAGATATTTTATTCTTTTTGTTGCAATGGTAAATGGGAGTGTTTCCTTGATTTCACTTTCAGATTTTTCATCATTAGTATATAGGAATGCCAGAGATTTCTGTGCATTAATTTTGTATCCTGCTACTTTACCAAATTCATGGATTAGCTCTAGTAGTTTTCTGGTAGCATCTTTAGGATTCTCTATGTATAGTATCATGTCATCTGCAAACAGTGACAGCTTTACTTCATCTTTTCCCATTTGGATTCCTTTTATTTCCTTTCCTTCTCTGATTGCTGTGGCTAAAACTTCTAATACTATGTTGAGTAAGAGTGGTGAGAGTGGGCCACCTTGTCTTGTTCCTGATCTTAGTGGAAATGCTTTCAGATTTTCACGATTGACGATGATGTTGGCTGCTGGTTTGTCATATATGACCATTTATATGTTGAGAAAAGTTCCCTCTATGCCTACTTTCTGCAGGATTTTATCATAAATATGTTTGAATTTTGTCAAATATTTCTCTGCATCTATTGAGATGATTATATGGTTTTTCTCCTTCAATTTGTTATTATGGAGTATCACCTTGATTGAGTTGTGTATATTGAAGACTCCTTGCATTCCTGGAATAAACCCCACTTGATCATGGTGTATGATCCTTCTAATGTGCATTTGGATTCTGTTTGCTAGTATTTTGCTGAGGATTTTTGTATCTATGTTCATCAATGATATTGGCCTGTAGTATTCTTTCTTTCTTTGTGACATCCTGGTCTGTTTTTGGTATCAGGGTGATGGTGGCCTCATAGAATGAGTTTGGAGTGTTCCTCCCTCTGCTATATTTTGGAAGAGTTTGAGAAGGATCGGTGTTAGCTCTTCTCTAAATGTTTGATAGAATACACCTGTGAAGCCATCTGGTCCTGGGCTTTTGTTTGTTGGAAGATTTTTAATCACAGTTTCAATTTCAGTGCTTGTGATTCGTCTGTTCATATTTTCTATATCTTCCTGATTCAGTCTTCGCAGGTTGTGCATTTCTAAGTATTTGTCCATTTCTTCCAGGTTCTCCATTTTATTAGCAAAGGGTTGCTTGTAGTAATCTCTCATGATCTTTTGTATTTCTGCAGTGTCAGTTGTTGCTTCTCCTTTTTCATTTCTATTGAGTCTCCTCCCTTTTTTACTTGATAAGTCTGGATAATGGTTTATCAATTTTTTATCTCCTCAAGGGACCAGCTTTTAGTTTTATTGATCCTTGCTATCCTTTCCTTCATTTATTTTTCATTTATTTCTGACCTGATTTTTTGGTTACATCTCTATTGGAGTATAATTGCTTAACAATGTTGTGTTAGTTTCTGCTTTATAACAAAGTGAATCAGTTATACATATACATATGTTCCCATATCCCATCCCTCTTGTATCTCCCTCCCACCATCCCTATCCCACCCCTCCAGGCGGTCACCAAGCACCGAGCTGATCTCACTGTGTTATGCGGCTGCTTCCGACTAGCTATCTACCTTATGTTTGGTAGTGTATATATGTCCATGCCTCTCTTTCACTTTGTCACAGCTTCCCTTCCCCCTCCCCATATCCTCAAGTCCATTCTCTAGTAGGTCTGTGTCTTTATTCCTTTCTTACATCTAGGTTCTTCATGACATTTTTTTCTTCTTAAATTCCATATATATGTGTTAGCATACGGTATTTGTCTTTCTCTTTCTGACTTACTTCACTCTGTATGACAGACTCTAGGTCTATCCACCTCATTACAAATAGCTCAATTTTGTTTCTTTTTATGGCTGAGTAATATTCCATTGTATATATGTGCCACATCTTCTTTATCCATTCATCCGATGATGGACACTTAGGTTGTTTCCATCTCTGGGCTATTGTACATAGGGCTGCAATGAACATTTTGGTACATGACTCTTTTTGAATTATGGTTTTCTCAGGGTATATGCCCAGTAGTGGGATTGTTGGGTCGTATGGTAGTTCTATTTGTAGTATTATAAGGAACCTCCATACTGTTCTCCATAGTGGCTGTACCAATTCACATTTCCACCAGCAGTGCAAGAGGGTTTCCTTTTTTCCATACCCTCTCCAGCATTTATGGTTTCTAGATTTTTTGATGATGGCCATTCTGACTGGTGTGAGATGATATCTCATTGTAGTTTTGATTTGCATTTCTCTAATGATTAAAGATGTTGAGCATTCTTTCATGTGTTTGTTGGCAGTCTGTGTATCTTCTGTGGAGAAGTGTCTATTTAGGTCTTCTGCCCATTTTTGGATTGGGCTGTTTCTTTTTTTGTGATTGAGCTGCATGAGCTGCTTATAAATTTTGGAGATTAATGCTTTGTCAGTTGCTTCATTAGCAAATATTTTATCCCATTCTGAGGGTTGTCTTTTGGTCTTGTTTTTGGTTTCCTTTGCTTTGATAAAGCTTTTAAGTTTCATTAGGTCCCATGTGTTTATTTTTGTCTTTATTTCCATTTCTCTAGGCGGTGGGCCAAAAAGGATCTTGCTGTGATTTATGTCATAGAGTATTCTGCCTATGTTTTCCTCTAAGAGTTTGATAGTTTCTGGCCTTACATTTAGGTCTTTAATCCATTTTGAGCTTATTTTTGTGTATGGTGTTAGGAAGTGATCTAATCTCATACTTTTACATGTCCCTGTCCAGTTTTCCCAGCACCACTTATTGAAGAGGCTGTCCTTTCTCCCCTGTACATTCCTGCCTCCTTTATCAAAGATAAGGTGACCATATGTGCGGGTTTATCTCTGGGTTGTCTATCCTGTTCCATTGATCTATATTTCTGTTTTAATGCCAGTACCATACTGTCTTGATTGCTGTAGCTCTGTAGTATAGCCTGAAGTCAGGGACCTGATTCTTCCAGCTCTGTTTTTCTTTCTCAGGATTGCTTTGGCTTTTCGGGGTCTTTTGTGTTTCCATACAAATTGTGAATTTTTTTTGTTCTATTTCTGTGAAATATGCCAGTGGTAGTTTGATAGGGATTGCATTGAGTCTGTCGATTGCTTTGCTTAGTAGAGTCATTTTCACAATGTTGATACTTCCAATCCAAAACATAGTATATCTCTCCATCTATTTGTATCATCTTAAATTTATTTCATCATTGTCTTATAATTTTCTGCATACAGGTCTTTTGTCTCTTAGGTAGGTTTATTCCTAGATATTTTATTCTTTTTGTTGCAATGGTAAATGGGAGTGTTTCCTTGATCTCACTTTCAGATTTTTCATCATTAGTATATAGGAATGCCAGAGATTTCTGTGCATTAATTTTGTATCCTGCTACTTTACCAAATTCATTGATTAGCTCTAGTAGTTTTCTGGTAGCATCTTTAGGATTCTCTATGTATAGTATCATGTCATCTGCAAACAGTGAGCGCTTTACTTCTTCTTTTCCCATTTGGATTCCTTTTATTTCCTTTCCTTCTCTGATTGCTGTGGCTAAAACTTCTAATACTATGTTGAGTAAGAGTGGTGAGAGTGGGCCACCTTGTCTTCTTCCTGATCTTAGTGGAAATGCTTTCAGATTTTCACGATTGACGACGATGTTGGCTGTTGGTTTGTCATATATGACCATTTATATGTTGAGAAAAGTTCCCTCTATGCCTACTTTCTGCAGGATTTTATCATAAATATGTTTTGAATTTTGTCAAATCTTTCTCTGCATCTATTGAGATGATTATATGGTTTTTCTCCTTCAATTTGTTATTATGGAGTATCACCTTGATTGAGGTGCGTATATTGAAGACTCCTTGCATTCCTGGAATAAACCCCACTTGATCATGGTGTATGATCCTTCTAATGTGCTTTTGGATTCTGTTTGCTAGTATTTTGTTGAGGATTTTTGCATATATGTTCATCAGTGATATTGGCCTATAGTTTTCTTTCTATGTTATATCCTTGTCTGGTTTTGGTATCAAGGTGATGTTGCCCTTGTAGAATGAGTATGCAGTGTTTCTCTCTCTGCTATATTTTGGAAGAGTTTGAGAAGGATAGGTGTTAGCTCTTCTCTAAATGTTTGATAGAATTCGCCTGTGAAGCCATCTGGTACTGGGCTTTTGTTTGTTGAAAAATTTTTAATCACAGTTTCAATTTCAGTGCTTGTGATTCGTCTGTTTATATTTTCTATTTCTTCCTGATTCAGTCTTGGCAGGTTGTGCATTTCTAAGAATTTGTCCATTTCTTCCAGTTTGTCCATTTTATTGGCATAGAGTTGCTTGTAGTAATTTCTCATGATCTTTTGTATTTCTGCAGTGTCAGTTCTCCTTTTTCATTTCTAATTCTATTGATTTGAGTGTTCTTCCTTCTTTGCTTGATGAGTCTGGATAATGGTTTATCAATTTTTTTAATCTTCTCAAAGAACCAGCGTTTAGTTTTATTGATCTTTGCTATCCTTTCCTTCATTTCTTTTTCATTTATTTCTGATCTGATTTTAATGATTTCTTTTCTTCTGCTAAATTTGGGGTGTTTTTGTTCTTCTTTCTCTAATAGCTTTAGGTGCAAGTTTTGGTTGTTTATTCGAGATGTGTCCTGTTTCTTAAGGTGGGATTGTATTTCTATAAACTTCCCTCTTAGAACTGCTTTTGCTGCATCCCATAGGTTTTGGGTCGTCTGTCTCTATTGTCATTTGTTTCTAGGTATTTTTTGATTTCCTCTTCGATTTCTTCAGTGATCACTTCGTTATTTAGTAGTGTATTGTTTAGCCTCCATGTGTTTGTATGTTTTACAGATCTTTTCCTGTAATTGATATCTAGTCTCATAGCATTGTGGTCCGAAAAGGTACTTGATACAATTTCAGTTTTCTTAAATTTACCAAGGCTTAATTTGTGACCCATCATATGATTTACCCTGGAGAATGTTCCATGAGCACTTGTGAAAAATGTGTATTCTGTTGTTTTTGGATGGAATGTCCTATAAATATCAATTAAGTCCGTTTTGTTTAATGTATCATTTAAAGCTTGTGTTTCCTTATTTATTTTCATTTTGGATGATCTGTCCATTGGTGAAAGTGGGGTGTTAAAGTCGCCTACTATGAATGTGTTACTGTCGATTTCCCCTTTTATGGCTGTTAGTATTTGCCTTATGTATTGAGGTGCTCCTATGTTGGGTGCATAAATATTTACAATTTTTTTATCTTCTTCTTGGATCGATCCCTTGATCATTATGTAGTGTCCTTCTTTGTCTCTTTAATAGTCTTTATTTTAAAGTCTATTTTGTCTGATATGAGATTTGCTACTCCAGGTTTCTTTTGGTTTCCATTTACATGGAATATCTTTTTCCATCCCCTTAATTTCAGTGTGTATGCGTCTCTAGGTCTGAAGTGGGTCTCTTGTAGACAGCATATATATGGATCTTATTTTTGTATCCATTCAGCCAGTCTGTGTCTTTTGGTGAGAGCATTTAATCCATTTACATTTAAGGTAATTATCAATATGTATGTTCCTATTCCCATTTTCTTAATTGTTTTGTGTTCGTTATTGTAGGTCTTTTTCTTCTGCTGTGTTTCTTGCCTAGAGAAGTTCCTTTAGCCTCTTATAAGGCTGGTTTGGTGGTGTTGAACTCTCTCAGCTTTTGCTTGTCTGTAAAGGTTTTAATTTCTCCATCAAATCTGAATGAGATCCTTGCTGGGTAGAGTAATCTTGGTTGCAGGTTTTTCTCCTTCATCACTTTACATATGTCCTGCCAGTCCCTTCTGGCTTGCAGAGTTTCTGCTGAAAGATCAGCTGTTAACCTTATGGGGATTCCCTTGTGTGTTATTTGTTGTTTTTCCCTTGTTGATTTTAATATATTTTCTTTGTATTTAATTTTTGACAGTTTGATTAATATGTGTCTTGGTGTATTTCTCCTTGGATTTTCCTCTGTGGGACTCTCTGTGCTTCCTGGATTTGATTAAATATTTCCTTTCCCATATTAGGGAAGTTTTCAACTATAATCTCTTCAAATATTTTCTCAGTCCGTTTCTTTTTCTCTTTTTCTTCTGGAACCCCTACAATTTGAATGTTGGTGCGTTTAATGTTGTCCCAGAGGTCTCTGAGACTGTCCTCAGTTCTTTTCATTCTTTTTTTCTTTATTCTGCTCTGCGATAGTTTTTTCCACTATTTTATCTTCCAGGTCACTTATCCGTTCCTCTGCTCCAGTTATTCTGCTATTGATCCCATCTAGCGTATTTTTAATTTCATTTATTGTGTTGTTCATCATTGTTTGTTTCATCTTTAGTTCTTCTAAATCCTTGTTAAATGTTCCTTGCATTTTCTGTATTCTATTTCCAAGATTTTGGAGCAACTTTACCATCATTATTATGAATTCTTTTTCAGGTAGACTGCCTATTTCCTCTTCATTTGTTAGGTCTGGTGGGTTTTTATCTTGCTCCTTCATGTGCTGTGTGTTTTTCTGTCTTCTCATTTTCTTATCTTACTGTGTTTGGGGAGTCCTTTTTGCAGACTGCAGGTTCGTAGTTCCCCTTGTTTTTGGTGTTTGTCCCCAGTGGCTAAGGTTGGTTCAGTGGGTTGTGTAGGCTTCCTGGTGGAGGGGACTAGTGCCTGTGTTCTGGTGGATGAGGCTGGATCTTGTCTTTCTTGTGGGCAGGTCCACGTCTGCTTGTGTGTTTTAGGGTGTCTGTGGACTTATTATGATTTTAGGCAGCCTCTCTTCTAATGAGTGGTGTTGTGTTCCTGTGTTGCTAGTTGTTTGGCATAGTGTGTCCCGCACTTTAGCTTGCTTGTCATTGAGTGAAGCTGGGTGATGGTGTTGAGATGGAGATCTCTGGGAGTTTTTCGCTATTTGATATTATATGGAGTTGTGAGGTCTCTTGTGGATCAGTGTCCTGAAGTTGGCTCTCCCATCTCAGAGGCCCAGCACTGACTCCTGGATGCAGCACCAAGAGCCTTTCATCCACACAGCTCAGAATAAAAGGGAGAAAAAGTAGAAAGAAAGAAAGAAAGAAAGAACAAATGAAAGAAGAAAGAAAGAGGGAGGATGGAAGCAGGGAAGGAAAGAAAGGAAGCAATAAAATAAAACAAAATAAAGTAAGATAAAATAAAATAAAATAATTAAAATAAAAAATTATTAAGAAAAAATATTTAAAAAGAAAAGAAAATAAAAAGGATGGATAGAACCCTCGGACAAATGGTGGAAGCAAAGCTACACAGAGAATATCTCTCATAGAAGCATACACATACACACTCACAAAAAGAGGAAAAAGGGAAAAAACAATAAATCTTGTTCTCAAAGTCCTCCTCCTCAATTTGGGATGATTCATTGTCTATTCATGTATTCCACAAATGCAGGGTACATCAAGTTGATTGTGGAGGTTTAATCCACTGCTTCTGAGGCTGCTAGGAGAGATTTCCCTTTCCTTTCTTTGTTCGCACAGCTCCCGGGGCTCAGCTTTGGGTTTGGACCTGCCTCTGCATGTAGGTTGCCATAGGGCATCTGTTCTTTGCTCAGACAGGACGGAGTTAAAGGAGCAGCTGTTTCAGGGGCTTTGGCTCAGGCCGGGCAGAGGGAGCGGTATGATGCGGGGTGAGCCTTCGGCGGCAGAGGCCAGCATGATTTTGCAGCAGCGTGAGGCATGCCATGCGCTCTCTAGGGGAATCTGTCCCTGGATCCTGGGACCCTGGCAGTGGCGGGCTGCACAGGCTCCCGGGAGGGGAGGTGTTGATAGTGACCTATGCTTGCACACAGACTTCTTGGTGGTGGCAGCAGCAGCCTTAGCGTCTCATGCCCATCTCTGGGGTCCGCACTGATAGCCGCTGCTTGTGCCCATCTCTGGAGCTCCTTTAAACAGCACTCTTAATCCCCTCTCCTCACGCACCAGGAAACAAAGAGGGAAGGAAAAGTCTCTTGCCTCTTCGGCAGCTCCAGAGTTTTCCCGGACTCCCACCCAGCCAGCCGTGGCACACTAGCCCCCTTCAGCCTGTGTTCACACCGCCAACCCCAGTCCTCTCCCTGTGCTCTGCCCAAAGCCCAAGCCTCAGCTCCCAGCCCTGCCCGCCCCTGCAGGTGAGCAGACAAGCCTCTCAGGCTGGTGAGTGCTGGTCGGCACTGATCCTCTGTGCAGGAATCTCTCTGCTCTGCCCTCTGCACCCCTGTGGCTGCGCTCTCCTCCGCGGCTCCGAAGCTTTCCCTCTCCGCCACCCGCAGTCTCCGCCCGTGAAGGGGCTCCTAGTGTGTGGAAATCTTTCCTCCTTCACGGCTCCCTCCCACTGGTGCAGGTCCCATCCCTATTCTTTTGTCTCTGTTTATTCTTTTTTCTTCTGCCCTACCCAGGTACCTGGGGACTCTCTTGCCTTTTGGGAGGTCTGAGGTCTTCTGTCAGCATTCAGTAGGTGTTCTTTTGGAGTGGTTCCACGTGTAGATGTATTTCTGCTGTATCTGTGGGGAGGAAGGTGATCTCTGCGTCTTACTCTTCTGCCATCTTCCCGATTCCCCCCCCAACTCCATCTTCTTTATCCATTCATCTGTTGGTGGACATTTAGGTTGCTTCCATATCTTGGCTATTGTAAATAGTGCTGCAGTGAACATTGGGATTCATGTATCTTTTTAAAGTATAGTTTTCTCTGGTTATATGCCCAGGACTGGGATTGCTGGATGATATGGTAGTTCTATTTTTAGTTTTTTAAGGAACCTCTGTACTGTCCTCCACAATGGTTTTACCAATTTACATTACCACCAACAGTGTTGGAGTGTTCCCTTTTCTCCACACCCTCTACAGATTTTTTGATTATGGCCATGCTTACTGGTGTGAGGTGATATCTCATTGTAGTTTCGATTCACATTTTTGTAATAATTAGCAGTGTTGAGCATCTTTTCATGTGCTTGTTGGCCATCTGTATGTCTTCTTTGGAGAAATGTCTCTATAGGTGTTCTGCCCATTTTTGGATTGGGTTTTTTTGATATTGAGCCACATGAGCTGTTTGTGTATTTTAGAAATTAATCCCTTGTTGGTCACATCATTTGCAAATATTTTATCCCATTCTGTAGTTTGCCTTTTAATTTTGTTTATGGTTTCCTTTGCTGTGCAAAAGCTTTTGAGTTTAATTAGGTCCAACATGTTTGTTTTTGTTTTATTTCCATTACTGTAGGAGACGGATCCAAAAAGATATTGCTGCAATTCATGTGAAATTGTTTTCTTCCAATGTTTTCCACTATGATTTGTATAGTACCAGATCTTAGATTTCAGTCTTTAATTCTTTTGAGTTTATTTTTGTGTATGGTGTTAAAGAATGTTCTAATTTCATTCTTTTACATGTAGCTTGTCCAGTTTTCCCAGCACTATTTATTGAAGAGACTGTCTTTTCTCCATTGTATAATCTTGCCTCCTTTGTCATAGGTTAATTGACCATATGTTCATGGGTTTATTTCTGGGCTTTCTATCCTGTTCCGTTAATCATATGTCAGTTTTTGTGCCAGTACTATACTGTTTGATTACTGTAGCCTTGTAGTATACTCTGAAATCAGGGAACATGATTTCTCCAGCTCCGTTCTTCTTTCTCAATATTATTTTGGCTATTCAGGGTCTTTTGTGTCTCCATACCAATTAAACAATTTTTTATTCTAGTTCTGTGAAAAATGCCATTGGTAATTTGATAGGGATTGCACTGAATCTGTAGATTGCCTTGGGTAGTATAGTAATTTTGACAATATTGATTCTTCCAGTCTAAGAATTTGGTATATCTTCCCATGTGTTTGTGTCATTTTCGATTTCTTTCATCAGCATCTTATAGTTTTTGAAGTAAAGATCTTTAGCCTCCTTAGGTAGGTTTATTCCTAGGTATTTTATTCTTTTTGATGAGATAGTAATGTTGTTTCTTTCTCTTTCTGATTTTTTGTTGTTAGTGAATAGGAATGCAATAGATTTCTGTGTATAATTTTGTGTCATGCAACTTTACCAAATACACTGATGAGCCCTAGTAGTTTTCTGGTAGCATATTTAGGATCTTCTGTGTATAGTATCATGTTATCTGCAGTGACAGTTTTATTTCTTCTTTTCCAATTTTTATTCATTTCTTTTTCTTCTCTGAGTGCCATGGCTAGGACTTCCAAACCTATGTTGAATAAAAGCCATGAGAGTGGACATCCTTGTCTTTTTCCTGATCTTAGAGGAAATGCTTTCATCTTTTCACAATTGAGTATGATGTTTGCTCTAGGTTTGTTATATACGGCCTTTGTTATGTTGAAGTAGGTTCCCTCTGTGCCCACTTTCGAGAGTTTTTATCACAAACGGTGTAATTTTGTCAAAAGCTTTTTCTGCATCTGTTGAGATGATCATGTTTTTTTATTCTTCAATTTATTGATGTGGTGTATCACATTGATTGATTTGTGGATATTGAAAAATCCTTGTACCCCTTGGATAAATCCAAGTTGACCATGGTGTATGATCCTTTTAATGTACTGTGGAATTTGGTTTGCTAGTATTTTGTTAAGGATTTTTACATGTATGTTCATCAGTGTTATAGGCCTATAATTTTCTTTTTTTGTGGTAGCTTTGTCTGGTTTTGTTATCAGTGTAATGGTGGCCTCATAGAATGAGATGGGAGTGTTCCTTCCTCTGCAATTTTTTGGAACAATTTCAGAAGCATAGGTGTTAACTCTTCTCTAAATGTTTGATAGAATTCACCTGTGAAGCCATCTGGTCCTGGACTTTGGTTTGTTGAAAGTTTTTAAATCACAGTTTCAGGGTCAGCACTTGTGATTGGTCTGTTTATATTTTCTATTTCTTCCTGGTTCAGTCTTGGGAGATTGTACCTATCTAAGAGTTTGTCCATTTCTTCTAGGTTGTCCATTTTATTGGCATATAGTTTCTTCTAGTAGTCTCTTTTTAACCTTTGTATTTCTATTGTATCTTTTGTAACTTCTCCTTTTTCATTTCTAATTTTATTGGTTTGAGCCCTCTCCCTTTTTTTCTTGATGAGTCAGGCTTATGGTTTATCAATTTTGTTTATCTCTTCAAAGAACCAGCTTTTAGTTTCATTGATCTTTCCTATTGTTTTCTTCATCTCTATTTCATTTATCCCTGCTTTGATTTTTTGATTTCTTTCCTTCTACTAACTTTGGGTTTTGTTTGTTCTTCATTCTCTAGTTGCTTTAGGTGTAAGGTTAGGTTGTTTATTTGAGATTTTTCTTGTTTCCTGAGGTAAGATTTTATTGCTATAAACTTCCCTCTTAGAACTGCTTTTGTTGCATCCCATAGGTTTTGGGTCATCGTGTTTTCATGTCATTTATTTCTAGGTATTTTTTGATTTCCTCTTTGATTTCTTCAGTGATTCATTGGTTGTTTAGTAGCATATTGTTTAGCCTCCACGTGTTTGTGCTTTTTACGTTTTTTTTTTTTTCCTTGTAGTTGATTTCTAATCTCATAGTGCTATGGTTGGAAAAGATGCTTGGTATGATTTCAATTTTCTTAAATTTACCAAGGCTCGCTTTGAGGCCCAGCATGTGATCTATCCTGGAGAATGTTCTATGTGCACTCGAGAAGAATGCATATTCTGCTGGTTTTGGATAGAATGCTCCACAAATATCAATTAAGTCCTGGTCTAATGTGTTATTTAAGTCCTATGTTTCCTTACTGTATTGATTTTCTGTCTGGATGATCTGTACATTGATGAAAGTGAGGTGTTTAAGTCTCCCACTATTATTGTGTTACTGTTGATTTCTCCTTCTATGGCTGTCAATATTTGCCTTATATACTGAAGTGCTCCTATGTGGTGTACATATATATTTACAATTGTTATGTCTTCTTTTTGGATTGATCCCTTGTTCATTACATAATGTCCTTCTTTGTCTCAACAGGCTTTATTTTAAAATCTATTTTGTCTTATATGAGTATTCCTACTCCAGCTTTCTTTTGATTTCCACTTGAATGGAATACCTTTTTCCATCCACCCACTTTCAGTCCATACGTGTCCCTAGATGTAAAGTGGGTCTCTTGTAGACAGCGTATATACGGGTTTTGTTTTTGTATCCATTCAGCCAGTTTATGTCTTTTGGTTGGAGTTTTTAATCCATTTATGTTTAAGGTAATTGTTGATATGTATGTTTTTACTGCCATTTTGTTCATTGTTTTGGATTTGTTTTTGTAGGTCTTTTTTTCCCCTGTCCTTTTCTGTTCTCTTGTGATTTGACAACTAACTTTAGGGTTGTGTTTGGATTCCTTTTTCTTTTTTTGTGTGTGTATCTATTGTAGATTTTAGGTGTGCAGTTACCATGAGGTTTTCATACAGCAATTTATATGTAAAGAAGATTGTTTGAATTGCTGGTCTTTTAATTTCAAATGCATTTCCAATATCCTGCATTTGTACTCTCCTCTTTTCACGATTGCTAGTTTTGATATCATATTTGTTTGTGGATGATTTCCTACCTTTACTGTATCTTTGCCTTTTCTGGTGAGCATTTCCATTAGTAATTTTCTTATTTTTAGTTGTGGCCTTTTCTTTCCACCTAGAAAAGTTCCTTTAGCATATGTTGCAAAGCTGGTCTGGTGGTGCTTTTGCTTGTATGCAAAGCTTTTAATTTCTCTGTTGGGTCTCTTAGCTTTTGCTTGTCTGTAAAGCTTTTGATTTCTCTATCAGGTCTGAATGAGAGCCTTGCTGGGTAGGGTATTCTTGGTTGTAGAGTCTTCCTTTCATCACTTTAAGTATATCATTCCACTCCCTTCTGGCCTGCAGAGTTTCTGTTGAGAAATCAGCTGATATACTTATAGTAATTCCTTTGCATGTTATTTGTTGCTTTTCTCTTGTTGCTTTTAATATTTTTTCTTTGACTTAACGTTTTTGTTAATTTGATTACTATGTTTCTCGACATGTTCTTCCTTGGGTTTATCCTGCCTGGGACTCTCTGTGCTTCCTGGACTTGAGTGACTGTTTTCTTTCCCATGTTAATGAAGTTTTTATCTATGATCTCTTCAAACATTTTCTCAGGCCCGCCCTTAATCTCTCTCTTCTCTTTCTGGGACACCTATAATGTGAATGTTTGTGCATTTAATGTTGTCCCAGAGGTCTCTTAGACTGTTCTCTTTTCTTTTCCTTCTTTATTTTGTTCCATGGCAGTGATTCCACCATTCTTTCTTCTAGCTCACTTATCTATTCTTCTGGCTTACTTATTCTGCTATTGATTCTTTCTAGTGTATTTTTAATTTTAGTTATTTTATTGTTCATCTCTGTGTGTTCTTTAGTTCTTCTAGGTCTTTGTTAAACATTTCTTGTATCTTCTCAATCTGTGTCTCCATTCTTTTTCTGAGATCTTGGATCATTTTCTACCATAATTACTCTGAATTCTTTTTTTGGGTAGATTGCCTATCTCCACTTCAATTAGTTGTTATTCTGGTTTATCTTGTTCCTTCATCTGGAATATTTTCCTCTGCCATGTCATTTTGTCTAACTTTCTGTGATTGTGGTCTCTGTTCTGCAGGCTGCAGGGTTGTAGTTTTTCTTGCTTTTGCTGTCTGCCCCCTTAGTGGATGAGGCTGACCTAAGAGGTTTGTGCAGGCTGCCTGGTGGGAGGGATTGGTTCCTGCCCACTGGTGGGTGGAGCTGAGTCTTCTCCCTCTGGGGGCAGGACCATGTCAAGGGGTGTGTTTAGTGGGCAGCTGTGTGCTCAGGAAGATTTTGAGCATCCCGTCTGCTGATGTGTGGGGCTTTGTTCCTGCCCTGTGGTTGTTTGGCCTGAGGCATCCCAGCACTGGAGCCTGTAGGCTGTTGGGCGGGGCCAAGTCTTAGTGAGAAAATGGCAGCCTCCAAGAGGGCTCACCCCAATGAGTACTCCCCAGAACTACTGCTGCCAGTGCTTTAGTCCCCACTCTGAGCTATAGCCACTCCCCACCTCTGCAGGAGACCCTCCAATACTAGCAGGTAAGTCTGGCCCTGGCTCCTATGAAGTCATTGCTTTTTCCTTGGGCCCTGGTGCACACCAGACCTTGTGTACACCCTTCAAGAGTGGAGTTTCTGTTTCCACCAGTCCTGTGGACTTCCTGTGATCAAACCCTGCTGGGCTTCAAAGCCAGATTCTCTGGGGGCTCCTCCTCCCATTGCCAGACCTCCAGGCTGGGGAGCCTGATGTGGGGCTCAGAACTTTCACTCCTGTGGGAGAACTTCTGTGGTATACTTATTTTCCAGTTTGTGGGTCACCCACCTAGCAGGTATTGATTTTATTGTGACCGTGTCCCTCCTAACATCTCACTGTGGCTTCTTCTTTGTCTTTGGCTGTAGGGGATCTTTTTTGGTAGGTTCCAGCATTTTTTTGTAAGTGGTTGTTCAGTTGTGATTTTGTGTTTTCATAAGAAGAGGTGAGCTCACATCCTTCTATTGCATCTTGTCTCAACTGTGTGCAGACCACTTTAAAACACTGCTTTACTGAGGGCTGTGAGATTTCCGGTTCCCAGTAGGAGAAATACCCCCATCAAAGCCATTCCTTTGTGCCTTGGATCTTTCTTGCCCTAATCATTGAAGTCCTTCTTCTCCAAACCCATCCAAAAATTCAGCTCAAACTTCCAGTCCTGTAGAGGAAATGCCTTTCTAATCAGCTCACCTCCAGGATCCAGGTTGCAAAGATGATTTTAACATTTTTCACCTGGGAATGCCCTTAAATACTCAAAGTGTGTTCCAGAGATCAGTAGCATCAATATCGTGTGTTTTAGATTTTATTCTCTTTTAAGTAATTCTGCATGAAATACCCTTTTACAACAAATTTGGTTCACAGCTGATTGTCTCTTTAAGAGTGTGTTTTGGGAAGAGACATTATTCTATTAAAGTGTATGAAAGCATTTAAAAGTCAGTGCAAGTCATTAAATTGTACTGTGTTTAGGCGTATTTAATCCTATCAGGGTGATTCAGGGAAGCTCTCCTTAGGTCAGGGAATTTTGAACACGATACTAAGCTTAGTACCCATCATCATTCATAGTAGGTACCAAGGGCTCCGTTGGGCTTTGGCGATCATCAGAGATGAAAAGGCACTTTTCCTCCCAATCAGATGTGCTCAGGAGAGGTGCTGTGATTCTCCTCTCCTCCACTAATGCTCAGGGTCTGCCCTGATCCCTCAACCCAACTCCCAGTTAAAGGATGTTTTTCCTGATGAGGACTTGCTACATTTTGGTTATACATGCTGCTTCTTGGCTTATCAGACGTGGGTTGGAGCTTAATTCTTTGCTGCCTATTCATGGATAGGCTAACATTTAAAGCTTCTGCCTCTGTAAAGTGAGGATAATAATATCACTGACATCACATGAGTTTTGTTAGGATTAAATGACATAATGCATGTAAAGCAGTATTGTGTCTTATGCATAACAGACTTATAATAAGTGTCAACTGTTATTACCCTGTTTTTGTGTGATGAGGACTGAAGTGTCAGTCTAATACTTATTCAGACCTGGAGCAGTTCTGGACCTTAATTCTCAATGATGGCTGAAAAGCCAAAGCAATCATGGTGAGGAAGTTAACATTAGACTGTTCATGTCACAACAGATGGGAGGGATGGAGAGAAACTGTGCTAATATTAAGTGCCTTCTATTTATTTGTTTTGGGGGTCAGCCATTTTTTCAACTGCTTTAAATATATCAATTTTACCCTACAAGTCAGGTACGGATATTATTCCTATTTTGCAGATGAGAAAATGGGGCAAAGAGAAATGAAATCATTTGCTTAAAAATTTGCCAAGAGGAGTTAAATGTGACATGTCTCTGCTTGACATTTATAAACAAGTTCTTCATCAGTTCTTTCAGTAACTCTTCAAAGTAGTTATTGAAGTAAATATTATCATCCTCACTTTACAAATGAGAAAACTAGGACTCAAATAGTATCAGAAAAGTCCCTGGTTCCATGGCTAGAAAGATAGCTACCACCAAACTTGTGTGGTTTCTTCTATTCCATACTGCCTCTTACTTTCAGGAGTAAAGAGTGAATTGTCTTAAGATTTGTATAACTAACATAATTAATAACATAATTATCATTAGTATAAATCTATATATCTATATCTATATCTATTATCTATCTATCTATAGTTTGTTTTCTACCACTCACCCAGTAGATTATGATCTAAATGAGGACAAGGATATTATAAAGTAAACAAGGAGATTTTTCTCAATGATCTTTAAGGAACACAGCACACAATTTGAAGATTTAATATTATTCCGAGTTTGAATTTTCTTTAGCATAGAAACATGCAGAGATACAAACATTTAGACTTTTGACAATTGTATGAGATGCTCTTAGCTTTCCACCCTCTTCAAAGCTACATTTAAATGAAGACAGCAATATCTGGTTTGAAAGTCTTCATTAGGACATTCCCCAAAGAATTTTAATTGCAGCAACGGCTCTACCTGCCAGCTGGAAGAGTTTTCCCATTGGAGTTGTATGTTTATTCTACAATATGGAACATAATCCAAAAAAGAAGTTTAAGGCCTAGCATCACTGTATGACTGGGCATGTAGAAGGCTGATAGGACCACAGGAGAAGTGAACAGCAGGTGCCCCATCTGTGGACACCTCAATAATGAGTGTGAACAAGTAAAGTGTCATTGCTCAGTTTCACTCTCCCAATCAGTAGGAAAGCTAACAAGCTATGATTTGGAGTGCAGGAGATGTGGTAGCAAGAAAAGGCTCTGGACCTTTTCTTGAAGATGTAAATATTCAATAAGAGGTTTATTAGACTCAGGGGTACTTTGAGGCTTTAAATGCTAAAGCACATTTTCTGTCTTTGAAGTATGCCTAGACAGTTTACCAAACCCAACTATGTATGGTTTGTCTGTGAAAAGTCAGAGTCACTAAGTAGGGAACACCAGGCCAGCAGTTCCTAGCAACAGAATTCCTCTGTGCTGAAGAACGTTTTTAACTTCTTCCATCAAAGGCAAGATTTATCAGGAAATAAGCATTTAATACAGATCCATAGTCCTTTACCTGCAATTCCAAACTCAAAACAACTCTGAAAGCAGAGTTTAAAAAACTGATATGAAAAATAACTCAATTTTGTTCCTTTTTATTGCCAAGTAATATTCCATTGTATATATGTGTCACATCTCCTTTATCCATTCATCTGTTGATGGAAACTTAGGTAGCTTCCATGTCCTGGCTATTGTAAATAGAGCTGCAATGAACATTGTGGTACATGCATCTTTTAAAATTATGGTTTTCTCAGAGTATATGCACAGTAGTGAGATTGCTGGGTCATATGGTAGTTCTATTTTTAGTTTTTTAAGGAACCTCCATACCGTTCTCCATTGTGGCTGTATCAATTTACATTCCCACCAACAGTGCAAGAGGGTTCCCTTTTCTACACACCCTCTCCAGCATTTATTGTTTCTAGATTTTTTGATGATGGCCATTTTGAATGAGGTGGATGGACCTAGAGTCTGTCATACAGACTGAAGTAAGTCAGAAAGAGAAAAACAAACACCATATGCTAACACGTACATATGGAATCTAAAAAAAAATGGTACTGATGAACCTAGTGGCAGGGCAGGAATGAAGATGCAGATGTAGAGAACTTTCTTGAGGGCATGGGGGGGAAGGGGAAGCTGGGATGTAGTGAGAGAGTTGCATCGACATATATACACTACCAAATGTAAAAGTGATGGCTAGTGGGAAGATGCTGCATGGAACAGGGAGATCAGCTTGTTGCTTTGTGACCACGTAGAGGGGTGGGATAGGGACGGTGGGAGGGAGGCTCAAGAGGGAGTAGATATGGGGATATATGTATACATATAGCTGATTCACTTTGTTGTACAACAGAAACTAACACAACATTGTAAAGCAATTATACTCCAATAAAGATATTTTTTAAAAATGATGGAATTTACATAAAATAACAGATCCTAAGTGTTCAGTTAGGATACACCTGTGTAAATTCCTACACTTCCAAAACATGATATAAACCATCACCCTATAAAGTTTCCTTATCCTGTGAGCTGTTTCCTTTCACCTACAATCCTCCCAGCAACTATATTCTGATTTCTGTCACCACAGGTTGGTTTTGCCTATTCTTGGACTTAACATAAATAGTCATAGAGCATGTTCTCTTTTGTGTCCAAATGCTTTCACTTAGAAAAGTTTTGAGGTTCGACCTTATTGTATCAGAAATATGTTCCTTTTCTCCTGAGTTGCATTTCATCCTATAAATACAGGAGACTTTGTATATCATTGTTGGTGAACATTTGAGTTGTTTCTAATTGTTGGCTATTATGCATAATGCTGATATGACCATCATTGTACAAGTCTTTTTAAATAAAACTTTTAAGACTTTTATATATTTTATAAAAATATATATATTTTTTCTTGGATCAATGGGTAGGAATGGAATTGCTGGGTCATAAGGTAGTTTTTTAACACTAAGGAAGTGAATAATTGTTCTCTGTAGTATAATAGTTTACCCATTTTGTCCTCTCACCAGCAAAATTAGAGAATACTGGTCACTCCTTATCTCCAACCCTTGGCGTGCTTGACCTTGATCTTTTGGACTTCAGGGATTCTGGTGGATATGAAATGGTATCACATTGCTATTTTGAAGATTTTGGATCATCCTTTTTTTTTTTTTTTTACATCTTTATTGGAGTATAATTGCTTCACCCTGGTGTGTTAGTTTCTGCTTTATAACAAAGTGAATCAGTTATACATATGTTCCCATATCTCCTCCCTTTTGCGTCCCCCTCCCTCCCATCCTCCCTATCCCACCCCTCCAGTCGGTCACAAAGCACCGAGCTGATCTCCCTGTGCTATGCGGCTGCTTCCCACTAGCTTCCTGTTTTACATTTGGTAGTGTATATATGTCCATGCCATTATCACACTTTGTCACAGCTTACCCTTCCCCCTCCCCATATCCTCAAGTCCAATCTCTAGTAGGTCTGTGTCTTCATTCCTGTCTTACACCTAGGTTCTTCATGACATTTTTTTTTTCTTAAATTCCATATATATGTGCTAGCATACGGTATTTGTCTTTCTCTTTCTGACTTACTTCACTCTGTATGACAGACTCTAGGTCCGTCCACCTCATTACAAATACCTCAATTTCATTTCTTTTTGTGGCTGAGTAATATTCCTTTGTATATATGTGCCACATCTTCTTTATCAATTCATCGGATGATGGACACTTAGGTTGTTTCCATCTCTGGGCTATTGTAAATAGAGCTGCAATGAATATTTTGATACATGACCCTTTTTGAATTATGGTTTTCTCAGCGTATAGGCCCAGTAGTGGGATTGCTGGATCATATGCTAGTTCTATTTTTAGTTTTTTAAGAAACCTCCATACTGCTCTCCATAGTGGCTGTACCAATTCACCTTCCCACCAGCAGTGCAAGAGGGTTCCCTTTTCTCCACACCCTCTCCAGCATTTATTTTTTCTAGATTTTTTGATGATGGCCATTCTGACTGGTGTGAGATGACATCTCATTGTAGTTTTGATTTGCATTTCTCTAATGATTAATGATGTTGAGCATTCTTTCATGTGTTTGTAGGCAGTCTGTATATCTTCCTTGGAGAAATGTCTATTTAGGTCTTCTGCCCATTTTTGGATTGGGTTGTTTGTTTTTCTGTTATTGAGCTGAATAAGCTGCTTGTAAATTTTGGAGATTAATCCTTTGTCAGTTGCTTCATTTGCAAATATTTTCTCACATTCTGAGGGTTGTCTTTTGGTCTTGTTTATGGTTTCCTTTGCTGTGCAAAAGTTTGAAGTTTCATTAGGTCCCATTTGTTTATTCTTGTTTTTATTTCCATTTCTCTAGGAGATGGGTCAAAAAGGATCTTGCTGTGATTTATGTAATAGAGTGTTCTGCCTATGTTTTCCTCTAAGAGTTTGATAGTTTCTGGCCTTACATTTAGGTCTTTAATCCATTTTGAGCGTATTTTTGTGTATCGTGTTAGGGAGTGATCTAATCTCATAATTTTACATGTACCTGTCCAGCTTTACCAGCACCACTTATTGAAGAGGCTGTCCTTTCTCCACTGTACATTCCTGCCTCCTTTATCAAAGATAAGGTGACCCTATGTGCGTGGGTTTATCTCTGGGCCTTCTATCCTGTTCCATTGATCTGTCTTTCTGTTTTTGTGCCAGTACCATACTGTCTTGATCACTGTAGCTTTGTAGTATAGTCTGAAGTCAGGGAGACTGATTCCTCCAGTTCCATTTTTCGTTCTCAAGATCGCTTTGGTTATTCGGGGTCTTTTGTGTTTCCATACAAATTGTGAATTTTTTTGTTCTAGTTCTGCAAAAAATGCCAGCGGTAGTTAGATAGGGATTGCATTGAGTTTGTCAATTGCTTTGGGTAGTAGAGTCATTTTCACAACGTGGATTCTTCCAATCCAAGAACATGGTATATCTCTCCATCTATTTGTATCATCTTTAATTTCTGTCATCAGTGTCTTATAATTTTCTGCACACAGGTCTTTTGTCTCCTTAGGTAGGTTTATTCCTAGATACTTTATTCTTTTTGTTATGGTAAACAGGAGTGTTTTCTTGATTTCACTTTCAGTTTTTTCATTATTAGTGTACAGGAATGCCAGAGATTTCTGTGCATTAATTTTGTATCCTGCTATTTTACTAAATTCATTGATTAGCTCTAGTAGTTTTCTCGTAGCATCTTTAGGATACTCTATGTATAGTATCATGTCATGTGCAAACAGTGACAGCTTTACTTCTTCTTTTCCGATTTGGATTCCTTTTATTTCCTTTGCTTCTCTGACTGCTGTGGCTAAAACTTCCAATACTATGTTGAATAAGAGTGGTGAGAGTGCACAACTTTGTCTTGCTCCTGATCTTAGTGGAAATGCTTTCAGTTTTCACCATTGAGGATGATGTTGGCTGTGCGTTTGTCATATATGGCCTTTATTAGTTTGAGGAAAGTTCCCTCTATGCCTACTTTCTGCACGGTTTTTATCGTAAATGTGTGTTGAATTTTGTCGAAAGCTTTCTGTGCACCTATTGAGATGATCATCTGGTTTTTCTCCTTCAATTTGTTAATATGATGTATCACGTTGATTGATTTGTATATATTGAAGAATCCTTGCATTCCTGGAATAAACCCCACTTGACCATGGTGTATGATCCTGTTAATGTGCTTTTGGATACTGTTTGCTAGTATTTTGTTGAGGATTTTTGCATCTATGTTCATCAGTGATATTGGCCTGTAGTTTTCTTACTTCGTGACATTCTTGTCTGGTTTTGGTTTCAAGGTGATGGTGGCCTCGTAGAATGAGTTTGGGAGTTTTCCTCCCTCTGCTACATTTTGGAAGAGTTTGAGAAGGTAGGTGTTAGCTCTTCTCTAAATTTTTGATAGAATTCATCTGAGAAGCCATCTGGTCCTGGGCTTTTGTTTGTTGGAAGATTTTTAATCACAGTTTCAATTTCAATGCTTGTGCTTTTTTCATATTTTCTATTTCTTCCTGTTTGCCAGGTTGTGCATTTCTAAGAATTTGTCCATTTTTTCCAGGTTGTCCATTTTATTGGCATAGAGTTGCTTGTAGTAATCTCTCATGATCTTTTGTATTTCTGCAGGGTCAGTTGTTACTTCTCCTTTTTCATTTTTAATTCTATTGATTTGAGTCTTCTCCGTTATTTTCTTGATGAGTCTGTCTAGTGGTTTCTCAATTGTGTTTATCTTCACAAAGAACCAGCTTTTAGTTTTATTGATCTTTGCTATCATTCCTTCATTTCTTTTTCATTTATTTCTGATCTGATCTTTATGATTTCTTTCCTTTTGCTAACTTTGTGTGTTTTTTTGTTGTTGTTGTTGTTCTTTCTTTAATTGCTTTAGGTGCAAGGTTAGGTTGTTCATTTGAGATGTCTCCTGTTTCTTAAGGTAGGATTGTATTGCTATAAACTTCCCTCTTAGAACTGTTTTTGCTGCATCCCATAGGTTTTGGTTCTTTGTGTGTCCATTGTCATTTGTTTCTAGGTATTTTTTTATTTCCTCTTTGATTTCTTCAGTGATCACTTCATTATTAAATAGTGTATTGTTTAGCCTCCATGTGTTTGTATTTTTTACAGATCTTTTCCTGTAATTGATATCTAGTCTCATAGCGTTGTGGTCGTAAAAGATACTTGATACAATTTCAATTTTCTTAAATTTACCAAGGCTTGATTTGTGACCCAAGATATGATCTATCCTGGAGAATGTTCCATGAGCACTTGAGAAAAATGTGTATTCTGTTGTTTTTGGATGGAATGTCCTATAAAATCAATTAAGTCCATCTTGTTTAATGTATCATTTAGAGCTTGTGTTTCCTTATTGATTTTCATTTTGGAGGATCTGTCCATTGATGAAAGTGGGGTGTTAAAGTCCCCTACTATAAATGTGTTACTGTCAGTGTCCCCTTTTATGGCAGTTAGTATTTGCCTTATGTATTGTGGTGCTCCTATTTTGGGTGCATAAATATTTAAAATTGTTATATCTTCTTCTTGAATCAATCCCTTGATCATTATGTAGTGTCCTTCTTTGTCTCTTTAATAGTCTTTATTTTAAAGTCTATTTTGTCTGATATAAGAATTGCTACTCCAGCTTTCTTTTGGTTTCCATTTACATGGAATATCATTTTCCATCCCCTTTCAGTCTGTATGTGTCTCTAGGTCTGAAGTGGGTCTCTTGTAGACAGCATATATATGGGTCTTGTTTTTGTATCCATTCAGCCAGTCTGTGTCTGTTGGTGGGATCATTTAATCCATTTACATTTAAGATAATTATTGATATTTATGTTCCTATTCCCATTTTCTTGTTTTGGGTTTGTTTTTGTAGGTCTTTTCCTTCCTTTGTGTTTCTTGCCTAGAGAAGTTCCTTTAGCATTTGTTGTAAAGCTGGTTTCATGGTGCTCAACTCTCTCAGCTTTTGCTTGTCTGTAAAGGTTTTAATTTCTCCATCAAATTTGAATGAAATCCTTGCTGGGTAGAGTAATCTTGGTTGTAGGTTTTTCTCCTTCATCACTTTACATATGTCCTGCCAGTCCCTTCTGGCTTGCAGAGTTTCTGCTGAAAGATCAGCTGTTAACCTTATGGGGATTCCCTTGTGTGTTATTTGTTGTTTTTCCTTTGCTGCTTTTAATATGTTTTCTTTGTATTTAATTTTTGACAGTTTGATTAATATGTGTCTTGACGTGTTTCTCCTTGGATTTATCCTATATGGGACTCGCTGTGCCTCCTGGACTAGATTAACTATTTCCTTTCCCATATTAGGGAAGTTTAACTATAATCTCTTCAAATATTTTCTCAGTCCATTTCTTTTCCTCCTTTTCTTCTGGAACCCCTATAATTCGAATCCTGGTGCATTTAATGTTGTCCCAGTGATCTCTGAGACTCTCCTCAGTTCTTTTCATTGTTTTTTCTTTATTCTGCTCTGCAGTATTTATTTCTATTATTTTTTCTTCCAGGTCAGTTATCCGTTCTTCTGCCTCAGTTATTCTGCTATTGATCCCATCTAGAGTATTTTTAATTTCATTTATTGTGTTGCTCATTTTTACTTGTTTCATCTTTAGTTCTCCTAGGTCCTTGTTAAATGTTTCTTGAATTTTCTCTATTCTATTTCCAAGATTTTGGATCATTTTTTACTATCATTATTCTGAATTCTTTTTCAGGTAGACTGCCTATTTCCTCTTCTTTTGTTAGGTCTGGTGGGTTTTTATCTTGCTCCTTCATCTGCTGTGTGTTTTTCTGTCTTCTCATTTTGCTTATCTTACTGTGTTTGGAGTCTCCTTTTTGTAGGCTGCAGGTTCGTAGTTCCCGATGTTTTTGGTGCCTGTCCCCAGTGGCTAAGGTTGGTTCAGTGGGTTGTGTAGGCTTCCAGGTGGAGGGGACTAGTGCCTGTGTTCTGGTGGATGAGGCTGGATCTTGTCTTTCTGGTGGGCAGGTTCATGTCTGCTAGTGTGTTTTGGTGTGTCTGTGGACTAATTATGATTTTAAGCAGCGTTTCTGCTAATGGGTGGTGTTGTGTTCATGTCTTGCTAATTGTTTGACATAGGGTGTCTAACACTTTAGCTTGCTGGTCGTTGAGTGAACCTGGGTGCTGGTGTTGAGATGGAGATCTCTGGGAGATTTTTGTCGTTTGATATTATGTGGAGCTGGGAGGTCTCTTGTGGACCAGTGTCCTGAAGTTGGCTCTCCCACTTCAGAGGCACAGCACTGACTCAAGGCTGCAGCACCTAGAGCCTTTCACCCACATGGCTCAGAATAAAAGGGACATAATTAGAAAGAAAGAGAAAGAAAGAAAGGAAGGAAGGAAGGAAAGAAAGAGGATAAAATAACATAAAGTAAGATAAAGGTATTAAAATGAAAAATAATTATTAAGAAAAAAAAATTTTTTAAGGAAAAAAAAACACCAAAATAAATCAAGACAAAACAAGAATACACATGGATAGAACCCTAGGGCAAATGGTGAAAGCAAAGCTATACAGACAAAATCTTACACAGAAATATACACATACACACTCACAAAAAGAGGAAAAGGGGAAAAATCATAAATCTTGTTCTCAAAGTCCACGTACTCAATTTGGGATGATTTGTTGTCTATTCAGGTATTCCACAGATGCAGGGTACATCAAGTTGTTTGTGGATCTTTAATCTGCTGCTTCTGAGGCTGCTGGGAGAGATTTCCCTTTCTATTCTTTGTTCGCACAGCTCCCGGGGCTCAGCTTTGGCTTTGGCCCCGCCTCTGCATGTAGGTCGCCGGACGGTATGTGTTCTTCGCTCAGACAGGATGGGGTTAAGGAGCAGCTGCTTCAGGGGCTCTGGCTCAGGCCGGTGGGAGGGAGGGGTATGATGCGGGGCAAGCCTGTGGCGGCAGAGTCCAGTGGGGTGTTGCAGCAGCCCGAGGCACGCTGTGCGTTCTCCAGGGGAAGTTGTCCCTGGATCCTGGGACCCTGGCAGTGGTGCGCTTCACAGGCTCCTGGGAGGGGAGGTGTGGATAGTGACCTGTGCTTGCACCAGACTTCTTGGTGGTGGCAGCAGCAGACTTAGCATCTCATGCCCGTCTCTGGGGTCCGCGTTGTTAGCCGTGGCTCGCGCCCATCTCTGGAGCTCCTTTAAGCAGCTCTCTGAATCCCCTCTCCTTGCTCACCAGGAAACAAAGAGGCAAGAAAAAGTCTCTTGCCTCTTCGACAGCTCCAGACTTTCCCCGGACTCCCTCCCGGCCAGCCGTGGTGTACTAACCCCCTGCAGTCTGTGTTCACGCCACCAACCCCAGTCCTCTCCCTGCATTCTGACCAAAGCCCAAGCCTCAGCTCCCAGCCCAGCCCGCCCCGGCGGGTGAGCAGACAAGCTTCTCTGGTTAGTGCCGGTCGGCACCGATCCTCTGTGCGGGAATCTCTCCTCTTTGCCCTCTGCACCCCTGTTGCTGTGCTCTCCTCCGCGGCTCCGAAGCTTCCCCCTCCACCACCTGCATTCTCTGCCCTTGAAGGTGCTTCCTAGTGTGTGGAAACCTTTCCTCTTTCACAGCTCCCTCCCACTGGTGCAGGTCCCGTTCCTATTCTTTTGTCTCTGTTCATTCTTTTTTCTTTTGCCCTACCCAGGTATGTGGGGAGTTCCTTGCCTTTTGGGAGGTCTGAGGTCTTTTGCCAGCATTCAGTAGGTGTTCCGTAGGAGTTGTTCCATGTGTAGATGTATTTCTTGTGTATCTGTGGGGAGGAAGATGATCTCTGCATCTTACTCTTCCACCATCTTCCCTGCACACTCCCTGCATCATCTTTACTATCATTATTCTGAATTCTTTTTCAGGTAGATTGCCTTTTTCCTTTTCATTTGTTTAGTCTGGTGTTCCTGACTTCTTAATGAGACAAGCAGTTAGGATATGGGATTGGGAAAAGTTGAGAACCACTGACTCCATTATATTGACATAGGCAAATTATGTTGGTTAAGTTGATTACCAAAATTTGTTTCAGCAGAGAATTTACAAAAATAATTTAGATTTTTTTGTTTCTCAGTTTTAACTTAAATTATTTTCTCAGTCAAAAAGATCTCTATTTTGCTTTCATGTCTCTTTGTTGTATGGAAAACTGTATGTATTCAATATATATTGTTGAGTTTTGGCCATTCCTTTGTGCTGCTTTTGAAAAATTTAATTAAGTATATCAGTTCTACACCATGATATTCATTTCATAAATTGCAAAATAGTACCTCCATGATTGTTAGAAAATGTTTTACTCTTTTTTGTATTTCACAATCATTATTAATGTCAGAGAATCTCTGAAAAGTTTGTAGGAAGAATTGAATAAGTGGTTGAAAAATATTATATTGATAGTTTAAATCCTTAAAGATATTCACACCTAATAAACCTACACTATTGGAATATCAGATGTTTACAGAAAATTTTGTTTCTTCCCTTAAGAAAATTTAATTTAAAATTATACAAGCTAGGCATATATGTTTTTTCATTGTAGTTGATTTAAAATGTTGTGTTAGTGTCATGTCTACAGCAAAGTGATTCACATATATCTATGTCTGTTTATTTCTATCTATATCTATCCTTTTCAGATTCTTTTCCATTGTACATTATTACAAGAGGTTGAGTATAGTCCCCTGTGCTATACGGTAGGTCCTTGTTGTTTATCTATTTTATATATAGTACTGTGTATCTGTTAATACCAAACTCCTAATTTATCTCTCCCCTTGCCCTCGCTTTCCCTTTTGGTAATCATAAGTTTGTTTTCTATGTCTGTGTGTCTACTTCTGGTTTGTAAGTAGTTAGTTCATTTGTATCACTTTTTAAGATCCCACACATAAGTGATGTCATATGATACTTGTCTTTCTCTGACTTACTTTACTTGTCATGATAATCTCTAGGTCCATCCATGTTGCCTCAAATGGCATTATTTCATTATTTTTATGGCTGAGTAATATTCCATTGTATATTTGTACCACATCTTCTTTATCCATTCACCTGTTCATAGACATTTATGTTGCTTCCATGTCTTGGCTATTGTAAATAGCACTGCTATGAACACTGGGTTGCATGTATCTTTTTCAATTAGAGCTTTCATCTTTTCCAGATATATGCCCAGGAATGGGATGGCAGGATCATATGGTAACTATTTCTGGTTTTATAAGGAAACTCCATACAGTTCTCCATCGTAGCTGTACTAATATACATTCCCACTAACAGTGTAGGAGGGTTCCCTTTCCTCCACACCCTCTCCAGCATTTCTTATTTGTAGACTTTTTGATGATGGTCATTCTGACAGGTATGAGGTTATACTTCATTGTAGTTTTGTTTGCATTTCTCTAATATTAGTGATGTTGGGCATCTTTTCATGTGTTTGTTGGCCATCTATCTGTATGTCTTCTTTGGAGAAATGTCTGTTTAGGTCTTCTGCCTAGTTTTGGATTGGGTTGTTTGCTTTTTTTGATATTGAGCTGCATGAGCTGTTTTGTACATTTTGGAAATTAATCCCTTGTTGGTAGCATCATTTGGAAATATTTTCTCTCATCCCATAGGTTGTCTTTTCATTTTGTTCATGGATTCCTTTGCTGTGCAAGGACTTTTAAATTTATTTAGGTCCAATTTAGTTTTTTGTTTGTTTTTATTTCCATCACTCTAGGAGATTGATCCAAAAAGATATTGCTGTGATTTATGTCCAAGAGTATTCTGCCTATGTTTTCCTCTAGGAGTTTTATAATGTCAGGTCTTTCATTTAGGTCTTTAATCCACTTTGTGTTTATTTTAGTACATGGTGTTAGAGAATGTTCTACTTCCATTCTTTTACATGTAACCATCCTTTTCTCACAGCACCACTTATTGAAGAGATGGTCTTTTCTCCATTGCACAGTCTTGCTTCCTTTGTCATAGATTAATAGACCATAGGCGTGTGGGTATATTTCTGGGCTTTCTATTCTGTTCCATTGATCTCTGTGTCTGTTTTTCTGCCAGTGCCCTACTGTTTTGATTATATAAGCTTGTAGTATACTCTGAAGTCAGGGAGTGTGATTCCTCCAACTCTGTTCTTTCTCTAGTTCATTTTGGCTATTTGGGGTCTTTTGTGTTTCCATACAAATTTTAAAATTATTTGTTGTAATTCTGTGAAACGTGTCACTGGTTATTTGATAGGGATTGCATTGAATATATAGATTACCTTGGGTAGTATGGTAATTTTAACAATATTGATTCTTCCAATCCAATCCAATATATCTTCCCATCTGTGTCATCTTCAATTTCTTTCATCAGCATCTTATACTATTGGGAGTAATGGTCTTTTGCCTCCTTATGTAGGTTTATTCCTAGGTAGTTTATTCTTTTTGATGCCATGGTAAATGAGATTGTTTCCTTAATTTCTCTTTCTGATCTTTTGTTGTTAGTGTATAGGAATGTGAGAGATTCCTGTGTATTAACTTTGTATACTGCAACTTTACCAAGTTGATTGATGAGCTTTAGTAGTTTTCAGGTAGCATCTTTAGGATTCTCTATACATAGTATCATGTCAACAGCAAACAATGACAGTTTTACTTTTCCAATTTGGATTCCTTTTATTTCTTCCTCTTTCCCTATTATTACACTGCTAATAAGTGGCAGTGCTTGGATATGAATAAACTCTATTTAAACTCTAAATTCTATCATCTTTCCACTGTACCAAGAACTCCTTTGCTCTCTGATGGGTTTTCAATATTGAGGGCAATACACAGTGCACCACCAATGCAATAAAGGTTGGGTCCACAAAATGGACTGTAGTACTGCCAGGCTGTTTGTAACAGGGTTTCCAGTTTTAAAGTCTGTAAATCTCCCAGTTTTAGGCTGGCTGCCTGGATTATCTCCACTGTCTCACTGGGAAAGTGATGATGTCCATGCGGATTTTTCTCTTGTGCCTACATGACCTCATCTTAGGCAGAGGTCTCCCAACAGTCTCAGGTGAATCAAGGCTGGAAAGCATAGAATTATGTAAAGCCTTCTTTCCTGAAATATACTTCTTTGACAGGGTTAAAATCAAAATCAGAAGTACCTGCGTTTTATCTGAAGTAGTTAGAATTGCCTTCAAGAAATGAGATGGGACCATTGCAATCTTTACTTTGTGCTATTTGAAAACTCCTCCCCCCCCACAATCCTATGTTCTATCATACAACACAGTATATTCAAAATAGTGTGGGAGAACAGCTGTACTGATCAGACACAGATTCTAAAAGTGGATAAAATAGCAGTATTGTGTCATCAAATCTTCCAGCCCCAGGAGCAAGTGACAAGCCGTGCTTTTTTTTTCATTTGCAGGTGCAATCATTTACAACTAAATGGCAGGAATGTCTCTCACACAAGCAGTTAATACGGACTAGAATTTTCCCAGTAACCAGATGGCATGCATTTCATACCAAGCTTGTTGAAATAAGAACTAAAATCATCTGCCAATAAGTTGCATGGAAGTTTTCCACAGTCTCCTTAGGTGACCTCATTTAAGATTTTGAATTTTTTGAGGTCAGAAAGCTTATAAATATTCAGTCCTTGGTGACAATTTCAGGGCCATGGTGGAGTAATTATAGAATCATTCTAGTTAGCCATCTTTGAAAATATTCTTACTTTAACTTATGTTGGGTTATACTTTTTTTTTCTTATTACCTTCTGCTTGTCTATTGACTACTTCAATACAGTCCTTATTTAAAGAGCCACCTTTAGAAAAGTAGGTGAGTCTAAAAAACCATGTGTTATTCTCTTTGACTAGAGACATCATTACCATGAGTCCACAATTTTGCAATGAAAGTATTGAAATTATGCTTAAATATTTTTCAATGTAGTAGACATTGTTTTGACTTAAACAGCTTCTGTTACTTCATCATCTACTACTGACACTGATTTTCCTTAGGACGATATCCCTGCCCTCTCCCCACCCCTAGTTGGAGGGGGAGCATGTGATCTGGATTTGCCTAATGAGGATGCACCACAGGATGTATCCAGGATGGTCATGTGGCCCAAGCCAGCCAATCAGAGCCAGTGAAACAGAACTGTGGACTTTGTGTTGTCTTTATTAGGAAGAAATGTCTTTTACTTTAAAGTTTATGGAATGTAAACATGAGATGCTGGTGAACATCTTGGTACCATGTAAGGGAGCTTGTTTGAGAATAAAGCCAAAAGATTAGAAAGAAGGTTTCAGAGATGAAGTGAGAGAGAGGGAGATGGAGAGAAGAAAAAGGACCCCTAGATGCTGTGGGAGCCTCATTCTACCCCCAAGATTTTTTAGTTGTAAGACACAAAACATTCTGTTTCCTTAAGTCAGTATAATCTGGGTTTTCTGCTACTTGGAACTAAGTCTTGAGTAATATATATATATATTATATATTATATATATTATATATTATATATTATAATATATATATCAAATCACATTTGTATACTGACTCTGGAAAAAGAATATGTTCCCAGGCATTGATTAAACTATTTAATGGAATTTTCTGCTCACATTTAAAATAGAATTCTTTTCCTTAGAAGTATGAGTCAAATTCTCATGCTATCTAAGAAAATCAACATACAGAGTGTTTGCTTGTCCAGTCTCACCTTAAGATATGGCCCAATGAAGATGGGTGGGACCACGGAGGAAAATTCTTGTACCCATGAAATGGTCTCCTTTTGAACATTTATGCACATGGATAAAATATCATAAGATGCAGGGTTCTGGCTGTGGTTGTCGTTTCCAAAGATGAAGGAAACCATATAACTTTAAAATGCCTTTCTTTTTTCCTAAGCAAAAAATGCAAGTAAGACACTATTTCAGGTACCAGCTAGACTTAGTTTCATCTGTCCTTTGGGTCTCGGCTTTCAGCTATGTGTGCTCAGTGTGGCCCTGGCTGGGCTGACAAGGCATCACCAGGCTCTCCAGTCCATTTCTCACAGTAAATGTTTCTGGTGTCTCTTCTCTCCTCACTCCAACGTTTCTCTTTATATACATCTCACTCTCACAGTCTCCAGGGTCTCGGAGGCTTGTCCATTCTCAGGCTGATCCTTTTCCTGTGTTCCTTTCCAGCTTTAAGGATTTTGACACGTGCTTTTTTATATTTACAATCTTTCCTATTTCAATCAACTGGCTTTTTTCCCTTCAAGTATCCAAAGCAAAAAGAAAATAAAACGCCTTTGGAAAAGAAAACCTTGGGTACTATCATCCCTTTTATGTCCCATGTTATAAAGAGTTGCTAGGACCATCTGCCTATGTCTGGTTTTTGACCCTGGCTGAAATTCTTATGATTAGGTGGAGCCATGTGATGACAGTCACGTGGATCAGGAGTTGTGAGTGGAAAGGACATATGTCACATCTGAGCCAGAATACACAGTTGTCCAAGCAAGACTGCCCAGAACCCCCTTTCCATCTGCTAATACCTGTCAGTACTTGAGAGAGTGGATGTTCCATCAACTTGGGACCCAGTGAGGAGCCGTGGAGCAGGATACCAGCCAAAGGACAGGTGGTGGGTGAAAACTTTGGTTAATCCATTAAGGGTTTTTTCTTTAAATTTTTGTTTTTGGCTGCGTTGGGTCTTAGTTGAGGCACGTAGGATCTTTCATTGTGGTGCATGGGCTTCTTTCTAGTTGTGGCTCGTGGGCTTCAGTAGTTGTGACACATGGGCTTAGTTGCCATGCTGCATGTGGGATCTTTAGTTCCCCAACCAGGGATAGAACCTGCGTCCCCTGCATTGGAAGGCAGATTTTTAACCACTGGACCACCAGGGAAGTCCCTAATCCATTATGGTTTGAAGGCTATTTGTTACTGTGGCTTATTCTGATGGCTACACTTACTGTTCTGTTTTTTGTTTGTTTTTAGTTTATTTAGTTCCTAATCTCTTAAATGGAAGGTTTTTAAAATGTTACCACTATTTTCTGACTACCCTGCCACTTCTAATAAGGGTGAATATGGTTTTATTCACGTTGAAAATTGCAATCATGGTCTGTTGTTCCTGCCTTTATTTGGTGCTGTTTCACCTTCCGTTGCATCTCCCACCACTGATTATGGCTTCCATCCTGAAGTCCCCACAGCTTCCATTGCTCCCAACTTCTCTGCCTCTCCTACTTCCTCTAAGACACTCCCCTGTTTTGCTTCTTCTGCTGCTGCTCAAGGCTCAGTCCTAAAGAGAGTATGATGAAAAGAGGCCAGATCATAGAATGAGATGACCTAGGTTTAAATTCCAGCTTGAACACTTATTCGCCATGTGACCTTGAGAAAGTCACTTAAACCCTTGAAGTCTCAATTTCTATTTCAGTATTTCAGAGATAATACAGAGGCACTGTCATAAGGATTAGCACTATAATGAATGTACAAGCCTTAGCTCATAGTCAGAACTAAATAATGATGATTTTTATGCAATTGAAATGTCCCTCATCACTCCAATTTTCAGAGTGTAATATTTTTCTTTACACGGGGAGGCTGCATTATACAATTTTGGAAAGCACCACTCACACTGCATTCTAAATATTTGCTCTTTCTGAAGCACAAGGCCTATGTGAACGCTGCCTTTGGAGCTGTGCTACTCTAGCACACCATTTTCAAAGTCTAAAATGGCAGGAAATCCGATCCTCTTACTTTCCCCTTCTCATATAATTTCTGGGAATTCTCTCTACATCAGTGTTTATAATGTTACACAAATTCATGATAGCTGTAGCTCTTATAGACTAAACAATTACAGCCATAGGGTCCTGCAGACCCTTCAGCACCATCTGATAACTGGGTACTCCAGGCTGATGTTGCCTGGTGTACACCTGTATTATCCCACCCAAGGAAAGCCAAGACACACTGGGAGGTTTAACCTATTCCTCCAGAAGGCTTGGGGATGACTGAAGTACACATAGAGTAGCAATGGAAGTGGCTCTAAGAAAAGGCTAGTCCTAGGGCCCACTGTTCCAAGCCTAGCATTCAGGGCTTTCACGTAGCTCAGCATCTACAGTGGGAAAGAACCAAACTTCTTGGGACCCAGAAAAAAAAGTAAGTCCCTGCCTAATCCATGTCAAGGCCTCTTTCCTGCAGAAGAATGGTTAACAGAGAATGATGAACATGTATTGAGCTCAGATGAATCTGAATCCCAGGCCTCCTGCTTATAACTGTGTGATGGTGAGGAAGTCATGGAAACTCCCTGGACCTCAGTGTCTCCATGACTAAAATGAGGAAATGATGTCATCCACATCATGGGGCTGATACGGAGGATGAATGAGATAATGCACTTCAAGTACTTAGTATCGTGCCTGCTTGTTATAAGCACTCTCTAGAGGTATCACTAAAAATCAGAAGCGAGCATTTGTGGAGCGCTCGTGCTGTGCCAGGCACAGTGTTAGAACTTCACACATGTTTGACCCTGTGAGGTAAATACCATTATTGATAGTATTTCAGGTACAGAGAAGAAGTTAAGTGGCTTTTTCAGGATTAGAGTTGAGATTAGAAAACAAAGCTCCCTGTTTAGATTTCCACCCTCTTCCTGAGAATGCAATCACAAAACCCACGAATCCATCCCAAAGTTTAATATAGCTATTCAAAATCACAGTGTATTTGGGGCACAAGCAAATCACCCAGGTGAAGGTTCCAGTGCTGCTTGTCCAGCCTCTTGCTACCAGAATAAGTAGAAAATACACCTTCCACTTTTCTATCCTTTCCTGTTGCTCTATAAGCCTGATTTACTGGGGCCTGCTTCTCAGAACACACACGCACACCTCTTTCCAAACTGTAATTTACAGAGACACAGAAATATAAGGTCATATTTAAGAAAAGTATCTCTGCTAAGCAACCCAATATATATTGCTAAAAAGAGGACTTGAATTACTAATTCTGAAGGAAGCTTTCCAAACCACTACGTACTTAACTTACAGCCGTCTGACTGAAACCACATTCCGAAGGGATCTCTCCCAGAAAGGAAAAAAAAATCAACTTGTACCCTAAAATGTAGAAACCTCCTGCAACCCCTAAAAAGGCAACGTTGTAAATATTTTCAGATCTAGTTTCCACTGACCTGTTTCTCCCACTTACTTGAAAATACAATCTACACTTTCAACATCAAGTATCATCACCATATTGCTGACAACTAAAGGGATAAAGCTTGTCTGAGCCCTTCAGCCAGATATTCTTCTTCCAGAATATCTCCATTCGGGTGCCTAGCTACCACCTAAGAACCACGGGTGTAGGGGAGAACAGTGTCACACACTGGCTCAAAGTGTGGCTCTAGAATCATCTAGCTTGTTTTGAATCCCAGTCTTACCATAGCTCTGTGACCTTGGGCAACTAAGATAACCTCCAAGACTGAGTTTCCTCAAGGGCAAAATAGGACCAGTAATATAACCCATATCACTGAGCCATGGGAAGGAAATAATGTACGTAAGGCACAGCAGAGTAAGGGGAATATTGCACATGTCTGATAAAAGTTTTTCTATTTTTTTACCTTATTATTATTATTATGCACAAATTAAATTTCTCTCTCCTCATTATTCCCATGTAAATTTCTGTTCAGCACAGTGGCACTTTTCTCCCCAGGATCAAAACCCTGAAGCTTTCTTTTTTATTTCTTCCTTTATTTTTTGTTAGTTATCTATTTTATATATAGTAGTGTATATATCAATCCCAGTCTCCCAATTCATCCCACCACCCCCCTCCTTGGTATCAATACATTTGTCCTCTACATCTGTGTCTCTATTTCTGCTTTGCAAATACGATTATCTGTACCATTTTTCTAGATTCCACATATATGTGTTAATATACAATATTTGATTTTCTCTTTCTGACTTAATTCACTCTGTATGACAGTCTCTAGATCCATCCATGTCTCTGCAAATGACACAATTTCATGCTTTTTTTATGGCTGAGTAATATTCCATTGTATATATGTACCATATCTTCTTTATTCATTCCTCTCTTGATGGACATTTAGGTTGCTTCTATGTCCTGGCTATTGTAAATAGTGCTGGAGTGAACATTGGGGTGCATGTGTCTTTTTGAATTATTGTTTTCTCTGGGAAAACCTTTAAGCTTTCTTTAACCTATTTTCTGTTGTTCATATGTCACTTAAATTCTTTATTGAATGATATGACATATTAATGAATAAATTGAAGAATTATGAGGAAATGAATGTAATCACCAAGTGCTATTTCTATAAAAATTCTCTCACTCTTTATTCCTCCTCAAGACCCTAGCTTGAACTTCTACCATCTAGTGCATAATCACCTCCCTGAAGCCCCCAAACTGAACACTCAACCTCTAGGGTCCTACCCCTACAATTCATTGTCTAATCAAGTTTTCTAAGACACGTTTTCAATCTATCACCCTACAATGGCTTTCGATTTCCTTATGTCAGTTTAGTCCAAACTGCTCATTTTGGCATTGAAAGATCACCATCAGCAGCCCCTCACCAAATGATCTCTCACTGCTACCATCCCTGACCCCTCTGTTCCCGAGCCTGGGGTCCTCACCCTACCACATCCCAAGGGCATTGGACGAAACCCTCAAATTTTGTGAAATAGAAATCTATTATAATTATGCGGCTCCCTGCACGTCATCCTACAATAGCCCCTTTGCCTTTAGAATAAGACAGTCTCTTCATCGGTATGATTATAGAGTCAACCATGTTTCAAGAGCTGGGCTGGGCAAAGATGAACAAGATACGGTCCTGGCTCCTCAAGGGTTCACAGTCTTAAACAAATGTCCTGTGAACTTGGCCCCTTCCTACTTCTGGCTAATTTGCCACTCTGTCTGAATCCTGTTCTCAGCCTTATTTAATTAATGACCACAGTTCTCTAAATGTGCCCTACTCTCTCACCTTCATGGGGAGACTGCTTGATACCTCCATCCTCGTCTGGCTTGGGGCTTCCCATTCTGTGTTCCCTTGGCACCCCATAATGGCTTCTTTCACATCATTACCAGGCTGTGTGGGAGGTCTCCCCATCCACAGAGTCAACAGGAACTGGGCTAGTTAATGCTTGCAGTAGCCAGTTACGTACCATATAACAACTGTGTGTTACTCCATTCTTATTATTGACATTTAAGCGATGATGGTTTGATTCTTTCCTTAAGAAAAAGGTCCACGTGTTTGAAAATTGTTATGAGCCATCCCTTTGTTGGGGGAATTCATCTTCCCTTGTGGGCCTCACTTTGTCTTCACTTTGCCTTTTCCCACAGAGCTTGTGTCCCTACCCCATAGTAGTCTTTATTGTTCTCCTCTGGTCTCCTTCTTCCTAATCGTTTATGTTTCTCTCCTATTTAGGATTTTCCACCCTGGATCAAGTTTTCTGGGCATATAATTAGTTGACAATTAAACTGGCTCAGGGGTCAAACAAATGTAGTTTCAAATTCTAACTCTGCTGTGGTGAAGTGTGGAAAGTTACCAACCCTTCTCAACCTCAGAGTTTTCATATATAAACTGGGATAGTAAAAGACTATCTTACAGAATTTTTGTGACATTAAAAATACACTCCATGGAAAACACCACAGTAGCCAAGACTTGTGAGGAAATCTAAGTCTGCTTACCCATCCATCCATCCATCCAATAATGCTTTTTTACTCAGCTCCTAGTTTTTAACCAAAGTCACCATTATAAAGATCATAGAGCTTTTTTTTTTTTTTTTTTTAATGCCTTACGCTTGGAGACAGATGGAACTAACAGAACTGGCCACCACAAAGACTCATATCAGAGACTTTTCAATCACTGAGCACATGAATAAATTATCAGCACGTTCAGCATCCTCCTGCACTCTCAGCAGAGACCTCGTCTCCTGCTTCCCAGAGAAAATAATGCCATCAGACAGGCACTTGCTCAGCCTCACTCCCCAAGCCTGTGCTGAGATATTGTGCCTCCAATCTCCCTTTGGCCTCCTCAGAATCGTCTGCATCTGTTAACCTACAAGCTTTCTCTGCTGACTTTAACCACTCACCCTACTAAATTCTCCCATCAGTAGGAACTGTCACTTGGCTCTGCAGTATGAGTCCTCATCCTGTGGCTGATGCAGACTAATAGCGCTTGGTATATGGTATGAAGAAATAAATCAGAATCCCCGTTCATTGGAGATTGATCTCCTCTACAAAGATGGCCCAACTACTGCTGATTTTCCATGTCTGTGAGGCTCTACTACATTTGTGTGACTACATCAACCTAAATTAAACCCTCCAAAAGCTCCCTGTTTCATTCAGAGTAAACACCAACACCCTTACGTTGGCCTAGGAAGCCATCCAAAGATGGCTCAGAGCACCCTCAGAGCACCCGTGCTTGATCTTTCTTCTACCTGGAATGATCTTCCCCCAAATACCTGCTCAGCTACACCCTCACCTCCTCTTCATTCTTGCTTCACTGTAATGTCATCATCTCAGAAAGGTCCACCACCACCATCAGCACTCTCCCTATCCCTCTTTCCTGCTTTTTTCCATCATGATGTTTATCGATCACTGTCTAACCTCTTTTATTGATTTATTGTCTAGCACACAAATGCACAAACATAAGCTTTATAGACAGTTATTTTTGCCCAACTTATTCCTTGCTTTATCTCCAGCATTTAGAATACCTGACACAAAGTTGGTGCTCAGTATACATTTGTTGAAGGAAGGAATAACCTGCAATTGTCTGTGTATTACCTTAGTGACACATTTTACAAATATTATTGAGAACTTTCTGCATGCAAAGCACAGTTCTAGGAGCTGAGAAAGAGTAAGGAACACAAAGAACAAAGGACAAAGTCTCTGACTTTATGAAAATCTACATTATTTTTGGTTATTTTACATTATTTTTTCTCTCTGTACAAACAGTAAGGTTTCTGAAAGAAAGAAACCATGACTTTTGTACAGCCACAAAGCACCTTGATGAGAATAAGATTCAGAATTGTTGCACTAACTGATTGATTTACATGTCTGGAAGAAAATCATAAACTTCATGACTATATAAGATCTTTTGGTTCTAAAATCCTTGACTGTAGAAATGTGAAAATATCAGTGAATAGATTTTGGGGGCTGGAGGAGAACATGGAGATTAGTTAGGAGGCTCCTGCAGTTGCCCAGGTTGGGAAGACAATTGTTTGAAGTAAGAACAGACCGTTGAGAGCAGATCCCATGACAAGATTAAATATGCAAGTATTTTATGAGGAAAATGCTGTGTAAGAGAAAATAGGGAGGGAGTCTGTCCAACCACAATGCAAATCTGACCCCAGTTAAAGGAGAGAGGGAAGGGTGGTTGGTGAAAGTGCCCTAAATAGCCATACAGTTTAATAAAAGTTCAGCAAGACCGTCAAGATGATCTCAAGCTAAAGTCAGCTCTCAGAGTTTTATTCTCAGGAATGGGCTCGACAGTGTATATGCAGGACTTAACATTTGCTGCGAGCAGAGTATGGAAAGCATGGACGCAGAATAAACCTGTACAGACATTTAAGATTTGGGAGAAAAGTTATGCCTTTCTTCGGAGATAATTATTCTACTTTTATTATTATTATTTTTTTTGCGGTACACGGGCCTCTCACTGTTGTGGCCTCTCCCGTTGTGGAGCACAGGCTCCGGACGCGTAGGCTCCATGGCCATGGCTCACGGACCCAGCCGCTCCGCAGCATGTGGGATCCTCCTGGACCGGGGCACGAACCCGCATCCCCTGCATCGGCAGGCGGACTCTCAACCACTGCACCACCAGGGAAGCCCTAATTATTCTACTTTTTAAAGACACAGTTTCTGACTTGCTACTGGATCCTACTGAAGACTGAACCCTTGATCACAGGTCAGCGAGCTACCCTGAAATATGAGCTGCCCATCATCAAAGCCATAAAGCTGGGTGTGCATCACTGAACTTCTTCATTAAGAATTGGTTCATAAGAAATCACGTATGAGAAGATACAGAAAGCACAAGCAAGTTACTGAGAAAGTAGCCCAGATTTTCTTCTCTTTTTCAACCTACACCTATGACCTCAAGGGGAATTTGCTATAACCAGTTGACTGAGAATAAAAAAGTCAGATTTAGTTTATAGAAAGCTCTGCATGATATGTTGGCACTACCCAAACTGAACAGCTGGAGCACTACAGCTCCAATCAGGAGTAACTCTTAAGGACAATTGTGAAGAGAAATCCTTCCAGTGGGCAGAATTTCAAGCAATACAGATATCTGTTCATTTTCCTGTAGGAAAAGGTGGCCAGAGGTACAGATCTATGCTGATTTATGTCCAGTGGCTAAAAGCATGGCTGGATGGTCAAGAATTTGGAAAGAGCATAATTTGAAAATAGGTGGCAGCAGTGTCTGGCATATCCTTACAGTTGAGTACTTCCCAGAAATACAAAAAGAACTACTGACCCATGCAACATCATAGATGAATCCCAGAATCATTATGCTAAGGAAATCATGTAGAATCAAAAAGAAACATACTATGTGATTCCAGTTGTGGGACATTATGAAAAAGGCAAATTCTATGACAGAAAACTGGTCAGTTGTCACCAGATGCTGGTGGAAGGAAGAGGTGACTACAAAAAACACATGGAGTAACTTTGGGAGGAACTATTGTAGGTCTTGATTATGGTGGAAATTATACAATTATATGTGCTTGTCAAAAATTATGGAGCTGGAGGGACTTCCGGGGAAGATGGCGGAAGAGTAAGACACGGAGATCACCTTCCTCCCCACAGATACACCAGAAATACATCTACACGTGGAACAACTACAGGACACCTACTGAACTCTGGCAGAAGACCTCAGACCTCCCAAAAGGCAAGAAACTCCCCATGTACCTGGGTAGGGCAAAAGAAAAAAGAATAAACAGAGACAAAAGGATAGGGATGGGACCTGCACCAGTGGCAGGGAGCCATGAAGGAGGAAAGGTTTCCACACACTAGGAGCCCCTTCATGGGCGGAGACGGCGGGTGGCGGAGGGGGGAAGCTTCGGAGCCACGGAGGAGAGCGGAGCAACAGGGGTGCAGAGGGCAAAGCGGAGAGATTCCCGCACAGAGGATGGGGGCAGACCAGCACTCACCAGCCCGAGAGGCTTGTATGCTCGCCCGCTGAGGCAGGCGGGTCTGGGAGCTGAGGCTTGGGTTTCGGTTGGAGCGCAGGGAGAGGACTGGGGTTGGTGGTGTGAACACATCCTGAAGGGGGCTAGTGCACCATGGCTGGCATGGAGGGAGTCCGGGAAAAAGTCTGGAGCTGCCTAAGAGGATAGAGACTTTTTCTTCCCTCTTTGTTTCCTGCTGCGCGAGGAGAGGGGATTAAGAGCACTGCTTAAAGGAGCTGCAGAGACGGGCGTGAGCCGCGGCTGAAAGCATGGACGACAGAGATGGGCCTAGGATGCTGGGGCTGCTGCTGCTGCCGCCAAGAGGCCTGTGTGCGAGCGCAGGTCACTGTCCACGCCCCCTTTCCAGGGAGCCTGTGCAGTCTGCCACTGCCAGGGTCCCGGGATCCAGGGACAACTTCCCCGGGAGAGAGAATGGCGCGCCTCAGGCTGCTGCAACGTCATTCTGGGCTCTGCTGCTGCAGGCTCACCCCGCACCCCGTGCCCCTCCCGCCACCCGGCCTGAGTGAGCCAGAGTCCCCGAAGCGGCTGCTCCTTTAACCCTGTCATGTCTGAGCGAAGAACAGAGGTCCTCTGGCAACCTACACACAAAGGCAGGGCCAAATCCAAAGCTGAGACCCTGGAGCTGTGCAAACAAAGAAGAGAAAGGGAAATTTCTCCCAGCAGCCTCAGAAGCAGCAGATTAAAGCTCCACAATCAACTTGATGTACCCTGCATCTGTGGAATACATGAATAGACAATGAATCATCCCAAATTGAGGAGCCGTGTGGATGAAAGTTTCTTGGTGCTGCAGCCAGGAGTCAGTGCTGTGCCTCTGAGGTGGGAGAGCAAACTTCAGGACACTGGTCCACAAGAGACCTCCCAGCTCCACATAATATCAAATGGCAAAAATCTCCCAGAGATCTCCATCTCAACACCAGCACCCAGCTTCACTCAACAACCAGCAAGCTACAGTGCTGGACACCCTATGCCAAACACCTAGCAAGACAGGAACACAATGCCACCCATTAGCAGAGAGGCTGCCTAAAATCATAAAAAGTCCACAGACACCCCAAAACACACCACCAGACGTGGACCTGCCCACGAGAAAGACAAGATCCAGCCTCATCCACCAGAACACAGGCACTAGTCCCCTCCACCAGGAAGCCTACACAACCCACTGAACCAACCTTAGCCACTGAGGACAGACACCAAAAACAATGGGAACTACGAACGTGCAGGCTGCAAAAAGGAGACCCCAAACGCAGTAAGATAAGCAAAATGAGAAGACAGAAAAACACACAGAAGGTGAAGGAGCAAGATAAAAACCCACCAGACCTAACAAATGAAGAAGAAATAGGCAGTCTACCTGAAAAAGTATTCAGAATAATGATAGTAAAGATGATGCAAAATCTTGGAAATAGAATAGACAAAATGCAAGAAACAGTAAACAAGGACCTAGAAGAACTAAAGATGAAACAAGCAATGATGAACAACACAATAAATGAAATTAAAAATACACTAGATGGGATCAATAGCAGAATAACTGAGGCAGAAGAACAGATAAGTGACCTGGAAGATAAAATAGTGGAAATAACTGCAGAGCAGAAGAAAGAAAAAAGAATGAAAAGAACTGAGGACAGTCTCAGAGACCTCTGGGACAACATTAAACGCACTAACATTTGAATTATAGGGGTTCCAGAAAAAGAAGAGAAAAAGAAAGGGACAGATAAAATATTTGAAGAGATTATAGTTGGAAACTTCCCTAATATGGGAAAGGAAATAGTTAATCAAGTCCAGGAGGCACAGAGAGTCCCATACAGGATAAATCCAAGGAGAAATATGCCAAGACACATATTAATCAAACTGTCAAAAATTAAATACAAGGAAAACATATTAAAAGCAGCAAGAGAAAAACAACAAATAACACATAAGTGAATCCCCATAAGGTTAACAGCTGATCTTTCAGCAGAAACTCTGCAAGCCAGAAAGGACTGGCAGGACATATGTAAAGTGATGAAGGAGAAGAACCTGCAACCAAGATTACGCTACCCAGCAAGGATCTCATTCAGATTTGATGGAGAAATTAAAACCTTTACAGACAAGCAAAAGCTGAGAGTTCAACACCACCAAACCAGCTTTATAACAGACTAAAGGAACTTCTCTAGGCAAGAAACACAGCAGAAGAAAAAGACCTACAATAACGAACACAAAACAATTAAGAAAATGGGAATAGGAACATACATATCGATAATTACCTTAAATGTAAATGGACTAAATGCTCCCACCAAAAGACACAGAGTGGCTGAATGGATACAAAAACAAGACCCATATATATGCTGTCTACAAGAGAACCACTTCAGACCTAGAGACACAAACAGACTGAAAGTAAGGGGATGGAAAATGATATTCCATGTAAATGGAAACCAAAAGAAAGCTCGAGTAGCAATTCTCATATCAGACAAAATAGACTTTAAAAGAAAGACTACTAGAAGAGACAAAGAAGGACACTACATAATGATCAATGGATTGATCCAAGAAGATATAACAATTGTAAATATTTATGCACCCAACATAGGAGGACCTCAATACATAAGGCAAATACTAACAGCCATAAAAGGGGAAATCAACAGTAACACATTCATAGAAGGGGACTTTAACACCCTACTTTCACCAATGGACAGATCATCCAAAATGAAAATAAATAAGGAAACACAAGCTTCAAATGATACATTAAACAAGATGGACTTAATTGATATTTATAGGACATTCCATCCAAAAACAACAGAATACACATTTTTCTCAAGTGCTCATAGAACATTCTCCAGGATAGATCATATCTTGGGTCACAAATGAAGCCTTGGTAAATTTAAGAAAATTGAAATTGTATCAAGTATCTTTTCTGACCAGAACACTATGTGAATAGATATCAATTACAGGAAAAGGTCTGTAAAAAATACAAACACATGGAGGCTAAACAATACACTACTTAATAACGAAGTGGTCACTGAAGAAATCAAAGAGGAAATTAAAAAATACCTAAAACAAATGACAATGGAGACACAATGACCCAAAACTTATGGGATGCAGCAAAAGCAGTTCTAACAGGGAAGTTTATAGCAATACAATACCACCTTAAGAAACAGGAAACATCTCGAATAAACAACCTAACATTGAACCTAAAGCAATTAGAGAATGAGGAACAAAAACACCCCAAAGCTAGCAGAAGGAAAGAAATAATAAAAATCAGATCAGAAATAAATGAAAAAGAAATAAGGAAATGATAGCAAAGATCAATAACACTAAAAGCTGGTTCTTTGAGAAGATAAAAAATTATTGATAAACCATTAGCCAGACTCATCAAGAAAAAAATGGAGAAGACTCAAATCAATAGAATTAAAAATGAAAAAGGAGAAGTAACAACTGACACTGCAGAAATACAAAAGATCATGATAGATTACTACAAGTAACTCTATGCCATAAGATAGACAACCTGGAAGAAATGGACAAATTCTTAGAAATGCACAACCTGCCAAGACTGAATCAGGAAGAAATAGAAAATATGAACAGACCAATCACAAGCACTGAAATTGAAACTGTGATAAAAAGTCTTCCAACAAACAAAAGCCCAGGACCAGGTGGCTTCACATGCGAATTCTATCAAACATTTAGAGAAGAGCTAACACATATCCTTCTGAAACTCATTCTATGAGGCCACCATCACCTTGATACCAAAACCAGACAAGGATGTCACAAAGAAAGAAAAGTACATGCAAATATCACTGATGAACATGGATGCAAAAATCCTCAACAAAATACAAGCGAACAGAATCCAACAGCACATTAAAAGGGTCATACACCATGATCAAGTGGGGTTTATTCCAGGAATTCAAGGATTCTACAATACATGCAAATCAATCAATGTGATACACCATATTAACTAATTGAAGGAGAAAAAACATATGATCATCTCAATAGATGCAGAGAAAGCTTTTGACAAAATTCAATGCCCATTTATGATAAAAACCCTGCAGAAAGTAGGCATAGAGGGAATTTTCCTCAACATAATAAAGGCCATATATGACAAACCCACAGCCAACATCATCCTCAATGGTGAAAAACTGAAAGTATTTCCACTAAGATCAGGAACATGACAAGGTTGCCCACTCTCACCACTCTTATTCAACATAGTTTTGGAAGTTTTAGTCACAGCAATCAGAGAAGAGAAATAAATAAAAGGAATCCAACTCGGAAAAGAAGAAGTAAAGCTGTCACTCTTTGCAGATGACATGATACTATACATAGAAAATCGTAAAAATGGTACCAGAAAACTACTAGAGCTAATCAATGAATTTGGTAAAGTAGCAGTATACAAAATTAATGCACAGAAATCTCTGGCATTCCTATATAACTAACGATGAAAAATCTGAAAGTGAAATCAAGAAAACACTCCCATTTACCACTGCAACAAAAATAATATAATATCTAAGAATAAACCTACCTTAGGAGACAAAAGACAGGTATGCAGAAAATTATATGACACTGATGAAATAAAGATGATACAAATAGATAGAGAGATATACCATGTTCTTGGATTGGAAGAATCAACATTGTGAAAATGACTATACTACCCAAAGCAATCTACAGATTCAATGCAATCCCTATCAAACTATCACTGGCATTTTTCACAGAAGTAGAACAAAAACTTTCACAGTTTGTATAGAAACACAGAAGACCCTGAATAGCCAAAGTAATCTTGAGAACGAAAAATGGAGCTGGAGGAATCAGGCTCCTGGACTTCAGACTATACTACAAAGCTACAGTAACCAAGACAGTATGGTACTGGCACAAAAACAGAAAGATAGATCAATGGAACAGAATAGAAAGCCCAGAGATAAACCCACGCACATATGGTCACCTTATCTTTGATAAAGAATGCAGGAATGTACAGTGGAGAAAGGACAGCCTGTTCAATAAGTGGTGCTGAGAAAACTGGACAGGGACAAAGGATGCAGGAATGTACAGTGGAGAAAGGACAGCCTCTTCAGTAAGTGGTGCTGGGAAAACTGGACAGGGACATGTAAAAGTATGAGATTAGATCAGTCCCTAACACCACACACAAAAATAAGCTCAAAATGGATTAAAGACCTAAATGTAAGGCCAGAAACTATCAAACTCTTAGAGGAAAACATAGGCAGAACACTCTATTTCATAAATCACAGCAAGAGCCTTTTTGACCCACCTCCTAGAGAAATGGAATTAAAGACAAAAATAAACACATTGGACCTAATGGCACTTCAAAGCTTTTGCACAGCAAATGAAACCATAAACAAGACCAAAAGACAACCCTCAGAATGGGAGAAAATATTTGCAAATGAAGCAACTGACAAAGGATTAATCTCCAAAATTTATAAGCAGCTCATGCAACTCAATAACAAAGAAACAACCCGATCCAAAAATGGGCAGAAGACCTAAATAGTAATTTCTCCACAGCAGATATACAGACGACCAGCAAACACATGAAAGAATGCTCAACATCTTTAATCATTAGAGAAATGCAAATCAAAAGTACAATGAGATATTATCTCACACCAGTCAGAATGGCCATCATAAAAAATCTAGAAACAATAAGTGCTGGAGAGGGTGTGGAGAAAAGGGAGCACCCTTGCACTGCTGGTGGGAATGTGAATTGGTACAACCAGTATGGAGAACATTATGGAGGTTCCTTAAAAAACTACAAATAGAAGTACCATATGACCCAGCAATCCCACTACTGGGCATATACCGTGAGAAAACCATAATTCAAAAAGAGTCATGTACCAAAATGTTCATTGCAGCTCTATTTACAATAGCCCGGAGATGGAAACAATCTACGTGTCCATCATCGGATGAATGGATAAAGAAGATGTGGCACATATATACAATGGAATATTACTCAGCCATAAAAAGAAACGAAATTGAGCTATTTGTAATGAGGTGGATAGACATAGAGTCTGTCATACAGAGTGAAATAATTCAGAAAGAGAAAGACAAATACCATATGCTAACACATATATATGGAATTTATGAAGAAAAAAATGTCATGAGGAACCTAGGGGTAAGATAGGAATAAAGACACAGACCTACAAAAGAATGGACTTGAGGTTATGGGGAGGGAGAAGGGTAAGCTGTGACAAAGCGAAAGAGAGGCATGGACATATATACACTACCAAACTTAAGGTAGATAGCTAGTGGGAAGCAGCCGCATAGCACAGCGAGATCAGCTCAGTACTTTGTGACCACCTGGAGGAGTGGAATAGGGAGGGTGGGAGGGAGAGAGACACCAGAGGGAAGAGATATGGGAACATATGTATATGTATAACTGATTCACTTTGTTATAAAGCAGAAACTAACACACCAAGGTAAAGCAATTATACTCCAATAAAAATGTAACAGCCACAACAAAAAAAAAAGAACACTGTGGTCAAATTTGACATTCATTAATCATTGAACTGTGGAATGTGACAGGTGAAAATTGATATTGATTTCTTTCCTGTAATATTTGGAAGAGTTCTAAAAGTTAAATAAAATGAGATAACAAGACAAAAAAAAAAGAAATACCATGTGATCTAGCAATTCCATGGCTAGGTATATATTCAAGGAAAATAAAAACACAAATTCAAAAAGTTACAAGCACCCCAATGTTCATAGCAGCATCATTTACATTTGCCAAGATATAGAAACAATGTAAATGCTCATTGACAGATGAATGGATCAAAAAGATGTGGTACCTACATACAATGGAATATTACTCAGCCATAAAAAAGAATAAAATTCTTCCATTTGCAACAGTTTGGATGGACCTAGAGAGTATTACACTTAGTGAAATAAGTCAGAGAATGGCAGATGTTCTATGCTATCACTTATATTTGGAATCTAAGAAATAAAACAAATATATGTGACAAAACAGAAAAAAGACTCACAAATATAGAGACCAAACTAGTGGTTACCAGTGGGGAGAGGACTGCTTGGGTGGAGAGGCAAGATAGGGTTATGGGATTCAAGAGATACAAACTATTATGTATAAAATAAATAAACAACAAGGATATATTGTATGGCACAGGAAAATATAGCTATTATTTTGTAATAAATTTAAATAGATTATAATGTATAAAAATCTTAAATCACTATGTTGTACAACTGAAACTAATTGTAAATCAACCATACTTAAATTAAAAAAAGAAATAAAACAGTATAAAAAATAAAAATCACTAATGATAAAAGAAAATCAGTACACTGGATTTCATTAAAGTTAAAAATTTCTATTCATCAAAAACACTTTTAAAAAAGTAAAAGGCAAGCACATCACAGACCAGTAAAAGATATTTCAAATATTTATATGAAATACATAAAGCCACTTAGGATTGCTAAAAAGTAATTTTCAAATTAATAATAAAAAAGATCATTCAAAAGAAATATAAGCAAAGATTAAAAAGACACTTCAGGGAGGAAGTTATAAAAATGGACTTTAAACATACAAAAGAATTCTCAGTAGCATTCAGCATTAGGAAAATATGCAGATTAAAATCACGAGATATCACTATACATCCACTATGGCTAAAATTAAAAATCAGTATCAAGTTTGGTGTAAATTTGAATTAAATGAACCTCTCTTACATTGATTATAGGTGTGTAACTTGATACAAATGTTTCAGGAAACTCTTTGGTAGTACCAACTAAAAGAAATATACCTATGTCCAAGAATTGAATTGAGCATTTCCTTTCTTGAACACATTCCCAACCAAAGTAAGTGCTTATATCCAACCAAACACATGGTCAAGAATATTTATAGTATCTTTACTCATAATATCCCTAAATCATAAACCTAAATTTTCATCAGCGATAGAGGAAATAAACTGGAATATTCATATAACAGAGTACTACACAACAGCGTAAAAGAATGAACTACTGATAATGCAACAAAAGCAGCAATGACTCCCAGTGCCATGATGATAAGTGAAAGAAATCAAGCAAATCTTGTTCTAAGTTTATGTGACAGGTGTCAGAATAGTAGTGCCCTTATGTGGGAGAAATAAAAAGGAAGAACACAGTTGAATAAAATCATCTGTGAAGCCAGAGTAGATAAAGGGAGGATTCCCTAAAAGAATATTGACATGAAGCATTCAGTGAAGTCAGAGCACTTGCTTATGCAACACAAATGCTGACAAGTTTTTCATAAAGGAGTGATCCATTCTAGCAAATGGTGCTTATGGTATATAATGTCAGCAACTGAGAATGAAACACTCAGATGGAGAATGTGGATATTGTTGGTGACCTTGAGCTCTGCAGAGCAGTTTCGGGGGTGCTGCAGGAACTAAAGTGTGATTGGTGGGTTAAAGAGGCTGCAGATGAAGAGAGCTGGACACGGGGAACAGGGATAATATTTGTTATGAGTTTTGTAATGCAGGACAGAGAAATGGGGCAGAGGCTGGATGAAGAATGGGAGGTTGAGGGGCTTCCTCATGATAGAAACTATTATAAGGTTATATGCTGATTCAGCTAAAAGGGACATTTAAAAGATATATGCAGGGAACAGATGGGACACTGTCACAAGGAAAGCCCCTGTAGAGAATTTTTCTGGTGAAACCTTGTTTCAGTCACAAATACATATGATTCCTGTTGCCATTGACCTAATTTAGAAATTCCAGTCACCCAAATACTATAGCTTGTTTTAAGTTTCATAACTTTCTAAGCAGTGTGTTTAACTGATGGATTTTTCCATGCACCAGTCCAAAGGTGCATTGCTGTCTTACAGACAGGAGTGTTGTGTTCTGCTTCTGCTCCATGAAGTGATGGGGCAGCAGAAATGCCCTTTTACCACAAAAATGTCTGAGAACACAAGGACCCCTGGAAAACTGTTGAATTACCAAGTGGGAAAATATATTGTTCTTTTAGAAATGGAAATTTCTCATAGGAAAATGCAGTGAGAGTTTTCTCTTGTTCTATTCAAAATAAATAAACATAACCATAGAATAAATGTTTTTTTAATCCAAAATATAACACCATAGATTTACTAACTTTAAGAAACTCCTGAGTATTTTTAGATCTATGGGGAGACATGAACACTGAACATTACTATTAAAATGCAAAATAGTTATGATTTCTGCTCACTTGTCTCTGTAAAAGTAAAATAAATATTGGATCATCTATGGTTGTTTTATCTCTTTCTCTACTGGGTTTTCTTGTTAGTGGAGTGTTAATTTTATCACATTCCACTTATACAGTATGCTATAATAATTTTTACACTCTAATACGTAATTCCGTGAAAAGGCAGTGAACAATGTTCTCAATTTAACATTGCTCAAAATGACCTTAATGGTGATATTTCCTGAATATTTGAACATAAAATCTCTATCTTGTTTAATATCTTTTGCTCACATTTTTTATGATTTTATTCACATGTATATGGAAAGATGAAAATCCAACACCTATGTTCACTAACAATGGAAGTCAGTAGAGCATTAGCCCTAAAGCTCATTCTCAAAGACAAGTTGATTTGCTTCAGGTGGCTGCCTTTGTATGAACTGTCAACTGAGGCTGACTAGCTGGTAGCTTGTGCACATATTCACTCTTTTGTTCTTGAAGCTAACTGTTCGGAACTTAGAAGTCTTCATGCCAGAAATCCTTCGTGGTGACACACAAACTATTGCATTAGGAAAATAAGGGCCAGCTCAACTGAAATATATTCCTTACAGACATTTTCTCAATGGTGAGCTTTGGTGGGGGTGTTTTACTTTGGGATGAACAAAACAGGAAAGAATCCCTTCGGCATGATTTCAAGTTTCTCATGTGTTTATAATGTAATGGTTTGTGCCTTATTTGCAGATGACATAGTGAAGCATGGTCCTAGGTTTTAAGCTGTATCCTGACAACAGCATTGTCATATAATAATTCCAGTCTATATTTACCTTGTTTCTTCTACTTTCCTTCTTCCTATTATGTATTTTGCTGAAAATCAGAACATATTCCTTATTGTAGCATGGTATATATATTCAGCAGACTTACTTTAAAAATAGATATAATTCATCAAATGAAATTTTATTCAACACCCATATTTGTATTAAGCACACATACAGGTGATGAAATTTGCATTAGGGGACCGGTCAGAATTCTTATCTTTCTCATGTTCCTATTTTTTTTAACCTCAAAATAGAGAACTAAATATCTCCAAAGATATGGTGTTACTCTGAATTAAATTTTAAATGATATATAATTAGGTTTGTATTTGTCTTATAAATTAGTTATATTCTTGGCAACAGGAACCAGAGACTTGGCTGGTGGAAGGAAATAACAAATTCTTCCTTCCCTTGTTTTGTCCGAATTCCTTCCTTCCTCTGTTAAAAATCACAATGCCCTCTTCGAAAAGAACACATCATGAGTCAGAGAGATCCTGACTCTCCTGTTTTCATTATGTGTAAACCAGGGTCACACATGACACAGTTCAACGCCGGGGTCCTGCCTGCTTGTCTATTACCCTAAATGGTAGTGCCTGTGACACATGTAGGAAGACCTCCTCTCTTAGCAGCTCACAGATTTGAGCAAATTGGGAGGGGTAGGGGAGGGAGAAACTTATCAATCCTACTCCCTCATCCCCAGAATAAAGCAAGCGCCAGCTTGACTGTTTGGGAACATGTCAGAAACTCAAGAAGACATTATTTGCAAGAAACATACATGCAAGGAGAGGCACTTCCCGAGATGGACAATAGGATTTGTGAGAGCAGGTTTCCAAGGGCCTCCCATGTGGTCCGAGGCTCAGGATACAGCTGTGTGACTGAGCAACAAAGGAATTTTCAAAGGGTTCCTGGACAGTGATGAATAAAATTATTCATCTAAAAGCAGGTGCAGTGAAAAGGAGAAACACTGTTAACTCCCAAGATGGAGAATACATGTAAGGGTCCAAGAGAGTGAGAGCAAGTAAATTGCAGAAAGCCAGCTCAGATGTGCATGGCAATGCTGCTAAATTAGTAATACAGCCTCAGGCTTTTTGCCAAGAAAACTGCCAACACCGTGGCTTAAATTGTCATGGGACATGTTTGTCATGTAGTATGTCAAAAATGTCAGATTTCACTCTCCTTATCTAGTGGAGAACAAGAAGTATGTATATTTAAAATGCCCCATTGCAATCTAGCCCATAAGTTATATGAAACACGCTATTTTTCAGATCATAGATTTTTCAGTTTACTACTAAGCTTTTCCTTGCTTATCAAGATGGCGGATTTAATTAACTAAAAAAAAAATCTAATCAATCCCTCTTTGAAAGGGATCATGGAATGTTCCCAAATTAAAAAGAGAGGAGCCCCGCTAAGTTGGCTGTCACTTTTGGATTCTTTCTTGCAAATTTTCAGACAGCAAGACAAACTCTGCCACAAGTCAGTCTAACCAGGCATTCTGGTGGGAAAGGCCCTCATGAACAGTATATGTATTAATGGTTCCTGCCAGTTTAAGCTCTGCAAAAACTGTGCCTGTTCCTTACTTAGAGATAAGGATTGGATTCCTCTGCCTCTTTACAAAATATTCATTCATTAATTTATCCAACTAATAGTTATTGAGTGTTTATTATGTGCCAGACCCTTTAAGAGAGCCTTGTTTATTGCTACTCAGTGTAAACTTCAGAAGAATGTGAACTATATATGAACCTAAAACTTTGCAGTTTTTTTGAATATGCTGAATTAATACCACCATTAAGATAAAAATCCTAAGGGTGATTATTGTTTTCTTTCTTTTTTAAAAAAATCTGTTTCTTCTATCTTAAATTATATGCTTCTGGGAGCAAGTATTGAATCCAGGTTGTTCTCATTTTTTTCTCCTGGACATTGTCCCTGTCGAAGGCCCTCAATATTTTCTGCAGATATTAACTCAGATACAAACATAATAATTATTTAGTGCAAAAGGCAAAATGTTGATTGAATGAATATAATTAAGTAGAACATGCCTATTGTTTATATTCTATCCATCCACCCATCCATCCTTTTATCCACCCATACATTCATTCATCCATTGATTTATTTCTTCATCACTTTTTATTGATGTCCTACCATGTATCAAGAATATTGCCAGATGCTAAGGATAAAAGAATAAATAAAACTGACATGGGCTCTGCAATTTCAGGGATATTGTATTCTTCCAAAGGTGAAAGTAAACAAACAATTAATTACATGTTGTGATAAATGCAAAGAAAGAAGCCAAATAAATATACTATAGAGAATAATGAGAAGATGTTACCTTAGATTATACTCCTCTCTGAGGATGTGACACTTAATATGTTCTGATAGAATTAGAGAAATTTAGTTATTTGCAGGTGCAAAGGCTCTAGGCAGAGAAGGAGTCTGGTGATAACCCATGTACTGGGTTGACAGTGTCGCCACAAATATTCATATGTGCCCAGAACCTCAGAATGTGACCTTATTTGGACATAGTGTCTTTACCGATATAATCAAGTTAAAATGAGGTCATACTGGATTAGGGTGTGCCCTCATCCAATGACTAGTATCTTTGTAAGAAGAGAAAAATTTAGACATAGACACAGGAAAGAAGGCCATCTGATATCAGAGGCAGAGGCAGAGATTAGAGTTATGTTGCCACAAGCAAAAGAACACCAGGAATCACCAGTAGTCAGAAGAGGCAAGGAAGGATGCTCTCCTAGACACTTCAGAGGGAACATGGCCCTGCCAGTACCTTGACTTTGGACTTCTAGCCTCCTAAACTATGAGAAAAATAAAATTCTATTGCTTAAAGCTATTCAGTTTGTGGTAATTTTTATATCAGTCATAGGGAACTAATATACCTAGGAAATGTCAGAACACTTCTAGAACCACGGGGAAAGGGAACCTTTTCTTGCTGAAGCTGCTAATCTGGGTGATGCAAACCAGACTATTATGCCATGACTAGGGGACACCTTGCCAAACAATAAAGTCATCAGGGACAAAGTAGATGCAGTAGATGGAGAAAACCTCACTGCACATCTAGATTCAGCTTAAAGCCTTCTTTGTGCAAGTCAGTTTGAGTTGAGTTTCTGTCATTTATGTCTTTAAAAAACTTAAATAATACAGAAATTAGTACTTGGAAGTAGAATGTTACACATGATGGCTTCTAAAATACAGGCTTCTCTACATCAAGATGAAGTTCTGGAGAGTGAGAATATTCCTGTCTCAAACTGGGAAATGGGCAGTTCCTTTATATGTCAGGGGAGAAACTGATTCAGCTGATGACTGCTGTCTCTGGAGATACAAACTCTGTGTTTCACTGAGCCTGGCACTTGAGTAATTTCATAAAGAGTGTCAGGTTTGTGATTATAATTCCTTGATGCTTTCAGTAAAATCCAACGAGAAAGACAAAACGTAAGCTGAAGAACACCAAAATGGAAGAAAATAAATTTTGTTACAAGTAAGTCTATCTGCCTTTGGCCAGAAATTTTAAAAGTCATTGAAAACCTAGATAGATGTGTACCTTGTTGGATCAAAAAAGCCAAACTGTCCTAACCTGAAGGACATGGGAGCAAAGATGAGTGTGGAGCAAAGTGGGAGGGGGTTCGGGAGGAGATACTTCCTGATGGCCCAGACGCTCTACTCACCAATGCCTGCTGTCTGTCCATGGTGACAGTCACCTCATCATAAAGGGCCACTGCTGGGACTCAGCTCGTAAGCAGGATAGTCTGTATTTCTTCCCAGAAGGCTTTCCATTGACCCGAGATGTTGGCTCACATAGAAGCCATTCATCTAAGGGCTTGAGGTTTGCACAGAGAGCACTGAGCCTAGTTTTTAAGAGATGGATCATCCCAAGCTATTGTTTAAGGACAACCATGTGATAAGATCTGACTTTGGTTAACATGAGTAAACAAATCAAAATTGACTAAAACCGCCAGGTAAACACAGAGCCTAGAAAACAAAGACCTATGCTTCATTATTTAAATGCTAAGGTGTTCCTCAGACTTCCAAATCTGCGCCCAAAGAGGCACAGTCTTCAGACGAGCACCTTCTCAGTGCCCATCTCTAATGTGGGCACAGGGAACAATGAACAAGAAGAAAAAATATGAGAATCAAGGTTGGTCAACTTTTGTTTGCTCACTGTGGCAAAATATGCAATGATCTGTGGAGCTGTGAACTGCAAATGTGAGTTTATATTTGCATATGCCTGCTTTCCCTCTACCAGGCGGTGGGTGTTTTGGCAGTGGTTGCACTGAGCTTTATCTCCACAGGTCCCCAGACTCTGAGGAATTACACTGACTGTGATGAAGGTGGATAAATATTCCCTTGAGTTCCTGGACTTGGAATTCAATGCCCCTGGATATGACTTCGGTTTTCTCCTGCTTGGGAGGGAGTGAATACATACTCTCTTGTAGATGGCACAATTGCATAAAATTAGATGGAAAAGTTTTTGAAATTCTATATATTGAAAGAAGAATTTATGTGGATGGTAAGTAGCCAGGAGTTAGATCACATTAGATATGTATCATTTTTTCCTTCCTAACATCCATTCCCATTTTTTCTAGTTGATTATTTATTATAAAGTCATTTCTTTCCCATTTATTGTCCACGTCATTTGGGGTGAGATCTGCCTCATCCCAGGAACCAAACAGCATCAGCATATAAACCAGACTCAGGCATGGAGAACATTGTGACCAGTTCAAAGATGGCCCGTGATTCTAGGGGAATCATTAAAATCTGATAAGCATGAGTGCCGGGGTTGTTTACAATGTTCTATTGGCTTAGCCATTCTGTGTCCAGTTTTATTGTCCCGGAAAACTCCTAATCTTTCAAAATCAAATTTAGATGTCTCCTCGTCTGTAAAACCTTCTCTGCTTCCTTCTCACAGTATAATCATCCTGGAGAATTTATAAACAATTTGTCAAGAAAGAAAATAAACTATCACTTGCAAGAGAGGATAAACCATGGTGTGATAGAATGTACATTTTCAAAACACATTGTTCGACTGATTCCCAAATGGTAATTGACAGCAGGAACCACATTCTTGATGAAAGTATCACGCTTCATATGATGAATGCAAGTGTCAAGAGAAAGAAGCCACATTTGCATGAACCAGTGAGTCAGAGAGGCTGAGTGGAGAAGCATCTGTGCAGACGAGCCGTCAAGAGATCGGGGGAAAACAAAGTGATCACACATGTGAAGGCCATGTTAGCATCAGCACAAAGGAGAAATGACACTGCCCCAAGCCAGGAAGACATGAGAGATTTTAAAAAGAAGTAAAATGGAAATGAACAAGAAGTTTAACAGAAGCAGAGAAAATAACAGCACGTGAAAAATATACAGAAGTGATTCAATGTATATAAAATTGATATTCCTGAGAAAGAAAACAAAAGTACCGAGACAGAAAACATATTTAAAGAGAACTAAAAGCAAACGTTGAAAAATGGACGTAGATACAAGTCTAATACATTGGTTAGATGCCAAAGAGTTAGGAAGGAAAAGAAAGACAAAGAGGGAGGGTGACAGAGCCAAAAGCTGTAATGACTTCTAAGGATAAATCGGAATATGTTTTACCAGTATGATTCTTGTTTGAGTCCATTCTAATAATTGTTACTGAATACTGCAGATAGTAAAGGGGGTCACTGAATCAGTTTAGGTGGATCAGTTTGAAAATGCCAACCACGTGGTGGGGCTGCCTGAGAAAAACCACTCCCACCTCCCCCGGGAGAAATGCTGTCCCCAGGAGTTCTTCCCCGCAGAAAGCTCCAGGGTCTCTGTCATGTGCAAAAAAGAGAAACAAGCCCTGCATCCCTGTGAAGACTGATTAGCAGGGACTCCTGGTAGACTCAAAGGCAGTGAAATACAAGGGAGAGCAAAGATTTTTGCATGAGAGCCCCCAAAATATGAAGTTATCAAAACAAAAACAATAATAAACATAAGCAAAACAAATTTAATTTCTCCCCTTCTCCTAGAACCCTCTTCAAATCTTAAAAAGAAAAAAAAAAGAGTCTAGCAAAACTCAGATTCATCCAAAATAATTTTACTCCAAAGAGATGGAAATATAAGTTCAATTAAGCAAGTGGTCCTTATGATTTTTGTGCTATGGGTCGCTGGAAAAAAATCACTAAATTTGAGCAATAAAAGCAAAGTTCCAACTTTTAAAATGAAATTCCCAGGAAAGTCAGCACTGCATTCTTAGTGGACTATTTACTGAATGAATGTGGCTGGTTAATATGTTCACGACTAAGGAGGAATTCAATATAGAAAAATGTCTCTGGAGACTTTAATTGAAACGAGGTAGAGTTAGATCACAATCCACAGGATCACGGAGGAGGGATATCCATGTCAGCCTAAGGTTTCCAGAAAGTGTTCCCAAATGAGAAAACTCCTAATGAACCAAGTTCTTTAGGACACAGTAATGTGATGTCGGGTGGGAGAAAGACTATTTCAAATGAAAAAAAAAATAGCAAGGAATGGTGACATAAATAGCCTAGCATTTTTGAAAAACCACAAGTTATTTGGTCTGATGATACCCAAAGGATGAGTAAGACTTAGCTGGGGAAAACGTGGAGGGAAGAGTATTTTAGGCAGAGAAAACAGTGTGTGGGAAGACCCTGGGGAAAGGAGGAACCAGAGGCACATTTGCAGACCTGAAGGGAAGCATTGTGGCTGGAGTATCCTGAGGAGCTGGAGAGGGAACGCAGGTCAGATTGGGTGGCTGGGAGGGGCTGGATCATGCAGCGACTTGTGGGCAAGTTAAAGACTGTATTTTGTCCTTAGTTCACAGAGAAGCTATTAAGGGTTTTACAGAGGGATGATATTTTTAAATGATTACATTGGGCACCATGTGGAAGACAGATTATGAGGAGAGAAGCATGACCACAGAGAAAACAAAAGCAAGGCTTTATTTGCCCAGGCAAGATATGACAGTGATTTGGGCTAGGTTTGTGGTCTTGGTGTTGAAGACAGACAGATATATGATAGGAATGATAAAATGTAAGGGGATTTGGGTGGCAAGGATCAATTTATTTTACAGCTATAGGGTAATACGGAATTTTAAGGTTTTAAGCTGGGATGTGACTTGATCTGACTATTCTATGAGAACCACGTAGAAGACTGAAAGAGCAAAGGCAGTCTGGATTTTTTAAAAATAAGTCAATGAGAAAGAGAAAGAGAGGATATGATGACAGAAAATATATTAAGAAGATAGAATATTCAGCTCTCGGTGAGTGACAAGTAGGAACAACGGAGGGTGGAATGTCAGATGAGCAGATCTCTGGCTGAGGTACTAGATGGAGGGTTGTGACTTTAACTGATGTAGAAACTGCAGGAGGAGACAGGAGATTTGGGTAATAAATAATATATGAATTTCCAGATGTGCTCAGTTTGTAGTGGTACCTGGGGGACATCCCAGAGCATGTAGAGATGGTTCTGGGGCTTGGGAGGAAGGTCTGGATGAGTCAGTCAGTCAGCAAGGCGTAGGTGGTATTTGAAGCCACAGGTTTGGATGATTGTTCTAGAAGCATATTTCAAACAGTTAGGATTCTAAACCTGTTTTGTTGTTGTTATTTTGCCCAATATCCTGGAAACTTAAGGCATATGCCCCTCATCAGCAGTTCTTCCCTCCTGCCATGGTTTTGAGTGTGGCCACAAGATCACCCCAGTGTATGTGAGGGGGGCAGCAACACCACCAAAACAAAATAGACACATTTTTCATAGTCTCCATCTCACCCCCAAGTTATTGAGCCACTAATGTAGATTCGTAAATGCAGGCATCCCTGAGCAACACCAAAACTGCCTAAAATAGTATCCTCACACAGTGGGCTCTCAAAAAATCATGTGCTGAAAAGAGACCAGAACCATAGAAAATGCCAAGAGAGGCTAAGATAGAAAATGGTTGACGAGGAAGAAGGGAAACTAGGAAAGATGATACCAAAGAAACCAAAAGAAGAGATAAAAACAAGATAAAAACTGTCAAAAATATGTTGGTGAGTTTATCACACTTTCTTTTTTTAGTGGGATATGTGCTTTTCTTGTTATAGCATGGTTGGTTTATACCTTTGTGTTAGTTTCAGGTGTACAGCAAAGTGATATTGAGTTATCCAAGTATGTGTGTGTGTGTATATATATATATATATATATATATATATATTCTTTTTCAGATTCTTTTCCCTTATAGGTTATTATAAAATATTGAGTATAGTTCCCTGTGCTATATGGTAGGTCCTTGTTGATTATCTATTTTATATATGCTAGTGTGTATATGTTAATCCCCAATTCCCAGTTTATCCCTACTCCCTTTCCTCTTTGGTAACCATAAGTTTGTTTTCTCTGTCAGTGAGTCTATTTCTGTTTTGTAAATAAGTTTATTTCTGTCATTTTTAGATTCCACATATAAGTGATATCATATGGTATTTGTCTTTCTCTGTCTGGCTTACTTCACTTAGTATGGTAATCTCTAGGTCCATCCATGTTGCTGCAAATGACATTACTTCATTCTTTTTAATGGCTGAGTAATATTCCATTGTCTATATGTACCACATCTTATTTATCCATTCCTCTATTGATAGACGTTTAGGTTGCTTCCACGTCTTGGCTACTGTAAATAGTGCTTCAGTGAACTTCAGTGCTTCAGTGAACATAGGGGTGCATGTGTATTTTTGAATTATGGCTTTCTGTGGATATACACTCAGGAGTGGGATTGCTGGATCACTTGGTAACTCTATTTTTAGCTTTTTAAGGAATCTCTATACTGGTCTCCATAGTGGTTGTACCAATTTACATTCCCACCAAGAGTGTAGGAGGGTTCCCTCTCTCCACACCCTCTCCAGCATTTATTGTTTGTACACTTCTTAATGATGGCCATTCTGACCGATGTGAGGTGGTACCTCATTGTAGTTTTGATTTGCAATTCTCTAATAATTAGCGATGCTGAGCATGTTTTCATGTGCCTATTGGCCATCTGTATGTCTTCTTTGAAGAAATGTGTATTTAGATCTTCTGCTCATACTCTATTTTAACTAATTATTTTTATTGAAGTATAGTTGATTTAGAATGTTGCATTAGTTTCAGGTGTACAGCAAAGTGATTCAGTTATATATATTCTTTTTCAGATGTTTTTGCATTATAGGTTATTACAAGACATTGAATACAGTTCCCTGTGCTATACAGTAGGTCCTTGTTGTTTATCTGTTTTATATATAGTGGTTTGTATCTGTTAATCCCAACCTCCTAATTTATCCCTCCCCCCCAACTTTCCCCTTTGGTAACCATAAGTTTGTTTTCTATAATATATATGCAAGTCTATTTCTGTTTTATCACACTCTGTTTTAGTTGTCTCTCTCTTTTCCCTAATTTAAATAGATCTCAGGCTTTTGTCCACCAAAACTAATAATAAGCACTAGGGCAACCATTTCTGAGCTGTATCATAAATGAGGCAAATTTAGGATGAACCATGTTTCCCAGTAAGATGGCCTTCCTTGAACACCACCCCTTTACCCATCACTCAAAACAAATATCAGAAAGCCAGGGAATGAAAATGATTTCACTCCAGGGATAACTTGTTGGTAATAGTAAACCACTACCAAACATTTTTTTAAAATGAAGCGTTAGTAACAAATTGTGTAAGACAAACCACACAAACAATCACAATATTACAATACACAAGTGTGGGGAGATGTTGAGACTGGGAATTGCTTAACTGGGCTGGGAGCTTGTTTGAACTTTTGTCTTCTGAGCACCTGGCCTATGGTAGGCGCTCAATAACTGTCCAACAAAGTACAGCAAACTGAATTTCCAAACTGAGGAACCGGAGTTTTCTTTACCTTCTGCTTTCAGGAATGCTTCTGATCTGGTATATCTTCCCTCTGGCTGGCCACCACCTACTCACTCTCAACACCTTTGCTTAGGCATCACCTCCAAAGCCTTCCTCCAGCCTCTGAGCCCTCTCTTTCCCCCTGGATTGCCCCCTCCTCACCATCATCTCAGGGCTGAGTTAGATGCCCCTTGTGCGAACGGCTAAGCAATGGAGTTTCTCAAGGGAGAGCAATTTCACATCCCTCCTTTGTGACATCTAGCAATGCCTGGAGACATTTTTGGTTGTCAAAATTTGGTAGGGAGGCGGTGCCACTGGCATCTGTTGTGCAGAGGCAGCAGGGATGCTGCTAAACAGCTACAATGCACAGGACACTCCCCAACAACTAAAAATTATCCAACTTAAAATGCCAGTAATACTACGGCAGAGGAGCTCTATGCTAAAGCATTCTTTGTGTGTATCTGTCCTTATACTTACCATGTTGTATTATAGTTCTTTGTTTGTATCTATACTTTATACCCTTTAGAGAAAGAAACTTTTATCCACTTTATTCAAATTATCTGGCACCACAGATCACAATGTTGCACTTACAAACCAAGGGTCATGAATTAATTTGTTGCTGGAACCTTTTGTTTATTTCTAGTGTCTGGCCTCAAACCTAAAACGTGAATGACTGAATATATGCTAGTTAATTCTTGACTACTTCAAATTCATCTCTCGTCTTCCAGCCCATTCACATGCTTTGGAGAAATTCGCCAGCTTGTTATCTTAGTATTTCAAATTAGAATCTGTTGTTGTGTGTGATGTGGAGTTTTTATTCCTTACAATTATGCATAAAATTTTAGAAGTAAAGTTTTTCCAAGCATTAATCCTGGGGATACCATACCACTCACATTTCTCCATTATATAAAGTACCTCTTTCTTTCCTCCACTGGCTTCCATCTTTGCTAAGGCTCCCTAGGCATGGCAAAATAGGCCGCAGGACTTATGGTAATTCTATCGCCGAACAGTTCTCACTGGAGACAGATTTTTGAAAGCCTCAAATCCATTTCCAACTAGGACCCCTTGTTCTCCCTTATCTGAATTTTATTTACCTACTCCATGAACTGACAGAGGTTAGTTTGGTGTAATTTCCTTTTACAGAGAGCCACTGATGCCTATTCCTCTGTTAGTTTTGTGTTTAAATGTTCAGTGGATTTGTTTTCTGTTCCTTTTTCAGCTGGTAACTTGTGAGGCCCTCTCAAGGGATAACATTAGCTCCTCTGAACAATCTGGACAAGAGATATCAACCCACCAGGCAGGGAACGCTGGCAGTGGGGCTCCTGGGAAATGAGCATGTGTCTGATTTCCCACAGAGCTCATCTAACGCTGCACCCCAAGGTATACATATTCCCCTCAACTCGGTGTCTCTGCTGCTAAGGTTAGCATGATATTTACTACTACTCTGTCTTTAAGAAAAGGAAGGATGTGGCACAGTAGCACAAACAAGGACTTTGGAGTCCAAAAGACCTGCCTTGGAGACTCAGCATTATTATTTTCTTGGTTCTGTGACCAGGAACATTCTTCACCCCATTTTCCTTATCTGTAAGCAAGAGGTAATATCTACTTCAGATGCTTAAGGAATTAACACATGCAAATATTTAGCAAGGGATCTGACTTATACCAGGTATTCAATACATTAGAGCCCCTCCTTTTCCCAATAACTTAGTTATAGATTATCACATAACAGTGAATTAGAGAGTTCAAGTATAAGAGCTACTCCGAAATCCTTTTTCTAATAACAGAACAATGAGTGCATTGAATCACAGCAACAAATTTGATCCTCTGCATGAAAGACACAAAATGTAGTGAAAGCCACAGTGTGGCTTTTCTTGGGGGACTTCATCTGTGGTCATAGAGCTCCATGGACCCCTCTGATAAAGTATCCCCAGGCAGCTCTCTGTTGGGTGGGCAACACACTAGGCTTCTAATCTTCTCAATTTTCATGTGGCTGCCTCTTTTCTCTCAATCTCAAGGACCATAGATTCCAGCTGGTTAATACACTGCATACTGTGCAGTAGATGCTATTTTAAATTAAGGGACTATATGAGACCATGCAAGAAGCATATAAAAACCATTTGACTTTTTTGACATTTCCATACTTTTCTGCATAAATACTTAGAGGACACCTTCCCAATCTCCCCAGTGGCCTGTCACAGCTAATCTCAAGGGAAATACAAAACACAGCAGCCGAGTCCCAAGAAATACGATAAAAGCAAGTGACTCAAAACCTCAGGTGGCCCCATCCTGCATGTTTTCTTTTCCACAGGATTTTGTGCCTGGGTGATCACTTTTCCTTCAGTAAGGGGTAAATTGTATCTTAGCTGCTGCTTTTGCATATTCGGGACGCCACAGATCTTTGATTGCCGAGACATTGCGTGTTGCATACAGAGCTGGCTTTAATGACGTGTTCACGGGAAATTAATCTGCCTCGTCAGGGAATTGACACTCATCTCAGCTGCTCTGGAAATGGGAGTTGCTGATTTGTTTGCCAAGTGGATGGCTTCTCTGAGATCAGCATTCAAATGCTGCATTGTTAGTAATAATAATATGCTAAAGCTCTTCAAACACTCAAATATGTTTCTCCTAAAGCCTGACAAATGCTTTCAATCTTCGATGGTCTGTATTTTCAGTAGGATCTTAGCTCTGGGAACTTAAAAACTTTTTTTCATGATGGCAACTTAGACCTGTCTTCTCGGTTGATCTCATACCATTTTTATATAAATTAAATGCCTAAAACTCATTTAAGAGGAAAACATTCGGAGGCCCTTTGCATTCCTGTATCCACTCTTGTGAGTTTCTCTGTCAAAAAAAACATTGACTGTTTCTCAAATATCACTAAGAACATGTAGACTTTAAAAGATAATGAATGAGCCACGTTGAGGAAATCCCTCCTATCCTTTGTGCTCAATTCCCAAAGTAAGAGACGATTGTATGTTTGGATTTGTAACAAACAGACACGACTTATAAACGTTTAGACATTTGCTTATGGCAGTATGTGTGTGTGTGTGTGAAAACAAATGTAGCAAGTCCAATTCTTAGCCCACAACTCAAAGGCATATGAAGTAGACCTTCCTCTCCTGCTCTGTCGCTGAATCCACTTTCTATTTTTAACCTTAGTTGTCCTCAGTTTTCATTTTGGTTCTAGTTCTTTAAGAGGAGATCAAAGGTTGAGGGTGGGGGATGTCTGATCTGTTCACTGGCTTTCACATTGCTTATCCACTGTATTACGTATCCACTGTCATATCCTCATGCCCTCTGGTCCTTCATCCAGGACTTGTATTGTCCCTTTTAAGGCTGTAAGGCTGACTTGATTGGTCCCTCATTCCTAACCTCAAGGCCTGGTGGGCTTTTGCCCTTGCCATTTCGGTGCCTCTCCTTAGTGCATGAGCATCATTTTCTTGCTCCCAGATAACACTAGCCATGGAAATTCTGTGGAATTATCACCCTATTAACTTGTAGGTCACCCTTGAGTGTGTGTATGAGTGCCCTTGCTCTGTCTTTTGTAGCAGGTTGCAGGGGCATAGTTTCTGCTCCTGTTGGCTCTGCAAAACTACCTAGGATTCTGCATTTCTGCAATGGGTGTTGGACTCGCACCAAATGGAGAAAGAAGTTTCTCACAAATCCAGCAGTTTACTCTCTCCTGGCTTCCTTCTAACGAGCTTCCCACACCAATCTGGGAAAAGTAAAATTTGTCTCTAGACAGGGAGCTCTACTCTGAGTTCTTCAGAGGTGTTTTGAATCTGTTGTTTGGGCCACACCTCCCCTGGAAGCTTTTGCTTTTGGCAATAAAAAGGTAGAGATGGCTCTTTTTCCCTCCACTTGTATTATATTAAATCTCTTCCCTAAGGCATTGAGAGCTTAATGTCCTGAGTATTCAAATTGGAGAAAGGTTAAGTAATATAAGGAAACACAGGTATAAAACCTTGGTTCATATTTCCAAATATTGTCACACTTCACTAAATATTACTGTTTTAACTATGTGTCATGCTAAGTATTAACAAGATTTTAAGAGAGCTTTATATTTTACGGAACACCTTATTTTTAGCATATATATGATCCAGCAATCCCACTCCTGGGTATATATCCAAAAACAAAAACACTAATTCAAAAACATACCTGCACCCCAATGTTCACAGCAGCATTGTTTACAATAGCCAAAATATGGAAGCAACCCAAGTGTCCATTGACAGATGAATGGATAAGGAAGATGTGGTATACACACACACACACGTGCACACACAATGGAATATTAGTCATAGCTAGTGGGAAGCAGCTGCACTGCATGGGGAGATCAGCTTGGTGCTTTGTGACCACCTAGAGGGGTGGCATAGGGAGGGTGGGAGGGAGACGCAAGAGGGAGCGGATATGGAGAAATATGTTTATGTAAAGCTGATTCACTTTGTTATACGGCAGAAACTAGCACACCATTGTAAACAATTATACTCCAATAAAGGTGTTAAAAAAAAGAAGTTTTGACCTTTGCAACAACGTTGATGAACCCAGAGCGTATTATGCTTAGTGAAATAAGTCAGAGGAAGACAAATATTGTTTCATCACTTATATACGGAAACTAAAAAATAAAACAAACAAATGTATATAACAAAACGATATATAAAGAAAACAAACTAGTTGATACCAGTGAGGAGACGGAAGAGGGGAGGGGCAAATAGCGGTGTGAGATTAAGAGATACAAGCTACTGTGTACAAAATAAAACAACAAGAATATATTGTACAGCACAGGCAAATACAGTCATTATTTTGTAATAACTTTAAATGAAGTATAATCTATAAAAATATTGAATCACTATGCTGTATACCTGAAACTAATATAATGTTGTAAATCAACTACACTTCAATTAAAAAAAACACAAAGCATAGAGCGAGGTACCCTAAGGAAGCATAGACATCTAAAAAAAGTCAGTATTTAGATACCTATCGGTAAAGGGAATCCTAAATATATATGTGTCTTAGGTCTTTATTCCAAATGACCTTGAAATTTTCTGACTCTGAAAATCAATTTTCCCAAATTAGGTCTCTTGAAAACGAGTCTCTGCAAATAACAAGCAGAAAGATGAAGAAGGAATAAAAGGATATAAATCGGACAAAGACCAAATTATATTTGGCTGCTTAGATTTCAGCACTGATTTTACTTTATTTTTCCAACTATGGTAAATATCATGAGACCCTATCAACACTTACAAGCACGTAGTATGTCTTTTTATATCCTGTTTTCTCTGATTTTATATCCTATAATCATCTTCATCAACTGCCCTTTACCAAATATTTGTTCCTCTTAGAATCCTTCCTTCCTCAGGCTAAGTTAGTTATCTCTTTCCTTAGGCTTTCCAAGTACCTTGTCTCACTATTAGAATGAATCACAAGTTGCAGTTATTTCAATAGATGTCAATTTTCTCTTTTTCTCTACTATAGTCTGTTTATAATTTTTTTACTATTTTTTACTTTTGTATCCTTGATGCCCAGCGTAGCATTTGGATGTTCATTAAATGTTAAGTGTGGGGGAAAAGGCAGGTAAAGAGTAAACTGTGTCCTGGTAGAGCTGGGCCTTAAAGTTCATTCATTCATTCAATTAGTGAATCAGTCATCCAAAAATACTCCTTGATCACCTACTATACACTAAGCACTGCCTAGGCATTAGCTTTAGTACAGTGAACAGAAGAGAAAAATTCCCCATTCAGCTTACTTTCTAATAGAGGATGAAGACAATAAAAAACAAACACGTAGAGAAGATATCAGGTTGTGATCAGTGGTCTGAAGGAAATAAAGCAGAGAAAGAGAGGGACCCCAGATTGGGAGGGTATTGTCTTTTACAGAGAGCAGTCCCAAAATATCTGACCACCTCAAATAAGGTTATATTTGGGCAAAGATCTAAAAGGATATGTGAAACAGATGATGAAGATATCAGGGCTGGAGGGGAGGAGGGACCATTCCATGCAGAGGAAACAATAAATGCAAAGTTTCTGAGGCAAAATGGTACCCACTGTGTTTAAGGAACAGTACTGAGGCAGTGTAGGTAAAGAAGCGTGATGGCAGCTAATTAGGTCTGAAAAGTCTTTTCTGCAGGTATTTTTAGTCCATGACAAAGGTTTTGGATTTTATTCTAAGTGTCATGGGATTTCATTAGAAGGTTTTGGAACATAAGATTGATGTGATATTAAATCATGATTGACATGACTTTAGTGTTTAAAGTATCACTCTGAACACTGTGTAGAAAAGCCTGTATGGGAGCAGCGGTGACCGCGGGAGCACTGGCTAGGAGGCTACTGCGGTAGTGCAGGAGAGAGCTGCTGAGGGCTTAGAACCAGGCTGTGAGAAGTGGACTGATTCTGGATTCATCTAGAAGACAGAGAACACAGGATTTCCTAATGGAATGGAATGGATGGTGAGATGTACATCTGAATTAAAGATTCCTTCGGGATTTGGGGCTTGACAAACTTGGTAAGTGGTCCTGCCCCGTCCTATGAAGAGAACACCGAGGAAAGAGCTAGTTTGGGGGTGTAAGGAAGGGAGATGAAGCAAGAGTTCTGCTCTAGACATTGTTGGGGAGGAAAAGCTTTCCTTGACCCTCTAAGCGTCCTGGCTCGGGTCCGAAAATTAAACTGACAAAGACAGATTAACAGGAGAAAAGCATATGCATTGTATTAAATTTTTATATACATGGGAGTTTTCACAAGACAGTGAAGACCTGAAGAAGTGACCACAGCAGGAAGCTTTTATACCTTTCAGACAAACAAACAATCCATCTGTGAAGAATTGACAAGACTAAGGCATTTGGGTGAGGGGTAGTAAGTGGTGAAGTGGTAGCTAGGAAGATGAAGGTTAGTTTAACAAGGTTTGCTAATCTTGTGAGAGCAAGATTTTTCAGCCCGCAATGCCCTGTCTCTGGTGATAAGAATGTGTTCCCTCTTCCAGATACAGGGACGGTATCTTTCACGTGGGAGTTTCATGACCTGTTTCAGAGAAGAGGAGAGGGGGGAAGAGGTCAGAGTGCCCTTCCTGCTTCTGCCTTTTAGAAAATTCCTGCGGTTTAAGGTATTTAATATGTCAAGGTGCCCTATTTGGGGTAGCATGTCCTGAGCCCTATCAACATGTTTACTTTGAGGTGTCTATTTGACATACAGGTGGAAGTGTGGAGTAGGTGGTAAAAATGAGAGTCAGCAGTGTAGGAGAGAATGTGACACTGGGGATGTGAATCTGGAAGTCAAGAAAATGGGTGAGATTAGAGAGAGAGAGAGAGAGAGAGAGAGAGAGAGAGAGAGAGAGAGAGAGGGAGGGAGGGAGGGAGGGAGAGGGGAGAGAGGAAGGGAAGGGAGAGAGAGGGAGGGAGGGGGGAGAGAGAGAGGGAGGGGGACAGAGAGGGATCCGAGGATTGAGGCCTGGGCACTTCAAAGTTTAGTCAAAATAAGTCGAAGAGAAGAGGATGGAGAAAAAGTGTTGCCCCTCCATCTCTGAGGTCCAGGTAGCTAAAGTATGTCGGAGTTTTTAGACGGTGGTCATCTGGGTCACACGATGCTGAAAGGCAGGAGAGGATAAGGACTGAGAATTATGGATTGACTCTGGCAATAAGGTGGCCATTGAAGACACTAACATAAACAGTTTCAACAGAGTAGTGGGGACTAAAGTCGTTGGAGTGTGTTCAGGAGAATTGAAGGAGCAGTGGAAACAGTCAGTATGTACAGTTCTTTATAGGAGATTTACCATTAAGATTATTATATTTTGAAGTTTTAATCTTGAAGTGACAGTTGATGCCTAAGATGCTGCAAAAGTATTACAGAGATCCTGTGTTCCCTTCACCCAGCTTTACGGTAATATTAAAGGGTTTAAAATAAGATGTATCACATTTTTGTGTTCCTGTGAGAATTATCCAGTGTATCGGGGAAAATGGATGATATAGGATAAATGGAGGTAATTGTATCTGTAAAGCCCTTTAGTAGGTGAAGGAATAAGAACTAGTACACAAATGGAAAAGTTGGACTCAACTGTGGTAAATATCATGAGCCCCTATCAACACTTACAAGCATGTAGAATGCCTTTTTATATCCTGTTTTCTCTGATTTTATATCCTATAATCATCTCCATCAACTGCCCTTTGCCAAATGTTTGTTTCTCTTAGAATCCTTCCTTCCTCAGGCTAAGTTAGTTATCTCTTTCCTTAGGCTCTCCAAGTACCTTGTCTCACTGTTAGAATGAATCACAAGTTACATTTATTTCAATAAATGTCAATTTTCTCTTTTTCTCTACTATAGTCTGTTTATAAATTTTTTACTGTTTTTTTTTTTTTTTTTACTTTTGTATCGCTGATGCCCAGCATAACATTTGGATGTTCATTAAATGTTAAGTGTGGGGGAAAAGGCAGGTAAAGAGTAAACTGTACATACTTATTACATATTTATTGGTGGAAACTCATATGAATTTTCATCAGATTGCTCCTATTTTCTCCTGAAATAAGAATTTGAACATGTGAAGATATGATAAGGTGTTGCTTGGTTGGAGATAATGGGAAAGAGTCACCTTGAAGAGGGCCAATCTCTGGACTAAGAAAATGCAGTAGGATCACGGTTAACCCTAAGGCCTCTATAAGGTTTGTGGTCACCATATGAAAGTGAGACTAATCAGTCTCATAGTTTGTTTTTCTTCAGTTATATTCACTTATTCGGGTGAAGGTGAAGAACAAACAGATAGTTGAATTTTAGCCAGGGTTGGCGTTTCAACCAGAAAGTAGGACAAAGAGAGACAGGGGTAAGATAATCAGAGATGTGTTTTAAGGAGTGATTTCTATGATGGATCACGGAATCTAAACTGAGTAAGGAAGGAAGAGAGGATATAAGGTAAATAATTGTCAATGGCCTGGAAATCCCAGCAGAGTCGAACGTTTTTGTAGTTTAGATACTGGAGTGAATGTGCTTGAAGCGCAGGCAGTAGAAGTCAGAGAGGGGAATACTGGAGATTGTGGAATCAGTGCAGATGTTGGATAATAAGCATGGAAGGAAAAATCTGAGGTGAAGAATCACCAAGGTTATGATAGTGGTAGTTTTGGAGAGAGCAGCCATAAACCAGATCGTAAAAGATTTGAGGAAAGTGGGGGGGGGTACCCAGACATCTGTGCATGACAAGCCAGAACCACCAGCCCATACGATGCTTTTGTTTTTCTTTTTTTAGAAAAAAAAAAACACCCCAGCACCCCCTCTGGACAGACACTGCCATGCAGGTCAACTTGGAAGTGAATGGTTCCTTTGAGCCCCTTAGAAACAGGAACCTCACTCAACAGGATGCATCCCTGAGCCAGGGCTTCTGGCTTAGCAAGAAGAGGTCCGGTTTTCCCGTCAGATTGGAAGTTACTGTGCAGGCACTCCTGTGCCCCTGCACAATCTGGCTGGAGTAGATGAAGAAAATTCAAAGTCTCTGGGTATTTTGCAGAAAAAGGAAGAAGCAACCTTCCAGAAGCAGTGACTAAGAATAAGAACACTAACTCCCTTCCCCCAACTCAACTGTATGTGAGTGTGAAAGGAAAGGAATCATTTTCTGTGGAATCAGTATCCTCAGGGAGTATCCACGCTCCAGTAGAAGAAGGTAAACTTACTTTCACAGACCCATCGTGATGAGCGTATAGGGATTTTACCCGTGAAAAGTAATGTGTCTCATAGGCACAATGGAGGGGTCTGAGGATGAGACTGAATCTTGGGCTTCTTGTCAGGATTAAAATAATTTTGGATGAAGAGAATAATAGGATTAATCCTGATTGCATCTTGAGATGAGATGAATAATCAATTCTAATTATTACCTCCTTTCATCAAGAATTCTGGGACTTCCTTGGTGGTGCAGTGGTTAAGAATCCGCCTGCCAATGCAGGGGACACGGGTTTGAGTCCTGGTCTGGGAAGATACCACATGCCACGGAGCAACAAAGCCTGTGCACCTCAAATACTGAGCCTGTGCTCTAGAACCTGTGAGCCACAACTACTGAGCCCATGTGCTGCAACTATTGAAGTCCATGTGCCGAGAGCCCATGCTCTGCAACAAGAGAAGCTACCGCAAAGAGAAGACCGTGCACCACAACGAAGAGTAGCCCCCGCTCGTTGCAACTAGAGAAAGCCTGCACGCAGCAACGAAGACCCAATGCAGCCATAAACAAACAAACAAACAAACAAATAAATAAATAGATAAATAAATTTAAAAGAAAAAGAATTCTGTGGCATTCTTGATGAAGTGGAAATGCTGGTGGAGTGAAAATATGGTTGACCCAAATGGGCTACATTTGCCCACCTTTGACTGACTTGGCTGAGTTTAGTGTGGAAGCTGCAAGAGGGACTTAAACAGAGAATTAAGGGTGCACCAGAATATGAATCACTACTATGCTTAAAGAAATCTCATTTATTCTGAATAAATTGATATAGAATTTGTATTATTTTGATCTGAGCTGAACTAGAGCTTACTATTTTATGCTATTTGGAGATAAGGTTTGCTCAGCAAATTATTAATACAAATGATATTGCAGATGTTTAACTTACTTAGAAGTACTCTTTCCGTGACATTTGCACATAAATGTGTTAAACTGACACTATTAATTACAAATGGGTCATTTAATGTGTTATAAATATATATATGAGTGCATTTTCACACAGTAAAATCCTATTTATGATAAATACTCTCCCAAAGTGTGTCTCTATAAATATAAAAATGCATGTTTATTCTAGCTGGAAGTGTTTTCAATTTTGTCTCAACAACAGAAATCTTAATTTTCTGCCCAGTTTTACAATCACAGATAGCTAGTAGCATCTGGTCCTGCTTCCTTTCTTACTTAATTCTAATGAACCCCTAAATCTTTAATTTAGTAATGGCCTATTAACCTATAAGTTACCTCCAGACCTCTTCAAAGAAGTATGCAGTTTGGAGTAGTATCAAAAAACCCTACAATGGAAATTAGCCCTGATTCTGCTATTAACTAACTATCAAACCTCCATGAAATCACTTTACTTCATAAAACATCAGTTACTTTCAGAGATTGAACCAGACGAGCTTTTGAAGTTCCTGTCAACTCTGAAGTCCATGACCATTATTAAGTCTTAAATTAACAATGACCCAACTTTGCAAATGTGGCATGTAGAGAAAGTCTCCCTAAATTTAATAATTGAAATTCATAAGCATCCATTTATTTAGTCGATAATGCTTACTAAAAAGTGGATGATACAGAAAGACCATACCATATTCTATATCAAACAGAACTTTTAAAATAACATTTTTCTAGAGATTGTCATACTAAGTGAAGTAAGTTAGAGAAAGACAAATATCATACGGTATCACTTATATGTGGAATCTAAAATAATGATACAAATGAACTTATTTACAAAACAGAAATAGACTCACAGACATAGAAAACAAACTTAAGGTTACCAAAATGGAAAGTGGGGGGAGGGATAAACTGGGAATTTGGGATTAACAGATACAAACTACCGTGTATAAAACAGCTAAACAACAAGGACCTGCTGTATACCACAGGGAACTATATTTGACATCTTGTAATAACCTATAATGGAAAAGAATCTGAAAAATTATATATAACTGAATCACTTTGCTGTATACCTAAAAAACTGTAAATCAACTACATTTCCATAAAAAAATAACATCTTTCTAATTGAAAAATAAAGGCATATTGGCTATTGAAAAGTTGCAAAATAAAACTAAAGACAACAAAAATTTCACTACCAATCCCCACAATCATTATTTTTTTAATATACATGCTTCTTTTCTCCTTTCTGTGAGTACATATTAATAAACTATTATGCAAATGAACATACAGATTTATAAATTATTTTATTTCTCTCATAATTGTGTCATTAAAAGTATGTATTTCTAAAAGATAATTTTAACTTTCACCTCTAGTCTTGATGGAGTAACTGTTACCAGATTTGCCTGCTAGGAAATGATTGGAAAACTGGACTAAATATTCTAAAAAATTAATAAACAGAAACCTCAGTTAAATAGAGTTGGGAGACCAGAAGGGGAAGCTCTCACACCCTGTGACAAGAGCAGAGCCCAACAGGAAGAAGGAAGACTTCTTACTTGCAAGGACTCAGCCAATGAAAAGCCATGGACTACTTGTTTACTATAGCCCTCCCGACTTCCTTTTTCTCTCTACAAAAGCAATCTCCTTAACCTTGTCAAGTGGGGGCATGCAGGTGGCTTACCATGTTTGCAGATCCCAAATTGCAATTCTCTGCTGATCCCGAATAAACCAATCTTTGCTGGAAAAATATCTGAGAGTCTAATTGTTTCAGGTCAACAATGTGAAACAATTGTTTACAGGCATTGAACAATAAGCAGCCCAAGTGTGTGATTACTAAGCTGGGAGGAAAAACAAGCCCTAATATTACCCTGGCTTTCTGGCTGGAGGCACTTTCCAACGCAATGCAAGGAAGCATAATCTAAGCAGAGCACGTTGCATATACCAGAGTAATGAGTGTGTGGGGAGGCCAACATGGCTGGCATTTAAAAGGCAGAGCACCAGAAAGGAAAGCGGTACATAAAAAAGAAAATCCAAAATCACATGGAGGAAACTCTTAAGTCTTTGGCCAAATACTAAATAGAGGTTTTAAAAAGGTAAAGCCCCTAATAGGGCTAAACTATCTTTAAAGACTACTACAGAACCTTCATAATAGAGCTTAAAAATAAGCCTCAAAAAATTTGGGTGACCCACAATAAGTTGCATGCCTACCAAACAAACAAAATCTATCTAGATCTTTAAAAGAGAACAACATACAGATCTTCAACAATATAACCTTCATAATGTCAACCACCTAATCTAAAACTGCTAGACATGTGAGAAAAATCAGTCACTAGAAACAGACCCAAGTATAATGAAAGAAATGTTTATAAATTTCAAGGATTTAAAAGAAATTTAACATAATTAGGAGGAAAATGAAAGATTTAAAATAACCAAATGAAACTTCTAGAGCTGAAAAAAAATAATGTGAAGTAAAAAATATTCTGGATGGGATTACTAGGAGATTAGATATTTCAAAAGAAAAGATCAGTTAACTTAAAGACTTTATAATAGAAATTATCCAAACTGAAGCAGGGGGGGAAGAAAAAACTGGAAAAAATAACGAATAGAGTGTTGGTGAGCTCTGGAACAATATCAAGTGTTCTAATATAAGTTGCTTCCCATATCAGGAATAAAAGATAGGACATCACTACAGATCCTATGGATATGTAAAGATAAGAGATTTTATGACCAAATTTATGCCAATAAATTTGACAACTTAGATAAAATAAATGGATTTCTTGAAAGATACAAATTACCCAAACTGGAAGATTAAAAAATAAAATTTCTGACTAGCTTCATACCTAAGAAAAAAATTGAATTCATAATATAAACCTTCTCTCAAAATAACTTCTGGTCCAGGTTGGAATCACTGGTGAATTTATCAAACATTTAAGTAATAAATTCTACAAATCCTTCTGCAACCCTTTCAGAGAGTAGAGGAGAAGGAAACATTTCTCAACCCTCTATATCCCAGTATTAAAATCAGAGAAAGATATTAAAAGAAAAGAAAATTAGAGGTCAACATCCTTCCTGAACACAGTTGCATAAATCCTTAATAAAATATTAGCAATACAATTTATGGTATCAAGATCAGATGGAATTTATCCCATTAATGCAATATTAACATTAAAAAATAGCCATACATCAATAATTAATGTATTTTATCACCTTATCTGAATAAATGCAAAATATAAATAAATAAAAACAAACAAAAATTAATGTAATTCTTTACATTTAACAGAATAAACAGGAAACATAACCATCTCAATGGATATAGGGACATTTGACAAAATTTAACATCCATTTAAGATAATATCCCTTGGTAAACTAGATAGAGAAAGGAATTACATCAACCTCATAAGGAGTATCTATAAAAATCAAGAGACAACCCATATTTAAAGATGAAACTCTAATATTAAGAAAAATAAGAATGCTGTCCCTCACAACTGCTATTTAACATTGCACTGGATGACCCTGTACAGTAAGATAAGAAAGATAAAAAGCTTTCAGACTGGAAAGAAAGTAGTACAACTCTCATTATTTACATATAGCATGATCATGTATGTAGAAAATCCCAAGAAATCTTCATAAGGGCTATTGTAACTAATAACTGAATTTTGCAAGGTCACAGCTTATATGGTCAATAAACAAAAGCCATTTTTCTGTATCCTATCAACAAACAAAAAATTGAATGTATACAATAATTCCATGTACAATAGAGTCAAAAACATACAATTCTTAATGATAAATTAAGAAAGAAGTAAAAGAACTCTACACTGAAAACTATAAAACACTGCTGAGAGGAGTTAAAGAAATCCTAAAGAAGTGGCGAGCTGTATCATGGTTAGACATTGGGAGATTAGATTACTAAGGTACAGTTTCTCCAAATTAATCCTTAGATTCAATATAATTTCAGTTTTTTTTTTTTTTGTAGAATCAACTGGAAGGACCTCAAATAGCTTAAACAATTTTTAAAAAGAAAAGGAACATATTTGGAGGATTTACACTTCTGATTTTATTATTTATAATAAAGTTACAGTAATCAAAACAGTGTGGTATTGGTGTAAGATAAAGTATAGCTCAATGGATCAGAGTAGAGAGTACAGAAATAAATTGATACTTATATTGATTTTCAACAAAGTTGCCAAGGTAATTTAATGGAGAAAAGAATAGGTCATTTCAACAAATGAAGCTGGAGCAACTACTAATTCACACAGAGAAAAAATCTTTGGCCCTTACCTCATGCCTTCACAAAACTAACTAGAATAGACCACAGACCTCAATGTGAAAGCTGAAACCATAAAATTTTTAAAAAGAAACATAGGATAAAATCTTTATAATTTTGGAGTAGGCACAGATTTCTTGGGACACAAAATGATTACTATAAACAAATGATAAATTGGTCATCATCACAATGAAAAACTTCTCCTTTTAGAAATTCACTGTTAAGACAAGGACAATACAAACCATAGACCAGAAGAAAACATTCATAGTAGATATAGCTCAAAAAGGACTTAAATTGAGACTATGGAGAGAACTCTTACAACTCAATAATAAGAAAACAAACAACCAAATTAATAAAATTTATCAAATGAGATACTACTACATATATAATGTTATTTAAAGAACTATCCTTTGTATGTAGAGTGACCAGACACAATTTCCCTGAGATCTTACAAGTTACTATTTGTTGCTTTTTTTTTAATATCCTGGTTTTAATAAATAATATTGTAATCCTATTTACAACATTTTAAAAACTTTTTAAGAACATGATGGTCTATTGTTTCTTTTTAAAATAGTTCAGTATAAACAGTATGTATAGATGTATGTTTTCTTTAATCTGTACCCTAGCTGAGGATCTGTATACATTGTTAGCATATAAAGTACCCTAATCCAGAATCGACACAAGAAGGTGCATAATTTGCTCTTGGTAATCAAGAATCCACAACACAGAGGAGTCTAGGGCAACTCTTTTAAATATGAATGACTGAAAGAGAAGCCTTGTTAATTAAAGGATATTAGAAATAATTGGTCAACTGAGCAGTATTCAAGACATGTCACTGCCTGGGAAGATTGTGTAGGTATCTACATTTTTGCATGAAAAAAATATAAGGATAGCAAGTTCAGGAACCTAGCACCTTTAAAGAAAACTGGTTTTGGCTCCTTCCACCGAAGAGAGGATGGACAAGAAAAGGTCCACTGGTCCTGCCAAAAGCATCATGTTGCTTCTGCCTTGGAGTAATCTTTGTTGCCAAGTGCTTATTGGAATGCCTGAAAAGCCAGAAAGCAGAGGGCTTTGCCCACCTCCTGGAACTGGCCTTATGATTGTTCGGGAGGCTGTTTACTAATAAATGTTTGCATTCATAGCAAATTGATCCTTAGACTTTGGATTCGTAACATCATAGCAGGTGGTAAGGGTGTGGGCAAGGGGGCACATACTCCCTACTTGCTTCCAATTATCACAGGTTACTGACATTTATCAAAGGACCGACAACTGTGAAAGGCCAAATTGGCTTAGGGTTTCAACATGAGATTTTTTCAAATTCTATCAAATTCTTGAAAAGGAATAGATATGTGTATATGTATAACTGAATCACCCTGCTTTACACCTGAAACTAACACAACATTGTTAGTCAACTATACTCCAATACAAACTAAAAAATTATTAAAAATCTAAAAAAAACCAAGATAAAAAAAAATGAAATTGAGAAAGTAGATAGATTTTGTTTTTGTTTTTGCTGGTTTTATTTTGATTATCTTATTCTACAGTTCAAAATAAAAAGTGGTCAAAATTTTGTCTGATTCATTTGTATTTTCTTTAATTTTAGTTTATTCATAAATGGATAGATTTCATCCTTGTAGATTAGTAGAATAGAAACCAGTGGTCTAAAATGTCCATAAAACTAGAAAGGAGGGGAACATAGTAAAATATCAGCAAGATCTGGTGAATGAAAGACTATTGGTGAAGGTAAAGTTTCTGTGTCATGAATTAAATACTAGTCTTAAATTTTATAGACTGTGTGATTATGTCACTGGATAAGATGATAAATTGAAGAAGAGAAACTGGGTTGGAAAGGCACAAGTATTCATTAATTAAATTTTAATATGTACACTCAAGGCAATGGCGAGTTGTTCAACTGAAAAGTATAGAAGTACTAGAGCTTAAGTGAGTGTCAAGAATGTAATTTATTTGTTAAAAAATTATTACTGAGGTCTTGCCACATGTTAAAGTAAGAAACTGGGTGTACATTGATGAAAAAACAGATGTAGTCCCCACCTGCATAGAGTTTATAATTTGAGGTTAATAGTCTAGGATAAGCACTTACTAATGACTACTTCAAGAATGTGTCAAACATTACAGAAAAGTCAAAGTAAAAATTAAGACTGAAAATGTACCAAATTTGGCAAAAATGCAGTCATAAGTGAGTGCTGAGAAAGCAGTTTTATCAGAATGATGGGAACAGGAGCAAGATTACAGAAGGTTGACATCCACCTGCAAACGTGGCAACTGCCCAGCACTTTCCCGGAGCTGAAGTTCCCCAAGAAGTCAGCTTAGTATCCCGTCCTTGGGAACTCTAGGATAAAAGAGACTGGATCAACAGATGGAGACTTTCCTACTGTCCTTCTGTCCCTGAAATTTCAGTTACGGTGAGGTTTTATAAATGTTCTGTACCAACTCAGAGGACGTCTCAGGAACCTAAGTGACCAACACGCTTCGAAGTCCCTGGACCCAGGAGCTGAGGTGTCCGCTGGACATTTCCCATGAGAAACTCTGATATGAAGTGCGGAGTTTGAGGCCTCTGTACGTGAAACTAGATGAACCGTGAAAGAGAAGGTTCTTTGGCTCCTTGCTTGGGATACACCAGTCACCAGCCTCGCTGCTCGTCTGATAGTGTTTGAAGGCTGATTTGTTAAAGACTGGGAGTGTTTCTACAGACTCAGAAGATAAGGCCTCAAAGAAGGGGGAGGAAAAAATCAAACCAAAGAGATTATTCATCGCATAATTTGTACCTGAAGTGATTATTCAAAAGAAATTCAGAGCCGGGTGGATGAAAGGCTCTAGGTGCTGCAGCCAGGAGGCAGTGCTGTGTATCTGAGGTGGGAGAGCCAACTTCAGGACACTGGTCCACAAGAGACCTCCCAGCTCCACATGTTAAATGGAAAAAAATCTCCCAGAGATCTCCATCTCAACACAAGAACGCAGCTTCACTCAACAACCAGCAAGCTACAGTGCTGGACACCCTATGCCAAACAACTAGCAAGACAGGAACAAAAAAACACCCATTAGCAGAGAGGCTGCCTAAAATCATAATAAGTCCACAGACATCCCAAAATATACCACCAGACGTGGAACTGCCCACCAGAAAGACAAGATCCAGTCTCATCCACCAGAGCACAGGCACAAGTCCCCTCCACCAGGAAGCCTACACAACCCACTGAAACAACCTTAGCCAGTGGGGACAGACACCAATAACAACGGGAATTACGAACGTGCGGACTGCAAAAAGGAGACACCTTTTTGCAGTCAGATAAGCCAAATGAGAAGACAGAAAAACACACAGCAGATGAAGGAGCAAGATAAAAACCCACCAGACCCAACAAATGAAGACGAAATAGGCAGTCTACCTGAAAAGGAATTCAGAATAATGATAGTAAAGATGATCTAAAATCTTGGAGGGCTTCCATGGTGGCACAGTGGTTGAGAGTCTGCCTGCATATGCAGGGGACACAGGTTCGTGCCCCGGTCTGGGAAGATCCCAATGCCATGGAGCGGCTGGGCACAAGAACCATGGCCGCTGAGCCTACGCATCTGGAGCCTGTGCTCCATAACGGGAGAGGCCACAACAGTGAGAGGCATGCGTACCTCAAAAAAAAAAGAAAAAAGAAAAAAGAAAATCTTGGAAATAGAATAGACAAAATGCAAGAAATATTTAATAAGGACCTAGAAGAAATAAAGATGAAACAAGCAATGATGAGCAACACAATAAATGAAATTAAAAATACTCTAGATGGGATCAATAGAAGAATAAATGAGGCAGAAGACCGGATAAGTGACCTGGAAGATAAAATAGTGGAAATAATTACTGCAGAGCAGAAGAAAGAAAAAAGAATGAAAAGAACTGAGGACAGTCTCAAAGACTTCTGGGACAACATTAAATGCACCAACATTTGAATTATAGGGGTTCCAAAAGAAGAAGGGAAAAAGAAAGGGATGGAGAAAATATTTCAAGAGATTATAGTTGAAAATATCCCTAATATGGGAAAGGAAATAGTTAATCAAGTTCAGTAAGCACAGAGAGTCCCATACAGGATAAATCCAAGGAGAAATATGCCAAGACACATACTAATCAAACTGTCAAAAATAAAATACAAAGAAAACATATTAAAAGAAGCAAGGGGAAAACAACAAATAACACACAAGGGAATTCCCATAAGGTTAACAGCTGATCTTTCAGCAGAAACTCTGCAAGCCAGAAGGGACTGGCAGGATATATTTAAAGTGATGAAGGAGAAAACCAGCAACCAAGATTACTCTAAACAACAAGGATCTCATTCAGATTTGATGGAGAAATTAAAACCTTTACAGACAAGAAAAAGCTGAGAGAGTTCAGCACCACCAAACCAGCTTTACAACAAATGCTAAAGGAACTTCTCTAGGCAAGAAACACAACAGAAGGAAAAGACCTACAATAACGAACCCAAAACAATTAAGAAAATGGAAATAGGAACATACATGTTGATAATTACCTTAAATGTAAATGGATTAAATGCTCCCACCAAAAGACACAGATTGGCTGAAAGGATACAAAAACAAGACCCATATATATGCTGTCTACAGGAGAACCACTTCAGACCTAGAGACACATACAGATTGAAAGTAAAGGGATGGAAAATGATATTCCATGCAAATGGAAATCAAAGGAAAGCTGGAGTAGCAATTATCATATCAGACAAAATAGACTTTAAAATAAAGACTATTAGAAGAGACAAAGAAGAACACTACATAATGATAAAGGAATCGATCCAAGAAGCAGATATAACAATTGTAAATATTTATGCACCCAACATAGGAGGACCTCAATACATAAGGCAAATACTAACAGCCATAAAAGGGGAATCACCAGTAACACATTCATAGGAGGGGACTTTAACACCCCACTTTCACCAATGGACAGATCATCAAAAATGTAAATAAATAAGGAAACACAAGCTTTAAAGGATACATTAAACAAGATGGACTTAATTGATTTTATAGGACATTCCATCCAAAAACAACAGAATACACATTTTTCTCAAGTTCTCATGGAATATTCTCCAGGATAGATGATATCTTGGGTCACAAATAAAACCTTGGTAAATTTAAGAAAATTGAAATTGTATCAAGTATCTTTTCTGACCACAGCATTATGAGACTAGATATCAATTACAGGAAAAGATCTGTAAAAAATACAAACACGGAGGCTAAACAATACACTACTTAATAAAGAAGTGATCACTGAAGAAATCAAAGAGGAAATAAAAAAAATATCTAGAAACAAATGACAATGGAGACACAATGACCGAAAACCTATGGGATGCAACAAAAGAAGTTCTAAGAGGGAAGTTTATAACAATACAATCCTACCTTAAGAAACAGGAAAAATCTCGAATAAACAACCTAATTTTGCACGTAAAGCAATTAGAGAAAGAAGAACACCTCCCCCAAAGTTAGCAGAAGGACCGAAATTGTAAAAATCAGATCAGAAATAAATGAAAAAGAAATGAAGGAAATGATAGCAAAGATCAATAAAACTAAAAGCTGGTTCTTTGAGAAGATAAACAAAATTGATAAACCATTACCCAGACTCATCAAGCAAAAAGGGAAGAAGACTCAAATCAATAGAATTAGAAATGAAAAAGGAGAAGTAACAACTGACAATGCAGGAATACAAAAGATCATGAGAGATTACTAAACCAACGCTATGCCAATAAAATGGACCACCTGGAAGAAATGGAGAAAATTCTTAGAAATGCACAACCTGCCAAGACTGAATCAGGAAGAAATAGAAAATATGAACAGACCAATCACAAGCACTGAAATTGAAACTGTGATTAAAACTCTTCAAACAAACAGAAGACCAGGACCACATGGTTTCACAGGCTAATTCTATCAAACATTTAGAGAAGAGCTAACACCTATCCTTCTCAAACTCTTAGCAGAGGGAGGAACACTCCCAAACTCATTCTACGATGCCACCATCACCTTGACCAAAAGCAGACAAGGATGTCACAAAGAAAGAAAACTACACGCAAATATCACTGATGAACATAGATGCAAAATTCCTCAACAAAATACAAGCAAATAGAATCCAACAGCACATTAAATGGATCATAAACCATGATCAAGTGGGGATTATTCCAGGAATGCAAGGATTCTTCAGTATATGCAAATCAATAAACCTGATACACCATATTAAATAATTGAAGGAGAAAAACCATATGATCATCTCAATAGATGCAGAGAAAGCTTTCGACAAAATTCAACACCCATTTATGATAAAAACCCTGCAGAAAGTAGGCATAGAGGGAACTTTCCTCAACATCATAAAGGCCATATATGACAAACCCATAGCAAAAATCATCCTCAGTGGTGAAAAACTGAAAAGTATTTTCACTAAGATCAGGAACAAGAAAAGGTTGCCCCCTCTCACCACTTTTATTCAACATAATTTTGGAAGTTTTAGCCACAGCAATCAGAGAAGAACAGGAAATAAAAGGAATCTAAATTGGAAAAGAAGTAAAGCTGTCACTCTTTGCAGATGACATGATACTATACATAGAGAATCCTAAACATGCTACCAGAAAACTACTAGAGCTAATCAATTAATTTGGTAAAGTAGCAGGATACAAAATTAATGCACAGAAATCTCTGGCATTCCTATACACTAATGATGAATAATCTGAAAGTGAAATCAAGAAAACACTCCCATTTACCACTGCAACAAAAAGAATAAAATATCTTGGAATAAACCTACCTAAGGAGACAAAAGACCTGTATGCAGAAAATTATAAGACACTGATGAAAGAAATTAAAGATGATACAAATAGATGGAGAGATATACCATGTTCTTGTATTGGAAGAATCAACATTGTGAAAATGACTCTACTACCCAAAGCAATCTACAGATTCAATGCAATCCCTATCAAACTACTACTGGCATTGTTCACAGAACTAGAACAAAAAATTTCACAATTTGTATGTAAACACAAAAGACCCCGAATAGCCAAAGCAATCTTGAGAATGAAAAACGGAGCTGGAGGAATCAGGCTCCCTGACTTCAGACTATACTACAAAGCTACAGTAACCAAGATAGTATGGTACTGGCACAAAAACAGAAAGATAGATCAATGGAACAGGATAGAAAGCCCAGAGATAAACCCACGCACAAATGGTCACCTTATCTTTGATAATGGAGGCAGGAATGTACAGTGGAGAAAGGACAGCCTCTTCAATAAGTGGTGCTGGAGAAAACTGGACAGGTACATGTAAAAGTATGAGATTAGATCACTCCCTAACACCATACACAAAAATAAGCTCAAAATGGATTAAAGACCTAAATGTAAGGCCAGAAACTATCAAACTCTTAGAGGAAAACATAGGCAGAACACTCTATGACTTAAATCACAGCAAGATACTGTTTGACCCACCTCCTAGAGAAATGGAAATAAAAACAAAAATAAACACATGGGACCTAATGAAACTTCAAAGCTTTTGCACAGCAAAGGAAACCATAAACAAAACCAAAAGACAACCCTCAGAATGGGAGAAAATATTTGCAAATGAAGCAACTGACAAAGGATTAATCTCCAAAATTTATAAGCAGCTCATGCAACTCAATAACAAAAAAACAAAAAACCCAATCCAAAAATGGGCAGAAGACCTAAAGAGACATTTCTCCAAAGAAGATATACAGACTGCCAACAAACACATGAAAGAATGCTCAACATCATTAATCATTAGAGAAATGCAAATCAAAACTACACTGAGATATCATCTCACACCTGTCAGAATGGCCATCAAAAAATCTAAAAGCAATAAATGCTGGAGAGGATGTGGAGAAAAGGGAACACTCTTGCACTGCTGTGTGAATTGGTACAGCCAATATGGAGAACACTATGGAGGTTCCTTAGAAAACTACAAATAGAACTGCCATATGACCCAGCAATCCCACTACTGGGCATATACCCTGAGAAAACCATAATTCAAAAAGAATCATGTAGCAAAATGTTCATTGCAGCTCTATTTACAATAGCCCAGAAATGGAAAAAACCTAAGTGTCCATCATCGGATGAATGGATAAAGAAGATGTGACACATATATACCATGGAATATTACTCAGCCATAAATAAAAAACGAAACTGAGCTATTTGTAATGTGGTGGATAGTCCTAGAATCTGTCATACAGAGTGAAGTAAGTCAGAAAGAGAAAGACAAATACCATATGCTAACACATATATATGGAATTTAAGAAAAAAAAAGTCATGAAGAACCTTGGGGTAAGACAGGAATAAAGACACAGACCTACTAGAGAATGGAGTTGAGGATATGGGGAGGGGGAAGGGTAAGCTGTGACAAAGACAGAGATATGGACATATATACACTACCAAACGTAAAATCGAAAGCCAGTGGGAAGAAGCCACATAGCACAGGGAAATCAGCTGTGTGCGTTGTGACCACCTAGAAGGGTGGGATATGGAGGGTGGGAGGGAGGGAGACACAAGAGGGAAGAGATATGGGAACATATGTATATGTATAACTGATTCACTTTGTTATAAATCAGAATCTAACACACCATTGTAAAGCAATTATACTCCAATAGAGATGTAAAAAATAAATAAATAAAGATTACAGAAGTTTAAGGAAGGAGTAGAAAAGAGCACCCTAGTAGATGACATCCTTACGAAAAGGATTCTTATGAGGGAAATGTTGATTACTTGTTCTCTTAGGTTCATAAAGAATCGAAAGGAAAAATAAAAGTTGATTTTTAACTAAACTCAGGAAGGCTTCAAATGGTCATGAAAAAAATTAGCATAACAGTAGCATTTTCAAATGCATATAGTAAATTTTGTAAAATGTAGAAATTGTTGCCTTTAAGGTTTTCACAGAGATAATAGAAAATTGTTCTAAAACATTCTAAAAATTGTCCTCTAAGATCCTGGCTCATATAACTCTCAAAGTGTCTTCCAAGCGATTTGATCTGAATATGGAGAAGAAGCTAAGGAAGGCCTGGCTTTGAGACTAGAAACGGAGGATGATGGTCCATTCAAAGAAAAGGGGAACGCAGAGGAGCAGCAGGTGAGCTGGAGATGAAAGTCAGAGTGGAGTTGCAGGTGGACTGTTCATACTGATTACTAATGAGTAGAGCTTCCCTTTGGTTATTTTCTAAGGTCACACAAATCTTTGCTAATTTTTTTCTCTAATATTTCTGAAGATAGACAACCTATTCCTGATCTGTCATTTTGTAAACCCATCTATTCCTTTTTTGAAACCTGTATGACACTGGCCATTTTAAAGACTTCTGGCAACTTCCACATTTATTCAGATACAAACAGCGGTCTTGCAATTCCATATCCAGGTTTTTTCCATATCCTGGTGTATAATCTGCGTGGGCCTAGAGTCTTGAATTCATTTAAAACAACAGTCTCTTTTCATCTTCTTGCCTATTTTGAGCTTTAATTCCTCTCTTAATGATGTTCATTTCTTTAAAAAGATTGCAAGTTCAGCCTAATTCAGTTTGGCCCTTGCCCCCTGTCATTTAGTTCAAGTTAGTAACATTGTTGTGTTTCATTTTAGACGCTATTTTTCATTTGGCCACAGATTATCAGATAGGTTTTTGAATGGCCTTGTTATGGGAGGGTTTACAGTAAAATACTTTCTTTGAAAAGTGCAACTTCATGTCATTTAATCATTATTTTAACTAACAGACAGCAGTGGAGTGTTTTCATAGCCACCAGTTACCCAATAAATAAGTCAACCTATGGCCCTTGCTGGGTGGGAGGGATCCACACTGATAGCATCGTCCCTGTTTTCTATAATTAAAAGAAGAAAGGCATTTTATTATAAGAAAACACAAGACAGCTTTGAAACACCTAACTTCTAATGTTTCTAGAAATTCAATCCATTGAGATGCTTTTCTCCAAATTGAAGAAAAATAAAACTGCTCCCAGACTGAGGTTTTGGTGTGTCAAGTTTCAAACTACAGTAGATATTTTATGGCAAATTTAGGAATCACTAGAACTGCTGACACAGCCTTTTTCATGGGCTGCTCCCTCCTGGCACTGGTAGGATTTTATCCAAGAGCTGGAGATGATGGGCCCAAGTTTATTAGACTCAGAAGAAGCAGGATGAAAATCTGAGACAAAAAATTGCTTTTTGTCAGTTAACACTTTCTCAATTTATTTGTTAGTGAATACAGCATCCAAAAAAATCAATTCTCAATATTTAAGGGATTCTTAAGTTAGTTTTGAGGTTCAAAACAGGATTTGTAGGTAATTATGATATTTTGAAAGCATGAATTGAAAAAAATAACTAAATAAATCCATCTTTGCCTCCTCTCTTTTTTTATTGGAATATAGTTGCTTTACAGTATTTTGTTAGTTTTTGCTGTACAGCAAAGTGAATCCGCTATACGTATATATATGTCCCCTCTTTTTTGGATTTCCTTCTCATTTAGGTCACCACAGAGCACTGAGTAGAGTTCACTGTGCTATACATTAGGCTCTCATCAGTTATCTATTTTATACATAGCATCAATAATGTGTCAGTCCCAATCTCCCAATTCATCTCCCACCACTGGCTTGCTTTTTTAAGAAATGGAATGAAAGTTCAGAAATTGAATGAATATCTTAATTGTAACATTGCAAAGTTTCCCTTGCCTCATTTTCCATTCCTGGGAAGGTAGGTCAATTAGTTCAGGACAGAGCAAATAGAAATTGATATTACTAGGAGAGAAATATAAGCTTTGATCTGGACAATGTTTTTTATTTTACTAGTAATAAAAGGACAGAAAATTTGGAAATTTCACCTTCTATGAACCAAAAGAAGAGTAGTGAACTACAGAGTGCACAAAACTTTTAAATTAAAAAATGTCAAAGGTCTATATATATGATAGTTTAATTATAACTTACACAAAATAGGATTTAATTATGAGGAAATACTTCATTATTTATAAAATACATATCTTTATTCATGAAGAAACACTCCATTATTGAGTTTTATTTAAAGTTATAATCAATTTCATTATGAAGATTATGTATTATGTTAGTGTTCTATGGCTGACGTAACAAATTACTACAAAGTTAGTGGCTTAAAAGAACACATTTATTGCCCACCAGTGTTCCTGCAGCCAGGCCTCACTGCCAGACAGGATGGGGGCGAGCCCCACCCACCAATGCACCTGCAGTAACCACAGCACCACTTCAAAAGGGGGGTGGTTGCATGCAACTCACTCAGGGGACACCCCTGGTGCCCCTGACTCTAGTGACCATGGGGATTGCTCTTCTGGGCCCCACAGAAAACCTACATAAGCCTCTCCTTCAAGAACAGATGTAGCTGATCTACTGAATACACAGAAATAAACGTACAGAATTAGGCAAAATGAGGTGACAGAGAAATATGTTCCAAGTGAAAGAACAAGACACAACCTCAGAAAAAAGAAGTAAACAAAATGGAGATAACTAATCTACCTAATAAAGGGGTCGAAATAATGGTCATAAATATGCTCACTGAGCTTGGGGGAAAAATGGATAAACATGGTAAGAACTTCAACCAATAGTTAAAAATATAAAAAAGAACCAACTAGAGTTGAAGAATACAATAACTGAAATGAAAAATGCACTACATGGGATCAACAGCAGATTAGAAAATGCAAAAGAATGGATAAGCAATCTGGAAGAAAGGGAAGTGGAAATAACCAAATTGAACAGCAAAGAGAAAAGAAAAACTTGGGGTAGTTTAAAGGATCTCTGGAATAACATCAAGTATACTAACATTCTCATCACAGTGTTCTTAGAAGGAGAAGAGAGAGCGAAAAGGGCACAAAACTTATTTCAAGAACTAATGGCCTAAAACATCCTTAACCTGGTAAAGGAAACAGATAGCCAAGCCTAGGAAGCACAGAGTCCCAAATGAGTGGATCCTTAAGGTGATCCACTACAAGACACATTAAAATTAAAATTTCAAAGTTAAACATAGATATTCTTAAAAGCAGCAAGAGAAAAACAACTAGTTAGGTACAAGGAAACCCCCATAAGATGATCAGCTGATTTTTAAGCAGAAACTTTACAGACCAGAAGGGAATGGCACAATATATTCAAAGTGCTGAAAGGAAAAACACTTACAAATAAAAGCAGTCTACCCAGAAAGGTTATCATACAGAGTTAAAGGAAATATAAGATACTTTCCTGAGGAACATAGCTAAGGATTTGATCATCACTAAATCAGCTATATAAGAAATGTTAAAGGGTCTTCTTTAAGCAGGAAATAAGAGGCCATAATCAGAAACAAGAAAATATATGAAAGGGAAAATCTCACTGGTAAAAGCAAACAGACAATAAAGGTAATGGGTCAACCACTTACAAAGCTAATATAAGGTTAAGAGACAAAAAGTAGCAAAATCAACTATAACTACAATAATTAGTTAAGGGATACACAAAAGAAAAACATGTAAACTATAACATCAAAAATGTAAAACATGGAGGGAGATGTAAAAATGTAGTGTTTTTAGAATGTGTTCAAACTTAAGGTTAAAATAGGCTAAAATATACATAGGTCATTATACATGAACCTCACAGCAACCATAAACCAAAAACCTATAATAGATACACAAAAAATAAAGAGAAAAAAATTCAAATATATTATTAAAGAAAGTCATTAAATCACAAAAGGAAAGAGCAAGAGAAGAAAAATGGAACAGAGAAAACTATAGAAACAACCAGAAAACAGTTAACAAAATGGCAATAAGTACATATATATCAAAAATTACATTAAGTGTAAACGGAATAAATGCTCTAATCAAGAGGCACAGGGTGGCTAAGTGGATTAAAAAAACATGACCCACATATATGCTGCCTAAAAGAGACTCACTATAGACCTACAGACACATACAGACTGAAAATAAAAGTAGGTGAAAAGATATTCCATGCAAATGGAAGCAAAAAGAAAGCTGGACTAGTAATACTTAGACAAAGTAGACTTTAAAACAAAAACTGTAAGAACAGACATAGAAGGATGTTACATAATGATAAAGGGATCAATCCAACAATAAGATATCACAATTGTAAATATTTATTCACTGGACATCAGAGCACCTACACACATAAAACAAATATTAACAGACATAAAAAGAGAAATAGAAAGCAACACAACAATAGTAGGGGACTTTAATACCCCACTTACAGCAATGGATAGATTATCCAGACAGAAAATCAATAAGGAAACACTGGCCTTAAATGATATATTAGCCCAAATGAACTTAACCAATATATACAGAACATTCCATCCCAAAACACCAAAATACACATTCTGTTCAAGTGCACATGGAACATTCTCCAGTACAGATCAAATGTTAGGTCACAAAACAATTCTCAATAAATTTTAAAAGATTAAAATTATATCAAGCATCTTTTCTGACCATAACAGTATGAAACTGGAAAACAGATACAAGTAGAAAACTGGAGACAAACACAAACACCTGGAGGCTAAATGATATACTACTAAATAATCAATGAATTGACAAATCAAATAGGAAATTTTAAAATGCCTGAAGAAAAATGAAAATGGAAACAAAACATTCCGATGTATGTGGGACACAGCAAAAGCTATTCAAACAGGGAAGTTCATGGTGATACACATCTTTTCAATAAACAAGAAAAATCTCAAATAAACCATCTAATTTTATATTTAAAGGAACTAGAAAAAGAATAAAAAAACAAAGCCCAAAGTTAGTAGAAGGAAGAAAATAATATCAGAATGGAAATAAATGAATAGAGACTAAAAAAATAAACAATAGAAAATATCAATGAAACTAAGAGATGTTTCTTTGAAAAGATAAACAAAATTGGGAGAACTTTAACCAGACACATCAAGGGGGAAAAAAAAAAGAGAGAGAGAGAGAGAGAAAGGGACTAAATAAATGAGATCAGAAATGAAAGAGAAGTTACAACCACTACCACAGAAATATAAAGATCATGAGACTACTACAAACAATTATATGCCGACAATTTAGAAAATGTAGAAGTAATGGGATGAAGTCCTAGAAACATACAATCTTCTAAGACTGAGTCAGGGAGAAATAGAAAATCTGAATAGATCATTAACTAGTAATGAAATTGAATTGGTAATAAAAAAACTCTCAACAAACAAAAGTCCAGGCCAAGATGGCTTCACAGGTGAGTTCTACAAAACAACTAAAGAAGAGTTAATACCTATCTTCAAACTATTCCAAAAAATTGAAGAAAAAAGGAAAGCTTTCAAACTAATTTTATGAGGCCAGCATTACCCTGATACCAAAACCAGACAAATACACTACAAAAATAAAATTACAGGCCAATATCCTTGATGAACACAGATGCAAAAGTCCTAAACAAATATTAGCAAACTGAATTCAGTAATATTAAAATAATCATACACCATGATCAAGTGGGATTTATTTCAGGAGTGCAAGGAGAGTTGAACATCTGCATATCAATCAACGTGATACACCAGATTAAAAAAATGAATGAAAAAAATCATATGATCATCTCAATAGATGCAGAAAAAGTATTTCACAAAATTCAATACCATTTATGATAAAAATTCTCATCAAAGTTAGTATAGAGGGAACATATCTCAGCATAATAAAGGCCATTTTTGACAAACCCACAGCTAACATCATACTCGATGATGAAAAACTGAAAGGTTTTCCTTTAAAATCAGGAATAAGACAAGGATGCCTACTCTTACCACTTCTATTTAACATATTATTGGAAGTCCTAGACACAGCAGTCATAAAAGAAAAAGAGGGCTTCCCTGGTGGCGCAGTGGTTGAGAGTCCGCCTGCTGATGCAAGGGATGTGGGTTCATGCCCCTGTCTGGGAGGATCCCACATGCCGCAGAGCGGCTGGGCCCATGAGCCATGGCCACTGAGCCTGCGTGTCCGGAGCCAGTGCTCCACAAAGGGAGAGCCAGCAACAGTGAGAGGTCCATGTACCGCAAAAAAAAAAAAAAAAAAAGAAAAAAAGAAAAAGCATCCAAATTGGAAGGGAAGATGTAAAACTGACAATGTTTTCAGATGACATGATACTATATATAGGAAACCCTAAAGACTCCGCCAAAAAACTATTAGAACTAATAAATGAATTCAGTAAAGTTTGAGTACAAAATTAATTCACAGAAATGGGTTACATTTCTTTTTTTTTTTTTTTTTTTTTTTTCTTTTTGCGGTATGCGGGCCTCTCACTGTTGTGGCCTCTCCCGCTGCGGAGCACAGGCTCCGGATGCGCAGGCCCAGCGGCCATGGCTCACGGGCCCAGCCGCTCCGCGGCATATGGGATCCTCCCAGACCGGGGCACGAACCCGTATCCCCTGCATCGGCAGGCGGACTCTCAACCACTGCGCCACCAGGGAGGCCCTACATTTCTATACACTAATAACAAACTATCAAAAAAGGAAATTAGGAAAACAATTCTATTTACAATTGCATTCAAAAGAATAAAATACCTCAGAATAAATTTAAGGAGGTGAAAGACCTATACTCAGAAAACTATAAGATTTTGATGAAAGGAATCAAATATGACACAAATAAATGGAAAGATGTACTGTGCTAATGTATTGGAAGAATTAATATTGTTAAAATGTTTATACTGCACCAAGCAAATACAGAGTCAATGCAATCCCTGTCAGAATACCAAAAGTATTTTCACAGAACTGAAACCAATAATCCTAATATTTGTATGGAAACACAAAACACCCCAAATAGCCAAAAGCATCTTGAGAAAGAAGTGCACAACTGGAGGTATCATGAACCCTGACCTCAAGCTATATTACAAAGCTATAGTAGTCAAAACAATATGGTACCACCACAAAAACAGACTCATAGATCAATGGAACAGAATAGAAATCACAGAGATGAACCCTCACTTATATGGACAATTAATCTATGACAAAGGAGGCAAGAATATACAATGGGGAAAAGACAGCCTGTTCAATAAATGGTGTTGTGAAAACTGGCAGCTACATACATAAGAATGAATCTGGACCATTATCTCACACTATATACAAAAATAAACTCAAAGTAGATTAAAGACTTGAATGTAAAACCTGAAACCATAAAACTCCTAGAAGAAAGCACAGGCAGTATGCTCTTTGACATCAGTCTTAGTGATATTTTTTTGAATTTGACTCATCAGTCAAGGGCCACAAAAGCAAAAAAAAATAAAAATAAAAAAAAAAACTCACAAAAACCAAATGGAATTACATCAAACTAAAAAGCTTTTGCATAGAGAAGGGAACCAGCAACAAAACAAAGGCCACTTAGTGAATGGGAGAAAATATTTGCAAACAATATATCTAATAAGAGGTTAATATGCAAAATATACAAAGAACTCATAGAACCTAATACCCAAAAAATCAATCTATAAAAAATGGGCAGAGGACCGGAACTAACATTTTTCCAAAGACGTAGAGATGGCCAACAGGCACATGAAAAGATGTTCAACATCACTAATCAGGGAAATGCAAATCAAAACTACAAAGATATATCACCTCACACCAGTCAGAGTGGCTATTATCAAAAAGATAAATAACAAGTGTTAATGAGGGTGTGGAGAAGAAGGAACACAGTTGCACTGTTGGTAGGAATATAAATTGGTGCAGCCACTATGGAAAATAGTATGGATGTTCCCACCAAAATAAAAGTAGAACTACCATGCAATCCAGCAACTCCACTCCTTGGTGTTTACCCAAAGAAAACAAAAACATTAATTTGAAAAGCTATGCACCCCAATGTTCATTGCAGCATTATTTACTATAGCCAAGATATGGAAGCAACCTAAGTTCCCACCGATAGATGAATGGATAAAGAAGATGTAATACCTACACACACACACACACAAATAAATGGGATATTACTCAGCCATAAAAACGAATGAAACCTTGCCTTCTGCAATAACATGGATGGACCTAGAAGGTATTATGCTAAGTGAAATAAGGCAGACAGAGAAAGACAAATACCATATGATTTCACTTATATGTGCAATTTTTAAAACAAATAAAAAGGAAACAGATTAATAGGTACAGAGAACAAACTGGTGGTTGTCAGAAAGGAGGGGGCAGGTTTGGGCAAAATAGGTGAAGGGGATTAAGAGGCACAAACTTCCAGTTATAAACTAAATAAGGCATGGGAATGTAAAATACAGAATAGGGAATATAGTCAATAATACGGTAATAACTTTAAATGGTGACAGATGGTACTAGACTTATCATGGTGATTATCTCGTAATGTATTGATATAAATGTGGAACTATTACGTTGTACTCTGAAACTAATACAACTTTTTATGCCAATTATACTTCAATTAAATTTATTATCTTACATTTATTTATTATCCTACAATTTATTATTTATTATCTTACTAATTATCTTATTACATTTATTATCTTACAATTCTGGAGGTCAGAAGACAGAAACAGGTCTCGTTAGGCTAATATTAAGGTGACTGCAGAGTTGCATTTTATTCATTTACTTGTTCTTTCCAGCTTCCAGAGGCTGCTCACATTCCTTTACTCATGACCCCCTTTCTTCATCTTTAAAGCCAGCAACAGTAGGTTGAGTCCTTCTCACATCTCACCACTCTGACCTCTTCACCTGCCTCTCTTCCACATTTAAGGACCCCTGTGATTACATCGGGCCCAGGTGGATAATCCAGTAAAATCCACCTGTAGTAAATTCAGCTGATTAGCAACCTTAATCCAGCTGCTACCTCAATTCCCCTTTGCCATGTAACATACCAAAATCAAACCTCTGGGGATTAGTACATGGACATCTTTAGAGGGTCATTATTCTGTTTAGCACATGCAGTTTTTATTTCACATAAACCAGAGAAAAAACACATCCATAAGAAATTTAGTGACCCAAACTGCCTTTCATCCTATAAAGTTTTGCTTTTATTAGAGATTCCTCATAAGAAATAATTTTCAAAACCTTCCCCAAGAGGATCTTTTGGTAGAATTTCACAAGTAGAACTAAGTCTTGCTAAGTAAATATTGTCATGAAGATATTTGTATTATTGATATCAGTGATTTATTCATAAATCTAAAGGAGAAAACATGTACCTATATTGATAGACTTTGTCTGCAGTGTATGTTTCCTGCTTTCACAGACGGTTAAGTAGATCTGGATTCTACACGTTTCCCTCTAAGACATTAAACGTCTTTAATTCAACAGACTGGATTCATGAATAAAGCTTAAGTATTAAAATGCAAAATGGCAACACAGTATAATAGAGAAAGAGTTGATAATGAATTATCACTGTGTTGCTATGTACGTTAGAAGCTTGGCTTTTCCACTTTGAGAAACAACACAAAGGCAAATGAATCCTAAACTTTTCACTATACAATTGGACTCTGGGTTTGTAATACTCGGTGTTGGTTAAGGACCCCAAGAGCTTAGAAAGGCAAACGATGCCCGAAATGCTCACAATGCTGCCTGAACTCTGCTACATACCCTCTGAACCACCCATTCTTTCCCAGAGATGCTTTTCTCATGCTCCCAAGGTCTGTACCCCTTGAACATCCTCCCTTTTCTCTGCCTGTGGGACACAGTTTCCTTTAAATATGGTTATTTCCTGGCTCCACTGTCTGCCTTAAGAACAACAAATTGAATCAGGGTCATATATAAATTTTAAAGCAGAGAAGGTAATGACCCATTTGAAAACCTATCTTAAGCCTCACTTTTATATTACATGTCATTATTTAATATTCTAACTCTATCTGGTTGGTGTTGGGAGCTCGGGTGTTGCTATAGCAGGACACAGGGTGAATTACTAATCATTTTGTACTATATATCACAACCCTCCATTTTACTAAGTCAGGTATTCATTTACTGACTTCTGTTTGACCTAAAGTAAGTCCTTTAAGTCCTCTGTCACTCAACTTCTTTGGCTGCAAATAGGAATGTTATTTATGCATTGCTCCATGTATACATTGTAAAGAATGTTGCCCATGATTTTGGCCACATTGTCCTTATTTTCTATCTGATAAATATATCTTTTGAAGCATTATTTTGATAATAAGAAAGAGGGGCGTACCAAACTAAGCATGGCTTAAGTGTTGCAAAGATCAGAAAAATTACATAAAAAGCAAATAAGTGTCTCATGGTTAAAGGAGATGGAGTCTCATCCTTGAAAAATAGTAGGACATCCTCTTTAAGACTAAATTAGAAATAGGAAAGAGAATACATTAAGGAGATGGATGGGGAATGCCAGTAGGGCACCCAATGTCCCACGGTCTCCTGTTTTAGACTTTATTCCTATCATTATCACTATTATATTTATTCCAGAGAACCATGTAGACAGAGTAAAAAATAGCTGTCATCAGTTTAGGTTTGAAGACTGGAAAAGTGAGTGAACCAGTTCTCAACTGGTTTCTCATATGTGAAATTCCCGCTGATATTAGCTATCACGTGCACTCAAAAGCCAGTTGCCTTCTACAGGAATTGTAGAAGTCAGGTAAGGACTTTACAGTGGTTCTTTGCTCAGTGGGGTGTGCTAATGCTGGGACTAGAGCTGCATTTAGGGATGACACTGTGTGTTACCAGAAAGTATAAAACACAGAACAGCATTTCTCAAAGCGTATGCCTTGCAAATTAATCTTAATAATCGCTTCATGTTAAAGAGTTCTATGGTCAAAATGTTTAGAAAAGATTACAAAGCATATCCCTCTCATGGCAATTTACCTCTAACCTGCTTGTATAGCAATCTTTTTATCTTAGATTAAAAAGATATTACATAATTATTGACTATATTCTCACATTGTACATTTCATACCCATGACTAATCTATTTGATAACTGGAAGTTTGTACTTCTTAATTTCCCTCACCTATTTCTCTAAGCCCCTCACCCCCCCCTTCCCCTGTGGCAACCACTTGTTTGTTCTCTGTATCTATGACTGTTTCTGTTTGCTCATTTAAGATTCCACATATATGTGAAATCATACGGTATTTGTTTTTCTCTGACTTATGTTCACTAAGCATAATATCCTCTAGGTCCATCCATGTTGTTACAAATGGCACAATTTCATTCTTTTTTTATGACTGAATAATATTCTACTGTAATATATACCACATTTTCTTTATCCATTCATCTAATGATGGACATTTAGGTTACTTCCATATCTTGGCTATTTTAAATAATGCTACAATAAACATAGGGATGCATCTATCTTTTTGAATTAGTGTTTGTTTTCTTTGAATGAATATGCAGGAGGAAAATACCTAGATTATATGACAGTTCTATTTTTAACTTTTCGAGGAACCTCCATACTGTTTTCCATAGTGGCTGCACAAATTTACTTTTCCACCAACTGTGCACCAGGGTTCCCTTTTCTCTGCATTCTCACCAATACTTGTTAATTGTTGTCTTTTTGATGATAACCATTCTGATAGATGTGAGATGATATCTCATGATTTTGATTTGCATTTCCCTGATGATAGTGATGTTGACCATCTTTTCATGTGCCCTTTGCCCATTCCTTTCTTCTTTGAAAAATATATCTATTCAGGTTCCCTACCCAATTTTTAATATTTTTTTAATGTTGAGTTGTATGAGTCCTTTATATATTCTGGATATTAACCCCTTATCAGGTATATCATTTGCAAATATCTTCTCCCATTCAGTAGCTGGCCTCTTTGTTTTGTTCATAGTTTCCTTCACTGTTTAAAATTTTTTAGTTTGATGTAATCCCCCTTGTTCATTTTTGCTTTGCTTCCCTTGCCTGAGGAGACATATCCAAAAAATATTGCTAAGAGTGATGTTAAATAGCATACTGCCTGTTTTCTTTTAGAAGTTTTATGGTTTCAGGTTTACATTTAAGTCTTTATCCAATTTGAGTTTATTTTTGTATACGGTGTGATAAAGTAGCCCAGTTTTCCCAACACCATTTATTGAAGAGGCTGTCTTTTCCCCATTGTATATTCTTGCCTCCTTTGTCATAGGTTAATTGCCCCATATAAGTTTGGGTTCCTTTTTGGGCTCTCTGTTCTGTTTCATTGATCTATGTGTCTGTATTTCTGCCACTACCATATGGTTTTGATTACTTTAGCTGTAGTATAGTTTGAAATCAGGGAGCATGATACCTCCAGCCTTGCTCTTAATTATCAAGAGTGCTTTGGCTGTTGGAGATCTTTCATGGTTCCACACAAATTTTAGAATCATTTGTTCTTCTTCTGTGAAAAATGCTTGTTATTTTAAAAGAGATTGTATTGACTCTGTAGTTTGCCTTGGGTACTATGATCATTTTAACATTATTAATTCTTCCAATCCATAAGTATGGTATGTCTTTCAATTTGCGTAGCCTTCATTTTCTGACTACAGGTCTAGGAATAAATCTAATTAAGAAGGTAAAAGACCTGTACTCAGAAATCGAAGGTTATGCAAATTGAAAGATGTACCATGCTTATGACATATATCTAATAAGCTAGAGGCAGGATTCCAAAATAGCACTTGCCAGCCCCAGTGTCCTCGTGGTAGACAAAGCCCCCCAAAATGGCTGCCACCAGCGCCCTTGCCCCCAGCTGAGTCCCAGTTGCCTCCTGCCTCTCTGGGAGGCTCTCTAAGATCAACAAATGGGTCTGACCCAAGCTCCCTTCAAATTACTGCATCTACCCTGGGTCTCAGAGTGCATGAGATTTTTGTGCACCTTTAAGATTGGAGTCTCTTCATTTCCCACAGCCCTCTGGGTCTCCCAAAAGCAAGCCCAGCTGGCCCCAAGTGTTCTGGGGGCTTGTCTTCCTAGTGCAGGACCCCCTGGCTGGAGAGCCCAATGTGGGGTTCATATCCCTCGCTCCTTGAAGGAACCTCTGCAATTGTGATTAGCCTCTCATTTGTGGGTCACCGACCCAGGGGTGTGGGTCTTGACTGTACTACATCTCCACCCCTCCTACCCATCTCCTTCTGGTTTCTTAATATCTTTAGCTATAGAAAGTCTTTTCTGCTAGTCTTCGTGTGACTATCATTGATAGTTGCTCTGTAAATAGTTGTAGTTTTGGTGTGTCTGTGGGAGGAGGTGAGCTCAGGGTCTTCCTGCTTCACCAGCTTTGCCTCTCTCCCTCTCTTTGATCTATTTTATCCACTAGTGTACCCTTAGTGTCAAAAAGAGTAGGCACTCAATAAATATTTGTGAGTTGAAACAAGAATAGCCTAAAGGTAATTCCAAAATGGAAAGAATTAGAAAGAATGATAACTCACGTGTTACCCAGCACAAACTGCCAAAATCACTTACTTTTCAATGGGAAGAGGCAATGAATATTTGCTTGGTAATTTAAGAAAATAGACGGAAGAACTTGAGTACGACAGAATAACTCAGAAGTTATTGGAGACCTCTCAAGCCTTTGGTTTTAATTCCTGCTCCACCATTTAATAACTCCATGGATTTGGTCCAGTCAATGACTTAACATTCCTAGGACCCATTTCCCTCTTAGTAGTAGCCTATCATCCTACTACTAAGAGTAGCAGAGAGAGGCCCCAGGGAGACAAGCAATACCTCTGACATCAGTGCTTATTAATTCTAACACATGTTAAAGAAAAAGTTATAGAATAGAGGTGTATGTTTATATTTGTTTAATGCTAACGGAAATACACGAATATAATTTTATATAGTTCAATGTTTAAATTTAGGAAGGTATCTCTGAACCAGAGGGAATATTTATTAATATACAAGATATCTCTTGGGCCTAAAACTACATTTTCTGGTATCTTTCCTAGTTCAAGTGCATATTAAACTCCTAGTGTTGAGTTCAGCACTGAGCAGACTTCCAAAGCTCTGTGTTTTCTGTTACTAATTTTAATGAACACTAAGTACTTGTGTGCATTCAGTGTTTAAATGCCACAGTGTTTGGGAAAGGCAGAAAAGTCTGACTTCTGAAGATACTTGTGCCAAAGAATGCTTCCATAGCCTCTGCACTTTAGCAGAAATATTTGCTTGGTGTCATTCCTTTGTTTTTGCACACATAGAATCATCAGAGGGTTATACCGTTTAGCTCTCAGATGTAAAACTAAATTCAGAGAACCACTGAGACAAAGTCAGAAGAAAGGTCAAAAACAAGGAATAGTCCTAACCTCAATATTTCAAAAACAGATACTCCACAAGTATGGAGTATGAAATTTGCTTTTTAGTAAAACATTCTTTAAACAAAAACTCAGCTGTTCTTGGAATTCTGGGCAAATGGTTAGATCTTAAAATGTATTTTGTACCAGAAAACAGGAATAATGGTTTGGAAAGTGACATTAAAACATTTTTACAAATCAAAGTTCAAAGCCTCTAGGGATCCAGAAGTTCCAAATTCTATCTTGGTGCCCTCTGACTCTAATCTCTTCTCTCTCTCTCTCTCTCTCTCTCTCGCACGCACACGTGCACGCACACACACACACACACACACACACACCTACCCACCCATAGTGACAGAGTTTAGAGTCCAAACACAAAGCTCTAGTTGCAATCTTGACCTTTTGAAAGGTAAACAAACAAGGGATGAGTTGTACCTTCAGAACTTCAGTCTTCTCATCTGTAACATGTAATTACTGTTCTTCATACCTCACAGAAAACTAGTGAAATTTAAAGAAAATGAATACAAGGCATTTTGCAAATGGTAAAACACTCTACAAATATATAAATGACTATCATATTCCTGTGCTGTAACAGTGTCAGCACTGTTATCAAGAGAAAGAGCATACTGGAGTTGAATTAGGATATATTTCATAAACAAGGATCATAGAATCTTAGTCTAGAATGTAATCCAAACATGATGTTTTCTAATCTTCCACACATTTGAGGAATTGCCCTCTACAGCATCCCTGACAAAGGGTCACTTAACTTCTGCTTCAATTATATCAGTGATGGGCAATTTGGTGATTTTTAGGTAGTTTATTCTGCTAATGGAAATAGAAACTTGCTCCTTAGGTTGAATTGAAACCTTCTCCTTAATTTCTAGTAAAACCAGACAAAATGCTTGAAAACTTTATTCCCTTATCTATCTGGCAGTGCTTTGAAAACTTGTGATGCCTCACTTTTTGCATTTATTCAGCAATGCTATGTGTCAAGTACTGGGCTAAGTGCCAAGAATTAAAGATTAAACAGAGCTAATGCCTGTCCTCAAGTAGCGTACCAGCCAGGGGTTAGTCCCCTGAAGTAAAAAAATTGAGACGGAAAGTATAGCAGAAATTTCAAGCAAGTAGGATTTAATACAGGGAATTGGCTACTAAGGGTTGAAAGGCTAAAAGGGTTAGGATGCTGAGGTCACCAGTTATTAGTATCTCCAGGAAGCAGTTACTACCCCTACAGCTCAGCTAACTCAGACATTAGTAACTGCAGGAAGCAGTGGTCACCATTAGGAAGAGGTGGAGCTAACAGAATTGTGCCACCTCGTGGTGGGCGCTCAGACTTCTGCGGGCAGCACAGCATAGGTAGTGCTCAGCTTTCCATGGAGGTAAGGATGCTGTGTAGCTGGTGCATGGACCACCAAAAGCTGAGTCCCCAGCTGGCTCTGGAACTCGGAAGGGGCCTGACACGACTGGTAATGAGGGTGCGATGAAGCTGGAGACTAAAGCTATAGCTGTCCTTGACTGCCTGCAGAAATCTGACAGAGCTCAGAACAGAACATAAATCCTTCTTCCTATTTTCTCTCCCTCCAGCCTGCCCTCAGTGACCACCATTTGCAAAAATCAACTGGAAAGAGGTTTACAAAGTAGTCTGGAAAATGTAACTTATAGAATCCCAACCCCAGTGTCAAAAATTAAAGTATGTAGGGTAAGCTTGATCCTAAGACACAATAGGTAGATAACTAGCAAAATCTACCTTTTTGGGTCCTCAGCATCCCTATGTATTCTCTCACCTTTATTTAGACCTCTGTAGAGCAACAACAACTGCATGCATCTTCCTAACAAGATGCAATGATCCTTCATAAAGACAAAAACTCTCTCATCTCCCCCCAAAGAGAAGATACAAAGTTCCAAGAGTTACCACTCCCATCTCTGGAAGATGTTATTCCTCTTCTAATTCACTCATACCCCCACCTGAATATTCTGTAACACAAAAACTAAGTTTGCCACTAAAAGCAACCACTACATAAAAGGATAGGGCAGGGCTTCCCTGGTGGGTGGGCTTCCCTGGTGGCGCAGTGGTTGAGAGTCCGCCTGCCGATGCAGGGGACACGGGTTCATGCCCCGGTCTGGGAGGATCCCACATGCCACGGAGCGGCTGGGCCCGTGAGCCATGGCTGCTGAGCCTGCGCATCCGGAGCCTGTGCTCTGCAACGGGAGAGGCCACAACAGTGAGAGGTCCACATATCACAAAAAAAAAAAAAAAGGATAGGGGAAAGGTTAATAAAAGGAAATTCTAGTTATTATATATGAAATATTATGAGGAAAACATGCTTAGCTGTTACAGTCATCAATCGTAAATCTGGTCTCAAGAGCACAGATGATATTCATACCTTCCTTGCTCTTCTATCTATTCCCTGTCCCTCTGCCCTCAGCCAGTCATAGTTTTATATCTGTTAGAGTGACACACAACTTTATTTGCAAGAATATGAATTATCAGAAGCACTGTATTTATTTTGTTGCTCTAGTTTTCTTTTAAATTTTACTACAGAAAAAGGAAAACGGAAAGACTAAGAAATTCCCCACCCAGGATCTCCTGGAATCTGGATATAGTGTTCCTTACTCCCATTTTGCTCCAAGCACCCACTTTCTCCTTAATGATCAGGGTCAACAACCCCAGCCAGCAGAGACATTCCCTTCTTTGCCTGTGATTTCAGTGGCATGAGGAGACCAATATGGTCAGGTGGAATATGAATCCCCCACTCGATGGAATTGAACTGTTGAGTCTGCTGGTAGATTTTTCTCTCCTGAAGACTAAGATATATAAATCACTAGAGCCTGAAGTTGCAGGTTTAGGAAGTCCAAGTTATTCATATGGTCCATTTTGTGTAATAACAAGAGTTGCTTCTCCAACTTTCATTATTTGCTTTCAGACCCTTGTATGTTTTACTGGTGGCTTGTTAAAGGCATATCATACGCAATAATGCCCCAATCCTGCAAGTATTTCTTCTAATTAGCATATTAACTGAATCTTCTATTACTTGAACTATGGCTGGGTGATCAGGTATGTAACTGATCTCAATATATTTCTTGAGAATTAATCTATTGCTGTACTTCTTTTTCTGTCAAATGAGTTTCTTGGTTAGAAGCAATGTTGTGTGGAAGACCATGACACTGAATCAGAACTTCATCAAGTCCATGGGCAATTATGCTGGCAAAAACTACTGCTAACAGGAAAGAAAATCTATATTCCAAATAAATGATTACTACAGTAAGGAATTTCTTCCACTTGCATGATGGCAGTTGCTCAACCTGCCACCAGCTGGCTACTTGGTTTCCTTAGAGAATGGTCCATACCTAGGATTGAGCACTGGTCTATGATGTAGGCTAGTTAGGCACTTGGCAAGTAACAGTATTTATATGAAGCCTTTGTGAAGGGATGTTCCTGTTGTTAAATACATACATGAACTTTATCTCCCCTACAAAGAATAATTTGTACTTGAGCCCACTAAGCAACACGGGATTCTGGGGGAAAAGATTACTGACATCCATAGAGAGGGTCACAAGTCCACAGGGAAACTGTAACTAACTAGCCAACGTGGAATTCCACTGAAGGTCACAAACTCTTTTTTAGTATTTCATCCCTGCTTCCCTTTATGGTCAATGTGCCATCATGTGCCTGGCACTTAAGTGCTGCCACATTGGTCTTGGGCTCTCCAGGACCCCATGATCCCCATGAAGTAAAAGAGCCCATCCCCAAAGCAGACTCTCCCTCTACAGAGGACAGACCCTACACAGCCTTTCAAGAATGTCAGTGCCCTTCCCTGGTGCCTTCCTCAATGGCTTTGTGAAGTATCCTCTGGACCCTCTCAGGGAATTCATGTGGAGTGGGGAAGGGATAAGGGAGAGAGTGAGTAGATGTGAGATTGTACATGATAAATATACCCCAACATTCTTAAACCTTGGATTCCTTCTGGTACATTGTGTATTTAGCATTTATGAACATAAGCTCCAGCTTCTCATCAACCTTACTCCAGGATGTAATAGTCTAGACAAGGGGTCAGCAAACTACAGCCCATTAGCCAGATATGGTCCATTACCTATTTAAAGTTTTATTGGAACACAGCCATGCTCTTTCATTTACATATTATCTGTGGCAGTTTTCATATCCCTACCGAAGAACTGAGTGGTTGTGACAGAGACCTTACTGCAGGCTGGCAAGACTGTCGATTATCTAGCCCTTTACAGAGACATTCTGCTGCCCCCTGGCCTAGGCTGCTTCTGGTCTTGTCTACACATATCTGAACTCTGTTTTCTTGTCTTCTCTTTGCTTTTTCACATTTTCTAGTTTTTCTTTAGCAAACATGCTGATTAGTCAATCAGGAAAACACAGTCATGAAGCTTCTGACACATGTCAGGGTATCACAAACCATAGACTAAACAGGCTGAACAAAATAGATGTGGGCATCACCCAGCTTAGAGTCTATATCGTGCTTTATTTCATGTAACAAAACAACCAAAATTCGAAATGATACACACACCCCAATGTTCATTTCAGCACTATTTACAATAGTTAGGACATGAAAACAACCTAAATGTCCACTGACAGAGGAATGGATAAAGAAGATGAGGTATAATGCATGTATACAGTGGAATATTACTCAGCCATAAAAAAAGAATAAAATAATGCCATTTGCAGCAACATGGATGGACCCAGAGACTGTCATACTAGTGAAGTAGGTCAGACAGAGAAAGACAAATATTGCTTATATGGGGAATCTAAAAAAAGTATACAAATGAACTTATTTACAAATCAGAAATAGAGCCACAGATGTAGGAAACAAACTTATGGTTACCAGGGGGGGAAGTGGGTTGTGGGGAGGGATATATTGGGAGACTGGGATTGACATATACACACTACTATATATAGAAGAGATAACTAATAAGGACCTACTGTATAACACAGGGAACTGTACTCAATACTCTGTAATGACTTATATGGGAATAGAATCTAAAACAGGGTGGATGTATATGTGTGTATATATATATATATATATATGTATAACTGATTCACTTTGCTGTACAGCAGAAACAAATAAAACATTGTAAGTCAACTATACTCCAATAAAAATTTTTAAGAAATGAAAGAATATGTACAATATACATAGATGTATATGTATGTACGTGTGTGTGTATATTTTATATATATATATATATATATATATATATATATACCAATGTGATCTAAAGGAAACCTGCAGTGTGTTCTGACCTACTGCTTGGAAGACCCAGGGACTAACTCCTGTCATATCAAGGGTGATCAGATCCTGACAGCCTGATTCATGAGCACAGAAATATATACAAGATGGGCTCAGACATCAGGATGCTAAATTACTGATTTACAGGGAGAAACTCCTGTCACATAGACCAGAAATATGTGCTGGCCATCTGCTCAGCAATGCTCTCCTGCAGTCAAGCTGCAAGGAAAGCCAAAACCTAATCAGAACAACTTTATTGATTTCTCAGGAAAACTTACTGTGAAGCAGGACAAAAATACCTATATGACTAGTGCTTTTTCCTTGTAGGTAAACGTGTGTGGGGATGAGAATGCTGTGTTGAGTGCAGAAACAGAATAAGGGAAGTACAAAGAACTGGATTTTTTTTTTCAGTATAAGTTCTTTTTTATTTTCTTTTTAATTTTTTAATACATCTTTATTGGAGTATAATTGCTTCACAAAGCTGTGTTAGTTTCTGTTGTACCACAAAATGAATCAGCCATATGTATACATATATCCCCATATCCCCTCCCTCCTACATCTCCCTCCCATCTTCCCTATCCCACCCCTCTAGGTCATCACAAAACACTGAGTTGATCTCCCTGCACTATGCAGCAGCTTCCCACTAGCTATCTATTTTACATTTGGTAGTGTATATATGTCCATGCCACTCTCTCACTTCATCCCAGCTTCCCCTTCCCCCCCACCCCCATCTCCTCAAGGATATTTAATGGCATCAAACCATAGAAAAATTCTGGATGCACCCATTATAACATAAAGGTGATTTTGTACGTGGGAGCAGAAACAGTTGAAGGCTAATGCTGACAAATTTACATCATCTCTACCTTAATGAGAGCCTGAGCCATTGGGACAAGAAAATTCAAGACTTCCTCACTTCTGTAGTATTTCTTTTCCTATACCTCTAAAATCAAGCTTTCTTCTGACTGAAATTCCATCTCTTTAAGAGTGTTAATTGCGAGGCCCATATAACCCCCTACTTCTTTCAGATGATTTTGCTGATCTCAGTTCTAGTGTATTATGTGTTTATCCCATATTTGTATACTCACAGAAAATCCATTCCATGACTGATTATTTATGATACTTTCCACATAAGTTTGCTGTAGGAATTGAATACAATAATTTTTGTGAACCACCCATGACTATGTCAAGTATAAAGTAGGTGCTCAGTAATGAAAAACAGGATTATAATATACTGGAAGTGGCAGATACAAATGTAATTAACTACACCATAATGTGAGGTATGTTATGTTATACAAGTGGTAGAAGCAAAGTGTTATGGGGATACATAGACCAAACACTCCCAGGACATTTAACCATGCAATATACACAACTGTAAATCACTTTCTCACTGTCTGCCACTTTTCTCTGGCTACATTCCAGAGTGTAAATGCCAGACCTCATGTGGGGCCCAAAATTTCCAACACTGTACCTTAGAATGCAGTCCAGCTCAGGTCAAGGCCAGGGTAAATATCCCTTTTCTATTAACTCAGACTAAGCCAAGCCTCAGTGCTGCTCACAGAAGATTGTGTTCACCCAACCTCTGTGGGTTTGTTATGTAAATTATTTTCACACCAAGCCTCTTCAATCCTGGCCTTGTAGGAATGATCAAAAAACAAAGACAAAAACAAGTGTAAAATAGTACATTCAGCTGAAATTATTTTCATTCCTCTAAACCATGGATTTCCTGCTTTCCTTCTCATGTCCTGGTGTCACAATCTACACTTGAAGCTAGAAAATTCAGAGTCATGGCCATATCTACAAAATCACCAAATACTTTCCATTCTCCTGAAATTGCCCCATACCTGACTTCTTTAATATTTACTGCCTTATTTGTTTAGTTGTATTTATTTATACTTTGTTTAGCAAATGCATAACTCTTACTGAGCGCCAGCCACTCTTCCAAGTGCTTTAAAAATATTAACTCACACCCTCTTTCAAGAACGCCGAAATCACAACTAACTGCTGAACAATCATCAACAGAAAGAAAATGGAACTCACCAAAAAAGATACCACACATTCAAAGACAAAGGAGAAGCTGCAGTGAGACGGTAGTGGGGGCACTATTACAATAAAATCAAATCCCATAACTGCTGGGTGGGTGACTCACAAACTGGAAAACACTTATACCACAGAAGTCTACCCACTGGAGTGAAGGCTCTGAGCTACACATCAGGCTTCCCAACCTGGGGGCCTGGCAATGAGAGGAGGAATTCCTAGAGAATCAGACTTTGTAGGTTAGTGGGATTTGACTGCAGGACTTCAGCAGGACTGGGGGAAACAGAGAATCCACACTTGGAGGGCACACACAAAGTAGTGTGCACATCGGGACAAAGGGGAAGGAGCAGTGACCCCATAGGAGACTGAAGCAGACCTGCCTGCTAGTGTTGGAGGGACTCCTGCAGGGGCAGGGGGCAGCTGTGGCTCACCAAGAGACAAGGACAATGGCAGCAGAAGTTCTGGGAAGTACCCTTGGCATGAGCCCTCCCAGACCCCGCCATTAGCTCCACCAAAGACCTTGGGTAGGCTGCAGTGCTGGGTTGCCTCAGGTCAAACAACCAACAGGGAGGGAACCCAGGCCCACCCATCAGCAGTCAAGAAGATTAAAGTTTTACTGAGTTCTGCCCACCAGAGCAACAGTCAGCTCTACCCACCACCAATCTCTCCCACCAGGAAACTTGCACAAGCCTCTTAGATAGCCTATTCCACGAGAGGACAGCAGAAGCAAGAAGAACTAAAATCCTGCAGCCTGTGGAACAAAAACCACATTCACAGAAAGATAGACAAGATGAAAAGGCAGAGGGCTATGTACCAGATGAAGGAACAAGATAAAACCCAGGAAAATCAACTAAATGAAGTGGAGATAGGCAACCTTCTACAAAAAGAATTCAGAATAATGAAAGTGAAGATGATCCAGGACCTCAGAAAGAGAATGGCAGCAAAGATCGAGAAGATGAAAGAAATGTTTAACAAAGACCTAGACGAATAAAAGAACAAACAAACAGAGATGAACAATGCAATAACTGAAATGAAAACTACACTAGAAGGAATCAATAGCAGAATAACTGAGGCAGAAGAATGGGTAAGTGACCTGGAAGACAGAATGGTGGAATTCACTGCTGTGAAAGAGAATAAAGAAAAAAGAATGAAAAGAAATGAAGACAGCCTGAGACATCTGGGATAACATTAAATGCAACAACATTCACACTATAGGGGTCCCAGAAGGAGAAGAGAGAGAAAAACGACCAGAGAAAATATTTAAAAAGATTATATTTGAAAACTTCCCCAACATGGGAAAGAAAATAGCCACCCAAGTCCAGGAAGAGGAGAGAGTCCAATACAGGATAAACTCAAGGAAAAACACCACAAGACACATAGTAATCAAATTTTCAAAAATTAAAGACAAAGAAAAATTATTGAAAGCAGCAAGGGAAAAATGACAAATAACATACAAGGGAACTCCTATAAGGTTAATAGCTGATTTCTCAGCAGAAACTCTACAAGCCAGAAAGGAGTGGCATGATATACTTAAAGTGATGAAAGGGAAGAACTTACAACCAAGATTAATCTACCCAGCAAGGATCTCATTCAGATTCGATGGATAAATCAAAAACTTTACAGACAAGCAAAAGCTAAGAGAATTCAACATCACCAAACCAGCTCTAAAACAAATGCTAAAGGAAATTCTCTAAGTGGGAAACACAAGAGGGGAAAAGGACATACAAAAACAAACCCCCCAAATTAAGAAAATGGTAATAGGAAAATATATATCGATAATTACCTTAAATGTGATTGGATTAAATGCTGCAACCAAAAGACACAGGCCTGCTGAATGGATACAAAAACAAAACCCAAGAGACCCACTTCAGACCTAGGGACACATACAGGTTGAAAGTGAAGGGATGGAAAAAGATATTCCATGCAAATGGAAATCAAAAGAAAGCTGGAGTGGCAATACTCATATCAGATAAAATAGACTTTAAAATAAAGAATGTTACAAGAAACAAGGAAGCATACTTACATAATGATCAAGGGATCAAACCAAGAAAATATAACAATTATAAATATATATGCACCCAAAATAGGAGCACCCCAATACATAAGGCAACTGCTAACACATGTAAAAGAGGAAATCGACAGCAACACAATAAAGTGGGAGACTTAAACACCTCACTTACACCAATGGAAAGGTCATCCAAACAGAGAATTAATAAGGAAACACAAGCTTTCAATGACAAAACAGATCAGATAGATTTGATATTTATAGGACATTCCATCCAAAAGCAGCAGATTACACTTCCTTCTCAAATGCACATGGAAAATTCTTCAGGATAGATCACATCTTGGGTCACAAATCAAGCCTCAGGAAATTTAAGAAAACTGAAATCATATCAAGCATCTTTTCTGACCAGAATGCTATTAGATTAAAAATCAATTACAGGGAAAAAACGTAAAAAGCACAAACACATGGAGGCTAAACAGTACGTTACTAAGTAACCAAGAGATCACTGAAGAAATCAAAGAGGAAATCAAAAAATACCTAGAGACAAATGACAATGAAAACACGACAATTCAAAACCTATGGGATGCGGCAAAACCAGTTCTAAGAGAGAAGTTTATAGCTATAAAAGCCTACCTCAAGAAACAAGAAAAATCTCAAATAAACCATCTAACATTACACCTAAAGGAACTAGAGAAGAAAAACAAAGAAAACCCAAAGTTAGTAGAAGGAAAGAAATCATAAAGTTCAGAGCAGAAATAAATGAAATACAAACAAAGAAAACAATAGCAAAGATCAATAAAACTAAAAGCTGGTTCTTTGAGAAGATAAACAAAATTGATAATCCATTAACCAGACTCATCAAGAAAAAGAGGGAGTGCTTCCCTGGTGGCGCAGTGGTTGAGAGTCCACCTGCCGATGCAGGTGACACAGGTTCGTGCCCCAGGCTGGGAGAATCCCACATGCCGCGGAGCGGCTAGGCCCATGAGCCATGGCCACTGAGCCTGTGCATCCAGAGCCTGTGTTCTGCAACGGGAGAGGCCACAACAGTGAGAGGTCCGTGTACAGCAAAAAAAAAAAAAAAAAAAAAACAGAAAAGATAAAGAGGGAGAGGACTCAAATCAATAAAATTAGAAATAAAAAAGGAGTAGTTACAACAGACACCACAGAAATAAAAAGCATCCTAAGAGACTACTACAAGCAAATTTATGCCAATAAAATGGGCAACCTCGAAGAAATGGACAATTTCTTAGAAAGATATAACCTTCCAAGACTGAACCAGGAAGAAATAGAAAATATGAACAGACCAGTTAAAAGTAATGAAATTGAAACTGTGATTAAAAATTTTCCAACAAACAAAAGTCCAGGACCAGATGGCTTCACAGGTGAATTCTATCAAACATTTAGAGAAGAGCTAACACCCACTTCTCAAACTCTTCCAAAAATTTGCAGAGGAAGGAACACTCCCAAACTCATTCTGTGTGGCCACCATCACCCTGATACCAAATCCAGACAAACATACTACAAAAAAAGAAAATTACAGACCTATATCAGTGATGAATATAGATGAAAAACCCTCCACAAAATACTAGCAAACAGAATCCAACAACACATTAAAAGGATCATACACCATGATCAAATGAGATTTATCCCAGAGATGCAAGGATTCTTTAATATATGCAAATCGATAAATGTGATACACCATATTAAGAAATTGAATAATAAAAACCATATGATCATCTCAATAGATGCAGAAAAAGATTTTGACAAAATTCAACACCCATTTACAATAAAGAGTCTCCTGAACGTGGGCATAGGGGGAACCTACTTCAACATAATAAAGACCATATACAACAAACCCACAGCAAACGTCATTCTCAATGGCAAAAAAACTGAAAGCATTTCCTCTAAGATCAGGAAAAAGACAAGGATGTCCACTTTCACCACTATTATTCAACATAGTTTTGTAATTCCTAGCCACGGCAATCAAAGAAGAAAAAGAAATGAAAGCAATACAAATTGGAAAAGAAGTAAAACTGTCATTGTTTGCAGATGACATGATACTATATGTAGAGAATCCTAAAGATGCCACCAGAAAACTACTACAGCTAATCAATGAATTTGGTAAAGTTTCAGGATACAAAATTAATGCACAGAAACCTCTTGCATTCCTATACACTAATGATGAAAAATCTGAAAGAGAAATTAATGAAACACTCACATTTACCACTGCAACAAAAGGAATAAAATACCAAGGAATAAACCTACCTAGGGAGACAAAAGACCTGTATGCAGAAAACTATAAGGCACTGATGAAAGAAATTAAATATGATACAAACAGATGTAGAGATATACCATGTTCTTGGACTGGAAGAATCAATATTGTGAAAATGACTATACTACCTAAAGCAATATACAGATTCAATGCAATCCCTATCAAATTACTAATGACATTTTTTTTTACAGAACTAGAACAAAGTATCTTAAAATTTGTATGGAGACACAAAAGACCCCCAATAGCCAAATCAGCCTTGAGGGGAAAAAACGGAGCTGGAGGAATCAGGCTCCCGCACATCAGAGTATACTACAAAGATACAGTAATCAAGAGAGTATGGTACTGGCCCCAAAACAGAAATATAGATCACTGGAACAGGGTAGAAAGCCCAGAGATAAACCCATGCACCAATGGTCAACTAAACTATGACAAAGGAGGCAAGGATATACAATGGAGAAAAGACAGTCTCTTCAATAAGTGGTGTGGGGAAAACTGGACAGCTACATGTAGAAGAATGAAATTAGAACACTGCCTAACACCGTACACAAAAATAAACTCAAAATGGATTAGAGACCTAAATGTAAGAGCAGACACTATAAAACTCTTAGAGGAAAACATAAGAATAACACTCTTTGACATAAATCACAGCAAGGTCCCTTTGATCTACCTCCTAGAGTAATGGAAATAAAAACAAAAATAAACAAATGGGACCTAATGAAATTTAAAAGTTTTTTCACAGCAAAGGAAACCATAAACAAGACGTAAAGGAAACCCTCAGAATGGGAGAAAATATTTGCAAATGAATAATCGGACAAAGGATTAATCTCCAAAATATATAAACTCCTCATGAAGCTCAATATTAAACAAACAAACAACCCAATCCAAAAATGGGCAGAAGACCTAAATAGACATTTCTCCAAAGAAGACATACAGATAGCCAAAAGCACATGAAAAGCTGCTCAACATCACTAATTATTAGAGAAATGCAAATCAAAACTACAATGAGGTATCAACTCACACCAGTTAGAATAGGCATCATCAGAAAATCTACAAACAACAAATGCTGGAGAGGTTGTGGAGAAAAGGGAACCTTCTTGCACTGTTGGTGGGACTATAAATCGATACAGCCACTATGGAGAACAGTTTGGAGGTTCCTTAAAGAACTAAAAACAGAATTACCATATGACCCAGAAATCCTACTACTGGGCATATACCCAGAGAAAACCATAATTCAAAAAGACACATGCACCCCAATGTTCATTGCAGCACTGTTTACAATAGTCAGGTTATGGAAGCAACCTAACTGCCTATCGACAGATGAATGGATAAAGAAGATGTGGTATATATACACAGTGGAATATTACTCAGCCATAAAAAGGAATGAAATTGGGTCATTCGTAAAGACGTGGATGGATCTAGAGACTGTCATACAGAGTGAAGTAAGTCAGAAAGAGAAAAACATTGTACATTAATGCATATATGTGGAACCTAGAAAAATGGTACAGATGAACCAGTTTGCAGAGCAGATATTGAGACACAGATGTAGAGAACAAACGTATGGACACCAAGGGGGGAAAGCTGGGGGTTGGGGTGTTGTGGTGGGATGAATAGGGAGATTGGGATTGGCATGTATATATTAATATGTATAAAATGGATGACTAATCAGAAAATAAATAAATAAATAAAATGCTAACTCATTTTATCCTCCTAACAACCCCACAAGTAACAACCCTTTCATTATCCTCAAGGCGCAGAGAGGCTACATGAGGCTCCTGCTGTCACAGTCTAATGTATGGATATAAGCCCAGGCAGTCTGCTCCTGAATACATCTTAACCCTTATGCCCCATGGTCTCTTAGTTCAGTTTCTCCTTATCCTCTCCCTCAGCTACTGAAGCAGCCTGAGTATCAAGCTCCTTGCTTCCAGTCTGGTCTCTTCTCATTTGACCTTGACATCCACATTGTAGACAGAGCTAAATCTCTAGGTTATAGATATATTTATATTATTCCTGGGCTTAAAAACTTGAGATGTCTCCCTAGGGATGTGAAGTCTTTATAATAAGGAATAATCTGTAATCATTAACCAGGCTTCCACACCTTCTCACAATCTGCTTTTGATCTTCCTGTCCACCCTCATCTACTACTCAGGGCATGCTGCTCCCTGAGTATATCCTAAATGTTTCTGTCTCTACATCCCTCACCCTACCTGAAATGTCTTCATCCCTGTTCTGAGCAGCTGCTCACCACACAGGTGCTCACAGACACACACACACAATACAACACCCACACCCATACTCATGGAATCTTAATGTGACATCAAAGTCTAGTCAAATGTCCTTGAGATAGACAAGGACAAATGCTGTCATATACTTTGTTGTATCCATATCTGTATCTCTCCCATGAGATGGCAGAATCCTAGAGATTAGCAGCTGGGTCTTGCACATGTTTCCATTCTTAGTACTTAATATATTTGTACTTAAAAACATTAAAACAAATTAAATTGAACTAAATTTTAATAAATATTAACAAAATTGTAAGAATAATATATCCCAATTTTTATAAACATGTAGCTGTAGGTATCTGAGTGTGTTTTTGTATTAGATAAACCTACTACAATATTAAGAACAATTTACTTAGCAAGATGAGATTATGGATTGTATCAAGTTTAACTTTTCTGTGTTTTGTAAATTTACTATTAAGACTTTTAATAAGAAAAAGTGTTTTCACATAGAAAATTTTATTTTTGGTGATTTTGGTTATTTTTCAAGCTCAGTCTGACATTTTAACATCTTTATACTGTTTATCAAACTTCTGCTTCCAGTTAGGATGTAGAATGTGAAATACCTGTGGCCCCACAGTAATCATAAGAAAATCCTGGACAACATAGAAATAATACTTTTCTATGAGAATAGCAAAGAATAGGATGCAAGGATCCTTGTCAAACTGAACTCTAGATAGAAATGAGCCCTTCATAGTGAGGAGAGAACCTCAGCTCCTTCTAAACCTGAGAGTTCTGAGAACTATGTTGATAGTTATTCCACCTGGATGGTAGTGAAATAATTCTCACATAAACAAAGAGTCTGTGTAGGAATGAGAAGAAATAAGCTGAACTTCAGAGGACAGTGTGGACTGGTGGGGCTTGGGGGAATCTGGAAGAGTGACAAATGTACAAATTATGTGGCCCAACTAGTCTCTTGCCCTAACCAATCACTGAATTTTGCCAGGAAAGGAGCAATGCAGGGCAGGCTCAAAAGTAGAGGGAAATGGCAACACTTCTCCACAGTCTCAAAATTCTTGGATTGTGAGGTGTTGAATCCAGAGATGAGAAAAACAAACAAACAAACACAACTGATACCCAGTTGCCTCTCAGCTCAAATACTGACTTGTAGAAAAGGTGGCAATAGTGCTATAGGGGTTTAGTATAGCCAGTCACTGAGCTCAATCCAAGTGAAGGTCAGACCCAGTCCCCAGAATGCTTGCTCTCATAGACCCTCACCCTAACCACTAGACAGAGAAAAAGACTTGTGTTCTTTTATGAAATAAAGAGAACAAAGCAAAACTATACAGCAATATCCACTATAATTTTATACACAATATAATTTAAAAATTATGAGACATACAAAGAGCAGGAAAATGTGATCATGAACAAGAGAAAACATAGTGATTAGAAGAAAACCCACCAGACAATAGAAATTATTCATACTGAAGCAAAGATAAAAATAAAAGATTGAAGAAAACTAAGGGAGGCTCAGTGATATGTGAGATAATATCACAACACCTAACATATTTGTAACTGCTGTTCCAGAAGGAGAGAAGAGACTGAATGAGGAAGTAAAAGAGGGCTTGAAGAAAAGTCAGCCAGAAGTTTTCCAAATTTAATTTAAACTCTCCACTCAGAAATTCAAGAAATGTAATAAACCTCAAATATGGTTAATGCAAAGAAAGCCTCATCCAGGCACATCATAATTAAGTTTCTGAAAATAAGATATAAAGAGTAAGTCTTATAAGAATTCAGAAGAAAAACACACTTCACCTCCAGGTGAACAATGATAAAAACGGTAGTTAACTTCTCATCAGAAAAATGCAAGCTAGAAGACAATGAAATATCATCTTTAAAGTGTCAAAGAAAGAAACTTTATCAACCTAGAAATCCATACCTAGCAAAAATATCCTTTGAAAATAAAGACATTTTAAAGTCAGTGCAACCTTAAAAAATTCATTGTCTGCCAAAGAATGTGCATATTACAAATATCTAATAAAGAACTTAAGTCTAAAATAAATAACTCCTGAGCAAATAAAGCACATAAACACTTATTTAAAAATAAAAACATAAAATCACTACTAAGTACTAAGTGAGGTATACTGTAGTGTTAGTTATCAGGTAAATACAAATTAAAACCAAAATGAGATACTTCATGCCCACAAAAATGGCGAAATTTAAGAAAACTGACAATAGGATGTGAAGCAACTGGATTTTTCATATATTGCTGGTGGGAGTGCAATCAATTTGGAAACCTGTTGGGTAGATTCTTATAAAGTTAATCATGCACATGCCCTAGCAATCTTACTCCTGGAGAAGTGAAAATCTATGTCCACAAAAAGGCTTGTACAAAAAGTACTATTCTTCAAAGCCAAAAAAATGGAAACAATTTCTGCATTCAACAATGGGAAAATTGAGAAACAAAATTTATAAGAATAGACTTCATGGCAATAAAAATGAGTGAACAACTGATACACGGAATAATACGTACAAATCTCAAAAGCATTATGTTGAGAGAAAGAATCCAATACAAAAGAGTGCTTACATATAATTCCATTCATGTGCAGTTCAGAAACAGGCAAAACTAATCCATGGTGATGGAAATTGCAGAAGTGGCAGCCTCTCAGTATTGGAACTGAATGGATACAGGCAGAAGAGAACCTTTCTGGGTCAAGAAAGTGCTCTATATTTTGACCAAAATTTAAGTTGTTTGTCAAAACTTATCAACCTGTATATTTAAGGTGTCCATTATCACTGTATTTATACTTCCATGAAAAAATATCAATCTCTAGTGACAAATGTAAAAATAAAGACTAGTATCTATAAGCACACTAGTTATGCCCCTTAAGGTTTGTGGCTTCTGCAAATTATTCAAATACCTTTATTAATTCCACTGCAATTGGTAAAGTTTTGGAATCAGATTTGGTAAGCACTACATCATTTTGGTCACCAATAGAATTTAACCTCCAGCAGGTCATGAATCCTAATAAACACTTTTAGTGTACAATTACTATGTTAATTTCAAATACATCATGTTTAGTTATTGGCTAAAAAGTCAATCATGCTTAGTTCTATTAGGAGGTTGTTTCTGTCCAAAATCTGCTCCTCTCCCTCTACAGCTGTGGTACTAAATGGAGCTGCAATACCTTTCCTCCACAGACACAAAGATGAACCACTGATCCAGGTCTAAGCAAAGCATTTGATTTCTCTGTCCGGTGATTGTGACAGCATGGGCAGGTGACTCAGTCTAGGCCAAGAGAGTGCTTCTCCAGGATTGTTTTATCTAGAGTTGGAGGACAAGGGACTTTTTTGAGTATATTCTTGGAAAGATGAAAATTGGGGACTGCTAGCGGTCTTCTTTTTTTTATTATATCAGGAAAATTTATACTGAGTACAAGGTCAAGCAAAGGCAAATGTATAAAAAAGGGAGAGCTCTCTTTTCATTGAGGCTCCGGTTTCCTTCTGTAAGATCCCTACAGGGACCTAGTTCACTGTAAGGAAAACCAATTTGGTTTCCTGAGCCAAAAAATCTTTCTATTATATTAGCTTGAGTTAAATTTCTGTCTGCTGCAATTTAACAAATCTGGTCTAGTATATCATACTGTCATTGAGATAATGAAATATTTTCTTTCCATATATTACTAAAAATATCAATAACTTTGATGAAGGTATTTTAAGTTTGATAACATATTAAAAAATAAACTTAGTATGACAACTCCTGTCACCTATTAATCTCTACTTCTTTTGCTTTGTGCTTGGAAAAAATGTATTTAATGTTCAATTCTAAAATATCAATGGTTATTAAGTCCAGTAATAATTAATTTCCAGTGTCCCCTTTTTTTAAAAAATTGAAAATTCTGAAAAAAATAGGAATGATCATATCATTTTTTAATATTTCCAAGTTAACCATCAAAACAAACATATTAACTAGACTAGGGGTAGGTGTAGGGCAGAACCATATAATATCTGCGCATAAAAAAGAAGAGGGAAGCAATGCGATATCTGAAAAATCTGAAAATTGGAGAACCACAAATAGCCAAAGCTACACACTGTGTAAAGTGTGATGGGCCAATTTTAGTAGCAGCTAAAACTGTGAGTAAGGTGTGCAGAAATGAAAGCAGTATAGGCTCTATAATGTCCCAAGACTAACTATCCAAATCTCCCCTCTAAGACAAAGTCCTACACTAAGAAGAAACTCATAGCAACAGAAAGTAAATTGAATAGGACATTGATAAGGGGGTATATTAGTCAGCTGGGGCTGCCATAAAAAACTACCACAGATGAGGTGGCTTAACAACAGGAATTATTTTCTGGAGGATAGAAATCCAAGATCAAGATGCTGGAAAATTTGATTCTGATGAGAGTTCTCTTTATGGCTTGTTGTGTCCTCACATGACCTTTATTTTCCTCTGTGTGCACATGAAGAAACACGGATCCTTAGTGTCTCTCTTGCTTGGTATGAGAACACCAGTCCTACTGGAGTAAGGCCCCAATTATGACTTCACTTAACCATTATTACCTTCTTATAGGTCCTACATTTAAGTGCATTCATTTTGGGTGTTAGGGCTTCAAGAGATGAATTTGGGTGGGGGACATGATTCAGTCCCTCAGTCAAATGAAATAGAAGTCCTAGAAAACACTTGGGAAGAAGAAAAAGGACAAGAAATCTCAAGAAGTCCAGGGTGATACATTTACATATTATATGAAGTTTAACATTTCATGAAAATAATAGAACACAGAATGGTCATAAAGTTAAAATGGCTATCTTGACCCATTCTCTCCCTTTTAAAAGTTTAGGAAGCAAAAATGAACAACAGAAAATAATTGTGATGACCTGGATGGGTGGGATGGGGGGGTGGGAGGAAGGTCCAGGAGGGAGGGGATATATGTATACATATAGCTGATTCATTTCGTTGTACAACAGAAACTAACATATTGTAAAGCAACTATGCTCCAATTAGAAAATAAATAAACATGGTTGAATCCTAAGTAATTTCACTATAGGTAAAAGAATAATAAGAAATAATACCCTTACAAGAAGAGAAAAATGCCAGAAAGCCCTGCTCACAAAATAAATTAAAAACTGTAACCTCATATTTCAAAATTAGTTAAAGGAAATTAAGACAATTATAGAAGATATGAAAACAAAAACATAAATCAGAATTAAAAATAAATAAAGGAAGACTTCTGGTTTTATCTCCAATATGCAAAGATCTTAGAAGTTATTACTCCCTCACAGAAACAAAAATGCTGAACAAACTGAAAATCAGTGATTTTTTTAGATTCATCAGAGAACTGAGATTACAGGGCTGCCTAGCTAAAATCTGAAGAGATATGTGCACACAGAAAATCAAGTGGAGATCAGCATACCTGAAACAGAAGCTTTTGGAGCCACCAACTGCCAGAAACAGTTAAATGGTAATTTTGATGAATTTCTGGAGGGTGAGAGTAGGTTAGCATGAGAGATTAAAAACTCCTGGGGCCAGTGTTAGGGGACTCCCACACTTGAGTGAGTTTAATGTCTAAAAACCCAACTAGGTTCTCATGGTTACAATTAGAGAAAAATCCTCTCCTGTTTCTGGCAGAAGAAGGGAAAAGTAATATTTTAAAATATACTCAGATCTTTCTCCATAACAAAGTCCTGCCCTCCAAGGAAAACTGTATCACCAGAGTCTTATCTACATGCAGGAGGGGTACCTGGTCAGCTCTAATCTCCTCCAGCTTTCCTATCTCAAATAAGGGGCGACACACACAAAAAAGGCTAAGAAGCACTTCTGAAGGTCAGGCCCACTAAATAACAGTTAATCAGAAGATTAAATGTCATGATTTCTCCTTCCCATCACCTTCCCCCCCATTTTGATAGGGCTTCAGGATAATTAGACAGTGAGTTACAATGGAAAGAGCTGCAGGAAACACTCTTCAAGAAGTTCTCAGGCAAATCCAAAGACACCAGGGGAGAAAACAAAACAAGAAAACTAGAGAATACTGACTCCTCTGGCATCTACAGTTACAGCAAACAGTAAACACAGCTCAACTCCTAGCCAGATTAACATAAAACCTCACACAAAAAGCCTAATTGCCTCAGTTTCTATTACATGATATATTGTTTCCAGCTTTCAACAACAACAAAAAACTATAAGGCGTGCTGAAAAGCATAAAACACTCAGTCTGAACAGACAAAGCAAGCATCAGAACCAGTCTTAGATTTGATATAGATTTCAGAATATCCAACAAGGAATTTAAAACAACCGTGATTAATATAATAAGGACTCTGACAGAAAGAGTAGACAACATACAAGAACAGATGGGTAATGTGGGCAGAGAGGTGGAAACTTTAAAAAAGAAACAAAAAGAAGTGCTACAAATCAAAAACACTGTAATGAATGAAGAATGTCTTTTCTGGAATTTTATAAAAAATTAAAATTCTTCAGAAAGAAAGAAAAGGATACAGGTCAAAAATTCATATCTCTGAAAAGGAAGAACATTAGAGAAGGAATAAATAAAGGTAAAGATAAATAAAATCTTTTCTTTTTTTTGGGGGGAGGTTCTTAACACATTATTGACCAAGGGATTTTTGCAGAAACTAATGCCTGTGGCCATAACAAGTCTCCGGTCAAAAATGTGTTAAGTGATCTAACAGATGGTGGCTTGTTCATAGTAATAAGAGAAACAATGTATTGGGTGATTATATTACATGGATAAGTAATGACAGCAATATAGGGAGGGGAGGACTGTGAATACTCAGTTACAAAGTACTTACATTTCTTGTGAAATACTAGTGTCTTTGAAAGTGAACTTAGACTATTTGTAAATGTATATTGCAAACTCTAGGGCAGTGCTAACAAAATTTTAAAAATAAGTATATTGCATTGCTAAGAGAACAGAGAATGGAAATATATTAAGTGTTCAAACAGCATTAGAGAAGCAGATTATGGAAAGGCAAAGGAAAAAAATAAAGGACAAGAGCAATAACTATAAAATTATTATAATTATGGTGGATATCAACTCAACTATACAAGTAACTTTAAATGTCAATGGCCAAAATATACCAATTAAAAGGCAGAGACTGTCAAAGTGCATTAAAAATAAAACCATATATTGTCTAAAAGAAACCCACTTTAAATATAAAGGCAGGGATAGCTTAAAAGTAAAGAAATGGAGAAAGATATACCATGTTAACACTATCAAAAGAAAGCTGGAATAGCTGTATTAACTTCAGATAAAGCAGAATTCAGGACAAGGAAAAGTATCAGGAATAAAGAAAGGCATTACATAATGTTAAAGGAGTCAATTCTCCAAGAGTAAGATACAATACTGAACATGCATATACCTAAAATGCATGTGAATAAAACTGATAGAAATTCAAAGAGAAATAGGTAAATTTACCAAGTATAGTTGGAGTCTTCAATATGCTTCTTTTGATCTTAATAGATCCAGTAAGCAAAACATAACTAAGGATATAGTTGACCTTAACAACACCATCAATCAGTTAGATTCAACAACAATGGAATCACATGAAACATTCAGCAATATAGACCACATTCTGGGCCATAAAGCACACCTTAAGACACTAGAAAGAATAGAAATAATGCAAGGGATGCCTTCAGACCATAAGGAATTAAACTAGAAAACAATAACAAACATAGTTGTATCTGAATCATTTTGCTGTGCACCTGAAATGAACACAACATTGTTAATCAACTATGCTCCAGTATAAAATAAAAATTTAAAAAATAATCCGAAAATATTTGGAGATTAAACAACTTACTTCTAAATAATACATGGGTGGGAAAGAAGTTTCAAAAAAGTTTTAAAACATTTTTAACTGAATGAAAATAAAACATATCTAAAATTGTGATATGCAGTGGAATCAGTGCTTAAAGACAAAGTATGGCATTAAATGCATATATTACAAAAGAAGAGGAATCTAAAATCAGTAACATAAATTTCCACCTTAGGAAAATAGAGCAAGAAGAGCAATATAAATGTAAGCAAGTAGAAGAAGCAATATGTTTAGAGCAAAAATCAATAACATTGAAAACAGAAACTCAATAGAGAAAATCAACTAAACCAAAAATCTGATACTTTGAAAAGATCAATAATATTTATAAACTAAGAAAAAAGTGGGAAGACATAAATTACTAAAATTAGAAATGAAAGAGAGGAGATCACTACTGGTCCCATGGACATTAATGGAATATTATGAACAATTCTGTGATTACAAACTTGCTAACTTTGATGAAATGGACCTATCCTTGAGAGACACAAACTACTCAAGCTGACACAGGAGAGGTAATCTGAATATGTTTATATCTTTTTTTTTTTACATCTTTATTGTAGTATAATTGCTTTACAATGGTGTGTTAGTTTCTGCTTTATAACAAAGTGACTCAGTTATACATAACATATGTTCCCATATCTCTTCCCTCTTGTGTCTCCCTCCCTCCCACCCTCCCTATGCCACCCCTCTAGGTGGTCACAAACCACTGAGCTGATCTCCCTGTGCTATGTGGCTGCTTCCCACTAGCTATCTATTTTATGAAAGAAAGTAAATCAATAATTGATAATCTTCCAAAAAGACAGCACCAGGCCCAGATGATTTCACTGGTGATTAGACTAAATATTTAAAGGAAGAAATGAAGTGAATTCTCTATAATCTCTTCTAGATGATAGAAGCAGAGGATTACTTTCTAACTCATTTTATGAGGCCAGCATTACAAAAATACCAAAACCAGATCAAAACATTACAAGAAAGGAAAAGAAGGGGCCAATCTTCCATGAAGGTAGATGTGAAAATCCTCAACAAAATATTAAGAAATTGAATCAAACAATGTGTAAAAGGGATTATACAGCATGACCAAATGGGGCTTATTTCAGGTATGCAAAGCTGGTTCAAAATTCAAAAATTAGTCAATGTAAACAATCACATCAACAGGCTAAAGAAGAAGAATCATAAACTTAATAGATACAGAAAAAGCATTTGACAAAATTAGACACCCATTCATTATAAAAACTCTCAATCATTTAGGAACAGAGGAGAGCGTCCTCAACTTGATAAAGAACATCTGTAAACAACCTATAGCTAACATCATGCTTAGTGGTGAGAAATTAGATGCCTTTCCCCTAAATATGAGAATGAGGCAAGGATAACCCCTCTCACCATTCTTATTCAATACTGTGTGAGAAGCCCTAGCTAATACAATATGACTTAAAAAAAATACAAGGTGTACACATAGGGAAGGAAGATATAAAGCTGTGTTTGCAGATGACATGAGTGTCCTATGAAGAAAAAAACAAAGAATAGAAAAACAAAACAAAACCTACTGGAACTAATAAGCAACTATATAGAGGTTGCAGAACATATGGTTAATATACAAAAGTCAATTTCTTTCTTATATACCAGTAATAAGCAATTAGAATTTGATATTAAAATCATAATTAGTTACATTAGCATCAAAATAATTACTTAGCTATAAATTTAACAAAACTATACAGGAGCTATGTGAAGAAAACTGTAAACTCTAAAAAAAAATCAAAGACATTTGAAAAAATGGAGAGATACTCCATGTTCACTGGTAGAAAGATTCAATAATATTAGAGCGTCAATTATTCCTAACTAGATCTAATGTAATCTCAATCAAAAATCTCATTTTGTGGATATGACAAACTGATTTTGAAGTTTATATGGAAAGGCAAAATTCCCAGAAGAGTCAAATCAATGCTGAAAAAATTTTGGAGAATTAACTTAAAGACCTACTACAAAGTTAAATTAATCAAGACAACTTAGTACTCACTAAAGACTAGACAACTAGATCAATGGAACAGAATAGAGAGCGCAGAAATAAACTCACACAAGTTTAGCGTGACAAGTGTAGTGTGACAATGCGCCTCCTTTGACAAAGGAGACAAGGCCATTCAATGGAGGAAAGGATAATCTTTTCAACAAATGATGCTAAAACAATTGGACATCCATAAGAAAAAAAAAGTTGAATCTAGACACAGAACTTACACCTTTCATAAAAAATTACCTCAGAATACATCATAGAACATTATAGAACATATAAAGCACAAAATTATAAAACTTCTAGAAAACAACACAGGAGAAAATTTAGATGACCTTGGATTTGACAATAAGTTTTTATATACAACAACAAAAGCCCTTTCCTTGAAAAAAATTAATAGTTTATACTTTTTACTAAAAATAAAAACTTCTGCTCTACTTAAAGACATTCTTAAGAGAATAAAAAGACAAGCCATATAGTGGATGAAAATATCTGCAAAACATACATATGATAAAGAACTTGCATCCAAAATATACAACCCTTAAAATTCAATAATGAAAAAACAAACAGAAAACAAGGCAATTGAAAAATGGAAAAAAGAATTGAACAAACATTTCAACGAAGAAGATGTATGGATTACAAATATGCATAAAAAAGATGTTCAACAGCATATACTAATTTCTAATTAAAACAACAGTGAAGTGCTACTACAAACCTATTAGAATGGCTAAATTCCAAAAACCTGACAGTGTTGGCCCTGATGCAGAGCAACAGGGACTGTCATCTTTGCTGGTACAAATATACAATGGTACTGCCACTTTGGAAGACCATTTGACAGTCTCTTAGAAAGCTAAACATAGTTTTACTATCTAGCAATTTTACTCCTAGATATTTGTCCAGTGCAGTTGAAATCTTATATCCACACAAAAGCCTATGCATGAATGTTTATAGCAGCTTTATTCATAATGGTCAGAGACTGGAAGCCACCAAGAAGTCCTTCAGTAAGTGACTGGATATACCAACTGTGATATATATATATATATATATATATATATATATATATATATATACACAATGGAATATTACTCAACAATAAAAAGAAATGATCTACAAAACCGTGAAAACACATGGAGTAACTTTAAAGGCATATTACTACATGAACAAAGTCATCTGAAAAGCTAAATACTCTTCAATTCCAACTACATGACCATTCTGGAGAGAGAACTTACTATAGAGAACGTAAAAGGTGAATGGTTTGGAAACCATTCCAAATCATTAGGGGAAGATATGAGAGCTGAATAGGTGGAAGACCTATTCATAGGGGATTTTTAGGGCAGAGAAACTATTCTGTAGGGTATTATAATGTAGGATATATGACATTATGAATTTATTAAAACCCAAGACCTATAAAACACAAAGAATGAACCTTAATGTAAATTGTGGACATTAGTTAGTCATAACGTATTGATATTGGCTAATTATTTGTGACAGATGTAACTAATATTTGATGCTAATAAATGGAGGGGAGATTATGGGAACTCTCTGTATCATCTGCTCAGTTTTTCTGTTAATCTAAAACTATTCTAAAAAAAAAAAAGTCTAATATAGATTAAGTGGTAGAACCCAGAAGAGAATTAAAAGAAAAAAAACATTCAGAAGACTAAACCAAAAGAACACAAGAGTAAATAACCACAATATGTAATAACTTAAGAGAAATAGGTGAAAAGAAAAAAAATGAAATGAAAGAAATGTAGAAAGAAATAAAAAGTATTAGAGTGAAATTGGTAAATTAGAAGCAAGTAAAGAAGCTCAACATATATAACAGGAGTGTCTGGAAAAGTAAAGCAATGTAGTGGAATAGAACAATAGTGACAATAAAAACCTGTAATTCAAAAAAATGTTTCAAACATAAGGTTAAGATTTGAAACTCCATATTGAAATGATCCACAATGTTCCTGGGAAATTGACCCAGAACAAACAATATCAACTGTGGTCGAAGAATAATGACCCCTTAAAGATGTCTGCACCCTAATCTTCAGAATTGTATGTTTCCTTGCATGACAAAGGGACTTTACAGGTGTGATTAAGGTTAAGGACCTTGAGAGGAGATTATCTTGTGCTGAGTGGGCCCTATCTAATCACACGAATCCTGAATGGAGGAGAACTTTTCCTGGCTGTGGTGGGAGAGCAATGTGACTACTGAAAAAGGATCGAGGGAGATACGATGGTGCTGGCTTTGAAGAGGAAGGAAGGGGTCCATGACCCAAGGAATGTGGGCGGCATCTCGAAGCTGGAAAAGGCAAGGAAACAGATTGTCCCTTAGAGCCTCCAGAAAGGAATACATCTTTGCTGATATGCTGGTTTTAGCCCAGTGAGACCCATTTTGGATATCTGACCTAGAGAACTGTAAGAGGATAAATTTGTGTTGCTTTAAGCTGTTAAGTTTGTGGTATTTTATTAGAGTAACAATAAAAATCTAATGCACCAGAAATATTTAATAAAATCATTGGACCTTAAAGATAATAATTCCAAGCAAGAAAGAAATTCAGATGGAATTAGACTTTACAATGGCAATGCTACTGAAGAGCAGCAATGACAGGAGACAATGGAGTAACTTTTTAAGATGCCCAAAGAACAAAGTGTGAGACAAGATTTTATAGCCAGTTACCAACAAATTGTTAACAACATACAAGTTCATGATGAATACCCTTACACACTTCCTGAGGAATCTTCCAGAAAATGAACTTCAAAGAATAAAAATGACTAGAAACACATTGACATAAACACTATTTTCCTTAAAATTGAGACTGATAGCATAGGAGAAAGAAAATACAAATGTAAAAACCTGAATATTAAAAGAAAATTTGATATAAGGGATGAAATACTTTCTCTTTAAAAAGTGAGAACTTATACCTAGTTCTGTCTACTGAAAAGGAAACAATGAGTGTGACAACCCAGGTGTGACACACTCAACTAGTACCTAAAATCCAAGCTATGTTCTCTATGGATTGGACGATTTCCTATGGAAAAAAAACCTGAGGATCCTTAGCAAAAAGATTTTCCAGGTCTGGGACAGGAAACATGCAAAGATGGTTGAAATATCTTGTAATATAATATAGCCATGAATCTATCAAAAACTATTCAAGTAGTTTCAAAAGATCTCAAGAGCCAAATTGAAGAGCCTCCTATGGGCTAACATGATGTAATTTGAACACCTATGAAAATAATAGGTGCAATGTACAGAAATATATTAAATGTTTACTTCCATGACTTTATTATAATGCCAATAAAAAGACCTAACTGATCATCATCAGAATATGCTAAGAACTGAAATCATTATTTTGGAAATGGGTACATAAAGAGAAAGAATCAAACATTTATCCTGCTTTTCCCATACTAATATACCATTGGATAACCTAAGAATAGATCAGAAGAAGTTTCACTTTATAATAGTATTCCAGCTAATAAATGAAGAAGAAAGAATAGAGCTTGAATATTACTATTTTCTTCCCTAAAGAACTATTTGATCTAAGCATTGAATATCAATGTCTGCTAACATCACAAAAGAGAGAAAATCAGACATTTTTTGCCTTCTGATAAAACACCCCACCACCCATGAAATTGTATTGGAAAAATATCTAATCCAAATCTGATCAAAATTCTAGATCCAACTACCAATGTTCAGTATATACAGAAGACAGAGGAAGCTGTTCAAGTACATTAAAAAAAAAATCCTGGGCCTCCCTGGTGGCGCAGTGGTTGAGAGTCCGCCTGCCGATGCAGGGGATACGGGTTCGTTCCCCGGTCCGGGAGGATCCCATATGCCGCGGAGCGGCTGGGCCCGTGAGCCATGGCCGCTGAGCCTGCGCATCCGGAGCCTGTGCTCCGCAACGGGAGAGGCCACAACAGTGAGAGGCCCGCATACCGCAAAAAAAAAAAAAAAAAAAAAAAAAAAAAAAATCCTGTGTTTCTTTAACACAACAAAAAATAAAAGAGGGAAAATAAAAGAGAAATAAAAGAGAAATAAAAGAGGGAGAAAGAAGTAGGGACAGAGAAGAAAACCAACAATTGAAAGAAACATAAAAAACCATGTCACATATGGACTTACTTGGGTTATGATTCAAATAAACTATAAAATAAATCCATTTATAGCATTTATGAGATAATGGGAAATTTGCATGCTTACTGGATATTTGATAATATTTTTTAAAGTGTTCAATTTTTTAGCTAGGCTATTGATATTTTCATTATATTAATAAGTGAGTTGTTTTAGAGACATACTGAAGTGGAGAGACGAAATACTAGGATGTTTGAGACTTACTTCAAAAGTTTACAGGCTGGAGAAAGTAGATACATTATAGGCAATGGGGTAGAGTACAAGAGTGGATAATCGCTGAAGCTGTGTGATAAGTTTTCGGGATTTTGTTATATTATTTTCAAATATGTTTGAAATTCTCAATAATAAAAAATATTTTAAAAAAATCCAAATAGTATTTGCATTTCTTTAGCCTTCTGATGACTATTTCGTTCTTCAAGATTACTGTGTATTACTGAATAACATTACAAAGCATTTTAAGATCTCTAAGTAGTTTGGAATATAATGTATATGGAACTGGAGATCCGAATATACGAAAATATCCCTCTTAACTATGTTTCCTCCACCCCTTCCAGAGGATTATGAATGAGGAAGATGGCAACAAAGGACTGAGACAGGATTAGCTTAGCCTTGGCACAGGGTCAAAGGGAAGAGCTGTCATAACCCAGCAGCCCTCCAGGAATTTCTCTTTAGAGACAGGTTAGCCTGAATCTAAATTTGAAATAGACATGATTGATTTTCCTTTTACGTTAAGAAAACCCAACCCTCATTTGGGCCAAAAGGGAAGCTACAGATAGGTGTTGCAAATATTACAGATTTAGAGTTCTTAGCAGCTGAGTTCATTGCTTTGTTAATGGGACTACATCATTTGTTTCCTTTATATTAAATTTTAAAACCTACAGTGGTTGCTTTTCTCATTTTCACTAATATTATCTCACAATAATTTTAAAGACATTTGATGTTTTCTACCTGTACTCTCCAATCTCTGAATAATATTTCTTACATAATCTTTGTGAAGGGAGAAAGGTTAAAATTTATTAAAAGTTATATTTTATTGTCCCCTAACTTGAATTTAAGAGCTTACTATGAAGCTGTTTGAATTCTAGTTTCTCCCCTCCTGATGAAACGGGGTGTAGCAGTAGCACACATCCAGCTGCAGGAGAGTATTGGCAAGCACAGCAATGAATTTTCACTGAAAACCCCCAACACTGAAGGCTTCATTTTTCTTTTCTTTCTTCTTCTTTTTTCAAGAAATCCCCGATCTATGAGATATGTGATGCCACTTGTGCCAGAATGCTTTGCATAATAATGGTCTCCTTCAGTTTTCCAGGCTCACATAGAAGAATTACTAAGGAAACTAGGCAGTAACATCAACAAAAAAGAAAATTGCCCATTTTCCACTGATACTGTTCTTATTCTTCTAACCTTTTTAGCTATTTTATCTTTTTAAATGTAAATACTTGTAAGAGTATTTACAGAAAAAGATACCCAGTTATTAACATTTCAGGTATAATTAGTACTCTTCCTAATCTCTACCTTTTCCATGGAGCAGTTTTCTTTAGAAGTATTATTACTTCCCTACTTGTGCGGGCCCTCAGACATCTTCAAATAACTGTCTGTAGGTGGGACTCTGTTTATAAAGGCTGAGTGAAATTAATGTTTTTAATGTACCAAGGTGTGAAGTATGAACTTCAGCTGGGCTCCCATAAAGAACTCTGTTGACTCCGTGTTTGAAGCTACAGAAGATCTGTCTCAAATGACACTATTGAAGCCTTTTACTAGCTCTCGTGCTAATCAGCGAGGAGAGCCTGCAGCTTCGTATAACGTGGAGTCAAGAGTGCTGACAAGCAGCTTATCAGCGTTAGTGATAACCGCTGTGTTTCAGCAGCCAGGATCAGAAGACGCTTTCCACATTTGCCTTCTCTTTTTCAGGGCTGAGTACTTAAGAAATCAGTAGACTGTTGCCAGGAGCCTTGCCTGCAAGATGCTGCCTTTGAGGATGTTTGCAAGCCTTTAAAATAGTAACCAGAATGCATTCCATTCCTTGTGAATTTCTTAGTTTACGGGAAGGAAGGAATTATAAGGTGTCCTCCTAAGGACCATTAGACACATGTAATATTCAAATCATTTTCTGTATATGTGCATATCTCTTAAGACTGTTATCATATTTTGAAGCATTTCAAAAGATGCAGCTTTCAGGGTGCTGACGTCAAGCTACACTTGACCCTGACAAGTGGGGTTCTGAGTTAAAACTTCAGAGCCCCTCCGGATCCTCCAGTTTATAAATCCTTGCAAAATTTAGAAGCCTTGACTTGGTGAACCATCTTCAACACACAGAAGTGGTTCCACTTATGAATCATTTATTAATTCATTTCCTCATTTACGTCATGAGTCAGTCAATATTATTTACTAAGCATCTACTTTGTGCTGTAAGTACTGGCTTAACATGCTGCTCATGTACAAGAGGATAATATGATCCTGAAAGAACTCACAGTCCGTGGAGGATACACACATAGAAGCTTTGATCAAGTACCTCTGGCAGCAAGGGAGAGAACAAAGAATGCTCCTTGGGCAGCGAGGCAGGCTTCCCAGAGGAGGTAACACTTACCCTAGGCCTTAAAGAACGAGGATTCTATGAGAAGTACTGGTACCTTTTATAGTGTGTTCTTTATTGGGCAAATGGGGACTCCCCCTTGTCCCCTGAAAAAAAAATAAAATAAAATAATGATTATAAGCTAGCAACAATGCTTTGATCTTGGGTGTCAAGAAATTCCATCTCCAGAAAGTCCCTATTAAAATGTGAAAGAGGTTGGCTCATTAACTCAAATTTATAGGACTTTTAATAACTCTCCTGTTACATCACACAACTGATATGAGGTTCAAATGATAAGATATTTGGAAAATCACATTCTTTGTCAATTATAAAGTACAATGCAACTGTTAGATATTTGTGATTCTATCATTATTGTCATAGTAATACCAGTCTTACTGTAATAAGGATTATTTTATCAGTTTTCTGGACTCTGGCAATATAACTGGGAGAAAATTAAAACATAAAAATGGTTTTGAAATATTTTCGTTATGCCATAGTGAATACTTTCAAAAAGGTTTATTAGGGAAGACTTTGCCATAAAGAAAAGTCCTTTTGTGTTACTAGAGAGACAGAAAAACAGGCTAGATTCTCCCATCTAGTTTAGAAATTACAATGATCTCCACCTGGTCGTGACGCTCCGGAATTTCGGGGTCCAGCCACCACTCCCTTTTTTCAACAAGGCGGCTTCATCCTTCATCTGCTTTTCCACCCACAGGTCGGCGCAAAAAGTTACCCAGCGGCTAGACTACACCCAGACTTAGGGCGCCAACAAACTAAAGACCCCAAAACTATTTTTGAAGGATGTTATTTGATATTTCAATTAGAAGCATCAAAGAAGTTAAACATTTAAAAAAAACCTCCGTTGCATTATCTCAGTCTTCATTTATAAACTAAGAATTGTTTTTATTTTTAATACAACTGGGAGAAGAACCACAAATGTTTCTGTGCTTAAGGCTCCCGAAGGGTCATCAATACCCCACCTGGGAGTTTCAAAACGCGTTCAGTTTCCTGCGTTTTTAAACTCCAGTAAACCGAGGTAAGAGTGGACGCCACTCTCTGAGCATCTCTGCCCTGGACGCCGAAGGAGGACACATGGTGCTGGACGGACAGGAAAGGATATTTGCAAACTTGAGGCCACTCCTGTGGGCTCCAGCATCAGCACGCAGCAGCTTTCCGCCCGCTGGGCGGTTCCCGTCTCCTAATAAAACGTCCCACATTTGAAAGGGGCCTGGCCCCTAGCCTTCCCGTCTCCCCCATGCCACGCACAAGAGCACGGATTTGAGGTGCACCAGGGGCACCCAGAGTGTGCAAAGACCCCCTCCGTACCTTTCTCGTGGTCTGAAGTAGCCCCCGCTGAGGTCAGGGGAGACGGGGCGCATCAGCCCACAGACCCGCGCGTCCATCTGAAGGGGCCTGAGTGGCAGCTGAGCAGAGAAGGCTCCACCCCCTCAGACGCGTCTGCGCAGAGCGGTCAGCCGGACGCCCAGGTGTAAACCCACCTGAAAAGGTGAGGGCGGGGCTTAATGCTGGTGTGGTGATGTAGTCAAAACACGCCCTGGCCAATAGAGCAGGACGTTCAAAGTAGTAAGTCCCCCCACCTTACAGTTCTGAACCCCCTGCGACGTTTCTCACAAGCCTCCTTTCCTCTTGCGTCTCTTCCTTTTGCACCACAGCTGCTCCTTGTCTTCGGCGGCAAAATTCTCCCAGTTCCGGCCATGACTCCTGCCTTTGCACAGAGACCCCTTTCTCCTGCTTCACCACCACGTGCAGTCGCTTCATGATGACATCCTGTCACGGGAGCCCGAGCTGAGAGAGCTGGTGTGGAGCCGGCACACCTTTCCCGCGAGGGTTCAGAAGGGGAGGGCCCTGAGAGGGACACTCTAAACATCTGACGTTTTGGACAAAACATAATTTTGGCCCCAGCACAGTTGTCACTTCTGAAAGCTGAACACAGAGCCCTAAGTATCTGGGTGCAGGTGACACTGAGAATCTAAGGCAGAGTCTCTGTGGGTTCAGGAAAAGCACCCACAGAGTCGTGACTACCCTCAGAGCCACCACTGATTGGAAACCTGCTACGTGCCCGGGAGCTTTACGTATTTTAGTTTTCCTCCGAGCGACGTGATGGGATGGATCTTAGCATCCCTGCTTTGCAGCTGAAGAACTAGAGAAAATCAGGGAGCCTAAATGATCTCGGGCTAATTACAGCAGGCAGCGTGCGGGCCCCACGCCTGCAGCATTCAGGCCTATTTCCCCTTAAGTCGCACTATGTCCATGGGGAGTGTGTTAGAGGCGGTGGTAGCTTCTCAGATAAACAGAGCTTTGCCAAAGACAACAGGCCCCCCTATCTTCCCCGGATGCCAGGCCTGGCCCGGCCTCTATAGTTTCTGAGACTGTTGACATCAGCGCACCTTGACCTGCCCCAGGTGGGACGGGAGCTCCCCACTCTCACAGCAGCCCTAGGTGTGTGCTCTCCAGTGCGGCTGCAAAGGGAACAGCCATCTGGGTGGCAGCCACCCACGCCAGCTTTGGGGCAGTTCATGCCAAGCACTAGAAAACGATCTTTCTCTTCCTGACTCTTCCCCTCCCCCCTCCTTCAGATGGGAAGGTTCACATTTTTCTTAGAGTTAAAGGGGGTTAAATCTCCATGGGCCATTCTTTGAGCTGTACAACAAAACAATAAAAAGGTTCTGTAAGCCCTAACACCTTTTATACATTTTGCAGTTAAAAGAGAAGAAAGAATCGTGTGCCCCTAGCAAGACACTTAGGTACTTTCCACTTGAACCTCTCACATTTCCGTTTCTCTACAGAGCCTCCAGCAATATTCTAGATTGGGGTCAATATTGCTTTCTTTTTAAAATAAAAAGAAGTATAAACCCTCCCATGTTCCACTTTAAGGGGAGGGCCATAGAAACACGAGTTAAAGGCTGTTTGTATTCTGTTTTTCATACTGAAGTGATCCTTGTAAAACCCAGTTCACTGTAGAATTAATGGCCTTTTTCTCATGCTTTAGGGCAGAAGCTGATCACCAGTCTGGGTCAGGGAGAACGCTTCCCGGTGTAGGGTTGCAGAGTTAAATGTGTGGTGAGGAATGTGGGCTTTACTTTGATGCTCCGACACAGGTGCTGCAGGACACGGCACTGCACCCTCTGTTTCTCCAAAGGTGCTGGTGGACAAGCTGAGACCACCGGAAACACCCACCCCACGAGCCCCTCTGATGGCTCTGAGTGGGCAGCAGGTGTCTGTAAGTGAAAAGTCTGGACTCAGCCAAGTGGAACGATTTTTAACACTGCGTGAAAGACCGTCTTTCTGGGGAGGGACAGGTGCAGGTGCACTTGGACCACATTTGCTTTTGCTCAGAAGTTGCTGACGTATTTTCGTGTATAGATTAAAACCTGTATTTCTATTTTAAACCCAAGCAGAGGGAAATCATATGTTCCCTGAAACAGAGGAAAAACTACAAGAAAAGTACACATCATACAGATATTTAATTAATTTAAATGGAGATGGCTGCTATAGCTATCAAGTTGGCCACATTTTCTATTCTAAAGCAGTGCTAGAAGAGCTTCCTGTGACGGTGGGAATGTTTTATGGTAGCCACTGGCCACATGTGGCTATTGAGCACTTAAAATACGGCTAGTGTGACCAAGGTGCTGAAATTTTAATAAAAGTACATTTAAATTGATATAGTCACATCTGGCAAGTGACTACAATATTGGACAGTGCAATTTTGAAGTGTAGGGAGTATTTAACATTTGATGTGATGAGCTTATTAAAAGAACATTAGCAAATTCTGTGTGGTTGTGGTTTCTCTACTGTTGATGAATATAGTTTGTCTCACACCAGGCAGGGGTTTGGTGAAGTCTGATACGTTTCACAAGGCAAGAAGAGGCATCAGATGTGTGCTTTCGCTCCATCTATAGCCCTGCCTCAAGGTGATAAAAACTAGCCCAAGAAGTGTTGAGAAACACCGGTTCTGACTCTTTCACTTTCTTTCACTTCTAACTTGCCTCATTACACTGTGAATGTAAGAGAGATTTGTTAGAAGAACTTAACAGTTGAGGGAAGACTTTGGGGTCCATTTCTACTCTCTCCACTATTTTTGAAAGACCAATAGTATGAAAGAGTTGAAAAGGCATATGGCCAACTAATTGCCAAGATAAAATAACTCTCTTTAACTTCTTTTTGCTTACTTTACTTTGCCTCATTTTTCCTTTTCAAGGCAAATTTTCTTCTTTCTGGCTTGATGACTATTGACTTTTCTAGGGCTGCCATAACAAAGAAGTATAAACCAGAAGGCTTAACCACAGCTGTAGAGGCTGGAAGTCCACAAATAAGGTGCCTGCAGAGTTAGTTTCCTCTGAAGCCTGCCCTTGGCTTGCAGATGGCTGCCCTCTTGCAGCCTCCTTACAGGGTCTTTTCTCTGTGTGCCTGCATCCCTGGTATCTCTTCATATATCCGAATCTCCTTTTCTTATAAGGACACCAGTGAGATTGGATTAGGGCTCACCCTAAGGGCTTCATTTTAACCTAATAACCTCTTTAAAGGGCTATCTCCAAATACAGGCACATTTTGAGGTACTGGGGAAGGGTAGGTATTCAACATATGGATTTGAGAGGGCATACAATCCAGTCCATAACGTTGATGATAAGTAATATTCTATTTTTTGATGAGTTATACATTTCTTAGTTTATAATTTTCATGCTTCAATTAGGAATAAAGTACCATAGGGCTTCCCTGGTGGTGCAGTGGTTGAGAGTCCGCCTGCCAATGCAGGGGACATGGGTTTGTGTCCCGGTCTGGGAAGATCCCACATGCCGTGGAGTGGCTAGGCCCGTGAGTCATGGCCACTGATCCTGCGCGTCTGGAGCCTGTGCTCTGCAATGGGAGATGCCACAACAGTGAGAGGCCCGCGTACTGCAAAAAAAAAAAAAAAAAAAAAAAAGAATAAAGTACCATCTATCTCTGACCATTATATTTCTGACATATAAGTGGGTATATACACAATATGTAAAAATAGAAATTCTCCTATTTGTTCTAATTCATTAATATAGGATTAAAATATACTGTTTATCTATCACATTCTTTTGTAGCTAGTTCATCCTTGTCAAAAGTAAAGAGAAATAACAAAGAGAAAAATGCCTTTTAAAAATATGCCTGACTTGGATGTTGAATTTTAAAATCAAAAGATTTTCCTGCCTCTATTGAGAGGATCATATGGTTTTTCTCCTTCAGTTTGTTAATATCGTGTATCACATTGGTTGATTTGTGGATATTGAAAAATCCTCGTATCCCTGGGATAAATCTCACTTGATCATGGTGTATGATCCTTCTAATGTGCTGTTGGATTCAGTTTGTTAGTATTTTATTGAGCATTTTTGCATCTATGTTCATCAGTGATATTGGCCTGTAATTGGCCTGTATTCTTTGTAATATCTTTGTCTGGTTTTGGTATTAAGGTGATGGTGGCCTCATAGAATAAGTTCCGAAGTATTCCTTCCTCTACAATATTTTTGGAATAGTTTCAGAAGGATAGATATTAACTCTTCTCTAAATGTTTGGTAAAATTCACCTGTGAAGCCATCTGGTCCTGGACATTAGTTTGTTGGGAGTTTTTATTTTTATTATTATTTATTTTATTTTATTTTTTTTGTTTTATAAAAAATTTAATGTTATACATATACATATGTTCCCATATCCCCTCCCCTTCTCCCTATATGGTTTATATTACAATCTATGCTTTTATTTTAACTCACTATATCCTGATCTAGTTCATTCAATTTTGAAAAAAAATTCCTGAGTTCATTTTTATTTTTAATTAAGATAGGTACCTATTTTAGATCAACCACTAGTCTTCAATACACTGCTTGAGATTATATAGAACAAATCATACCCCCTTATGATAAGTCAAGTATTTGAACACAGCTACCTTGTTTTACTGAAGTCTCTTTAACCCAGAGTAAATGTTTGATTTCATTCTTTATTAAGTTTACTGTCTTGTGAAAACCCTCCTGTTTTTCACTTCTTTTAAGTTATGGCTCCCAGTACAAATTTCATGGATCTTTGAACTAGAACGCAGTAGTGAAACACCAGCAGCACACTCTAGTTCTTCATAATGTATTTCTCTTAATACATACTAATAAATATTATTATCATTTATTATTATTACTTTTTGGTATCTACATCCCAATATTAACTCAAACTAGGCTGTCTTCAGATCAAAACCTCTAAAGATTTTATATGGTCATGTTAAATTTTAGGTACAGTAATAAAGCTTTCTGTCCTTAAGAAAATTACTGACACAGCAGAAATGCTGTTCATAGCTATTTGTATGGATTGTTATGCCTGCTTAGGGACCTGTATTTTGTATTCTTATAGTTTGATCACTGATTTTCCTAGGGATTCTGATTCTGGGGTTTCCATCCTTCAGTTTGATATGTCTTTTTAAGGGAACACAGTACCTGACCAAACCAGTCTCTACTTCATTATTGACAAGGTTTTGGCTTCTTACCAAAGTCCATATCACCCCATTCCCTATAATCCAACACAACAGTTGTTATTTCTATCTTTGCTCTTAACCTTTCATCACTCACATTTTATAATGACCTTACTGTTTTCAAGATGTTTTCTTTCTCTTTAATTTTCAGAGTAATATTATGTTGTGTCTTGACATAGAATTTGGTGGTGGGGGGTTATCTTGTTTAAGTTCCACCATGTTTCTCCAATCTGTAGTTTATATCTTTTTCAAATTAGATACACTTGCAGCCGTTATTTCTTCAAGTACTCTTTTCAGTCCCACTTTCTTTCTCCATTCCTTCCTGGATTCTACTATAATGAAACAGAAGTTCAACCTTTGCTACAGCCCCAAATATCCCTGAGGGTCTGTTCAGTTGGGCAGTGATTGCCTTTTCTCATTCAAGTTGAGATGTTCCTGGGTCTTGGTATGATGAGTAATTATCTATTGTATTCTGGACATTTGGAGTATTACACTATGAGACTGGGTCATATTTAAGTCTTCTATTTGAGCAGGCCGACTCTGACACTGCCCTGGTAGAGGAAATGTAGCAATACCTCATTACTGCCAGGTGGGAATGTTTCACCACCTGGCCTTCATTGATACCCCGAGGAGGAAAGATGCCTTGTTACTGCTTCCCATGTGGCCTCTACTGATACAGGGATGGGGTGGCAGTCTTCCTTACCGCTGGGAGGTCATGAAAGCCCTCAATTCCTACTTAACCTCCTCTGACACTAATTCAGCAAGGAGAGAATTGGGCATCTCATTAGTCCCATGTCAGAGTGTAAGTCCAGCCTCCGCACATGGCCTCCACTGACACCACAGAGGGGTGGGGTGTTACTTTGGGATGGGAATAAAATTTCCAGTTCCTTACTACTCATCCTTCTCTGACACCCTAATGGGTGGGGAATTGGGACACTTTGTTATAGTCTGAGGATGGTGGAGTCCAGGCTCCCTTCTTAACCTTTGCTGATAGAGTTGGCAGGGGATGCTGAAGGACTGTTTGTTTCGATGTTTCACTGGAGTGGGGAGATTGTTGTCTAAAAGTATTTGGTCTTACCAGACCCCTTTCCTGGTCCTTTGGTTAGAGAGCAGGCTTTTCTTGGGATACCTGTGCCTGTGTCTGATGGTATCTCTGGGCGCTAGAGAATCTAGCACCCAATCCAGGATATATGAGACAACAAGGAAACTCAGGAAACTCAACATCATGTCATCCCTTGGTTCCCATGGTCCTTAGTCAGTCTTCTCTCCATGTACAGAGTCTTCTTATGTTTCTTTTACACATAATGTCCCAGGGTTTTTAGCTGTTCTTAGTAAGAGGAATAGGCAGAAGTAGGTCTATTCCAATTCTGACATTAACTTACAATATGGTCAACATTTGACCTTCACATCTTCAGTCTAAACAATTGGTTTCATGTTTAGAGAGCAGTACTGTTAAAGCAACAGATGCACCTTTAATAACAATAAGGATAAAGAAATTCTCATTACTCACAATACTGAAATGAGATACCATTAACCCTCCATATTTATATATGCACTAAGAGAGTTAACCTAACCTTAACAATTAATAATAAGAAACTCTGTTCAAGCAAGTAGTTATAGATAAAAATGAAAAGGAGATATAAGCAATACTCATTTCCCATGAGATTTCAAAATAGAAAGCTTTTAAAAAAATTTTTGTTTACAGAAAATATTTGTGGAATTTTGCCTTTGAAATGAAAATACTCTCTATTCCACCACCCATTCATGTATAGCATTATAATTTCTTAATAGACAATTTTTTCCTACCATGATACAATACTTCAAATTATTTTACCTACATGCGCATTTTTATTTCCAAACTGACTGCAAGATCTGCAAGTTACTGCATGTTATGGAAAGTAATTTGGTCCCACAGTTTGTGCTCAATAAATGCTTTAAGCTAAATAGGCCTGAAAAAGCAACATATTTTTTTTTCCTTGATCGTAGGAGATTTACTTTAGGTCTTGGAATGTAGAATTTCAGAAATGAAAGGAATCTAAGTGCTTTTTCATACCTACTAGCCATCTTGAATTCAAGTCATAGTATAAATAAACCTTAAAAAATGTAAACTTTATAGGTCAATCTAGGACTACAGTGATGTGTCTCATTTGAACAGATGAGTGCTTAGCATTTAATACTGGGGAAAGTAATAGTAGATAAAATTTTAATCTAAGGTATTAATTTGTGATTCAGAAGAAGCTTTGTAAAGACAATCTTCAAAACCTTGAATGAGTTGTTTCTATTCTGTTCTGGAAAAATAAATGTTTTTGGTAGTATGTGCTGATAAGTCAGAAACTTCTAAAGCAAAACAAACTTCTTTATTTCCTTTCTGTTTGTACAGGTTTTTGCTTATGTTAAATATAAATATTTCTGTTAAGAAAATAATAGCACACATTTCATGTTGGAAAAAATCCAGTAACTTCTAATCTTATTTTTTTAACTGTATTAATATATCAAAAGTTTCCAGATCTAAAAATATAAACTACTGACAATACAGCTTTAACTAACCTTATCTCTAAGACAGCTTTAGCTCTATTTGTAGGAAGGACTAAGCTTTTCATGGGAAGAAGTTCATTGTAAGAGAGAGAAATGTATCTGCATCCAAGCACAAATGGAAAGATACTGAGAAAATCATACCGTGTATTACTCAGAGTTAGTGTGGACATTTTTCTCTTTTTTATTCATCATCCACAATTCAAGATCTGACCCAGTGCCTTGTAGAGAGGCAGTGGCCGTTTAAACAAATACCGCCATAATGAAGACTTCTGAGCAAGGGGCAGGCACTACTGTTTTGTGGAGGGACATTGCCCCTTGGGCCAGGCCTGAGACCTCTACAGGCAGTGGCCTGGGATCCCTGGAATCATCCCTGGGGATGATTAGATAGGAGCATAATAAAGGGCAAGTCGCTGGTGGTCTGTGATGGCCATTATATGAGACATCTTTTGGGGTTTCTCACTGTTCTAGTGGGACCAGAACAGAGGGTAGGAGTGTCAGTGGAGACAGCAATTTTGAAGACATGAGCTGAGCCAATGAGAACAGTTTGTTTTCATTACAATGACTTTAATATATTCTCTAGATTGATGCAGTCTGGAAAGACACCAATTACTTTGAAACCTAACTTATTTTTAGAATTTATACTCCTTTGGAAGTAATTTATAGCCCACGTTTGAAAATTTGTTGTATTACTTTATAGCTACCTTTTGCCACTGACCAAATAAAAATAGTTTGATCAACGCTTCTTTCCAGAAAGATTTGGTTCCAGGGACTTCTGCCAATCTACAAATATTTGCTGCTATGTTTCAAAATACAGTTAAGTATTTTGAGCTATTATTATTTATACTGATAAATGGGAATTGTTTTATTTTTATTTTACAAACCTGAAATATTTTATTTTAAACATGGTTGTTTCTGTTAAAGTCCTCAAGAATGTCCCTTCTACTACTACTAAAAATGCTTTGACACCTTACTTCTGCCATTAACTGGCTCCAAGGGCAAGTGAGGCATGAAACCTCTGATGGTAAGACCCTGGGCTGTGACCTTCCTGGTTATTTCTTATCTTTTGTCTCCTCCCACCCCCCAACCACCCTTTAGGAAGGCTACAGGGTGTTGAAGTGACCTTCTTGCCTACATAAGATAAGGCTCTGGTAAAGTCGTTTTCAACAGTGAATTGACTTTGTTATGGAGTAGCACTGGTTATATTTCAAAATGGTTATTTTCACCACCCTCCTGCCAAAGATAGGAAGTGATTTCTCTTCATTCTTCAAACCTGGTGGGTTTTCTGGAGGTAAAAATCTGTGAAAGTATTGGGAATTCCCTAAATTTACAGCCCTGAGGAGTTTTTCACTCTCAATGAAGTCCACGCTCAGATTCCAGCAATTCATCAAAATTTCCATTCAACTGTAAATTTACCTTTAAACTTATGGCTCCAGCAATTAAGCTGAACTCAGCTGTATTTCTCGTCTCTCTAGATTTTTGGATGCCAGTCGGCCCTGCAACCTCAAGAATATTCTTTTTTTTTTTCTTCCAATTTGTCCAAATCTTTTCTTATTGTAAGATCTGGAGTGACTACTCCAAAGCTCTTTATATGTTGGAGTTGAAACTGAAAGTCCCAATTAAAAAAAAAAAACATACATTAACTACATTATCACCTGTCTTGTATTAGTCTATGAGTTACACTCCTAATAACTACCATAATAGAGACAATAGTGGCTAATGTATGCAGTAAAATTGTTTTATGCACTTCTAATATTGTTTCTTGGCAACATTAACACATGTAGTTCACAGCAATGGTTCTTAAACCTGTACAGATGATATCTGTGGTATAAATTTTCAAGAACTCTCAAAGGGTTGGGGACAAGATTTTTTTTTATTGGAAGACTAGGAGAAAAAAAATTAAACTATTCAGACTGACATAATGAGTTTCTCTCAGCCATTGATATATTTAAGTATGTTTTAATCCAGATATATTCAGCCCACATTCATGTGAACTTTAATCAAATTGGTCTAAAAGCATCATGAATTTACCCAATAAGAGTGCTGCTATGGATATGATTTATGCTTACACAGCAGTATGTTTAGTAAGAGCTATGAGAAGCTGAATATAGCTGGGAGGGTTTAGGGTCCTTCAGTTGCACCATCTTTTCCAAGTCAGCAATTGAAAGTATAAAGTGAGAAAAAAAAAGCGTTATATTTCCCTCTTTTCTTCACATCTTGCCATATCAGAAAGGAAATTAGGAGTCAGAGATGAGTAATCCAAGGAGCATATATTGACCATACCCTGTGTTGTTTTGCCATGCCACTGATAAAAACATAAATTTTCTCAAGTTCCAATGAAGACAAATATTGCTGTATATTTGGCAGCAACACTTCTGGGATGGATAGGTAAGTATCTCTGTGAACGCTATTCCCAATGAAACAACCATAACTGGTGAAAATTATTTTTAAAATCAACTAAGCCTCTGGAAGTTTTGCTAAGAATATAAGCAGACAGTGAAATTATTTATTGAGGAAAATCTACTAATCTGAGTAAGAACTGTGAAAGCATGCAATATTTAAGGCAAGCCCCAAACCCAGCTCAGCGGGATTGCAGCACTATTCTGGATGGGTTTAGTTAAGAAGATGGAGCTCACTTGATCTCTAGTTTCCAATCTAGGCCAACAGTTTCTCCCTGGGAGAGTCAAGATACCAGAATTCTCATCACCCCTAGCCCAAGTTGCAGAAACTCTATTTCAGACAGGTGAGGTTGAGAGTTGTCTTCTTCCACCCAGACCCACTCATAGGGTGGAAGCTCCACCTCAGGCATGACAGACTGAGAACACTGGGGTCTGATTACACTTACCCCGGCCCCTTCTGAGGAACAACCTCAGAGGCCACGCAAAGTTGGGGAGACACACTTCACTGAACTAGTCCAACTAAATAACTAGATAAGAAAACAAACAAACAAAAATTCATGGGGAAATCAGCATCCAGAGTTGGCTACAATATATTATCTGAAATGTCCAGTTTTTACCAAAAAAATGTGAAATATCCAAAGAAAGTTTGAACTATACACAGGAAAAAAATTAGACAAGAGAAACCATCTTTGAAGTGGCCTAGATGTTGGAGTTAGAAGATATAAAGACATCAAAGCAGCTGTTATAAACATGTTAGAAGAACTAAAGGAAACTATGATTAAATAATTTTAAAAAGGGTATGAATGACAATGTCTCTTCAAGTAGACACAATTTCTATCTCTCTTTCTATTAAAGAGAGATAGAAATTATGAGAAAGAACCAAATGGAAAGTCTGGCACTGAAAAGTATAATAATCAAAATGAAATATTCACAAGAGGGGATGAAGAATAGATCTAAGCTTACAGAAGAAAGAATCAGTGAACTTGGAAATATACAAAAATGCAATATGAAGAACAGAGAACTGAAAGAATGAATAAAAATGAACAGAGCCTCTGAGAAATGTAGTACACCAAAACTTGCATATTGGGCCTCCCTGGTGGCGCAGTGGTTGAGAGTCCGCCTGCCGATGCAGGGGACACGGGTTCGTGCCCCGGTCTGGGAGGATCCCATATGCCGCGGAGCGGCTGGGCCCGTGAGCCATGGCCGCTGGGCCTGCGCGTCCGGAGCCTGTGCTCCGCAACGGGAGAGGCCACAACAGTGAGAGGCCCGCATACCGCAAAAAGAAAAAAAAAAAAAAAAAAACTTGCATAGTACGAGTATCTGAAGATAAAGAAGGATATTTTATCATGAAAAAAGGTCAATCCACCAGGAAGATATAGCCATTATAAACACATATGCATCTAATTACAAATCTCCCAAATACATAAAGCAAAACCTGACAAAACTGAAGGGGTGAAATAAACAATTAAACTAGTTGGAGACTTTAATAACCCACTTTCAATAACAAAGAGAACAACTTTTAGGACATCAGTACGAATACAGAAGACCTAAAAACACTATGAAACAATTAGAACTAATAGACATATATGCAATACTCCACTCTGCAAAATACACATCCTTCTCAAGCACACATGGAACACTATACAGGATAGACCCCATGCTGAGCTTTAAAGCAAGTGTCAACAATTTTTTTAACATCTTTATTGGAGTATAATTGCTTTACAATGGTGTGTTAGTTTCTGCTGTATAACAAAGTGAATCAGCTATATATATACATATATCCCCATATCACCTCCCTCTTTCATCTCCCTCCCTACCTCTAATTCTCACCCCTCTAGGTGGACACAAAGCACCGAGCTGATTTCCCTGTGCTATGTGGCTGCTTCCCACTAGCTATCGATTTTACATTTGGTAGTGTATATATGTCCATACCACTCTCTCACTTCATCACAGCTTACACTTCCCCCTCCCTGTGTCCTCAAATCCTTTCTCTATGTCTGCGTCTTTATTCCTGGGCTGCCCCTAGGTTCTTTGGCACCATTTTTTTTTTTTAAGATTCCATATATATGTGTTAGCATACAGTATTTGTTTTTCGCTTTCTGACTTACTTCAGTCTGTATGACAGTCTCTAGGTCCATCCAACTTACTACAAATAATACAATTTCATTTCTTTTTATGGCTGAGTAATATTCCATTGTATATATGTGCCACATCTTCTTTATCCATTCATCTGTTGATGGACACTTAGATTGCTTCCAAGACCTGGCTATTGTAAATATAGCTGCAGTGAACATTCTTGTACATGACACATTTTGAATTATGGTTTTCTCAGGGTATATGCTCAGTAGTGGGATTGCTGGGTCGTATAGTAGTTCTATTTCTACTTTTTTGAGAAAGTGCCATAATGTTCTCAATAGTGACTGTATCAATTTACATTTCCACCAACAGTTCAAGAAGGTTCCATTTTCTCCACACTCTCTCCAGCATTTATTGTTTGTAGATTTTTTGATGATGACCATTATGACCAGTGTGAGGTGATACCTCCTTTTAGCTTTGATTTGCATTTCTCTAATGATTAGTGATGTTGAGCATCCTTTCACGTGTTTGTTGGCAAACTGTATATCTTATTTGGAGAAATGTCTGTTTAGGTCTTCTACCCATTTCTGGATTGAGTTGTTTGTTTTTTTTATATTGAGCTGCATGTGCTTTTTGTATATTATGGAGATTCATCCTTTGTCAGTTGCTTAATTGGCAAATATTTTCTCCTATTCTGAGGGTTGTCTTTTCGTCTTGTTTATGGTTTCCTTTGTTGTGCAAAGGCTTTTAAGTTTCATTAGCTCCCATTTTTTATTTTTGTTTTGATTTCCATTTCTCTAGGAGGTGGGTCAAAAAGGATCTTGCTGTGATTTATGTCATAGAGTGAGTGTTCTGCCTATATTTTCCTCTAAGAGTTTTATAGTGTCTGACCTTATATTTAGGTCTGTAAACCATCTTGAGTTTATTTTTTGTATGGTGTTAGGGAGTGTTCTAATTTCATTCTTTTACATGTAGCTGTCCAGTTTTCCCAGCACCACTAATTGAAGAGACTGTCTTTTCTCCATTGTGTATTCTTGCCTCCTTTATCAGACATAAGTTGAACATGTGTGCATGGGTTTATCTCTGAGCTTTCTATTCTGTGCCATTGATCCATATTTCTGTTTTTGTGCCAGTATCATGCTGTCTTGATTACTGTAGCTTTGTAATATATTCTGAAGTCTGGGAGTGTGATTCCTCCAGCTCCATTTTTCTTTCTCAAGGTTCCTTTGTCTATAAGAGGCCTTTTGTGTTTTCATACAAATTGTGAAAATTTTTGTTCTAGTTCTGTAAAAATGCCATTGGTAGTTTGACAGCGATTGCATTGAATCTGTAGATTACTTTGGGTAGTATAGTCGTTTTCACAATGTTGATTCTTCCAACCAAGAATGTTATATCTCTCCATCTCTTTGTATTATCTTTAATTTCATTCATCAGTGTCTTATCATTTTCTGCATACACTTCTTTTCTCTCCTTAGGTAGGCTTATTCTTAGGTATTTTATTTTTTTGTTGTTGCAATGGTAAATGGCAGTGTTTCCTTAATTTCTCTTTCAGATTTTTCATTATTAGTGTATAGGAATGCAAGAGATTTCTGTGCATTAATTTTGTATCCTGCTACTTTACCAAATTTATTGATTTTCTCTAGTAGTTTTCTGCAAACAGGGACATTTTTACTTCTTTTCCAATTTGGATTCCTTTTATTTCTTTTTCTTCTCTGATTGGTGTGGCTAAAATTTCCAAAACTATGTTGAATAATAATGGTGAGAGTGGGCAACCTTGTCTTCTTCCTGATCTTAGAAGAAATGCTTTCAGTTTTTCACCATTGAGAACAATGTTGGCTGTGTGATTGTCATATATGGCCTTTATTATGTTGAGGAAACTTCCCTCTATGCCTACTTTCTGGAGGGTTTTTATCATAAATCGGTATGCAATTTTGTCAAAAGCTTTTTATGCAGCTATTGAGATGATCATAGGGTTTTTCTCCTTCAATTTGTTAATATGGTTTATCACATTGATTGATTTGCATATATTGAAGAATCCTCACATCTCTGAGATAAACCCCACTTGATCATAGTGTATGATCTTTTTAATGTGCTGTTAGATTCTGTTTGCTAGTATTTTGTTGAGGATTTTTGCATCTATGTTCATCAGTGATATTGGCCTGTAGTTTTCTTTTATTGTGACATCATTGTCTGGGTTTGGTATCAGGAGAATAGATGTCTTGTAGAATGAGTTTGGGAGTGTTCCTCCCCCCTCTGCTAATTTTGGAAGACTGAGAAAGATAGGTGTTAGCTCTTCTCTAACTGTTTGATAGAATTCGCCTGTAAAGCCATCTGGTCCTGGGCTTTTGTTTGTTGGAAGATTTTTAATCACAGTTTCAACTTCAGTGCTTGTGAGTTGTCTGTTTATATTTTCTATTTCTTCCTGGTTCAGTCTCGGAAGGTTGTGCTTTTTAAGAATTTGTCCGTTTCTTCCAGGTTGTCCATTTTATTGGTATATAGTGGCTTGTAGTAGTCTCTCATGATCTTTTGTATTTCTGCAGTGTCAGTTGTTACTTCTCCATTTTCACTTCTAATTCTATTGACTTGAGTCCTCTCCCTTTTTTTCTTGATGAGTTTGGCTAATGGTTTATCAATTTTGTTTATCTTCTCAAAGAAACAGGTTTTAGTTTTCTTGATCGTTGCTATCATTTTCTTCATTTGTTTTTCATTTATTTCTGATCTGATCTTTATGAGTTCTTTCTTTCTGCTAACTTTGGGGTGTTTTTTTTCTTCTTTCTCTAATTGCTTTAGGTGTTACATTAGGTTATTTATTTATGATGTTTCTTTTTTCTTGAGGTAGGAATGTATTGCTATAAACTTCCCTCTTAGAACAGCTTTTGCTGCATCCCATAGGATTTGGGTCTACTTGTTATCATTGTCATTTGTTTCGAGGTATTTTTTGATTTCCTCTTTGACTTCCTCAGTGATCTTGGTTATTTAATAGTGTATTTTTTATCCTCCATGTGTTTGTATTTTTTACAGATTTTTTCCTGTAATTGATATCTAGCCTCATAGCATTGTGGTCAGAAAAGATACATGACATAATATTTCAATTTTCTTAAATTTACCAAGGCTTCTTTTGTGACCCAGTATATGATCTATCCTTGAGAATATTCCATGAGCACGTGAGAAGAAAGTGTAATCTGCTGTTTTAGGATGGAATGGCCTATATATATCAGTTAAGTCCATCTTGTTTAATGTATCATTTAAAGCTTGTGTTTCCTTATTTATTTTCATTTTCAATGATCTGTCCATTGGTGAAAGTGGGGTGTTAGAGTCCGCTACTATGATTGTGTTACTGTTGATTTCCCTTTTTAGAGCTGTTAGCATTTACCTTAGGTACTGAGGTGCTCCTATGTTAGGTGCATAAATATTAACAATTGTTTTATCTTCTTCTTGGATTGATCCCTTGATCATTATGTAGTGTCCTTTGTCTCTTGTAATAGTTTTTATTTTAAAGTCTATTTTGTCTGATATGAGAATTGCTACTTCAACTTTCTTTTGATTTCCATTTGCATGGAATATCTTTTTCCATCCCCTCGCTTTCAGTCTGTATGTGTCCCTAGGTCTGAAGTGGGTCTCCTGTAGACAGCATATATATGGATCTTCTCTTTGCATCCATTCAGCCAGTCTGGTTGGAACATTTAATCCATTTACATTTAAGGTAGTTATTGATATTTATGTTCTTATTACCATTCTCTTAATTGTTTTGGGTTTGTTATTGTAAGTCTTTTCCTTCTCTTATGTTTCCTGCATAGAGAAGTTCCTTTATCTTTTGCTGTAGAGCTGGTTTGGTGGTGCTGAATTCTCTTAGCTTTTGCTTGTCTGTCATGATTTTAATTTCTCTATTGGACCTGAATGAGATCCCTGCTGGGTAGATTAATCTTGGTTGTAGGTTTTTCCTTTTCATCACTTTAAATATGTCCTGCCACTCCCTTCTGGCTTACAGAGTTTCTGCTGAAAGATCAGCTGTTAACCTTATGGGGATTCCTTGTATGTTAGTTGTTGCTTTTCCCTTGTTGCTTTTGATATTTTTTCTTTGTATTTAATTTTTGATAGTTTGATTAATACGTGTCTTTGTGTGTTTCTCTTTAGGTTTATCCTGTATGGGACTCTCTGTGCTTCTTGGAGTTGATTGTCTATTTCCTTTCCCATATTAGTGACATTTTCAACTCTAATCTCTTCAAATATTTTCTCAGTCCCTTTCTTTTTCTCTTCTTCTTCTGGGATCCTTATAATTCGAATGTTGGTGCATTTAATGTTGTCCCAGAGGTAGAGATTCTCCTTAGTTCTTTTCATTATTTTTTCTTAATTCTGCTCTGTGACAGTTATTTCCACTATTTTATCTTCCAGGTCACTTATCCGTTCTTCTGCCTCAGTTATTCCACTATTGATTCCTTCTAGAGAATTTTTAATTTCATTTATTGTGCTGTTCATCATTGTTTGTTTGCTCTTTAGTTCTTCTACGTCCTTGTTAAACGTTTCTTGTATTTTCTCTATTTCCAAGATTTTGGATCATCTTTACTATCATTACTCTGAATTCTTTTTCAGGTAGACTGCCTATTTCCTCTTCATTTGTTAGGTCTGGTGGGTTTCTGCCTTGCCCCTTCATGTGCTGTGTGTTTCTCTGTCTTCTCATTTTGCTTAACTTACTGTGTTTGGAGTCTCCTTTTTGCAGACTGCAGCTTCGTATTTCCCATTTTTTTGGTGTCTGCACCCCTGGTTAAGTTTGGTTCAGTGGGTTGTGTAGGCTTCCTGGTGGAGGCATCTAGTGCCTATGTTCTGGTGGATGAGGCTGGATCTTGTCTTTCTGTTGGGCAGGACCATGTACAGTGCTGTGTTTTGGGGAGGTGCCTGTGAACTTATTATGATATTAGACAGCCTCTCTGCTAATGGGTTGGGTTGTGTTCCTGTCTTGCTAGTTTTTTGGCATACAGTGTCCAGCACTGTAGATTGCTGGTTGTTGAGTGGAGCTGGTTCTTAGCATTGAGATGGAGATCTCTGGGAGAGATTTTGCCATTTGATATTACATTGGGCCTGGAGGGCTCTCGTGGTCCCATGTCCTGAACTTGGCTCTTCCATCTCAGAGGCTCAGGCCTGACTCTTGGTCAGAGCACTGAGATCCTGTTATCCACATGGCTCAGAAGAAAAGGGAGAAAAAGAAAGAATCAATTAAAGAAACAATAAAGAAATAAAATAGTTATTAAAATAGAAAAAAATATTAAAAATAAAAATAGAAAAGGAAAAGAGAAAGAAAGAAGAGCACAACCACAGCAAAAAAAAAAAAAAAATCCACCAATGATAACAAGTGCTAAAAGCTAAACTAAAAAATAGAAAAAAAACAAAAAATGGACAGTCAGAACCCTAGGAGAAATGGCAATAGCAAAGCTATACAGACAAAATCACACAAGAAGCATACACATACACACTCACAAAAAGAGAAAAAGAAAAAAATATATATATAAAAGGAGGAGAGCAACCAAATCAATAAACAACTCTACCAATGATAATAAGCTCTAAATTCTAAACTAAGATAAACATAAAACCAGAAACAAATTAGATACAGAAAGCAAACCCCAGGTCTACAGTTGCTCCCAAAGTCCACCACCTCAATTTTGGGATGATTTGTTGTCTATTAAGGTATTCCACAGATGCAGGGTACATCAAGTTGTTTGTGGATCTTTAATCTGCTGCTTCTGAGGTTGCTGGGAGAAATTTCCCTTTCTCTTCTTTGTTCGCACAGCTCCTGGGATCCAGCTTTGGGTTTGGCCCCACCTCTGCATGTAGGTTGCCTGAGGGCATCTGTTCCCCGCCCAGACAGTATGGGGTTAAAGGAGCGGCTGATTAGGGGACTCTGGCTCACTCAGGCTGGGGCAGGGAGGGGTACGGAACGTGGGTTGAGCCTGCGACAGCAGAGGCCAGCATGACATTACAACAGCCTGAGGTGTGTCGTGTGTTCTCCTGGGGAAGTTGTCCCTGGATCACGGGACCCTGGCAGTGGCAGGCTGCACAGGCTCCCAGGAGGGGATGTGTGGATAGTGACCTGTGCTTGCATATAGGCTTCCTGGTGGCCACAGTAGCAGCCTTAGCTGTCTCTGGGGTCTGCGCTGATAGCCGCAGCTTGAGCCCACCTCTGGATCTCATGTAGGCAGTGTTCTGAACCCCCTCTCCTTGTGCACCGGAAACAATGGTCTCTTGCCTCTTAGGCAGATCCAGACTTTTCCCCAGACTCCCTCCCAGCTAGCTGTGGTGCACTAGCTCCCTTCAGGCTGTCTCCATGCAGCCAATCCCAGTCCTCTCCCTGGGATCTGACCTCTGAAGTTGGAGCTTCAGCTCCCAACCCCTACCCATTCCGGCGGTTGAGCAGACAAGCCTCTCAGGCTGGAGAGTGCTGGCTGGCACCGATCCTCTGTGCAGGAATCTCTCCACTTTGCCCTCTGCGCCCTTGTTGCTGAGCTCTCCCCCATGGCTCCAAAGCTTCCCCCCACCCCGCCTGCCCCCATCTCCACCCGTGAAGGGGCTTCCTAGTGTGTGGAATCTTTTCCTCCTTCACAGCTCCCTCCCACAGGTTCAGGTCCCATCCCTATTCTTTTGTCTCTGTTTTTTCTTTTGCCCTACCCAGGTATGTGGGGTGTCTCTTGCCTTTTGGGAAGTCTGAGGTCTTCTGCCAGCATTCAGTAGGTGTTCTGTATGAGTTGTTCCACATGTAGATATATTTCTGATGTATTTGTGGGGAAGAAGGTGATCTCCATGTCTAATTCCTCTGCCATCTTGAAGACGCCACCCTCCCCAGTTTTTTTTTTCAAGACCTAGTTCTTCCTCCCAAATTTTATTTTATTTTATTTTTTTGAGTTTTATTTTATTTATGTAACAAATTTTACACTATTGGAATCATACAAAGTATGTTCTCCCAACACAATGGAACTAAACTGGAAATCAGTAACAGAAGGCAATTTGGGAAACTCACAAATATGTGGAAGTTAAAGAATGAACTCCTAAATAAACAATGAATCAAAGGAGAAATCACAAAGGAAATGAGGAAATATCAATGCTTTGAGATAAATGAAAATGAGATCACAACATGCCCAAAACTGTAGATTAAAACAATAGAGAAAATGAACAAAATCGAAAGATATTTATTTGAAAAGATCCACAAATTGACAACTGATTAGCTAGTATGACCATGCCAGAAAGAGAGGTCTCAAATTACTAAAATCAGGAATGAAAGAGTGGCTATCGCTACTGCCTTCACTGAAATAAGTATGTTTACAACTATGAACAACTGTATGTCAATAAATGAAATAATTTTGATGAAATGACCAAATGCTAGAAAGATGTTAACAATCAAAACAAACTCAGTAAGAAATGCAACATGTAAACAAACCTATAATCAGTAAAGAAACTGAATTAGAAATTTTAAAACTTCTGCAAAGAAAGTCCCAGTTCCAGATAGCTTCACTGGTAATTTCTACCAAACATTTAAAAGATATATTACCAATACTTCACAGCCTCCTTTGAAAAAAATAGGAGAAAGGGGAACACTTCCAAATTCATTCTGTGAGGTCAACATTAATCTGACACCAAAACCAGACAACAAGACAACTGATGAAAATAAAACTACATACCAGTAGCTCTTATAATAATTGACACAGAAATTCTCAACAAAATATGTGCAAACTAAATCTAGAAACATAAAAAAAAAGAAAATTATACACTATGGTCAAGTGAGATTTATCCCAGCTTGATTTAAAATGTGAAAATTAATTATACCATGTTAATAGAATAAAGGACAAATACACATAATCATGTCAATAGACAGAAAAATTGACAAAATTAAACACACTTTCATGTTAAACATCCTCAACAGTCAGGAATAGAAGTTTTCCCAAGTGATAAAGGGCATCTGTGAAAAACTGACAGCTAATATATTTAATAGTGAAAGACTGAATTCTTTCCCCATAAGATCAAGAATAAAAGAAAGATGTCCACTTACACCACCTCCATTCAATATTTTACTGGAAGTTCTAGCCAGGGCAATTAGACTAACGATGGAAGTAAAAGATCCAGGTTGGAAAGAAAGAAGTAAACTATATCTCCATTTACAGATGATGTGATCTTGAATATAGAAAATAAGGAATTCACTAAAAAAAACAATTATAACTAGTAAATAGGTTCAGCAACATTTCAGGATACAACAACACCAACATATAAAAATCAATTATATTTCTACACATTAGTAATAGGCAATTTGAAAATGATTATTAAGAAAATTACATGTACAATAGCATAAAAATAATAAAATACTTAGGAATAAATTTAACAAAAGAAGTGCAAAATTCATACTCAGAAAACTACAGAACATTGTTGAAAGAAATTATAGAAGACCTAAAAGAATGGAAAAACATCCTGTGTTCATAGATCAGAGGACTTAAGTTGTCAAGATGTCAATACTCACCCCATTGGTCTACAGACTGAACACCATTTTTGTCAAAATCTCAGCTTCCTTTTTTGCATAAATTTACAAACTAGTTCTAAAATTCATATGAAGTTGCAAAGGACCTAGGTTAGCCAAAATTATCTGGAAAAAGAAGAACAAAAATGTAAGGATCACACTTCATGATTTCAAGACTTTTTACAAAGCTGTAAAAATCAAGGCAGAATGGTGTTGGTATACGGATGGACATACGGATCAATTAAACAGAATTTAGAGTCCATTATCTTATGGTCAATTGATTTTCAACAAGGACGTCAAATGATTCAATGGGGAAAAATAATCTTTTCAACAAATGGTGCTGGAACTACTGGATATCCACATGCAAAGAATGAAAATGAACCTTTTCCAAACACCATAAACAAAATTAATTCAAACTGGATCATAGGCCTACATGTAGTAGCTAAAATTATAAAACACTTAGAAGTAAGCATAGGAGTAAATGTTAGTGACCCTGAGTTAAGTAATGGCTTCTTAAATACAGCACTAAGAGCCCAACCTACCAAAGCAAAAGTAGATAAATTGGATTTTAGCAAACTACAAACCATTGTGCAACAAAAGAATATCATAATAGTGAAGATACCAAGATAGAGTAAAGAAAGCCCACAGGATGGGAACAATTTTGAATCATTTATCTGATAAGGGACTTGTAGCTAGAATATATTTAAACTCTTACAACTCAACAATAAAAAGACAACAGAATTTTAAAATACACAAAAGATCTAAGCAGACATTTCTCTAAAGAAGATATACATATGGATAGTAAGCATCTGAAAAGATGTTCAACATCATTAGTCAACAGGGAAATACAAGCCAAAAGCACAAAGAAGTGCCACTTTACACCTACGTGGATATTTATAATCAAACAGGTAGACAATATCACGTGTTGGTTAGGTGGAGAAATGAGAACTACTGTACATTGCTGGTGGAAATTTAAAATTGTGCAGCTGCCTTGGAAAATAGTTTCACATTCCTCAGCATGTTAAACATAGAGTTACTATAGCTATTTCACTCCTAGGGATATACCCAAGAGAAAGGAAAACCTACATTCATACAAAATATTGTACATGAGTACATATAGTACTAGTATTCATAATTGCCAAAAAGTGGAAACAACCCAAATGTTCATTAATTTATAAATGGATACATAAAATATTATATATCTATACCTATATACATATACACAATGGAATATTACTCAGCTACAAAATGGAATGAAGTACTGATTCATATTGCAGCATAGATGAACCCTGAAAACATTATGCTAAGTACAAGAAGTCTGTCACTAAAGACCACAAATAGTATGGTTTCATTATATAAAATGTCCAGGGTAGGCAAATCTATAGAAACTAATAAGTGGTTACCCAGGGATGGGGGATAGAGTATGGGAGACTGCTAATGAGTATCGGGTTTCTTTTCAGGGGGTCATAAAAATATTCTAAAATTAGATTGCAGTTACAGTTGCACAACTTTGTGAATATACTAAAAAACATTGAATTGTATACTTTTAATAGGTGAATTGTATGGTATTTGAATTATATCTCAGTAAAACTGGTGAAAAGATGGTGTTGCAGTATTTCAACTAATCTAAATTGGAAGAGTTTCTAGTAAATTACCAGACTGAATTATATTAAATACTGAAAAGTTATGGCTGAATGGATAGAACAGCCATGGAAAGTTCAGATTTGGTTCATGGCTCTGAGAATGGACTTATGCTTTCAAGTTTTTACAAGTTAGCATCTGTCTCTCTGCCTATAAATGTCAATGAAAAGTTGTGGTAAGTTTTAAAATCAAATCTACTCACTGGCCTGACTCTGAAAGTTGCTAGCCTACCAAAGGCCAAAAATCACCCTGTGTATAGTCTCATTATGTAAGGCCAAAGGAGAAGCATGAGAAACTAGAGTTCTTTCTTCCCTGGGGGTAATGCCCCCTCATATATTCTCCCAATAGAAGGGCAAGCTTTTAATGTAGCAACTGTCTACATGAAGAAAAAGGAAAGAAGTTCTATGAAATATGTAAAAATCTAACCCCCCACCATTGCTTCTATTTGACTCCTTTTTTTTGTTTGTTTGTGTTATTTTTTTGTTTGTTTTGTTTTTAACAGAATGCTCACTTCAAAATATCACAGTATTAGTGAAATGCATTTTGGGTCCAAAACAAGTTATTTGCTCTTGTATTATAGAGTTCCATTTTTATATTTTACTATACTTTGTATAGTAATTAGACATTACTATAATTTGTATTTTCCTAAGAAAAATAACTACTATCTGAAAACAATTTTGTTTTCAAAGTGGATTTGAAGAGTCATTAATTGGATTTCAAGATAAATTGATTTAGGAGGACAAGATGGGATATAGAAATACATCTGGGAAAGTAATGACATCAAAGGAAGTAATAAATAGTATGTTCCCTTGGAAATGGACTGTAAACACCCTATGTCTGAATGATATTATACATCTGCAATTCCCAGCCCTGCCACCTAAGACCCAATTTTTCTGCCATTATAAACACAGCTGTTGTATGTTTTCTGCAACTGCAAAAAGGAAAAAAAATCTTATTGGCTATTGATGTATTACTATTGGTGCTGCTTTTGTGAAGTCAATGGCTTTATTTGGCAAAATACTTCAGTGGTCAACAAATAGGTTGAAATGATTCGAAGAAGGAAATATTGTAGCCAGAAGAAGTAGGTAATGAAGGCAGATAATGACCAAGGGCTCCCTTTGGGACATTAATGACACTGTTCCTAAGTGCTGTGAGTGAATTCTTATTACTACTTCTGATGACTGGTATTTATTGGTTTATTTTTAAATAGTGTTTCCCCATTTGACAATTATGAACAATTCCAAGCTTAAAGTGAGATGAGAGAATGCAAGAATTCATAACTGGACACGTGCAGGAAGAATGAGAGTTAGGGTCCTCTCCTCCCACCCAACCACTAAGTTTACAGATTTGGATTCACACTGACCAGGGAAGCCTAAGTTCACAGTAACAATTTTCAGTTTCCTTAATGTTACCCAGGCTTCTCAAAATCACTTTAATTTTCTATATTGAATGCTCTGTATTTATATCTCAAAACTAACCATATAAAGCCCAAATAAAACAAAAAAAATGATAAACTCTTTTCCTTTTTTTGTGTATATTTTTGTATAATTCAGCAGACGCTGGCACACTGCAGGGTAAGTTTCAGGACAGCAACCAGGACAACTCAGGTATTTTCTGAACTGCCAGGTCAATTTTTTGACCAGAGCCAACAAGATTTACATATACAATGAACAGAAACTTGGACTAACAAGTTTGCTCTTTGTTCCTTGTGTAAACTGGAAAACATTATATATTTAGATGGTTATACATCGTTCTCTCACTACCTCCATCCCCATGAAAAAAATGCATTATGGAAAGTTTTATTTAGAAAGAAAAAGACATTTAATTGTTACGAAAACAACACATGGGAATGCTCCTGCATGAATAGAATAGTAAACAGAATGAATTATCTAATTTTCAACATAATTATATTATAGGAACAGCTTTCCAATATATACTTTGTCCCCAACTAAATTTGTTGGCTGTGATCGGAAGATGATGTGAACTGTAAGGAATAAGAAGTTTAAACTTTGAAATTCCGGACTATTTTTTAAAGAATAAATATTCATTTACAAAACAAGAAAAAGAAAATCTGTGCAAACATTGCAGTCTTGTACCGGTTTCAGGCAAGGACTTTGCAGTCAGACTCACTGGGTTTAGTCCTGTTCTCTCAGGTACTGGCTCTTTCACCTTGAAGGTGTTAAAACTGGATAATAATTTGCCAGCTTCATAAAATGATTGTAAAAGTAAAATTTTAAAAAGCTGCTTTTAAAATTTCTATTATTACTAAACTGTATTCTGCAAAATGCTTTCAATTAAGTATCAATAAAAGCACCTATTAAATTTGTATTATTTCTACCACTATACACAGTGATCTCAAAGTGAGGTAAAATGAAGGATGCATTAAGCAGATGGTATTTAAGTTTAAAGATGGAAAGGTTATAGTCATTAATTTTATTAGAGTATGTGTATTACATGCTTATTCAAGAATTGACTTACAGGTAGAGATTGTCTTTAAATTGCATATAAGAAGATTGTACCAAAAGGTACGTCACAGCCTTCCTAAGTTCAGAAACATGAGATAGCACTTCAGCACTATGCTTAGGAGTCATTTTAAACAGCAAAATCACCAACAAAACACAAAAAATGTGAAAAAAGCTTCGCTAAATAGACCAGGAAAAAGACCCTTGTCTACACTATGACACCTGAAACAAGAAGACAGAGTATCACCTTCTCTGACCTCAGCTGGGAACGTGCTCATTGGGCGACTCAGAGTTTTTGCCACCTACACATGTCCACCTATGACCATGAAGGTATCATTGATATAGATTTGGGGGTTACAAATATCTTTCAGTGAGAAAGAAAATTTTTAATTTTTAAATTTATTTATCAGAACTTTATTTTCATACAAATGACTGTAAAAAACTCAGCAGGCTTTTTTTTTTCTCTTGTTTTATCAAGATATAATATTTTTCCTTTTTAAGAGTACAGTTCTGTGAATTTTCACAAATATGCAAGCAAAATCAAGATACAGACCAGTTACCACCCCTCAAAAATTTCCCCATGATCTTGCATTGTCACCCTCTCCCCAAACCCCAGTCTCTGGCAACTGATTTAATATTTGTCCCCATAGTTTTGCTTTTTCCAGAGCATCATATGAACAGAATCCTATAGCACGAAGCCTTTTGAGTCTTCCTTCTTTCACTTATCATGATGCACCTGCTATGCATATTTGCATAAATGCACATTTGCAAATATGCATAATTCATCCATATTGTTATCCATATCAGTACTTTATTTTTTCTTTTTGCTGAGTAGTATTCCATTGTATGAAGTCACAATTTGTTTTCCCATTCTCCACATGAATGACATTTTGGTTGTTTCCAGGTTTTGGCTACCATGGATAATGCTGTTATGAACATTGATGTGCAGATGTTTATATAGATGCATGTTTTCATTTCTCTAGAGTAAATACTGAGCAATAGGATTATTGAAGTATATAATTAGTGTATGATAATTTTACCAGAAACTGCAAAACTGTTCCCATAGTGGCTGTAACATTTTGTATTTCTACCAGCAATGTTTGAAAAGTTTCAGTTGCTCTAAACATATTTGCCAGCATTTGATATTGACAGTTTTTGTTCATTTGTTAATATTTCCATTCTAATAGCTATGTTGTTGTGTCTCATTGTGGGTTTGATTTGCATTTCTCTAATAACTATTAATATTTAGAATTTTTTTCATGTGCTTATTTACCATTGATATATCTTCTTTTGTAAACTGTGCAAATCATTTCCCATCTTAAAATCAGATTGTTTCTTTTATTATTATTGTGTTTAGAGTATTTATATATTCTATATATAAGTCCTTTATGAGATATGTGAATTACAAATATTTTCTTCTAATCTGTGGCTTATCTTTTCATTCTCTACAAAGTATATTTTGAAGAACAGAAGTTTTAAATCTTGACGAAGTCCAACTTAACTGTTTTTCTTTATGGCAAATGCTTTTACTCCTGTATCTAAGAAAGCTTTGTCTAATATAAGGTCTTGAAGATTTTCTCTATATTAAGTTGAGACATGTATATGGTAGAAGAAGGCTCATTTAAAAAATATGCGAATTTCCAATTGATACATCATAATTTACTGAAAAAACTATCCTCATTGAATTTCCTTTGAACCTTTGTTCAAAATCAATTTATCATGTATATGTGGATCTATTTCTGGACACTACTCCATTTCATTGACCTTTACCTTCATCATATCAGGCTATCTTGTTTAATACAACTTTGTAGTCTATCTTAAATGATTGAAGTTGGAGGTAGTGTGAATTCTCCAATTTTTCACTTTTACAAAATTGTTTTGGCGCTTATTCCTTTGCCTTTTTATCTAAATATTTGAATTAACTCATCAACTTCCACTAAAACGTTCTTCTGGAATTTTGATTGAATTTACATTGAATCTATAGATAATCATGGGAAGAATTGGCATACTAATGATACTGGGTTTTCTGATTCATGAACCAAGTATGTCTCTCCATTTATTTATAACTTTGATTGCCTTCATCAGTGTTTTGTAGTTTTCTGTGTATAGATTTTGCACAGAATTTGTTAGATTTATTCCAAAGTATGTCATATATTTTGATGCTCTTTTAATCTAAATTTCCAATTATCCATTGCTAGCACACAGGAATACTATTGCATTTTTACTTGACTTTTTACTGTGAAAAATTTTTTAACTAAGTCTAGAAGCAATTTTGTAATTTTTAAAAACAAATTCTACCTAGACAACTGTTCCTCTACAAATAGAGATAATTCTATTTCTTACCAATTTGTCTGCCTTTTTTCTGCCTAGGGCTCCCAGTACAATATTGAACAGGAGTAGTGAAAGATGATGTATTTGCTTTTTCCTGATCTTATTGGAAAATAATTGTCTTTCACAATTAAGTATGACATTAGATGTAGATTTTTTTTGCAAATTATCTGTATAAAATTGTGGAAGCTTCTATTATCTTAGTTTGCTGACTGATTTTTTAATTTTCACTGGGTGTTGAATTTTGTCAGATGTTTTTTTCCTCCTCCATTAGGCTGAATTATTTTTGCCTTTAGGCTTTTTATATGGTGAATTATGTTAATCAAGTTTTAAACATTGGGCTAGTCTTATATTCCATGACAAATCTCACTTGGTCATGAATATTATCCTTTCGGTATAATGCTGGATCCAATTTGCTAAATTTTAGTTTGGAATTTCTCTATCTTCATGAGGGCTAATGATCAAAAGTCTTATTTACCTGTGTTTTCTTTGATTCATTTTGTTATCCAGTTAATTCTCTCCTTGGTGAATGGCTTGAAAAGTATTCTCTTATATCAAACTTATGGAAGAGTTTGTATAGAATTGGTATAATTTCTTCCTTAGATATTTGATAGAATTCACTGATGAAACTATGTAGGCCAGGAGTTTCCATTTTGGGAAGTTTCTAATTATAGATTCAATTACTTTAACAGATGTAATTGTAGGCTCTGTAGTAATGGCCCCTCCTCATTACTGATATTGGCAATTTGCATCTTTTTTATTTTTTAACATCTTGCTAGTGGTTTAGCAATTTTCTTGATCTTTTCAAAGAATCAACTGTTGGTTTTTTATTGATTTTCCTCTGTAAACAACAGAGAACATTAAGTTTTATATTTTATTATATATAATGTATATTTATTTAAATATATAATTAGGATAATCATTTATAAATATTAAATATATAATTAAATTTATTATACAATATATAATTATTATAATTATCTTTATTTCCTTATTTCTGCTTTGTTTTTAGTATGTCTAGGTGGTAGCATAGGTAATTGATTTTAGACCTTTATTTTCCAAAGTAGGTGTTTAGTACTATAAATTTTCATCTATATACTAATTTAATCCCACAAATTCATTTCATTCAGCTTTCCTTTTGCTTTCTTCTTTGACCCATGTTATTTTGTTGCAAAATAGTCAGATATTATTTTGATATCTTTCTGTTGTTGATTTCCAACTTAGTAACTGTGATCAGATAATAAACCTGATGATTTATATCCTTTTAAACTTACTGTTTTTTAATGAGTCAGAATATAGTCTTCTTTGGTAGATATTTTGTGAACACATGAAATGAGTCTGCATTCTGCTATTTTTATGTAAATTGTTCTGTAAATCTCAATTAGGTCAAGTTGATTAATAGTATTGTTCAAGTCTTCTATGTCTTAACTGATTTTTTGTCTACCAATTATTAACAGAAGGATGTTGAAACTGTTGACTATACCTGCTGGCTGCCTCATGTCTTCTTACTTCTATCATGTATTCTATGATGTATTTCCTTCATATATTGTGATGCTCTGTTATAAAGCACATAAACATTTAGGATTATTATGTCCTCTTCACAAACTGACCTTTGTATTGAAATGAACTTCTTTATTTCTGGTAATATTCAATGATCTTAAATCAACTTTTTCTGATTAATATAGCCACTCAGGTTTCTTTTTTTTCCTTTCTTTTTTATTAGTATTAGCATGATATATATTTTTCCATCTTTTAACTTTTCTTTTTAACATCCTTATTGGAGTATAATTGCTTTACAATGGTGTGTTAGTTTCTGCTTTATAACAAAGTGAATCAGCTACATATACATATAACACCATATCTCATCCCTCTTGCACCTCCCTCCCTCCCACCCTCCGTATCCCACCCATCTATGTGGTCACAAAGCTCCGAGCTGATCTCCCTGTTCTATGCGGCTGCTTCCCACTAGTTATCTATTTTTCATTTGGTAGTGTATATATGTCCATGCCATTCTCTCACTTTGCCAAGCTTACACTTCCCCTCTGCATATGCTCAAGTCCATTCTCTAAAAGGTAGGCATCATTATTCCTGTCTTACCCGTAGGTTCTTCATGATCTTTTTCTTTTTTTATTTTTAGATTCCATATATATGTGATAGCATACGGTATTTGTCTTTCACTTTCTGACTTACTTCACTCTGTATGATAGTCTCTAGGTCCATCCACCTCACTATAAATAACTCAGTTTCATTCCTTTATAAGGCTGAGTAATATTCCATTGTATATATGTACCACATCATCTTTATCCATTCATCTGTTGATGGACACTTAGGTTGATTCCATGTCCTGGCTATTGTAAATAGAGCTGCAATTAACATTTTGGTACATGACTCTTTTTGAATTATGGTTTTCTCAGGGTATATGCCCAGTAGTGGGATTGCTGGGTCATATGGTAGTTCTATTTTTAGTTTTTTAAGGAACTTCCATACTGTTCTCCATAGTGACTGTATCAATTTACATTCCCATCAACAGTGCAAGAGGGTTCCCTTTTCTCCACACCCTCTCTAGCATTTATTGTTTGTAGATTTTTTGATGATGGTCATTCTGACCAGTGTGAGATGATATCTCATTGTAGTTTTGATTTGCATTTCTCTAATTATTAATGATGTTGAGCATTCTTTCATGTGTTTGTTGGCAGTCTGTATATCTTCTTTGGAGAAATGTCGATTTAGGTCTTCTGCCCATTTTTGGATTGGGTTGTTTGTTTTTTTGATATTGAGCTGCATGAGTTGCTTGTATGTTTTAGAGATTAATCCTTTGTCAGTTGCTTCATTTGCAAATATTTTCTCCTATTCTGAGGGTTGTCTTTTGGTCTTGTTATGGTCTCCTTTGCTGTGCAAAAGCTTTTAAGTTTCATTAAGTCCCATTTGTTTATTTTTGTTTTTTATTTCCATTTCTCTAGGAGGTGGGTCAAAAAGGATCTTGCTGTGATTTATGTCATAGTGTGAGTGTTCTGCCTATGTTTTCCTCTAAGAGTTTGATAGTTTCTGACCCTAAATTTAGGTCTTAAATCCACTTTGAGTTTATTTTTGTCTATGGTGTTAAGGAGTTTTCCAATTTCATTCTTTTACATGTAGCTGTTCAGTTTTCCCAGCACCACTTATTGAAGAGGCTGTCTTTTCTCCACTGTATATTCTTGCCTCCTTTATCAAAGAGAAGGTGACCATATGTCCATGGGTTTACCTCTGGGCTTTCTATCCTGTTCCATTGATCTATCTTTCTGTTTTTGTGCCAGTACCATACTGTGTTGATTACTGTAGATTTGTAGCATAATCTGAAATCAAGGAGTCTGATTCCTCCAACTCCGTTTTTCTTTCTCAAGATTGCTTTGGCTATTCGAGGTCTTTTGTGTTTCCATACAAATTGTGAAATTTTTTGTTCTAGTTCTGTGAAAAATGCCAGTGGTAGTTTGATATGGATTGCATTGAATGCTTAGATTGCTTTGGGTAGTAGAGTCATTTCACAATGTTGATTCTTCCATTCCAAGAACATAGTATATCTCTCCATCTATTTGTATCATCTTTAATTTCTTTCATCAGTTCCTTATAATTTTCTGCATACAGGTCTTTGGTCTCCTTAGGTAGGTTTATTCCTAGATATTTTATTCTTTTTGTTGCAATGTTAAATGGGAGTGTTTTCTTAATTTCTCTTTCAGATTTTTCATCATTAATGTATAGGAGTATAAGAGATTTCTGTGCATTAATTTTGTATCCTACTACTTTACCCAATTCTTTGATTAGCTCTAGTAGTTTTCTGGTAGCATGTTTAGGATTTTCTATGTATAGTATCATGTCATCTGTAAACAGTGACAGCTTTATTTCTTTTCCAAATTGGATTCGTTTTGTTTCTTATTCTGCTCTGACTGCTGTGTTTAAAACTTCCAAAACTATGTTGAATAAGAGTGGTGAGAGTGGGCAACCTTGTCTTGGTCCTGATCTTAGTGGAAATGCTTTCAGTTTTTCACCATTGCGGACGATGTTGGCTGTGGGTTTGTCATATATGGCCTTTATTATGTTGAGGAAAGTTCCCTCTATGCCTACTTTCTGGAGGGTTTTTATCATAAATCAGTGTTGAATTTTGTGGAAAGATTTTTCTGCATCTATTGAGATGGTTTTTCTCCTACAATTTGTTAATATGGTTTATCACATTGACTGGTTTGCATATATTGAAGAATCCTTGCATTACTGGGATAAACCCAACTTGATCATAATGTATGATCTTTTTAATGTGCTGTTGGGTTCTGTTTGCTAGTATTTTGTTGAGGATTTTTACATCTATGTTCATCAGTGATATTGGCCTGTAGTTTTATTTTATTGTGACATCTTTGTCTGGTTTTGGTATCAGAGTGATGGTGGCCTCATAGAATGAGTTTGAGAGTGTTCCTCCCTCTGTTATATTTTGGAAGAGTTTGAGAAGGATGGGTGTTAGCTTTTCTCTAAATGTTTGATAGAATTTGCCTGTGAAGCCATCCTGTCCTGGGCTTTTGTTTGTTGGAAGATTTTTAATCACAATTTCAATTTCAGTGCTTGTGATTGGCCTGTTTATATTTTCTATTTCTTCCTGGTTCTGTCTTGGAAGGTTGTGCATTTCTAAGAATTTGTCCATTTCTTCCAGATTGTCCATTTTATTGGCATACAGTTGTTTGCAGTAATCTCTCATGATCCTTTGTATTTCTGCAGTGTCAGTTGTTACTTCTCCTTTCATTTCTAATTCTATTGATTTGAGTCTTCTCCCTTTTTTTCTTATAAGTCTGGCTAATGGTTTATCAATTTTGTTTATCTTCTGAAAGAACTAGCTTTTAGTTTTATTGATCTTTGCTATCGTTTCCTTCATTTCTTTTTCATTTATTTCTGATTTGATCTTTATGATTTCTTTCCTTCTGCTAACTTTGGGGTGTTTTTATTCTTCTTTCTCTAATTGCTTTAGGTATAAGGTTGTTTTTTTTATTTGAGACATTGCTTGTTTCTTAAGGTAGGCTTGTATAGCTGTAAACTTCCCTCTTAGAATTGCTTTTGCTGCATCCCATGGGATTTGGGTTGTTGTGTTTACATTGCCATTTGTTTCTAGGTATTTTTAAATTTCCTCTGATTCCTTCAGTGATCTCTTGGTTATTAAGTAGTGTGTTGTTTAGCCTCCATATGTTTGTATTTCTTAGATTTTTTCCTGTAATTGATATCTATTCTCACAGCATTGTGGTCATTAAAGATACTTGATACGATTTTAAGTTTCTTAAATTTACCAAGGCTTGATTTGTAACCCAAGATATGATCTATCCTGGAGAATGTTCCATGAGCACTTGAGAAGAATGTGTATTCTGTTTTTTTGTGGATGGAATGTCCTACAAGTATCAGTTAAGTCCCTCTTGTTTAATGTATCATTTAAAGCTTGTGTTTCCTTATTTATTTTCATTTTCAATGATCTGTCCATTGGTGAAAGTGGGGTGTTAACATCATCTACTATGATTTTGTTACTGTCGATTGCCCCTTTTTTGGCTCTTAGTACTTACCTTATGTATTGAGGTACTCCTATATTGTATGCATAAATATTTACAATTGTTATATCTTCTTCTTGGATTGATCCCTTGATCATTATGTAGTGTCCTTCTTTGTCTCTTGTAATAGTCTTTGCTTTAGAGTCTATTTTGTCTGATATGAGAATTGCTACTTCAGCTTTCTTTGTATTCCATTTGCATGAAATATCTTTTTCCACCCCCTCACTTTCAGTTTGTATGTGTCCCTAGGTCTGAAGTTGTTCTCTTGTAGACAGCATATATACGGGTCTTGTTTTTGTATCCATTCAGCCAGTCTATGTCTTTTGGTTGGAGCCTTTAATCCATTTACATTTAAGGTAATTATTGATATGTATGTTTCTATTACCATTGTCTTAATTGTTTTGGGTTTGGTGTTGTAGGTCTTTTCCTTCTCTGTGTTTCCCGCCTAGAGAAGTTCCTTTAGCATTTTGTAAAGCTCGTTTGATGGTGCTTAATTCTCTTAGCTTTTGCTTGTCTGGAAAGGTTTTAATTTCTCTGTGAAATTTGAATGAGGTCCTTGCTGGGTAGAGTAATCTTGGTTGTCGTTTTTTCTCCTTCATCAATTTAAATATGTCCTGCCACTCCCTTCTGGCTTACAGAGTTTCTGCTGAAAGATCAGCTGTTAATGTTATGAGGATTCCCTTCTGTGTTATATGTTGATTTTCCCTTACTGCTTTTAATATATGTTCTTTGTATTTAATTTTTGATAGCTTGATTAATATGTGTCTTGGCCTGTTTCTCCTTGGGTTTATCCTGTATTGCAGTCTCTGTGCTTCCTGGAATTGATTCACTGTTTCCTTTCCCATATTAGGGAAAATTTCTACTATAATCTCTTCAAATATTTTCTGTCCCTTTCTTTTTCTCTTCGTCTTCTGGGACTCCTAGAATTCAAATGTTGGTGCATTTAATGTTGTCCCAGAGGTCTCTGAGACTGTCCTCAATTCTTTTCATTCCTTTCTCTTTATTCTGCTCTGCAGTAGTTATTTCCACTATCTTATCTTCCGGGTCACTTATCCATTCTTCTGTCTCAGTTATTCTGCTATTGATCCCTTCTAGAGAATTTTTAATTTCATTTATTGTGTTGTTCATCACTGTTTGCTCTTTAGTTCTTATAAGTCCTTGTTAAACGTTTCCTGCATTTTCTCCATTCTCTTTCCAAGATTTTGGATCATCTTTACTATCATTATTCTGAATTCTTTTTCAGGTAGACTGCCTGTTTCCTCTTCATTTGTTAGGTCTGGTGGGTTTCTGCCTTGCTCCTTCATGTGCTGTGTGTTTCTCTGTCTTCTCATTTTGCTTAACTTACTGTGTTTGGGGTCTCCTTTTTGCAGGCTGCAGGTTCGTAATTCCTGTTGTTTTTGATGTCTGTCCCCAGTGGCTAAGGTTGGGATTTGTGGGTTGTGTAGGTTTCCTGGTGGAGGGGACTGGTGCCTGTGTTCTGGTGGATGAGTTGGATCTTGTGTTTCTGGTGTGCAGGTCCACGTCTGGTGGTGTGGCGGCTGCAGAGTCCACTGGGATGTTGCACCAGCCTGAGGCGCACCGTGCGTTCTTTTGGGGAAGTTGTCCCTGGATCACGGGACCCTGGCAGTGGTGGGCAGCACAGGCTCCTGGGAGGGGAGGTTCCTTTAAGCAGTGCTGTGAATCCCCTCTCCTCGCGCACCAGGAAACAAAGAGGCAAGAAAAAGTCTCTTGCCTCTTCGGCAGGTCCAGACATTTCCCCGGACTCCCTCCCGGCCAGCCGTGGTGCGCTAGCCCCCTTCAGGCTGTGTTCACGCAGCCAACCCCAGTCCTCTCCCTGCACTCCTACTGAAGCCCGAGCCTCAGCTCCCAGCCCCGTCCACCCCGTCGGGTGAGCAGACAAGCCTCTCGGGCTGGTGAGTGCCGGTCGGCACCGATCCTCTGTGCGGGAATCTCTCTGCTTCGCCCTCTGCACCCCTGTTGCTGCGCTCTCCTCCGCTACTCTGAAGCTCCCCGCTCCGCCACCCACAGTCTCCGCCCACGAAGGGGCTCCTAGTGTATGGAAACCTTTCCTCCCTCCCACTGGTGCAGGTCCCGTCCCTATCTTTTTGTCTCTGTTTATTCTTTTTTCTTTTGCCCTACCCAGGTACGTGGGGAGTTTCTTGCTTTTTGGGAGGTCTGAGGTCTTCTGCCAGCATTCAGTAGGTGTTCTGTAGGAGTTGTTCCACGTGTAGATGTATTTCTGGTGTATCTGTGGGGAGGAAGGTGATCTCCACGTCTTACTCTTTGCCATCTTGAAGCTCCTCCCCAGCTATAATGTATTATTTTGTTGTTATCTTAGGATTTGATGTGCACATATTTAATTCATCACAGTCTACTTGCATGCAATATTATATCACATTATGTACAGGATAAGAACCTTACAACAGCATACATTTCTTTTCCCCACTCTAGTTCTTTGTGCTCTTGTCATACATTCTACTTCCACATCTGTTTTAAATCCTACAATAAAAATGTTGCATTTTTGGTTTTTAATAGCAAATGAACATTCCTTAACAAATTTAATACATATTTTATATATCACAAAATCTACCCATCTCAAGTGTACAATTTAAGGATTTTTAGTAACTTTACCAAGTGATACAACCATTATAATACATCAATTTTAGAACATTTCCATGTCCCAGTAATACCATTTATGCCAATTCACAGTTAATTGCTCTTCCACTCATAGCTCAAGGCAACCACAAATCAGCTTTCTTTCTGTATAAATTTGTCTTTGCTGGACGTTTTGTCTAAATGAAGTCATAGAATATTTGATCTCTTTTGTTTTTCTTATTACCAATTTCAATTTTATTACTGGTAATTGGTCTATTCATATTTTCTATTTCTTCCTGTTTCAGTCTTGGGAGATTGTACACTTCCAGTAATTTGTCCATTTCTTCTAGGTTGTCCATACTATTGGTTCATAATTGTTTATAGTAATCTCTTATGATTCTTTGTACTTCTGTGGTATCATTTGTAACTTCTTTTTCATATATGATTTTACTTATTTGGGCCCTCTCTCTTTTTTTCTTGATAAGTTTGGCTAAAGGTTTATCAATTTTGTTTATCTTTTCAAAGAACCAGCTCTTAGTTTCATTAATTTTTTCTATTGATTTTAGTCTCTAATTTGTTTATTTCTGCTCTGATCTTTATGGTTTCTTTCCTTCCACTAACTTTGGATTTTGGTGTTTCTTCTCTATTTCTTTTAGGTTAAGGTTAGCTTGTTTACTTGAGATTTTTCTTGTTTCCTGAGGTAGTCTTGTATTGCTAAAAACTTATCTCTTAAAACTGCTTAGGCTGCATCCCATAGATTTTGGATTGTTGTATTTCTGTATTCATTTGTCTCTAGGTATTCTTGATTTCCTCTTTGACTTCTTCTGTGATGCATTGGTTGTTTAGTAGTATATTATTTTGCATCCCCATATTTGTGTTTTCTGCAGTTTTTTTTTCTTGTAGTTGATTTCTAATATAATGTTGTGGCCAGAAAAGATGCTTGATATGTTTTCAATCTTCTTAAATTTACTTTTACTCGAGCTTCATTGAGCTTCTTTGATTTGTGGGTTTAGAATTTTCATCAAATTTGGAGGAAAAAAATAATCATTATTTCTT